>NC_088795.1:57885543-58505293 GCF_011386835.1 Chrysemys picta bellii
AAAAATACTATTTATTTTGTTTTTTACAGTGCAAATATTTGTAATCAAGAATTTGTAATCAAGAATAAATATAAAGTGAACACCATACACTTTGTATTCTGTTTTGTAATTGAAATCAATATATTTGAAAATGTAGAAAACATCCAAAAATATTTAAATAAATAGTATTCTATTATTGTTTAACAGTGCAGTTAATCACTATTAATTTTTTTGACAGCCCTAATTCCTATAGCAGTAGAAAAACCAATTGGTGTCTGCTATGTCTGCACTATGGAGTTATGGCGGTATAGCAACATAGCTGTGCTGGTATAGTCTCCATCAACACTTAAAATGCTACAGCTGTGCTGCTGTAGCACTTCAGTGTAGACCAGACCTCCAGACGTTTTAATCCAGACCTTGAGTTCCCGCCGGGGAGCGAGGTCCAGGGCTTGCCCCGCTCTGGTGCTCCAGCCAGGGAGTGGGGTCGGAAGCAGCGGCATGTCCCCGCTGCAGCTCCTACATGTTGGGGCAGCTAGTGGGCTCTGAACGCTGCCCCCGCAGCTCCCATTGTCTGGGAACCCTATGGCCAATGGGAGCTGCAGGGGCGGTGCCAATGGATGGGGCAGGTTGCAGAGCTGCCTGGCCGCGCCTCCACGTAGGAGCTGGAAGGGGGACATGCTGCTGCTTCTGGGAGCTGCTTAAGGTAAGAGCCACCCGGAGTCTGCACCTCTGACCCCCTCCCGCACCTCAACCCCCTGCCCCAGCCCTGATCCCCACCACGCCCTCCGAACCCCTCTGTCCCCGCCTGGAGCAACCCCTCATCCCCAGCCCCATCCAAGAGCCCGCCCACCCAGCTGGAGCCCGCTCCCCACCCCTAGCCCGGAGATCCTCCTGCACCCTGAACTCCTCATTTCTGGCCCCACTCCAGAGCCCACACCCCTAGCCAGAGCCTTCATCCCCTGTGCCACCCCAACCCCCAATTTCGTGAGCATTCATGGCCCGCCATACAATTTCCATACCCAGATGTGGACCTTGGGCCAAAAAGTTTGCCCACCCAGGTGTAGATGGGAACGGTTCTCCTGCTGCTGTAGGTAATCCATCCCCCTGAGAGGTGGTAACTAGGTTGACGGAAGAATTCTTCAGTTGACCTAGCGCTGTCTACACTGGGGGTTAGGTCGGCTTAACTACATCTGTTTGCGGTGTGTATTTTCACACACACACACACACACACACACACACACACACACACACACACACACACACACACACACACACACACACCGAGAGACATAGCTATACCTATGTAACTTTACAGTGTAGACCAGTCCATGCTCATAGTCTACACTACAGACCTATATCAATATAACTACATCACTCCAGGGTATGGAAAATCTACACATAGTTATAGTGACCTAACCCCCATGTAGACAGCGCTATGTTGACGGGAGAGTTTCTGCCATTGACATAGCAACCACCTCTCGTGGAGGTGGATTAACTATGCTGACAGGAGAAGTGCTGTATGTGAAGAAAAGCCTTCATTTAGACTTCCTCACATGCATTTAGCAATGGGAAGCTTATACATCACCCTATATAACCCCTCTGAATTGGGCTCATCACACTAATGCCACCGGAATATTTTTTTCTTCTGGAAAACTTAATACTCATTTAGTCCCAGTAGTCACACTTTTCCTGCCACCCCATTGCCTCCAGAAAAGTGCTGGCATTTGGTTGAATTTCCTCACCTGCTTAATATCTTACACCAAAGTTATAGCCATGACTGCACAATGTGCAACATTTCCAAATTTCCTGTCCAGAGCACTGACAGTACATATGCAGTTGGACAAGACCACAGGGATTAGTTCATTTTTATGGAGCTTCCAAACCTGTCACTTGACAGCAAGGGTCTGATTCTCAGGGATTCATTGGTATTCAAAGAAGCTTGTTTGCAGTTTGCACCAGGCTCTTCTCCAGAACCATGCATGCTCCATCTGTGCTGATAACACAGTGTTCTTTGGCACAGCAAACTGGAGGAAACCAGCAAGTGAATTCATTTCATTACCCCAGACATTATGTGAATGACAAAGCGCTTTTATATTATACGCTGCTGTCAATTCAGTGCCACCTGTACGTCTTTTTTTTTTTTTTTAAAGCAGACTGTCTCTTCAGGAGTGATGATAAGACTTCAGGCTTGAGGGCCTGTATGTCATATCAATCTGTCATAATGACCTTGCTAAATAGTAATTTATATGATATCTTACTTTAATTAATCAATATTAACAATTCCCTGAGGTACTCTGTCAATGCATTTAAACCTGTCTGTATTTTAAAGCGTTGTAACAAGAAGGGAGTGTTAGGAAGCATAAACCAAGATTAATATAAACAACCAACACACAACAGATTCTGATAGCTGTTTAGTTGTGTTAGAATTAAAGACTCAGTAAGCAATAACCTTTTTTTATCCATTAACCACGGGAACAATTACCTGTCATCAGTTGAAGAACCTCGTTAGAATGCATTTGCTACCATGGGCTGTTTTTGTTTTTCTACTCACTGGTTTATGTATGATGTGCAGTTTTGGCAATCGGATTTTCCTCTTTACCATGAGTGGTTCCAAATTAAATAGACTCAGGATCCAGTGGTTCAGTAGCAGAGTTTAATGGGGATTCCAGCATCTGATTTTACTTAATTTTTAAATTAGAAACACTTTTTTGCTCCTTTCCAAGATTCATGTAATGATTTGGAATGGAAAGATTATATTAATGTCAAGACAGCAAGAAACATCAAATAGAGAACATGTAATGCTATAGCCAGGTGCCCCTCCCCTCTCCCAATAGTTCACTGAAAGTATCATGATGTGATCCTGTTTGCATACTTATTTTTATGTGGTCTCAAGGAAGATTAGAGAAGGGTTTCTGTTTGTTATAGTGCAGAAGAATCTAAAACATCTGATTAATCTATACCCCGTTGTCTCTGAGTTTAAGTATCCTTGATAAAATCCTCCCTCCAGTGTCATTAAAAATAAAACAAAACCCCATCTTTGATTATCTCTGATTTAACTTTCAGGGTATTAACTTTTTTTTAATAAGATCTCAAAGAGTTTTCAAGCTACTTTTATTTATCATAGACCATCCAGTGCATGTGGTCCAGAATGCAAAAAGATTAAAATAGACTTCAGATGCTAGGAATGGGTGGTGTTAGTATATAGCCTTTTTGTCTCTTTTTGGAAAAGACATAAAACCAGGAGAACCAGAAGAAGAGGTATATGGAAGGAAGGTGGAAAGACCTTAATTATGGGCCTTTTTCTGTAATACCTTACTCTCAAGGAGTCCCACCTGCCAGAGTAAAAGTTTGTGGAATCAAGCCTTGCTTATGATCATAAATTAAATTCAGTTAAAATAAATAAACATGTAATTCTGTAAAACAGACAGTATGTTCATTCTGTAATTGACTTACTCCTTGAATTTGTCTGTAACCTATATAGTGGCATGTTGTTCTGATTTTCAACAATAGTCTTGTTTAAATATGAATGGCAAAGGCTAACATTTTGTAAACAAAGATCTCATTCTTGCCTGAAATGGATATTAAATTAATCTTCTAACTTATTATAAACACAGATACAGAGTCACTAGTTTGTAGGTATCAGGAGTCTCAGTCTTAAGCCTTTCAGACTGCACTGTTGTAGTGCAGCCAGCAGGATACTCAATTCCACTCACTATTTTGTGTATGATTCGGTGTAGCAATGTGTAGATTCTGTGTTTAGATGTTGCTTGTAATTATTAGAACTGGGAGCACTGGCTGTTGGGAGTCTGAAAGGACAGGAAACAGGAAAGAGGGGGAGGAGTTGAGGACACAGAGTGAGAGTTACAGAGGGTGCATCAGCAGCTTGGAAAAATGTTTCCACTTTAAAAATAAAGTCCTGTTGAAGTTTGTTAGTACCTTGCCTGGCTGATACAACATTTTGGCGATGAGGATGGATCTTCTGCCTCTGAACTCACCTGCACCCTTTCTGCAAAGCCCATGTGAGCCTCCAATTGCCTTTACTGCCTGGATCCATATGTTTGAGATTTTCTGCTTGCAATCAGTGCAACAGAGATTTCTGAAGTAAGAAAGCAAGCTCTGCTAATCGACTGCCTTGGAGTAGAAGGGCAGTGTATATTTTACACGTTTCCCCTTGCAGATGATAAATATGAGACTGCACTCACTGCATTAAAGAACTTTTTTGTGCCAAAAGTGAATGTAGTAGCTAATCGTTACAGATTTCGCCAGCATGAGCAGAAACCAGGGGAGACTATAATGCAGTATATTGCTTCCCTGAGGAGTCTGATTGTAACTTGTGACTTTGGGAATATGGCAGATGAGATGATTAGAGACCAGCTCATTGAGAAAACAACCATGCTTCGTGTAAGAGAACTCTTTCTTCTAGAACCACAACTTACACTAGAAAAAGCAATAACCATTGCTACTCAGATTGAGTCAGCTACAGCTGAAGCCAAAATAATGAGCAGGGATACAGGAGACACCGTCCAGGCTGTGACTCCTTTGCAGAAAAGTTCACTATCACTGCAGACAAACAATTGCAAGAGGAGAACTAATGAAAAGACACTGAATCAGCAAATTCAAAATTAGGGTTACCATATTCAAACATTTAAAAAAGAGGACACTCCACGGGGTCCAAGTCCCGCCTCTGGTCCCGCCCCAACTCCGCCCCTTCTCCGGCCCCGGCCCTGCCCCCGGCCCCGCCCCAACCCCATCCCTTTCCTGCCCCCATTCCAACCCCTTCCCCAAAGTCCCTGCCCCAACTCTGCCCCCTCCTCTGAGCACCCTGCATTCCCCCTCCTCCCTCCCGCTCTGATCTTGGTTGGGGGTTGCTAAGTGCTTCCCTGCTCCCCACTCGCCCTGCAGCCCCTACACCCCCCGCCCCTGCAGCCTCTGCTCCCCCCGCCTGCCCTGCCCCTGCACCCCCCTTCCCCTGCAGCCTCTATGCCCCTGCCTGCTCTGCTCCTCCTCACCCTGCAGCCTCTGCATCCCATCGCCTGCCCTGCCCCTGCCTGCTCTGCTCCTCCTCGCCCTGCAGCCTCTGCACCCCATCGCCTGCCCTGCCCCTGCCTGCTCTGCTCCTCCTCGCCCTGCAGCCCCTGCACCCCCGCCCCTGCAGCCTCTGCACCCCCTACCTGCCCTGCCCCTGCACCCCCCTGCCCCTGCAGCCTTTGTGCCCCCCACCTGCCCTGCTCCTCCTTGCCCTGCAGCCCCTGTGCCCCCTGCCCCTGCCTGCCCTGCTCCTCCTAGCCTTGCAGCCTCTGCACCCCCCGCCGCCTCCTCTGTGCCCCCTGCTCCCCACTCGCCCTGCAGCCTCTGCGCCCCTGTCTGCCCTGCCCCTGCAGCCTCTATGCCCCTGCCTGCCCTGCTCCCCCACTCACCCGGCAGCCTCTGCCAGGCGGGGGCTTCGGATGCTCAGCGGTGACCGGGGCAGCGCAGGTCCCTGCAGCCCCGGCACACGCCACACTCCCTGCCCCACGCCGCAGCCTCCTTTCTGCCACGCGGGGTGACGGGGCCGCAGGAAGGGTCCCCCAGTGGCCGGGGAGTCCCCGCCCGCGAGGGAAACCCGAGCAGCTGTCTGGGCCTGGCCTCCCCAGGGTCCTGCGGGCTCGGCTGGGGCGCGCGGTCCGTCCGGCCTCCGGGGGCAGCAGCGGCCCCTTCGCCGCTTTCTGCGGCTGCGCCCCCCCCTTCCCTCGCCCGAGCTTGCTACAATGTAGCCGGGCGGCTGGGCTGCGCTGCGGACCCGACGGGTTGTGCTGGGGCCGGTCGGACCCTGGCTTATGCTGCCTCCCTATTTCCCCGGACATGTCCAGCTTTTTGGCAATTCCCCCCGGGCAGGGATTTGAGTACCAAAAAGCCGGACATGTCCGGGGAAATCCGGACGTATGGTAACCCTATCAAAATACAGTAAAAGCATGCTTTCGCTGTGGATCCCCACAGTACCTTGCAAGCCACACAGGATGTCCAGGAACAGTAGCTCAGTGCAATCATTGCAAAAAGATTGGGCATTTTGCTAAAGTATGTCGCAGTAGCCAGTTCAATCAACAAGTGCATGCAGTTACAATACCAGATTTTACTGTGCTGAGCGTGGACAAAACCACTACTGCACATATTCCAGAACAGATAAAGTGCACTGTAAACATTTCCGCCATACTCTCAGGCAAATCACACTCTGTTCAGCTAATGTTGGACACTATACTACCTGATTCCAGCTATTTGCATTACTTTAAATATGTGCCTCTTACTGAACCCAAACTTCAGTTGGTGTGCTATTTGAAAAACCATATTCCAGTACATGGCTGCCTGCCAGCAATAGTTACTTTTGGTGGTTGCTGTGTAACTGCAGAGTTCTATATTGTCCACAAAGGCACTCCTATCCTTGGCAGAGATTTATTGGCTGCTTTAAATCTCAGGGTAGTTAATGGACTAATTGATCTTCTTCAGCAAAGCACTCTTGCGGTACACACACTAGTTTCAGCTGGGACCCAACACCAGGTTGAGGAGAAACTCGGCTGTGCTTATGGGTTTCTGCATAAAGTTAAAATGCGGACTAATATGATGCCTGTACGACAGAAATTACGGCGCTTACCATTTTCAGTCAGGGAAGCTGTTTCAGAGGAACTTAGAAAACTTGTTCAAAAGGACATTATTGAAGAGATTAACTCCTCGGAATGGGTTTCACTTATAGTAGTGACACAGAAGAAGGGTGGAGGCATTCGCCTTTGTGTGGACTTAAGGGAGCCAAATAAAGCTATTGTGATTGACAACCATCCTCTTTCTCACATAGAAGTATTTGCAGAACTCCGTGGAGCAAAGATGTTTTCTACTCTTGATTTGCAGAGCGCATACCACCAGGTTATATTGCATGAAGATAGCCGAGACCTCACAGCATTTATTACACAAGGGACTATTTTGTTTTAAACGTGTTCCATACGGTCTCGCATCAGCCCCAAGTGCCTTCCAAAAAATGTCTTTGTTTCTGAAGAATCAACATGGAGTTCAATGCTATTTGGATGATGATATTGTGTTTGGAAATACAACTGAGGAGCATGACAATAACCTGCAGTCTGTATTAAACTGCATCAGCAAAGCAGGCCTCAAGCTCAATAGGTCCAGATGCAAATTTAGAGAAACTGAACTCTCCTTTCTGGGGCATACAATTTCACAGGCTGGACTAAAACCTGATCCAGATCATATCCTGGCAATTTCAAATGCTCCTCCTCCAGCAGATTTGCAAACCTTGCATTCCTTCTTGGGTCTTACCTCCTGGTATGCAAAATTCATTCCCAATTATGCTTCTATCATTGAACCGCTACGAGAATTACTACGGAGATGTTCAACCTTAGTGTGGACAACGGATGCACAAGCTAGTTTCGAAAAGATGAAAGACTTGATTGTACATAGTCCAGTACTTGCACTACTTCAGTCCCGCATTGCCCACAATTGTAACCACTGATGCTTCTGATTATGGACTTGGGGCTGTCCTCACACAACTTCATGAGGACAACACAGAGAGGACTGTTGCATTTGCTTCAAGGACACTAAGTAATGCTGAGAGAAAATATTCTACAGTTGAAAAAGAAGCACTTGCTTGTGTCTGGGCTACTGAAAAATGGAGAACTTACCTGTGGGGCCGCACGTTCAAGTTGCGCACAGACCACAGCCCTTTGACGACGTTGCTCACCATGAAAGGACTGGGAAGAGCAGGATATCGTATTGCTAGATGGTCTGCAAGACTACTCTTTCATTTATGAACTGGAATATAAGCCTGGAAACAAAAATGTGATAGCTGATTGCCTTTCTCGCCTGCCTTTGCCTTCACCAGATGATCCACCGGAGGATGAGGATGTAGTAGTTGCGCTTATTACAATCACTCTTAGTGCAGTTACAAGAGAACAATTTCAAGCTGCTTGTTCAGCGTGTCCAATTCAACAAAAACTACGGGAATTTGTGACAAAGAGATGGCCCAGTAACCCTAAAAACCTTGACCCAGTTTTGCTGCCTTATTTTAGAGTTTGTGATGAACTTTCTTTGCTCGATGGCTGTGTGCTATGAGGTATACACCAGCTACTTGTGCCAGAAGAATTACATTCAAAACTCATCAAGGAATTGTCAGAACCAAACAACGACTACGGAATCTGTATTGGTGGCCAGGGATGGACTCTCAAACTGAAGCACTCATAAAATCCTGTGTCACTTGCCAAATGCATGATAAGACAGCAGTGACATGTACCCCTCCATTACAGCCTGTTCCTCTTCCTGAATCTGCATGGGAAAAAGTGGCAATTGACTCTGTAGGACCCTTTGATACTGCTCCAATTGACTGTCGTTATGCCATCACTTTAGTAGACTATTTCAGTAAATGGCCTGAGGTAGCGTTTTACATCGCAAATCTCTTCTGCTGCAGTAATTAAGTTCCTCTCTTCAGTTTTTAGCAGGGAAGGTAATGCCAAAGAACTGGTTTCAGATAATGGTAGTCAATTTACTTCCCTGGAATTTGAAACTTTTCTAGCAGAGAAGAACATTTTACACAGGAGGTCATCCCTACATTACCCTCAAGCCAATGGGGAAATCGAATGGTTTAACAGAAGTTTGAAAGAGAGTTTGCAAATGGCTCAACTGGAAGGGCGATTGTGGATACCCTTCACTACTGATTTCTTGCAAGCATACCGGGCTACACGATATGCCACAACACAAAGATCACCCGCAGAGTTACTGCATGGAAAACAGATGAATACTAAACTGAACATTGCTGGATTGATAAAGGCATGACCTGAGGCCCCAACCAAGGATGATGTGAGAAAAACAGTTGAACAGAACCAAGCAAAGTATAAGGCTTTCACAGACAAGTGGCAGGGTGCTAAGGAACCAAAGTTTGAGTGTGGTTCCTTTGTTAGAATACGAAAAGCTGGAATTTTACGCAAAGGGGACCATAAATTCACAGCTCCTCTTAAAATCATAGAGAAGAAGGGACCTTACACCTATTCACAGAATAAATAGTGTGTTATTTAAGTGCAACAATCTACAAAGAAACATGTTTTTATAAAGTGACTTTATGATGAGATGACCGTTAAAGTCTTGTATATTTTATTGATGGGTTCAGTTTTGACTTCTGACAGTTGCTGTCATGAAAAATGCCAGGCATCATATTTCATAGAAAAGAGTTTTGCAAATCCACCTACATTTTAAAACAGCTGTGAAAGTTACTGCTCTGAATCCATTGTTTACCCTATTTTATATACAGTGTATTATAATACATTTAAACTCCCACAGTGGCCATATTAAAATCAAAACTAGAAACAAAGCTCCTCCTCCTAACCTAGCTCAATGAGCCTCATGGCTTTTAGAAACCCTATTTCCATAATATCAGAAATTTTAGGAGATTTAGAGCTGAATTTTCAAAAAGTCTTTAAATCTGCACACCTTTATTTGTGTGCACACAAATATTTGCATCTGCAGCTGCCATTCTTGTGTGTACATTTAGTTTTTGCATGCACAAATAGCTGTGTGTGCAAAATTGCTAGTATGAATGCCGAAATCCTATTGAGTCCCCTTAGCAAATGTGATTCTTAAATGTTTAGGACACAGTGGAATGTAGCAGTAAAGTAGAATAGAGGGAACTGTTTAAATAAAAGACAACAGGCAGAACCAGAGAGTCAAGAAAAGTGTTTGATCTCTTTTTCTTTTTGTAATCTCAGGGCTAGTTTTTTGGGGTGGGGCTAACAGGAGGGTAATCTTTGAGAAGTTCTAGTGTTTTGCCCCAGGAGTGAATAATGGAATCCTCTCCCACAAATTTTACTATTTTTAAAAAGCGAAAATACTTTCTAATATTTTAAGGATGATTATTCACAGTATTTTCTGAAGTATGAATTTCAAATATGTCATTAACAAATTCCACACAACCAAGTGAACCCTCTGATTGTGAAGGAGAGTCAGTGATGATTGAGGAGTTATTTGAAAACAGTGAAAATTTAATAGTGGATTACTAACATAGTCACTAGAGTCATTAGTTTCTGATGTGACAGCTGCTTTTTATTCCATGAAGTGAGTAGAAAGATTTCCTTCTCAGTGGAAAGAATGTGATTCTCAGAGCACAGGAATACGTTGGAAAGAAGAAAATAAAAGGTTCCATTTTAGACAGTCTTCAGGTTTTTGGATGGTGGTTGGCTGGTAGCAAGTTGACAGAAAATATTATCTGACTGGTATTTTAAAATAAGATTTAAATAATTGATTTAATGAGAGAGAATATTCAGTTACAGAAATAATTGGTTGGCACAGCCTTTAGAACATAATTATTTAGTCCCAGTTAGAAAGGACTGCACCTTTAATCAGGGTGCCTAATTTGATTTTTTAAATGTAACTGTCGTTTGTCCAACAAGCACAGTAACAAATGAATTCTGAATTGTAGGAACTGATTAAAATGTTAATTACCATTGTTATAGTTTATGACATGTTGCTGACAGAGACTGTAATCAAAAAAAGTTGAAGTACTTAAAGACACAAAACATCTTGGGTAATTGGCTATCATTTTATTTGTTCCTCAGTGGCTTTTTCTTTAAAGTGAGTTTGATCTGCATCTTTTCATGAATATCCCCATATGGAAAACTCCCTGCCTCTTCTAAATAAGGGAGTCTGGGGAAAAAAAAACCTTCAATAAAGAAATTTCAAATCAAGTCTAGTTTAATTGTATTGATCACTAAGGAGAGAAAAATCAGTGAAATAGTTTTAAAAGCACTTGTAAATTTTTCAACGAGATAGACGTATTTTAGTTTTAAATCCTACTTCCATTTTAATATTAAGAGGTAGAGGACAATTTTGGATTTAAACTAACAAAAGTTTCTAAATTATTGACTTCAAATTTGATATACTTCCATTCAGGAATCTTGCATTTTGTTGTTTCCTTTAGGATTATTATAATATTGTTGTCTGATTTCACAGATACACACATTCTGCCATTAATTTAACTTTGATAAAATCTTTTATGTATGTACAGATTTAGATTTTTTTTTCCTTTATGGTCATTTGTTAGATGCAAAAACCTGCAGTGAAATTGATCTGGAAAACTCTGTAGATTGGGAAGTGAAAACGATTACTAGTGCTATGAAGCAGTACCTGAGGTAAGGTTACATGTGTTAACTATTCATAATTGAACTCTAATTAGCACAGATTGATGACGATGATGTTTTATTGTTGTTTTGGTCACTCGTTTTTACTATTGTTTGGATGGAAGTCTACACTGACTACAAATCCACATATTTGTTTAAGACACTATATTTGCTTGGGGATGGGAGTTTCATAATTTCACAAAGAGCGGATTAAGATTAGTGACTGACAAACTTCAAAATGTTTAGAGGGGATAAACACCTAAGTGTTTGGCTGATTCTCTAGAAATCTTGGGTCTGCAGAATTGGCCTTTCTTACAAAATTTGCTGCTTCCAATCAGGTTAGGCTGTTCAACAGTATTTCTTAGGGTACTTTGGTAGAGCTGGTCCAAAAAAGGAGGGGGGGAAATCACAAAAATATCACTGAAAATAATTTGAAATTATGTTTACATTTTGAAATCGGAAAAATTTGACTAGCTTTATATTTTGCTACTTCTCCTGGTCCCAAGGAGTTGTAAAAGTTGCCAGGAGAAAAAGTAAGAGAAGTGCATCTTCAGAGGTTTGGGTCTGTTCTGTATGCAAACCAGTTTTCTGATTCTCTGAGATATTCAGCTGAATTATGTAAGATTATACAACTTTTTGTGTGTCCATTATAGTTTAATATGAACAAAACATTTTTGTTTTGTTTGTTTTTCCTGAGACCTAAACAGTGCTGGGTTTTCAATGATGAAAATCCATTTAAATTCAAATTCAAACTCTTTTATATTAATTTTCCTGGTATCAATAAAGTAAACTAAAAAATAATGGAGGCATTTTTCAGTATCAAGCTTGGCTCTTGAAGTATAGCTTATAGGCTTCAGGGAGGAGAAAACATATTTATTTAAATGCACAAAATAAATTAATATTGCTGATCCAGAAGATCCTGATATTTTCTACAGTAATTTTAAAACATGAATAAAATCAACTCAATATACATGAGTTTTTTAAAAAACGTTTGTCAATTTTTTCTGTGGTTGCTGTTAGTCAATAAGAATTTTATTTGTTGATGGACAATATTTTTTTATATATGACTTGCAATTTTGAGGCATTTTAAAGGGGCATGATTTTCAGATGGTTGGTACTCAGTACTTCCTGGATATTAGACCCCTTAATGCAGGGGTGAGCAAACTACGGCCCACGGGCTGGATCCGGCCCCTCAGGGCTTTGAACCCGGCCTGTGGAATTGCCCCCCGTGGCTCTGCAGACCCCGTGCCGCTCTCAGAAGCGGCCGGCACCATGTCCCTGCGGCCCCCGGGTGTGGGGGCAGAGGGCTCCATGCGTTGCCCTTGTCTCCAGGCACCGCCCCCTGCAGCTCCCATTGGCCAGGAATGGGGAACTGCAACCAATGAGAGCTTCGGGGGAGGTACCTGGAGGCGTGGCAAGGGCAGCGCACGCGGAGCCCTCCGCCCCCCCTCCCTGCCCCCAGAGGCTGCAGCGCTTCCTGGAGCAGCGCGGGGCCAGGGCAGGCATGCAGGGAGCCTGCCCTGGCCCTGGTGCACACCGCTACCACTCCAGAGCCCGAACCCTGCCTGGCTCCTGCCCCCCAACTCCTTGCCCTAAGCCCCCTGCCTGCACCTCGCACCCCTCCTGCACCCCAACTCCCTGCCCTGAACCCCATCATACACCCCACGACCCTCCTGCACCCCAACCCCCTGCCCTGAGCTCCTGCTGTACCCTGCACCCCCGTGCAACCCAACCCCCTGCCTTGAGCTCCCTGCCACACCCCTACTGCACCCCTCCTGCACCCCAACCCCCTTCCCTGAGCCCCCTCATACACCCCACACCCCTCCTTTGCCCCAATCCCTTGCCCTGAGCCTCTTCCTGCACACCGCACCCCCTCCCACACCCTGCACTCCCTCCAACACCCCAACACCCTGCCCTGGCCCTGCATACAATTTCCCGACCCAGATGTGGCCCTCGGCCCAAAGAGTTTGCCCACCCCTGCCTTAATGCCTGAAAGTTAGAGAGCCAAAAATTGAGGCATCCTAAATCACTAGTGAGTTTTGAAAATGGCTATCAGCTCTCCAGCACTTACTGCAAGAAAAAGATGATGCTGTTGAAAGAAAAGGTCTCTCTTTCTGTAACCTGAATCCCACAATCCTTTGTGCTTACATTGTGACAGGTTTCAGAGCGGTAGCCGTGTTCGTCTGTATCAGCAAAAACCACGAGGAGTCCTATTCACTCCACAATTTCACTCCATGCATCTGATGAAGTGGGTTTTAGCCCCCGAAAGCTTATGCCCAAATAAACTTGTTAGTCTCTAAGGTGCCACAAGGACTCCTCGTTGTTTTGTGCTTACATTGTGACTCACTAACTTGCGCAACTCAAATAGCAAATACTTGCAAAGAACGGTTGTGATCAGTTCATAGTTAACTAAATTTACAACAAAAATTCATAAAATATTTATGTTCAAATAAATTAAAGGAAATGATGATTTGTTCTTTAATATCTATGAACTAAAAAGAAGGTATATGAATGGATAGACTACAGTGAATTATTCATTTAGCTCTACCGTCGAAGGTTTTATATATTCCTTTTCATCTGATGTAATAAAATATTCTGTTGCACTTCCTTATTTTTAAATCCTTATTTTAAATCATCTGGCCACCTGACTCTCTCTATCGTCCTGGCCATGCAGGAAGAAAGATGAGATGCAATGGATGTGGTTTAATTGGGCCACAATTTTATTCACTTAAAATATCTGGGAATATCCAGCAATAAATTGTACAGTGCAGATCATCATTCTTTCCTTTATTGTTTCCACCTAATTGGGAGGTCAGCTATCAGACCTCCCCCTTCCCAGCCTGCACACAGCCAAACTGTGTTTAAGACCCTGTCGCGCTCTTCTTGTATGAGGGTTAGGAGTGGTAGAAAAAGGGGTGTGTGTGTGTGTTCTACCAGTCGTTAAAAACCACAAACCCAGCTTCCTTAGGGGAGGCATTCCCCAGTCTACTTCCAAGTGGGGGGTGGAAGACTGTTGTCCAGCTTGTCGGGGGAGAAGGTATAGCACTTCCCAGCTAGGAGAGGGAGCAAGGCTTAGAAGCTGCTGCAAAAGTGGGGAGTGGGTCAGCATGGCGATGCTGATTGATCCTCAGGGATCGAAAGGTCTGGAGAGTTCAAATCCTGGTGGGAGAAGCCCCTTTTCTCTGGATCAGGTAGAGCAGCACCCACCCTCTTGCCCCGTGAGGTGGCAAAATGCCAGGTTTAGTCAGGACCTGCTGTGGGCATCGGGCTAGCTGTTCCTTTTGGGGGTGGGGAGGAGAAACAGGGAAGGAATTTTTCCCTCACCACCAGATTGGCCTAGGTGGAGTGTGGGGGCGGGGGAGTTCACCTTCCCCACAGCAGGTTTAGGGAGGGCTTTGTTATGGTGAGTAGGGAAGGGAGTTAGGCTATGATGTTGCAACTCATTATGTAAGTGTGGGGCAGATGTCCAGTGCAGGTACGTCACAGGGAAATTATACAGTGACCAGATAAATGGCTTTCTGTAACCTACCTTAACCCTCATTTGAGATAGGGCGATGGTAAGGTTCTAGCAAGGCAAAAAACAAAACAAAAATAACACTCTGACTTGGCCAGTCAGGTGATGAGGGAAAAATTCCTCCCAGCCCTGAAATAAAAAGATGACGCAATGCCCCCAGCAGATCATGAAAAAAATAGTTCTGTTCTAATCCCATCGGTGGGAAGGTGGGTGTTACTATCCCATGATTGATTAAAGTAAGGGCTTCTCCAGGAATGCACAGGATATGACACCCTGCCCCGGGGATGGGGGGGTACAACTGGAGTGGATACATGTTCGGCCACATCCTGTTCCTCCCTTAGCTCCATTTAGATAAATTTCTCTTCCCCACCCTTGTAACCCAATTGTGCAGGGGTCCCTTAAAGGGGACACAGATCCACAACATTCAGTTTCAGTGAGCATATTTTTAAAAGAAACTGATGAACAATTAGTTACCCAGCATGCCTATATTTTATTAATCTGTAAGGCAATCTCAAAATGAACGGAAGGTGTTTATACTATATTGGAGGCCTCACTTCAACTGGTGGAGTTTAGGTCTTGGGTTTAACCATGTTGTTTTCCTAGTTTTGTGCTCTTAAATGTCACACTTCAGCTTGTACTATAAATCATTGAAATCCTGCAAGCTGCCCCCACCGGGGGCTCTCCCCAGTGGAAGGTGACACTGCATCATATTGAAAGACTTTCCTGCTCGGAATAAATGCGAATAGAAACAAATGTACAGGAGCTTACTGTATTTAGTGATTCCATGTCGTCTTTGTCTTCCAGAAGTCTTCCAGAGCCCCTAATGACGTATGAGTTGCACAGAGAGTTCATCATTCCTGCCAGTAAATATTTGACTACAGTTCAAATAGAACTATTTTATAATAGCACTGTTTCAGCACTGAGGAGCAGACATTGAAAATGTAGTCTCAGATAAATTGCTCATTTCAACTGAATAAATAGCAGAGGTATAGGAAAAAATTGGAACCTTTTAAAAAAGAAAGTTGGGTATGTTAATATGAAGTTAAATAGGGGTATGCCGTCAATGCAATATATATAGAGATCTGTATATGTATAAGCATATGTATGTTCATAGATACATAAATGCATTGTATATTGATAGACTCCATGGGGCAAGTTTTTGCTTGGCTTAGTACATTTCACTCTGTTTTGATTATAGGAATTTTTTAGTTAGAATTTTAAAGTTCTAGATTTATTTCCTATACCAGTTATACCATAGTGAATATTATATACCCAATTTTCTTGCAGTAGTTTGGGACGGTAATATTTTCATCTCCTTAAGCCGTTTATAAAGAAATGAAATTTAGTAGGATACAGTATGCTGGGGGAGGGGGGAGACAAGCTCCCTTGGATCATAAAAATGACTGCCACCTGATCCTTGTTTTCAGAGCCATCTCCCTGGGAGGCTTGTATCCAAGCTGGCCTAAAGGTGCCTCAAATATTACTAGAAGAAAGGAATGTACAGGCCAAATTAAACTGTGGCAGTTAAAGTAAAGATTTAGAGAAGGTAGAGCAGGAGTTGTAGTTCAGCTGCATGATTTCTAATGTAAATTGTCTGAGGAGTAGAAATTGCATAAGAAAAAATGTTGACAGAATAGCCAACAAATATTTAGCTGATTTGCTTTCCAGCCTGTGGCACTTCTGGCAATCCATGAGAATTGAAGTTAAAAACAATTGTCCTCAAAATTTTACTTTATCTTTTTGACTAGTATTAAAGACTGGAAAAAACAGCAGAATGCTAGTTTCTAATCCTTGCTAGAGTATTTTCATATTTCAAAAAAGAAATAAAACTGTACTGAGCGGGTTTAGGTAGGGGTGTGTGTGTGTGCATGTATATACTTGCTTACACCATCATTGTGGTGATTGGATTTGATAAAACTAGATAGATGTTTTTTCGCAGAATTCACAAGTGACAACAAAGAGGAAATATTTTCTAACCTTATTGCATAGTTAGCCTTGAAATTCAGAGCCATACAGTGTAATTGAGGTGAAGAGCTTAGTAGAATTCAAGACATTTACATAAATAATGAATACATACAGAGTTACATGCGATAGGATTTAAAACATTCCCTTCCCCAAAGGAAATAACAGTTTAAGTTTTCTATATTTCTTTCCCCCCACCCCAATTTTATTAGGTCTACTGGAAGATGTTTGTTTACTGGTCTTAAGAATACAATATCCACAAGTACTAAAAAATTGCATAAGCCCATGTGTGCAATGGCTAAACTTGTCAAGCAAGGAGAAGAAACTTGAACAACACTACATTAAATTCAGCCATTCCATTTAAAAAAAAAAAAAGCTTCTAAGTATCTTTCTAACCTAAGGTATAAAATTGTAGTAGATAATAAGAAATGGGCAGTATTAAATTGCAGCAGAATGCAGTCCACCCCATTTTCTTAACAAGTATTGTTTGGGGCAATCAGTAGCCCTTGACAGTGACACATAATTCATTTGATGAAGCGTCACTTCATCTGGCATTCAGGATTCTACAGTACTCTGAAGGACTTTTACTTTGAAGAGAGTTGGATTGTTTTTTGGGGCTCTCTGAATTTGGCTGACCAGAAGTAAAACTGTTGGCTTGCTGGTGGCATTTTCCTCAGTGAAGTTCCACCAAGAATGTTCTCTACCAAAAATGTTTCCAAATCTATTAAAAGAAACACCTAGCAAAAATGGCATGTTTTTTTTTACAGTAAATACCTGATGTCTGGAATAAATTTAGGATAGTGCAGTCAGAGTAGTAGTAGTGGTTTCAGAACTTCTCAGGTTCACTGTATGTCCTAATGCCCATAATGGTTTTCTGTTATGTACCTTGCCTTCAGTACTAACTTACAAAATGATACGGTCTTACACACATCTTACTACAATCCATTCTTCAGATTTAGTTCTATTAAGAGAAACAATAATGTAAAATAAAAAAAGACTGATTTATTTTTTTCACATCTTACTAATCTTTTTCAGCTATTTAAGCCCTTGTGTGGCCTAAATTGTTTGTTTGCTATGTACAAGGAAGCCATTGCATCTTTACACCCAGCTGTGCTACCAATTACACCACTGCCAACAGTGAGAGATGTAGTTGATATCAAGAATCCTTTATCCTGGTAATCTAACTCTGCAGCCTTATCAGGGTTATTGGCCTACATCTTTAAAAAGTGTTCGTTTTTCTCTCCTGAACCCTTTAGTCCTCTCTGAATGTTATTTTCCGGTGTAGTTTCTAATGCAAGGTATTTTGAAGCAGTGTCAACAGCTGTCTAGCACAAACAAAACTCAATGTAAATGATAAGGATAATTAATAAGCTATGTCAAAAGGATAAAGAAGCATCCTTTCACACTTGGTTTTCACAATGAGATGCTGTAGCTAGTAATATAACCCCTTGCTTTGCAGTATTTTTCTAAGCATGTGTGTGATGCAGTAGAATATCTGCATCTTTTTTTAAAAAATATAGATGAGCAGAAAGAGGCATCCATTTACAAGTGAATTGAAAATCACTTCACAAAATAAGAAATGGGCAGATAGTACTAGAACAGGACGACTTGGAACACAACGTGCATGTATTGAGTTCTGCTCTATTTGGAGATATACAAGTGCAAAACCAAAGTATGCTAGGAATGTTTTGTTTTGGGGTTGGTGTGTATGGGTGGGGCAGGATTTCTATCTTTGAGATACAGTTACTTGTTTCTGTTATGTAGAAAGTGGCAGCCCTGAGACCAGAGTTAACGCTATCCACTTCTTGGTTCATAAACTTCCAGAGAAGAACAAAGAGATGCTGGACATTTTGGTGAAACATTTAGCAAAGTAAGCACCATGGCTTCTTTTATTAGTTTTCAGAGAGTTCTCCCCCTTCTTCCCTCCCCCCCCCCTCAATTTTTTTTTTCTATTTTATCTACAATTGGGCACATTGACTGTGGTTGGCACCAAGGCTGGTTGTGATGGTATTAGACACAGTATCAGGCACCAAACCTATGGAAGAAGATGAGAAGTTTGACTCGTGCTATGTGTGTTTTGGAAAAGAGGGCAGAAATCTAATCTGTTAATGAAGTCATATAAGTATTTACTTAGCAATTCTGCAAGCAATTGAGGGCTTGATTGAAGTGAGAAAGTGAATTTATACTTTCTCTTTGCAAATTCTGGCAAAGAGAATACTAGAGGTTTGTTAGCAAAATTAAGTTGGTTTCACACTTACCAAAGTCCAAGGCTAAGTGCATTGTACACATTTAAGTTCAATAAATGACGACTTTTGTTTCTTCTTAAAATGCAGATGGAAGAATGGGTTTCCTACTTTCCAAAATTCAACATGGTTTTATTTGAAGAAACTTTGTACAAAATAAACTTCTAAAATATGGATTAGGGAAATGTAATGTTTTCATTTGTAAAGTATACTTCAGTTTCCAAGAGTATTGGCAATTTTTCATAACTTGTTTCCTGTTTTTTTTCTTCCAATTCTTTTGAAAAAGCGTTGCAGACCATGCCAAGAAAAATCTAATGACTGTAGCAAATTTAGGAGTAGTATTTGGACCAACCTTAATGAGGCCACAGGAAGAAACTGTGGCAGCTATTATGGACCTAAAGTTTCAGAATATCGTGGTGGAAATCCTTATAGAAAACCATGAGAAGGTGAGACTCTGTGTCTGTTTAAAAATTTGCTCGATAGCATTATTATTATGCATAGAATGTGGCATGAAATAAACATTACATCTTACGGGCATATGATTTTACATATGTACATACAGATTTTTCACATGTGCCCCATTGCCCCTATAATTGTCATTTTTGAGTATATAAATTGAGCTATCAACATACACATCAAGCACCTTTAGATGTATATTTACTCAGAATGCACATACATCTGTGCTAATTGTATACACATGAGTTTTCATGAACACTTGCTCATGCACAAAGAAAGGGACGCCTTCTGTCTATTGGATGTGACAGCAGACTGGAAGTGAGAGAACCTATGCTCTGTTTTCTGCTTTACCATTAATTGTGCCTGAACTTGGTCATATCACTTAACCTTTCTGTGCCTGTTTTCCTCACCTGTAAAACAGGACTCATAGACTTTGAGCTTTACAGGAAGAAAGCACTGTTTGAGAGCTAGGTATCAATAATATTCTTATTTAAAAAAATCTCATTTAAAATATGTTTTCATTTTCTCAAGTCTTTGCTTTTCTAGTGTAAAAGTTACAATGGAAGCTGTTGCTGTTGGTTAAAGTACCCCACACAATGTTCCTCAGAGCAGACATTCAAAATATCATCATGCATCCTCTCTTGACTTCCCATCATTGCAGTCTAAACCCACCCAGGGGTTCTACTAGGCATCCCCTGCTTGACTTCCCCTTAGTGAGTCTTTGGGGCCCAGCTTGGCATCTTGAATTTAATCCCCCTTTTGTGAGGCCTCAGATGCCCTGCTTGGCTCTGTTGGGCTCCTACTGGGTATAATTCTTTATTGATTGGAGTGGTTGGGAGAAAGATGTGGCAAATCCCAAGCCTTCCCACTCACATTGTCAAAATGAGCGGTCACAGTAAATTGTGCAGAAATTAATAATATGATCTTCTCTCTCCTTTCTTATGTGCTTTGAGCAGTGAAATAGTTAATACTTGAAATGTCAGCATCATTAGCTATCTGAGTTAGTCTCCATTCAGATGAATGGGACAGCCTGCACCCCTTAGAACAATTGTTTCCGGTTCTGCAAAGGAACCCTTGGTTCATAACACTTGGTTCATATTTTTTGACGCTATCTCAGCAACTGTAACAACTAATATATAGAGAGTTTCAATTCTGGAGACCGAAAATAAAAAGGCTTCCCCATACTGGTACATAAAGGCTGAATCCAAGCCATGGTCCATTTAATTCCTGCTTATCTAGATCCCTAAACAACACACCGTTGGCAAACCAGGCTGGTTCTTTGCCATCTCAGCTGCTTATACACCTCTACCTCGATATAACGTGAATTCGGATATAACGCGGTAAACCAGCACTCCAGGGGGGCGGGGCTGCGCGCACCGGCGGATCAAAGCAAGTTCGATATAACGCGGTTTCACCTGTAACACGGTAAGATTTTTTGGCTCCCGGGGACAGCGTTATATCGGGGTAGAGGTGTATTTTTTTTAGAAACTGGACACTGGTTGAATGTTTGAACCAGCAGTTGTAGTGGCTTTTCTCGTTCCCTGTGAAAAGAAGCGTAGCAGAGAAGATGGGAATGGAAAGTACATCAAAGTGATACTGTATCAGCTTACACAACTCAATCTTTTATGCCTCCTTAGGATCTTGAAGGGCTATCATTTATATATTTTTCTAAAGGGGCTTTTAGTTTCTACCATTACCCTTGCCAGCAAGGGTCTACCTATCCCACTTCTCTGTTGTGCACAGTGTTGCTGTCCCCCAGACTGACAGGAATCTCCAAGACCAGTGAAGGGTGGACTCAGTGTATGATAGCTAAATGGGCAGGCAGACACCTGTAGGGGTGTCACAGCCATTATAGTCAGACTAAACACATTTTCTTTTAAAAACGAATCTTCTTTCCCTAGCTCTCAACAAGTAGTTGGTAGTATAGGCAAACAAGTGTATTGGCAGCAAGGTGCTCATTTTTGCATAGATAGTCTTCTTAATAACAAAACTTCTACATGTGTCAGACTTTCCAAAGAGACTTATATTATTTTTATTTTATTTATAACCTTGGTAAAATCCCAGGAGACAGTTTGCCAGCTGTGGGTACAATCCTGGCATGTTAAACATGTAGAGATGTGACATTTCATTCAGTTGTAAATCTCTCTCCTTGCTAATGATTAGCAGCTTCTGCTTTAGAGAATCTCAAATTGGGATAGTAGTAATTCTGTAGGGTCAAGACTGAGGTGCAGTGAGAAGTTTGAAGTAACACTTACCCAGCTTCTGCCTGCACAATGCATGCCTCTAGCATTCTATAGAGGAAACCCTCCTTTCTTTGGCATCAAATTCAATTCAGTATTTAAAAACAGACCATAACTTCAGAAGTGAATATTGAACCAGTTTTTCTAGTCCAAATTCAATGGGTTCAGTAGGTTTTAGTCAGTGAATAATGATAAAACTGCGCCACCTTTTATGATGCTGTCAAGCTGTCATTAAGTATCATTAACATTCTCTAAGCACTGCTGTATGGGCAGCTTTGTTGACGGATTGCAACAACTCAGTCTTAGGCCTGGTCTACACTAGCAGGTTATGTCGAATTTAGCAGCGTTAAATCGAATTAACCCTGCACCCGTCCACACAACGAAGCTATTCAGTTCGACATAGAGGTCTCTTAAATTCGATTTCTGTACTCCTCCCCAACGAGGGGAGTAGTGCTAAATTCGACATGGCCATGTCGAATTAGAGTAGGTGTGGATGGAAATCGACGCTAATAGCTCCGGGAGCTATCCCACAGTGCACCATTCTGTTGACGCTCTGGACAGCAGTCCGAGCTCAGATGCTCTGACTAGCCACACAGGAAAAGCCCCGGGAAAATTTGAATTCCTTTTCCTGTCTGGGCAGTTTGAATCTCATTTCCTGTTTGGACATCTTGGAGAGCTCAGCAGCACTGGCAACGATGCAGAGTTTTCCAGCAGAGGTGACCGTGCAATCTCAGAATAGAAAGAGGGCCCCAGCATGGACTGATCGGGAAGTCTTGGATCTGATTGCTGTGTGGGGCGATGAGTCCGTGCTTTCGGAGCTGCGATTGAAAAGACATAATGCAAAGATCTACGAGAAGATCTCCAAAGCCATGACAGAGAGAGGATACAGCCGGGATGCAACGCAGTGCCGCGTGAAAATCAAGGAGCTGAGACAAGCGTACCAGAAGACCAAAGAGTCAAACGGACGCTCTGGATCCCAGCCCCAGACATGCAGTTTCTACGAGGCACTGCATTCCATTCTAGGTGCGGCCGCCACCACTACCCCACCACTGACCGTGGACTCTGAGGATGGGATATTGTCGACGGCCACTTCCTCGGAGATGTTAGCGGACGGGGAAAATGAGGAAGGTGAGGAGGAGGACGAGGCAGTCGACAGCGCTTACAACGCTGATTTCCCAGACAGGCAGGATCTCTTCATCACCCTCACAGAGATCCCCTACCAGCTGTCCCCAGGCGTTAACCCAGACCCTGAATCAGGGGAAGGATCAGTCGGTAAGTGTTTTAAATATGTAAACATTTATTTTGAACAGAACAGGAATATTAACAATGGGTTTTTCATGATGTGTTTGCCCTAGGCGCTTAACGTTTTAGTCCTTGGTAGTGCAACTACTGCAAAAGAATCTAACAATGTCCGGTTTATCATGATTAGTTTGTCCTAGGCGCTTTTCGGGACTCTGTGTGAGGGCTATGTGACTTTGTGGCGGGGGAGGACGGTTACAGATCCCCTGCTGCGTGGCTCTGTGATCCAGGATAAGGACCGCTGCATAAGATCTCTAAACGCCCTCCTTTCTGGTACTTGAGCAGTCTGCAGGGGTGGAGTGACAGTTTTCATGGTCCCTGCCCCCCTCCTTCTTGGGACTTTGGGTGAGGGGGGGTATGGGAGTTTGTGGCGGGGGAAGGTGGTTAGAGATAGACTCCACCCCTGCAGACTGCTCAAGTACCAGAAGGCTCTCATTCCCAAAAATTTGATAAGTCCTTTCCTTCCCGCCTCACCCAAGCGCCCGTCCCAGTTTCATCCCCTAACTGTGTCCTTTCCTTCCTGCCTCACCCTAGCCCCCGTCCCAGTTTCATCCCCTAACTGTGTAGTTGCTAATAAAAGATACGTTTCTGTTAATTACTGTTTCCATCATGTTCTTTTAGGGGAGAGTGTGTTTGAAGGGGGGGAAGGGGGTTGGTAATTGGAGAGGACAGTCACCTTTACCAGGGTACAGACACGGGGGCAGGTTCAGCAGAAGGTCACACACACATTGCAGGCACTAGGCACCCTGGTCAATCTGGGAGGTGGTTTTCATGTTCGGGGGGGGGGGGGAGCGCTATGTGACTTTGTGGCGGGGGAGGGCGTTTAGAGATCTTATGCAGCGGTCCTTATCCTGGATCACAGAGCCATGCAGCAGGGGATCTGTAACCATCCTCCCCCGCCACAAAGTCAAATAGCCCCCACACACAGAGTCCCGAAAAGGAGGGGTGGCAGGCTCCGTTGAAACAACCAGTCCACCACTGCGGACCGCTCTAGGAGCAGGAGCCTGTCATTCCTCCAGTTTAGAAGTGTTCTTTCCATCACTACGCCCACTCCCCACCACAGTCTGCGGCCGAGTTTCAACACTTTACCGCGAAATCTGTAATAAAGAAAATGGTGTTCATTAACAAAGTTCCATTTATTTTATTTTTAAGCGTGTGTTGGAAAGGGGGGGGACGGGGTGAACGGGGAATGTAGCTGGAGAGGATAGTCAACAGTAAGTTGGTAAAGAAACGGGGGCAGGTTCAGCTTCTCTTTAAACAAACTTAATAGTCACAGGTTACCCTGCTCACTGAGGAACCTAGTTTTCAAAGCCTCCCGGATGCACAGCGCGTCCTGCTGGGCTCTTCTAATCACACGGCTGTCTGGCTGGGCGTAATCAGCAGCCAGGTTATTCGCCACAACCTCTCACCCCGCCATAAAGGTCTCCCCCTTGCTCTCACAGAGATTGTGGAGCACACAGCAAGCTGCAATAACAATGGGGATATTGGTTTCGCTGAGATCAGAGCGAGTCAGTAAGGTTCTCCATCTCCCCTTGAGACGTCCAAAAGCACACTCCACCATCATTCTGCACTTGCTCAGACGGTAGTTGAAGAGTTCTTTTTCAGTGTCCAGGGCGCCTGTATAGCTTCATGAGCCAGGGCGTTAGGAGATAGGCTGGGTCCCCGAGGATCACTATAGGCATCTCCACATCCCCAAGAGTTATTTTCTGGTCCGGGAAATAAATACCTTCCTGCAGCCATCTAAACAGACCAGAGTTCCTGAAAACACGAGCGTCATGAACCTTGCCCGGCCATCCTACGTTGATGTTTGTAAAACGTCCCCTATGGTCCACCAGTGCTTGCAGCACCATTGAAAAGTAGCCCTTTCGGTTAATGTACTGGCTGGCCTGGTGGTCCGGTCCCAGGATAGGAATGTGAGTTCCATCTATAGCCCCACCGCAGTTTGGGAATCTCATCGCGGGGAAGCCATCTATGATGACCTGGACGTTTCCAATAGTCACTACCTTTTGAGAGCAGTAGCTCAACGATTGCGTTGGCTACTTGCATCACAGCAATCCCCCCGGTAGATTTGCCGATGCCAAAGTGATTCGCGACTGACCGGTAGCTGTCTGGCGTTGCAAGCTTCCAGAGGGGTATGGCCACTCGCTTCTGGACAGTCAGGGCTGCTCGCATCCGGGTGTCCTTGCGCTTCAGGGCAGGGGACAGCAACTCACAAAGTTCAAGGAAAGTTCCCTTCCGCATACGAAAGTTTCGCAGCCACTGTGATTCATCCCAGACCTGCAGCACTATGCGGACCCACCAGTCCGTGCTTGTTTCCTGGGCCCAGAATTGCTGTTCCACAGCATCAACATGACCCATTGCCACCATGATGTTCACGGCGCGGGGTCCCGTGCTTTGTGAGAGGTCTGTGCCACTCTCAGACTTCATGTCCTCACTGTGCTGCCGTAGCCTCCTCGCCCGATTTGTCAGCATCTGCCTCTGGAAAAGGTGGATAATAAGGTGCAAGGTGTTGACAACGGCCATAACTGCAGCGATGGTCGCAGCGGGCTCCATGCTCGCACTGCTGTGGCGTCCGCACTGTCACTCAGCAGAAAAGTGCGCGAACTGATTGCCCGCCGGCGCTTTCAGGGAGGGAGGGTGGGAGACGGTTGGATGACAACAGTTACCCAAAACCACCCTCGACACATTTTTTCCCCAGCAGGCATTGGGGGCTCGACCCAGAATTCCAATGGGCAGCGGGGACTGCGGGAACTGTGGGATAGCTGCCCACAGTGCACCGCTTCCAATGTCGATGCTTGCCCCGTTAGTGTGGACTCACAAAGTCGAATTACAGTCCTTAGTGTGGATACACATGTTCGACTTTGTAATATCGATTCCACATATTCGATTTAAGTACAATCGAACTACTCTCGTAGTGTAGACATACCCTTAGTAAGAGAAATAATTAGTTAGGTTACTAACTTTGAAATAACGGTGCAGTAACAGCCATCATCACTCAACTGAATCTTAATTAGAGAACTCTTATACAATTTATGTGTGAAGAAAACTGACTCTGGGACTTGCCCTGGAATAAGAATATCTTGCTTAATCCAGAAGCTATTTTTGAAGCTTTGTTAAGTACTTTATTTTCTGCTAGCTGGAAAACAATCAGTGCAGCTTTCACCTTGTTTACAGACCTTATATGTATTTCCAAGTGGTGGTGGCAAGCCAATTATAGTAGCTTTGTAGTGGTGGGTGTATCAAATTAAAGTAGACCAGTACTAAGACTGTGGAAGCAATGACTGCTGCCGCTACAGGAACCTGAGGGATCAGTAGCCGGCATTAGAATCAAAGTGAGATTAAGGATACAAGGGGTGAATGGGCATTAAGGAAAGATGAGTTCAATATTCATATTTGTCGAATGTAAATGGGGGTATTAGGGCACACTCTACTTTTGACACACTGGCATCTACCCCAGACTCTAGCTTGTAGGACCAGCTGCAGAAGGCAGGGACCATCAAACATTTAGAGAACTTTTTCTGGACTTCCTCTGTTCTGTGCTGATTGGCTGTTTGCTTCAACCCTTTCTTTCCCCCTCCCTCACAATCATTTCACCTCAATTTCACTCCAAACCTGCACTTCTAACCCTCTTCACTCTTGTCCTGTCCCCTCATATCCCCTTTCCCTTCAGTGTCCCCTCTTCCTTCATGCTTATTTCCATTTATCTGATTGCCATCACCCCAAAATCATGGAACTAACATGAGGTTTTCTGCCATCACATTGTTCACTCTGCTTGTGTGTAAGACATATCCTGTACCCCATGCTGTGCCTGTTTTTTCTGTTTAGCTTGTAAGCTCTTTAGGGTGAGAATCATCTACTAATTTGGGTTTGCACAATACCTTGCACAATAGTGATCACTTCTTGCTTGTCCTTGAGTACTACCGTAGTAAACATGACCAATAATAATATCAGCCTTTCGTGAAAGAGGCCTTGGTGTGTGTCTCCTTTTATTTCTCTTGGCGGGTTAAAGACTATTATTTGACTTTTTCCGCAGGAGTTGCAATGGCTAGCAGTTCCTAGCAATAACTGCCCTAATGGTCTCTGCTCCTGAGTGCCATTGGAGATATATGAACCTACGCTCAGGAAGACTGTTCTTGCATTGCCTGGCAACATGAAGAGAGTACACATCCTTGTCACCAAGCAGCATAATGTTTTGGCCTGTCATTGGAAAGACTGTCCAGTGAAATGAATGTAACCGTCACCATCCAAAAGTGTTACTTGTGTGCCATTGAGGCATACCTTAATGTGGAGCATTTTGGTTCCTCAACCCCAAAATAAGCTTCCATTAAAAGAAAAAAGCTGAAATAAAAAAAGAGTGAAAAAGAAAATACGACAGGGGGAAAATGCTGGAAAAGAGGAAAAGTCTCAGTGAGAAGAGAATAGATAAGTTTAAGTATGGGGGAACGATGAGGGGAGGACAGAATAGCAAGAAGTGGCAAAAACAGGAGAAAATGAAGATTACGAAGGAAAAAAATTGAAAGAAGGGCCAGACAAGAGTTCCATAAGGAAAGAAGGAAACCAGAGTCTACTAAGGAAAGAGAGCAAAGAGGAGAAGAGGAGTAAGGAAAGAATGAGACTCCTCCAAAGAATTCAGAAAATTTAATTGCTGTTGGAAGAGTGAAGAATGTATTCATTCTTTTTCCTTCTTCAGCTTTATAAATGTTAAGGGTAGTTAACTGAATTTTATGTAGCTTAAAATGTATCTTTATATGTCGTATTGTAGTCTGTTCATATGGGGAACTCATTAAAGTGAAGTACCAATATTTGAATGTATTTTCATCATTTAGTTTTAAAGTAGACATGCCACAGTATTTGTATTTTAAAATTAAAAGGTAGTTTAATATAGAGTAGTATTTTAATATTTTTATCTGTCAAGCTAGTAATTATTTAAAAAAATAAAACTTAGTACTCTTTTGTCTTAAAAGCACTCTACAGACATTAATCCTCACAATAGTCATGATAGGAGTCAGGGAAATTAGCCCTTTTTACAGATGGGAGAACCGAAGCAGAGAGGTGAAGATCTGCTTAAGACTGCAGAGTTGGTAAGGTGTGGCCACAAAGCAGCATTCTTAGCAACACTTCTAATTTCTGTTGATAGGCCACTGTTGCAGCAGAGTGCTCAAAACCTCTAGGACAGGCTGATAAAGCCATCTCTGAAGGCAAAGCTTTCCTCCCTTACCAGTCTTCAAGGAGGAGTGTGTAAGCGGATCCTCAAAGAAGGGGAGGGAGGGAACCTTAGACTTAACAGACCTGTCTCAGTGTTGGAAAACTTTGATGCACCACCCCAAGTCCCCTTTGCCATGAAGATTGGGATTGTGGCAGAGCTTCATGAAACAGCCCATTCTGAATGCCTCTTGTTCTGGCATATGCTCATGCACCCTGCTTCTGGTTAGGGAAGATTTTACAGCAATAATTTGATTTTAATCCATCAAAGCACTTAAGCTTATGCTTAGTGTTAAGCACATGAGTAATCAGTGACATCAGTGGGACTATACATGTGCTTGAAAGCTTTGCTAGATCGGGACTCCGAAAAGCAACCCTCCCACCCCCAAAAAATTTATGCTGTACCCTGGTGGAGGGCAACCTAGCAAGGAGTCTTCTAGGCTGGCCAGGGAGTGGCTGGGTTTTTTAAGTCCTTTCTTCATTCTATGGACAGGGCCGGCGCAACCCATTAGGTGACCTAGCTGGTCGCCTAGAGTGCTACAATTTGGGGGGCGGCGACCGCGCCGGTATTTCGGGGCGGGCCCTTCTGTCGCCTAGGGCGACAGAAAAGCTGGCGGCACTCCTGCCTATGGCAATGGGTCCCACTAGATAATTGTTGTACAGGGGGATCCTGGTGGAAAGCAGCCTCCGAAGGCAGCTTCATGATGTAGCAATTCACTGAAAACAAATCAGTGCATTCATTTTTTAAAAATCTTCTATTTTGTGAGTCTTAAAAAGTAGCTTATAACAGAGAGGAGGCTGTGTATGTGATCTTGTTCCAATTGTGCAACAGCTGCTGAGATCAAAAAGAACTGAGCATGATTCAGGGAATTGTAGTACATGGCTCCAAGAAAATAAAAATAGTGTAAATCATCAGATCAGTGTAAAAAAAAAAAAAGTCTCAAAGTCTGAAAGCAGCCTGTCAAAACATTGACTACAAATACATCCATGCACACATGCATTGCATGCAAGTGGACAATTCTTCTTTCTGTGTTTTCACATACAATAGATTACAGTGGAATACTTCTTTCAACTCCATATAAAATTTCCAAATGGAGTAGACTTCTGTTCTTTTTGAACAAAATGCAGCATTAACAAAATTCCTAAGTAGGCATACAGAAATGAGAATAGTAAGTGGAATTCAGATGACTAATACTCTCTTTGGGGCTAGATGGCAAGGCTTGTTAAGGTACTGACTTGCATGTGTTTAGCCTAAGGAGATCACTTTGGAGGGCTCCAGAAGGAATGCTGCTAAATGTATTTGGTAATAAAAGGAAATACCAAGTCAGGAAATTTTGCCAGAAAATGCTCTGAGAAAATGTAATCACAGCATTTTTGAAGATGTGAAAAAAGTTAAACCCTTCCATAGATTGAGCATTCCCTGGAATTATCTATCCTCTGCTGCAGCTTCCTTTCATAAACAAAGTGCAGAATTTACAAGATTCCATCTTGTTGTTCTCTAGTGTCTGTTCTTCACTAGACCCACTAAATCAACCCCTGCTGTATCGATTGCAGCAGCGTCGATTTCCCCGTAGTGAAGACCAGCCCTCAGCCAAGTGGGTGTGAGTACCTAATTTGGCCCAGTGTTTCTGCCTATGTTCTTCATGAATTCTAACCCACTTTTGCTTTATTGAAGATGTCTTTAGAATCATGTGTCTGATCCATTTTAGCAGCATTTCCCACCTAGCACAGTCAATATGTATTCCTTTTGTTGCAACAGTTGTTTATTTGTGTTGTGGTCATGCCATCTGTCATCAGTCAAGGATCAAGGCCTTATTGTGGTAGGTGTCATACACAACATAATTAAAACATGGTCCCTGCCCCAAAGCACTTATGAGCTAAGTATAAAACAAATGAGAAGAGCTGGGTATAACAAATAGACTGGGGAGCACAACATATGTTTATTTATGAAGGAGTTCTGTAGCTGCAAACTACAAACTGAATTAAAGATACAAATCCTTTTTGTTGCCTGGAAGGAAAAATAGTAGCAGGATTCTTACTATGATAGTCAAGACCTGTTACATGTAATTCCACTCTCAAAGATCATGCTTTAAACCATTTCATTCCCATGTTTCATACAACTAAAACTTTGATGGATAGATTGAATGTTGCCTGTATTCTCCATGTATAATTTTTCACAGATGCCTGTGTTTCATTTTGGAGATCTAAGTATACTCTCTCTCATCACTAAAGATAAAATGGGGGAATTGTCTAGTTAGGTTTGGTGAAGCTATTCTTTGGCTACACCCTAGCTGAGTTTTATAACATTCCCTTTTATCTTTGCAGCTGCCTCTTATTCCCTTTGCCAAGAATGAGGCATTCACATTCTCTTCCGGAATTCTTTATTTGCTCTTTTAGTAACTAAATATGTATGTTGTATTTGGGAAAGCTGTGAAATAGGATTATATTGAGTAAATCACCCTCTTGTTTAAAGGCATTAATTGTTCCTTTAAATCTCTCATAACTAAACAAGATGCGTAGAGCCTGCTGTACATGGCTATGATTTAAAGAGAGACCCTTTCCTTTTTTTTTTTTTAATTCTCATTGATGCAAGTACTATTACTAGTAAAGTACCGTAATGAGAAGGTGGATTTCTTCTCACACCATGGACAGATGTGTGGCTATTTCAATCCTGACATATCAATTGCTAACTCTCTCTCCTCCACCCTTCAAAGATTAGCAACAAAATTTAGTGGCTTATCACAGTCTGTTCATTGCTATCAGGAGCATTCATGTCGTGAATTGTTAAAATGTGGAACAAGATCAGGATACAGAAGAAGCTGCAGTTTTTTAACTAGGAATGCTACTTTCAGAAAAGGCTGAGTCAGCAAACTCATAACTTGCAAGTGATCAAAGGACACAAGCTTTAACCTTGTTTCCCCCCCCACACCCTTTTCACAGCTGGCCTGTTAGACAGCAATCTCTTGTTTTAGAGTCTATGTATAGTTTCTGCATTATAGTACAAATATGAGCCACATAGTTTAAGGAGAAAGGCAGGCCAATTGAATGGTGTAAGAGTATACAGACACCATCATGTGGCACTGAAATTTTGCCCAACTGATAGTGCTTTTGGCAACTTGTCAGGAGCTCAAGGACATTGTATTAAGAGGAGCTGACAGCAGATGTTCCATTTTTAGTGTGGAGTTGAGACCCATGGACTCCACAAGTCCCAGCTAGCAGCACTCGATCTGAATATGAGCGACCAGGCTGCTGGGGCAGATTTTCTGTAAACTGCATCTTTGTACTGAAGACAAAGATGTGTGGAACTTTCTTTTAGAGCTCCATGGGCAGTCCCTGAAATACAGTGTTCTCAGTGTTGCCTGATATAATCTATTGATTATATATTGATTATTATATTGCTTGCTTAAGAATTCTCAGTTAGCATTCTGAGGCTTGATAGGTTCTTGTCCTAAGATCTGGCCCAATATTATTAAAATTACTGTTAAATTGGGAACCCCAATGTGCATTGTTGCAACACTTACATGTAGGAAATCTCACTATATTTATAATTGTTTTATGAATACAGTTAGCAAAGTCACAAACACTCTAACCCAGCAAGGTAAAAAGAGATAATACAATACACCTGAACATCCATATACTCTCACCATCCCTTGCAGAACAACCTAAAATGTTAGTCATGATCTTCCTCCTCCTCATTTCCTTCCTCATCAACACCACCACTGGTTGTGTTGTATTAAGAGGAGCTGACAGCAGATGTTCCATTTTTAGTGTGGAGTTGAAACCCATGGACTCCACAAGTCCCAGCAAGCAGCACTCCATCTGAATATGAGCAACCAGGCTGCTGGGGCAGATTCTCTGTAAACTGCATCTCCAAAGGCACACAGCCTGGGATATAGGTTTTATAATGTGTTATTTTAACATCACTAAACCTAATGCATATTCAGTAGGAGTTTCACTCCCTTTTCTTTATTTATAGTTTCTCTCCCTAACTCATGTTGGGATGCCCTTCTCCCATAGGTTATTAATCTTTGTACTTCAATCTTATTAGTATAAAAATAGTTCAGAGGTTCTTAACCTTTACTGCAGCCTGCACCCCTTTGGTTCTCAAAAATATAGTCTCACACCCCTTATCAAAAATCATTAAAGTAGCTCAGTTCTTTAAACCTAGATATATCATAATTATAGAATGAAAGAGAACTATATATTTATTTTAATTTTGCAGTTAAAATTTAATGCAGTAATCGTTAAAAATGTATAATGTTAAAAAATACATAGGTTTGATGAAACAAAGTAGTTGTACTTATGTGCCTGTGCTTAATTTGTATTTCGATGATTTACCTTCTAAAAAAATCTGGCCTGTCTCACACCCCCAGGGGGTGCGTGCACCCCAGGTTAAGAACCACTGCATTAGTTAGTTACCATGGCACACTGGTGGTCAGACATCAGCTGATGTCACTAACTTAAAATATTCCAAGTGGATATAAATTAGCATCTTGTAGTTACCTACCAGCAGTTTTGTCATTCAGCATTCTATATTACGATATCTTATGATTTAGGTTTACTCTTGGTTAGCTACTTATGCTAAGACTTTTTTGGGCCTCATGTCTTGATTAGTTTAGCTAGGCTATTGTCTTACAAGCCTTGAGGCTCATTGCATTACTGCCTTTACTTATACCTATGCATTACCTAGTAAATACTTATACCTATAGGCTACATCGGCCAATGATGGTTCCTGTTTCACTCTAGTTATGACTTTTTACCTATTGACTCTTCAGGCAGTCCACTTGGTTGCATTGGTCAGAAAATTTTTCAGACTTAAGAATTATGGATACTGTATAATCACATACAATGTGTTGCAATGAGATTCAAGCATCGAAGTCCAGAGGTGCACATTTTCATCCTGTTCAATCCCATGGAAGCCAATGCACGGAAAATCACATGACCAATGGCTGCTGGACTGTATGTTAGCGAAGCTGGCCTACCTGTATCTGGACCACAGAGTGGTGACCCTGGGGAGGTAAGCAATTTTACAATTGCAATTAAAATTATTGCTAAATTTTATTGGACAGTCACATAATTCAAGTTTTGGTGAAAAACCTTTTTTAAAAGTTGTACAGATTTAATATTAATAGAACTCTTAACCAAATTAACCATATTAAAATCAAAAAAGTTTTGTTTCGATACAAATATTTCCTTATAGTATTCATAACATATATCAAATTCTGGAAATAAGATCCAGAACGTGAAACAATCTAGACGCTGGGGTAAAGACAAAAGTGAAACTGATCTATTGTCCTCCAAATTGAATGAAATGCAAAAAATAAAAAGTATGTATTATGAAAAAAATATTTTAAATGTTTAGTTTTAGCAATCTCCTAGAACAATAACTTTGGTGAAGAAATGTGATTTTAAAATAACATTTTGGCCTATCCTGCTAAATGTTAATCTTTTACATTGGTTATACAGTACTATAATTTCCATAGCAATGTTTTTAGCTAATAAATAAAGTTTAGAAGTTGCTGTGATACCGAATTTTTTCTCATTGTTGTTAGAATTATGAACCATGGTTGTGTCTAGAATATTACTTTGAAGCTTGAGTTGTCCTTTCCGTGGAAGAATTTATCAAAGGTACATAGTATTATCTCCATATATTTCACCTTGCACATCCTAACGTGCTTTTGCTTCTCTGTCTACACTAAAGCATTGACTTATCATGCATGCTTTCTTGCTTTACATTGCAGAAAAATGATCCACCGTCTTCATTGCCTCAACGGATAAACTGGGTGTAGATTCCAGCAGAGTAAGTTCATATTGTGAACCAGTAACGTAATTTGCCTTTTATCCTGAGCGTTGGTATGTTTCTAATAAGTATTTTTTGTTTTTGTACAGGTTGCTGAGTATAAACCCAGTTACCTTATCACCATGTCCAACAAAAGCCAAACCAGCAAAGAAGAATTTTTGGGGATGATGAGGTTACCCTTGAGTACTATTTACTGTATAACATATTCTTAGGTCTCCATACATTGGAAAGGCAGGGAGGAGCAGTTGGCATGTAGGGCACATGGGCCGAGCAGTACACCTGGCCTAGATGGAGAACTGTTGTTATATCTTGAATAAAGATCACTTGAAATAGATGTGTGTCTTTTTTCCTTTTATTTACCAATTGTAGGGCACCCGTGTACTGAAGGGAAATTACTAGATACAAACTTGTGTTATTGTATTGAATGTCTTGAGGAGCACCAAATATAATACTGTAACAGAGATCATTATCCTGGTGGCAAAGAACCACCAGTCCATGACCCCAAGTGACCCTACTGTTCCAGTATCCTATAAAAGGGATTAGATGTCAAATTACAGATTTGTGATTCTTGCTTGTATACACAGGGCTGAATTAACTGCTTATTCCATGTAGTGAATACTATGAGAATGGTGGGTTTTTGCCTCATGACAAAAGCCAGGGACGACATTAAAATCTTGGAGATTTTCTTTAAGATTCTCCTCCTTCACAATCTTACGGCCAAATTTCCCCATATTCTCTCTTATTTTCATCTCACCCAGCTTTTCTACTTACTGTTTCTATTCCACTGATTTCGGGTGAACTTGTCACTGCTGCAGTGGTCCAAATAAAAAAGATGGTGTCATGGCTAGAATGGCTCCTAGTAAACATACTGAAGTTCATTTAATTATCTTTTCCTGAGATCAGAGAGACTAGATTTACTAGATTGGTGTCCTAGCATAGCAGCAGAACCCACAGTTCCACATATAATTCATGGCTGACTAAAAAATTGTGAATTACCCCAGCTTCCTTGGCTGTAGGTTTTGTGGGCCCCAGGAGCAAGCGCTCTAGTAAGAATTGGGAATCTGGAAACAGAATGAATTAGAGAGGAGTTAGCATTAATCTGGTATCATCTCTAACACCATCTGTTGTTCAGTTTGGGGAGTGCAGCAAAATGTTTTTGTCTATTGCCATGTGGCATCTCTACTTGTGCAGTGGTCACCAACCGGTCGATCATGATCGACTGGTCGATCCTGGAGAATCTCCCAGTCGATCACAATCATTGGTGATGTAGCGGGGCTGCTGCTAAGGCAGGCTCCCTGCCTGCCGCAGTGCCATGCCGCTTCCGGAAGCGACCAGCATGCCCTCGCGGCCCGGGGCAGGGGAGGGGCGTGCAGCGGTCTCCACATGCTGCTCCTGCCTGCAAGTACCTCTCCTGCAGCTCCCATTGGCTGGAAATGGGGAACTGCCCCTCTCTGCTGCGGGGGCGGTGCCTGCAGAGAGGGGCAACGTGTGGAGCCATGTGCCCCCACCAGGGGCCGGAGGGGCATGTTAGCCCCTTCCAGGAGTGGTGAGGGCCCCAGGCAGGCAGGGAGCCTGCCTTAGCCCCGCTGCGCCTTCAACTGGGAGCCGCCTCAGGTAAGCATCCGTACTCCCTCCTGCACCCCAACCCCCTGCCCCATCCCTGACCCCCCTCCCAGAGCCAGCATCCCATACCCCCTCCTGCACCCCAACACTCTGCCACAGCCCGAAGCCCCCTCCTGCGCCCCAACTCCCTCTCAGAGTTTACACCCCTCACCCCCTCCTGCACCCCAACCCCCTGCCCCATCCCTGACCCCCTCCCAGAGCCAGCATCCCATACCCCCTCCTGCACCCCAACACTCTGCCACAGCCCGAAGCCCCCTCCTGCGCCCCAACCTCCAGCCCCAGGCTCAGCCTGGAGCCCCCTCCCATACTGCGAACCCCTGAGCCCCAGGCCAGAGCCCGCACCCCCTCCCAAACCCCTGCCCAGTGAAAGTGAGTGAGGGTGGAGGAGAGCAAGTGACAGAGAGAGGGGGGGATGGAGTGAGCGGGGGGTGGGGAGGCTTCAGGGAAGGGGCGGGGCAGATCCTAAGTTGCCCTTAAATTCAAAAAGTGATCTTGGGCGTAAAAAGGTTGGAAACCACTCTGCTAGTGGAATACAGTTGAAGGAACATATTGAATTTAGCTTATTATTCTAAGGCCTGGTCTACACTAACCCCCCAATTCGAACTAAGGTACGCAACTTCAGCTACGTGAATAACGTAGCTGAAGTTCGAAGTACCTTAGTTCGAACTTACCTCGGTCCAGACGCGGCAGGCAGGCTCCCCCGTCGACTTCGCGGTACTCCTCTCGCTGAGCTGGAGTACCGCAGTCGACGGCGAGCACTTCCGGGTTCGACTTATCTCGTCCAGACAAGACGTGATAAGTCGAACCCAGAAGTTCGATTTGCTTGCCGCCGAACTACCGGGTAGTGTAGACCTACCCTTAGAAATGTATCTGGAAACCTTAAGGGGTCTATGGTTAGAAAACTGAATAACTGCAGTACAGGAACGGTCTTAGCACTGTAGTTATCAAGACTGATTTGTTAGTTGTGGTTTGTATCTAAGATGGTTAGTGGTTTGGTTAGTTCAGTAATGTACCCTTTCTGTACTACAGAACAGAAAGAAATCAGTCAAGCATCCCAGTGTTTAAAAAGCCCACCAAAGAGGCACGTCTCTTTCCTATAGCTTTTCTACAGTAGTCCTGAAGACTGACTCAGAAACAAGATGAGTATGTAAATAATCCCTACATTAAAAACAGATTAAAAGAACCTCTTAAAAGTAAAATTTTCTCTCATATTTTATCAGTATATTAAGGAGGAGCTGAGAGTAGTTTTTGATTGTTGCCTGATATAATTGTGTTGGTGCTCAGAGTCTTGGTAGATGGACAGATTAGGTACATACCTGTGTAAATCATATATATTGGTAGCTTCAGTGTTTCGCACTAACTGGTTTAATGCTGATAAAATGACACTAGGAGATAAGTGATGCTAACAATAGTGAGAGCTAAATTTCAGTGTGTTGGTATTTTACTGTAAGTCCAGTACTGTTTGACCCCACAGCCTCACATGTATACATCACATTGTGTGACTGTAATTTCCCTATGCTCTTGAAGTTTGAGCAATAGGTTTTTATCCATACTAAAACTAGGTAATTTAGTGGCCAGAGTTCACCCCTGTAATTGTGTTCATACAAACTAATCTCTGTGCTGTCATTACTTCTGGAATCCATGTGAGCAATTACCTTTTATTTGAAGGGAGACTCCTGTGGAGTAACAGGGGGATAATGATTTTTATGAAGTAATGTTATCCTAGCTCTGCTTTGATGTTGGTGGCTTGCTTGGGATGGGATTCCATTCTGTTAGATATATTTACAGTAGCCGTACCATGTGACTCGATGAACCTAGAATACCCTCAGAGACCTGATCAGTTATGCCTCCACACTGTCCTTCGAGTCAAAGCCTCAAAGAAGGGTTTGTAAAATACCACACAGTACAACTGATCATATGTGCTAAACTTCACTTTTCAATCATATGTCTTGATGCATCCCATCTTCTGTCTATACATTACCTACTTTAGATTGTAAGCTTTTCAGGGCAGGGACCTGGTGTTGCTATAAAGCATTTAGCACACTTCCAGTAATATCTAAATGACTGATAAAAACAAAGGTGAATTTAATTTAACACTCCCCCTTTCCTCACAGTTTAGCTATACCAAACTTTATTCTAATTCCCAATAGATCTTAAAATTAGTGTATTTAGGCAGCAGCCAAGTATCAGTTAAGACACGATGAAAGGAATTTCTGTTTTGGAAAGGTGAAGTAATATCTTGGACCAACTTCTGTTGGTGAGAGAGACAAGCTTTTGAGCCACACAGAGCTATCACCAACAAAAGTTGGTCCAATAAAAAATATTACCTGACCAACCTTGTCTCTCTAATATCCTGGGACCGACATGGCTACACCAACACTGCATACAAGGAAAGGTGAAGTCAGTTACAGGAACTTGGGGAAAGTGAAAAAAGGGAAGTCAATGACAGCCACATGTGCACCTTCAGTGGTAGAGTTTGGCCATTCTGCTTGTTTCGCAAACACTGACTCTGAGAAAGTGTGGTGTGAGCTGCAACTTTGGCCTGCAGAGACAGATTACGGTTGTAGAAAAGACGGATCTAGTTATGAAGGGCTACATTATATATCACATTTGTCTAATAAAAAGAGGAAATGGCTAAAAAAAAGCTTGAGTTGTTGGCCTACATGAAAAGAGGAAAGATGGACCCCAAAACACATGTTCTAGTACATTAGGACAGAACTTAGTTTTGTGCGGATCTTATACTAAATAGTCCCTAACATACATACATTTTAGCATATATAGAGCCCGATACTGCAAAACTTAATGCTGTGAATTTGTCAAATGGAGTCCTTCAGGACTACTCACACCAGGAAGCACAAAGCACAGCACTGAGCTATCCCTCCTCACAGCAGTGTTTGGAAGATTGGACCCCATGGTTAAGTGTGAATTGCTATGTTGCTGATGGTCAGGAGTTTGGATTTCTCCACTCTATATCGAACTAACTGTTTTTTTGAAGATTGGAGAACTCCTGGAAATTTCTAAAGCCCTCTTCCTCAGCACTGAGGATGGAGATGACTGAAATTTGGCAGAAAACACTATATTGCATAAGACCAGAGAAACATTGAAATTGTGTTACTTGTACTCATGCTGTAATTCCTGAGTGTAGGGGGTACAAGCTGCATTGTGCTGTCCAAGAGCTCTCTAGAAGTAATTTGTGTTCCCTAGATTAAAAATACACCTTTTCTGGAAATGTTCCCTATTGACCTTCCATACCCCAGAAATAAAATTTCCCTTCTGACCTGGCCTGAGCTTGGGGAGGCGGATAAAGGAAGAGACGGGGTTGTGGCTTGATGTCCAACTGTATGCCTTCATAAGTGAGACCAGATTTGCTTGAGCTGGCCTTGAGATGGTTACTTAAGTTGCATGATGCCATTATGAAGCAGCAATGCATAATTTTGCCACTTCGCTAGCTAAGTAATTTTAAAACAAGTTATTTAGCCTTATAGCACTTTCCTATGACGTAAGGCAGATGATGACACCTTCATGAAGGAGTTAGCATTTAGTATGGCCGATTCCAGCCAGAGGATGAAACTGAGCTTTTCAGGGATCCTAGAAGTAAAGGAGAAGACTTGAGTTGATGGCTGTCTGGTTTATTTTGTGTGCGCATGCACATGTCAGGGGCAGTTGTTTTGTAAACAGTACTGATGGGGATCACAACATGACACTTTGCAGCAGAGAGTCACTGTGTGACCACTTCATGTGTTGCTCTGCTCCCCCAGTTCTTAAACTATTTTTTCCATTATGCTGCTAATTACAGCTGCGGTTATGGATGGGTTCACTTCCTATATCCACTTCATTAACATACTGCATGTGTTTAGCTCAGTGTTTCATTGAAGAGGGTTTTTTAAATAGTTTGCTTATAGTTTCTGGGTTTTTTTTGTTTTTTTTTTACTTACTGGGTTTCTTAGTCCAGTAGTTTTACAGGGACATACTGAAATATTTGTGGAGGATCAAAATAGAGAGTGATGGAAATTTAGTACAGCTCTTGCAAAGTCAAACTAACACATACAGGCAGGTTGATCTCTTGCAGCACTCCTAGAGAAGGCCTTCTCTTCACACCCAGGGCATCAAGTTTGAACTGAGAGGTGTAGATAGGGCTAAGCAAACACACACTTGTGGAATGTAATGTAGTATGTAAGACACTGAATCCTTTAAACAATTTCTAGGTGGCTTACTATTTATCAGAGAGCACAAATGCTACAATCAGCCCATGGAGATAATGGCGTTAGAAGTTAGAAGCATTCTCTTTAATTTTTCTGAAGCAAATATTTATCCATAAACTTGTTTAATTCAGCTTTGTTGTATTTACACATAAGAGGGCAGTATGGTACTGTTAGCCAAATGCCTTGTGTGCACACCGTTATATTTTATTATATTATACATTGCATCATATTTTAAGAAATGGCTTTAGAACTTTGAGCACAATTAGAGCTTTGTGAGTGGCCCCACGAGTTATATTGCATCTATACAAGGAACAATCTATACAGGGAATACATGGATAGTTTTCTTTTCTACATGTAAATTATTTTGTGCATTTATAGAGCTGTAATTGCAATTGTACGCAGTGTTTTTATTCTCTTAGTCAGTATGTATAGATATGTAAAAGAGAAGGAGACAGATTATCTAAAGCTGGTATGGGGAGGTTTAAATTATGCCACGTTGCATCTGAGAGAAGTCAGACAGTGTTTCCAACATTGCTTTCCCTTGGATGCCCTATGCTTTCTTCCGAGTCAGAAGGGTGGTTCTGACCATTTTGCACCATTGCAGCCACCTCTCCTTGGAAGTAGATAAACCTAAATTGATGCCAGAGAGGTCAATGTGAATGTGGGCTCTTGCTTGAATATCTGTGCTATACAATCTAATTCATGTACATGTGATACTCAGGATAACCAGCCAGCAAAAGATGCCATGTAAGAGTTTCTTTTAATTCAAACAACATGGTGCTCTGAGTGACTACTGCACTTCTCATGTGTTTAGTCGCTTGGCTTTTAGCTTTGTGCCTTACGCAGACGTAAGGCATGTTGTAATTATCCTGAAATGTGCTACCTGGGAGTAACAGTTTACTTACAACTTCTTAAATTTCTGCTTCGTAAAAGTTTTTTTCTATGAAGGTTTATTACGAACTCCTTCTTTATAACCTCTTGCCGTAATATACAAAATGATTGTCTCTATAACTCCAGTACACAGAAACACCGTACACTATTTAATTATGTTGTTTCTTGTTATACCATTATGCTGTGCTGCTATATGGTGTAAAGGAAACATAATACTTCATTTTTGTAAAGCTATGTGCATGTTTACTGTCTCGTGGCTGTTGTCTTCAGAGAAATCTATAGTATGCTAACTTGCTCACGTGAATTTGCCATGATCAAATGTAAAGGTCTGCTATTAAATGCTATATAGGCATATTGATCAGCTTTTATAAGTAAATCAGCATCATGGACTAGTAAAAAATGCAGGAAACTTGAACAGATGTGCATTGCTTTTTTACCCAGAGAGAAGACATTATGCTTTATGTTGGATTTTAATGGTCATGAATGAAAAGATAAAATGACTAAAGGAAATGTAATCTCGTGTGTGTGTCTTTGTGGGTATTATCGTGGTTAGTAAAAGTGTGTGGACTCATTATTTAATGGCTAATTGAAAAAGTTCCAGTACAATATGCTACTCCTGCCTCCTTCACAGCAACTCCACCACACACACTCCCTCCAAGAGCATGCTTTTTTTTAGGGGTTAATATGATAGTATGACTCTGTCATAAATTTTGAAAATTAATATGACTATTCTGGCAAAATTACAGGCCCTAAGTGAAATTGTGGAAATTTACTTTTCTGGATAGTGGTTAATAGAGTTAATTCATTGTTTTCCCCTAGTTGGCAAGCATGGCTGCACATATTTAGTCTTTGGATTAACTGATCTGCTGTCTGGTTAATGTGTAGACAGTGCTTTTGCTTATTTTTATTTTGTATGTATGTATTTATTTAAAAAGCACTCATTAAGGACCCACGACACACTCCTAAAACTTGAAGGAATGGATTTTTGGCTCCTGTCTGCTTTGAATGAAATCCAGAACAAATGTTGTTTGATAATGGTTTATAGTTGCATTGCACAGGTTGCTGTTCATGGTAAATAATTAATACCTCTTGTGTTCTTGATCGCAGATTTTCAAAACCCTGCCTGATGCCACTTTCCCTGAGCCAATCTCTATGTCAATATCTCCTCCAAATGTCCCACCAAGGCAATCGAGAAGACAAGGGCAGCGTAATAAGCGGCCTCTGGCTGTATATAATCTCTGTCTTGAGCTTGATGATGGTAAGATTTTAATTATATTGTCTATCTTGGCAGCAGATGGGTGTTTTTGTATATCTTGTGTGAGTCTACAGTAATTTTCCATTTCACATTTCTATTTTTTTCTTTTTGTCATTTGAGACATGGAAAGGAGTGGGGAGGCGAAGAGGGTATATTCTTGTACATATTCGAAACTGGGGAATAATTGCCTAAAGTCCCATTCCTGCCCCCCTCCCCTCACCGCCCTTTAAAAAAAAAAAAAGGCAGTTCCCATTTCTTTGGGGAAATCTGTATGACCTCTACTGAAGATTATGTAACCATAAGATAAATGGAGAGGGAACTAAAATTAAAGCAAATCTTTTATGAGAAGAGCTAATGCACTCTAATGTTAAATTCATCTGGATTAAAGGCTCAGGTCACTCAGTGAACTGAAGAATACTGCTACTGTACTTGAATCTTTAATACCTTGATGTTCAGGGGCAGTAAATACTTGCATCCTGCTCTGTGCTGCTGAGAAGCAAGAAATCTTGCTGGATGTGCAGTATGCAGCAATATCATATAGTGCAGTATGGAATATATGGTATTCTGCATGTCAGCTCAAAACCTGGCCATTTTCTTGAAATCTTGTGGTTTGAGGCCATGTGCAGTTCTAAAAAGGCAAGTCAGTGCTCAGTTTGTATTGCAGCCCTCTCCACTCTAGTCCCTTCTTCTCTCTCAGTGTAGTTAGTTAATTATCCCTCCACATGAAGAAGCATGAGATCAAGACACAATGCCCACTTAACATTAAAGTGAAGAAAATGAAGACTTGAATGTTATGTACTAGTATGAGACTTCTTTGAGTGATTGCTCATGTGTATTCCACAATAGGTGTGCATGCTCACCACGTGCACCAGTGCCAGAAGTTTTTCCCCTAGCAGTACCCGTAGGGAAGCGCCCATAGCGACCCCTGGAGTGGCGCCTCCATGACGCAGTATAAGGGGCGCTGCGCGCTCCCTCCATCCTCAGTTCCTTCTTGCCGCCAGTGAAGGTGCTTCGGAACTGCTTTGCTCCAGCTTTGCTGTAGCTCATCCCTCAAACTGCTTGTTCGTTCAGTGTATGGTACCTGTAGTTAGTTAGCTGTTCAGTTAGTGTAGTTTAGCTAGAATGCCCCGTGCCCCGGGTTTTAAGTCGTGCAACACTTGTAGGTGACCTGTGCCAGTGAGTGATCTGCATGCGAACTGTTTATGCTGTTTGGGGGAAACCCATCTCAGAGATCACTGCAAGATTTGCAAGTCGTTTAAGCCTTGGACCAAGAGAGAAAGGGACATTAGGCTCTAGGCTATTCTGATGGAGTCGGCGCTGACCCCGGCTCTGGAGCGCCGCTTCGAGTCGGCACCGGGCACGGCGGTGTCGGTGCGCGGCAACCCTTCGGCGCCATCGACTAGTCGGCACCACTCCCTATCCACAGGGCAGGCCAAGAAAGCTAGGAAGAGGCTTTCTTCGCCGCGGCACTGGAGTAAACCCAGGACAGAGGTTAGACCCATGTTGGGCAGTCCTCGATCCCCACTGGCCTCTAGGCCTCTGACTCAAGTTGAGCGGAGTAGCCTGGCCCATTCGGAGCAGGCCTCCCTGAATGTCCGGATGCCCTCCACACCAGAGGCCCTGCAGGTGGCCTGGGATGTTATGTCCATGCCGGTACCAGGGGCCCCGCGCTCCAGAGGCAAACCACTGCTGGGATCTCCGCAGTTGCCCCCAGTTTGTTACCGGTCTCGGTCGAGGGAACGTTTCCGACGCCGTTCGCTGCCCAGCAACCATTCAGGGCAAAGTCCACATGGATCGCCCTCAATGTCCACCAGACTGTCTGGTTGGGTTCCGTCTGACTGAGACTCTTGGCATCGCTCTACCTTGAGGAGTGAACACCGATGGGACCGAGGCAGATGACGCCAAAGGTCCTTGTCTCGGAGGGGCTATTGTAGCCAGTCACGGCACAGACGTCGACGTTGTTCCCGTTCGTTGTCCCACCCCAGGACGGGACCCTGCCACGGCACTGCCTACGTAGCCCCAGGTGTCGATCACCGTCATCTCACTGTCGCAGGTCCACCCTCCGGAGCTGATTGTGGAGCAGCTGTTACCGACGGTACCAGTCCCCCTCCCTCCATCCCGCAGGAGGACTTTAGTGTCCACCAAGAACTCTTTAAAAGGGTGGCATTAAGCCTCCACCTCCAGGCAGAGGAGATGGAGGAGCCCTTGGACTTCCTGTTTAATGTACTGTCCTCCTTGGCACCGGGCAGGGTGGCCTTGCTTCTCCATGAAGGAGTGGTGAAAATTTCAAATGCCCTGTGGCAAACCCCGGCCTCATTGGCCCCCATCTCTAAGAGAGCAGAACGCAAGTATTTTGTACCCGCCAATGGGCATGAATACTTATACACCCACCCTGCTCCTAACTCCCTGGTTGTCAAGTCGGTCAACCACAGGGAACAGCCAGGCCAACCAAGCCCCTACCCCAAAAAATAAAGATTCAAGGAGACTGAACTCATTTGGAAGAAAAATGTATTCATCCTCAAGCTTCCAGTTATGGATGGCGAATCACCAGGCTCTCCTGGGCCGGTATGAGTTCAATCTGTGGGGGTCCCTGGCCAAGTTCGAGGACTCCCTCCAGGAGCATGACAGGAAGGAGTTCAAAGCGCTGGTGGAGGAGGGCACAGGGGCTGCCACGGCAACCCTTCAGGCAGCTTCGGATGCAGCGGACATGGCTGCGCGGTCCAGGGCCTCAGCGGTGTTGAAGAGAAGGGCTTCGTGGCTCCTGCTCTCTGGGCTGTCCAGCAAGGCGCAGACCTCCCTGCAGGACCTCCCATTTGATGGCAAAGCTCTGTTTGTGTAACAGACGGATACAAAGCTGCGTGGCCTGAAAGACTCCTGCAAGATGCTCCAGATTCTGGATCTCTATATTTCGGCTCTGGCTTAAACCTAAGTTCAAGCTACAGCAGACTCCCGCTCAGGCCACCCGTTCAAAATACGAGACCAATTATAAAAAGTCACGAGACTATAACAGGCACCCACAGAGGCAGTCTCAGCCTGCCCCCTAGCCTGGGTGCTCCAAGGGCAAGTAGGTGGGGGAAAAGGCGGTTTTGACAGGACGCCCGGGGGCGCCCTGCCAATTCTCATCAGGGGTCCACCCTCAATAAAGCTTCCCTTCTCCAATCGGTTGTGTGTTTTCCTCCCAGAGTGGTCACGGCTGACCTCAGACCGATGGGTCCTCAACACCATCTCCCGGGCTACACTCTTCAGTTTACTTCCGCTCCACCCAACCACCCTCTGCCCCGTCCCTTGTGGGGGACCCCTCGCACGAGGCTCTGCTTGAGCAGGAGGAGGGGTGGCTCCTGGGACTAGGAGCAGTGGAAGTGGTACTGGGGGAGTTCAAAGGCAAGGGGTACTACTCCCTCTATTTCCTTATCCCGAAGGCCAAAGCGGGGCTCAGGCCCATCTTGGACCTGCGAGGCCTGAACCAGTACATGGTGAAGCTCAAGTTCCGCATGGCTTCCCTGGTCTCCATCATCCCCTCCCTGGATCCCGGGGACTGGTATGCTGCCCTCGACCTGCAGGATGCGTACTTCCACATTCCCCTTCCGAGGGGCACAGACGCTTCCTCCATTTCACAGTGGGGCGGAAACACTACCAATTTACGGTCCTCCCATTTGACCTGTCCACTGCTCCCAGGGTATTCATGAAATGTATGTCGGTGGTAGCGGCCTACCTCAGGCGTCGGGGGGGTCCCAGATCTTCCCCTATCTGGATGACTGGTTGGTCAAGGGCAGCTCCCAGTCGCAGGTGCGGGATCACGTGGCGTTCCTTCAGTCCATGTGCATCACCTTGGGCCTGTTGGTACACAACACCAAGTCCACGTGAGTCCCAGTACAATGCATAGAGTTTATTGGGGTGGTCCTGGATGCCTCGTCGGCCAGAGCCTCCCTTCCACCAGACAGGGTCACAAGGTTTTCGGTGACAGCAGCCAGAGGCATGCCTCCAGCTCTTGGGTCACATGTTGGCATGCACGTATGTGGTCCGTCATGCCAGACTCAGGATGAGGCCCCTCCAGCTTTGGTTGGCCTTGACGTTCTCCCAGGCCAGGGACAGGATGGACAAAGTCCTCATGATGCCCGAGCCAGTGATCACCTCCCTACAGTGGTGGTCCTCCCTGAGAAACATGCCCCAACGGGTCCCTTCAGGAGTAGGGCCCCGTCGCTGGAACTGGTGTCCGACACGTAGGACCTGGGATGGGGGGTCCATTTGGGGAATGTTCAAACCCAGCGTCTGTGGTCAGCTCAGGATCTGACCCTCCATATAAACGTCAAGGAGCTCAGGGCAGTACGGCTGGCGTGCATGGCTTTCCACTCACACCTGGAGGGCCAGGTGGTCAGGGTCCTCACGAACAACATGGCCACAATGTTCTACATCAACGGGCAAGATGGGGCCCGATCCTCTGCCGCGAAGCCCTCAGGCTGTGGGACTTTTGTATAGCCCACGACATCTGCCTACAGGCCTTCCATCTGCCAAGCACCCAGAACATGCGGGTGGATCACTTGAACAGGGACTTCTCTTCTCAGCGCGAGTGGTCTCTCCACCCAGAGGTGGCACACAGACTTTTCCAAGTGTGGGGAACTCCCCAGATGGACCTGTTCATGGCTTGGCAGAACCGTCACTGTCCCTGGTTCTGCTCGGGGGGCGCTATCTCTGATGCCTTCCTCCAGGTCCTGGTCAGGTCAGTTTCTCCATGCTTTTCCCCCATGCCCGCTGATCGGCAAGGTCCTGGAAAAGATAAAAACAGACAAGGCCTGGGTCCTTCTGATTGCCCCGGCATGGCCCAGGCAGCATTGGTATGGGACCCTCATGAGCCTGGCTGTTGCTGTCCCACCAGGACCTGCTCTCCCAGGACCAGGGCCGCCTCCCCAACTTGGCGGCACTCCACCTCACAGTGTGGCTGCTCAATGGTTAGGTAGGGAGGAAAGGACGTGCTCGGAAGGGGTTCAGCGTATCCTCTTAGAAAGCAGGCTGGCTTCCACATGCCGAGCTTATTTGGCAAAGTGGTCTCAGTTTTCCAGATGGGCGGACGCCCCGATCCAGCTGATTTCAGACTACCTCCTTCACCTTAGAGCCCAGGGCCTGGCGCCCTCCATCAGTCAAGGTGCACCTGGCGGCCATATCGGCCTTCCAACCACCAGTGCAGAGCCACACGGTATTCTTCCATGCTATAACTAGCCAATTCCTTAAGGGGTTGGATTGTCTCTTCCCGTATGTTAGGCCTCCTGTCCCGCAGTGGGACCTAAACCTGGTGTTGGTCCGTCTCACAGTGCCTCCGTTTGAGTCGCTAGCCACGTGCTCCTGATCACACCTCTCGTGGCTAGGCGGGTCTCAGAACTCAGGGCTCTGACCTCTGAGCCCTCGTACACGGTGTTTCATAAAGATATGGTCCAGCTCCGCCCACCCCCTTCTTTCCTCCCGAAGGTGGTCTCCGCCTATCACCTGGGTCAGGGCATTTTGCTGCTGGTCCTCTGCCCCAAACTCCATGCGTCCAGTGAGGAGCGCTGCCTCCACGCATTGGATCTGAGACGGGCTCTGGCTTTTTACTTGGAGCGGAGTAAGCCGTTCAGAAAGTCCTCCCAACTGTTCATCGCCTGCACATGAAAGGTCGGCCGATCTCCACTCAACTGGATCACCTTGTGCATCCATACCTGTTATGACCTGGCGGGAATCCCTCTGCCACCAATTGTGAAGGTGCACTGGACTAGGGCACAGGCCTCGTCAGCTGCCTTTTTGGCTCATGTCCCCATTCAGGACATTTGTAGGGCTGCCATGTGGTCTTCAGTTCACATGTTCACCTCGCATTATGCGATTGTCTCCCAGACCAGGGAGGACGCTGGGTTTGACAGGGCCATTCTCCATCCCGAGAGTTTGTGAGCTCCTTCCCACCTCCAACAGCTATAGCTTGGAATCACCTATTGTGGAATACACATGAACAATCACTCGAAGAAGAAAAGACAGTTACCTTTTCCGTAACTGGTGTTCTTCCTGATGTTTTGCTCATGTCTATTCCACATCCTGCCCTCCTTCCCCTCTGTCAGAGTTGTCTGGCAAGAAGGAACTGAGGGTGGGGGGAGCGCGCAGCCCCCCTTATACTGTGCCATGGAGGCGCCACTCCAGGTGTCGCTAGTGTACTCCCCTACAGGTACTGCTAGGGGGAAAAACTTCCGGCACCGGTGCACATGGCGAGCATGCACACCTATTGTGGAATACACATGAGCAACGCATCTCGAAGAACACCAGTTACGGAAAAGGTAACTGTCTTTTATTGATACACTGTCATTACATCGCCTTCCTGCCTTGGTGAATTTGGTAGTGAGGAACAAACTCAGCACAACTGTATCAGACAGCTGGCTGAGAAATGTCTGAAAGAGACTCGGCGTGTCTGCAGTACTTTTCAGCTCATTGGTGAGACGGGGAAACTCTGCTTCTTTCTTTTTTTTTAAAGACGTATGAAACTAGAGGGATATACTAAAAAAGGTTAACAAATTGTTGGGTGTGTAGTCCTTGCTGACTGAAGAATATGCTGAGAAACTAAAAGACGTAAACAGTTTCTCCAATTATAAATTAATCTTCAATTTAAATATTTTTATACAACTTGAATGGCTGCTGAGCATGTTTGAAGTTGCCACTGCCACCATTTTGAATGCAAACTCTATTTAGACCCATGAATTCCCACCACACAGTGGCAGCACCTCACATTAAGTATCTGATCCTGATCCTAGTGCAGTTGATGGGAGTTTTCTTGTTGACTTCATTGGGAACAGGATTAGGCCCATAAAACAGTGGTATTGGTAACAAAATAATGATAATCTGATAGAGACAAGGTTGGTGAGGCGATATCTTTTATTGGACCATCTTCTGTTGGTGGAAGAGAGAAGCTTCCAAGCTTCACAGAACTCTTCCTCAGGCCTGGGAAAGATAACCAGAGTGTGAGCTAAATACAGGGTGGGGCAGATTGTCTAACCTTGCCATTTAGCCAAAGAAACAGCCCATATTCCCTCCTGATTTGGGTATTTTGAAATAAGAAAAAGGCTGAGATGTTAAAGCTTGAACATGGTAATTCAGCGCTTGCTGTGATTCCTTTGAGGCCTGTGGGTTGTGTTTTGGTAATGATTTGATGCAGCGTGATAACCTAGTAATATACCATCACAGTGGATGGGGATGGGTTCTGTGTTGTTGTGACTCAGATGTCCCAATACTGTGATGTAGGGCTTTGTCAGATGATCCTAAAATGTGTTGGGGGGGAATTTTTTCAAAGCGTGAAAGGGTAATTAGGTAGCTAACTCCTACTTAGTTAGGGTTGCCATATGTCAGGCTTTCGACTGGAACGCCCGGTCGAAAAGAAACCCTTGCAGCTCCGGTCAGCACCCTCGACCGGGCCATTAGCCCGGGGGCACAGGGCTAAGGCAGACTTCCTACCTGCGCTAGCTCTGTGTGGCTCCCAGAAGCGTCCGCCAGGTCCTTGCGGCCCCTATATGCATGGCCCCTATATGCATGGGCAGCCAGGGAGGCTCCGCGCACTGCCCTCGTGCCCACAGGTGCCGCTCCTGCAGCTCCCATTGGCTGGGAACCGTGAACAATGGGAGCTGTGGGGGCAGTGCCTGTGGTGACGAGAGTAGTGCGTGAAGCCTCCCTGGCCGCCCATGCATCTAGGGGCTGCAGGGACCTGGCGGCCGCTACCTGAGAGCCAAGGTAAGTGCTGCTGTGAGCCTGCACTCCAGCCCCACCCCAGAGCCTTCACCCCCAGCCAGAGTTCTCGCCCCCACCGCACCCCAACTCCCTGCTCCAGTCCTGAGCCCTCTCCTGCACCGTGAATCCCTCATTTCTGGCCCCACCCTGAGCCCGCACCCCCCAGCCGGAGCCCTCATCCCAACCCCTGGCCCCAGCCTGGTGAAAGTGAGTGATGGTGGGGGAGAGTGAGTGTCGGAGGGAGGGGGGATGGAGCGAGAGGGGGTGGGGCCTTGGAGAAGGGGTGAGGCTTCTGGGAAGGGGTGGGGCAGGGGTGTTCAGTTTTGTGCCATTAGAAAGTTGGCAACCCTATACTTAGTGTCAGTAGGAGTGGGGTGTCTAACTTCCTTTTGTGCCTTTGAAAAATTCCCCCCTTAGTATACTACATGCATGTTGAAATCAGTGGCATTCACTCAGGACTCTCGGCATCTTGCTCTTAGGAATTGGCTGTTTGATAGGTGGCTTGTCTGTACTGCGTTGCATATTAACATTGACTTTTCTTTTAATTTGAATTTAGTTGTTCAGTTTTATGAGGAACTTTTGTCAGTAGCCAATATCCTAATTATTTGACACTGGGTACGATACATACAGTAACACAGAATGTTTAGCCCAATTATGTCATTACCTGAAGGATCATTTTGGTGGATGGGAAACATAATATGTATTACAGCCTCATTAATTATCAAGTCACTGGTTAGACCTGAATAGCTCTGAATATGTTCTTACAAGCTTTTAATTATTTCATTCAGTGGGAAAGGGAGAAAGAACAGAAGTTAGGTTGGGCTTTATTCCATATTTTCTTAGTTTCTTGGCTAACAAATACATGTTTTATAACTGCTCTTGGAAGATTTTATCCTGTGTATGTGTTGTAACAGGAAATTAAACATTAAACCATTTCTTCCACCCCCCCCCCCCTTTTTTTTATTCACAATGGCATGAGTTAAGCATAGAGCATTGGCCAATATTTTGTATTTTCTGGATTTGATCAATTTGTCACAACCTTGTTGTTTAAAGAGAGTAGCTAGTTTTTATATATTTATAGAAAAATGTACCTTAAAGTGTGTGTGTGTGTGTGTGTGTGTGTGTGTGTGTATATATATATATATTATTAACAAAATAGTGCTGAGCTCTCAGCAGTGTGTTTGAGACCAAGTAAAACTGTCTTTGTGCTTGAAAATTTCTCGAGGATGTTTCGCTTAGAATTGTTATGCAAACAGAAAATCATTTGGAAAGAGGAAACAAGCCTTTAATTATCAGCTGCTCCAGGGAGTCAACAGGCTGCAGAGTCCACTAGTTGGATTGAAAGCACACAATCTAGACCATTTTTTCTTTTTAAAAAGCACTCTCAAATGCACCCAAAGTGTTTGCAGCAACTACTCAGACATAGGACTGTAACTGAAATAAATATTGATAGTCGTAACAGGTTGAAAAACACACTGATTAATATCTTCATTATGTCTTCAAGTAATTAGCTACAGTGGGGTCTGATAACACATAGATTTTCCTTACACATGATAATTAGGTGATATTAAACCTATTTGCAGACAATTCACGTATTATATTTTATCAACTTGTTATCAGCAAGACAAACCAAGTCACAACAGATATTGTTTTTGTTGGTCTTTTTTTTTTTAGTTTTTCCATGGTAAGGAAATTATGAAAGCTACATGCTGAAGTATTCCATCCTGTCAGTATTTCAAGTAGAACACCGCTTAAAGGGGGAATGACAAATACTTTGAGTATGGCCTGATCCTCCAGTTCTCACTGAAGAACATTTCTACCAGATTTGCCCAAAAATGACATTGTGATCAGTTCAGAGTTTGACTGCCCTCTGAAACTAGAAAATAGATGATTTTTTTTTTCAAACTAGCATCTTTCATTTACTATCCCACAGAACATTATGGAGAGTAATGTATTGGTTGTGCAATAACTCTTGAGATTTGTGTGTCATACTAGCCTTACAAACGCAGTAGATGGATAGCCTTGGAAATTAGAACCTGTTCTATTGAGGGAAATGCTCCTCCTTTTTTCCAAAAAATGCCATGGGGTCCTTAGTTTTTACATGGACAGTCAGCAAAGATTCTCTGTTTATATTGCATCCAAAAGACAATTAAAATGTTGTTCCTTCCTAAATTTATTTACTTTTGCATTTTACAGTCCACAGAAAATGCTCTGAGAGGCAAAATGGGGAAAATCTATTGACCCAGTGCCCCCTCCAACAAATAAAAATAAAAGCCTCATCCAAAATTATTAAAAATGGAGGTAGGGAATTATCTGTAGCCTCAGAATTGTAATAATCATGGTGGCCTTTAGGATTGGAGAAGCCAAAAGCTACAAGCATGTGGAGTATGGAATGTGGCCCTGAATGGTCTCCATTTCTGGCTCTGCTGGTAGAAATGTTTGTGTAACTGTCAGGTGCTGGCTTTTCCCCACCCCATGAAGTATCCAATGCCACATCCAGAGTCTCTTTCCAGGCACATTTTTATTTCCCAAATATAGGCAAAGTGCTCTCTCACTTTCAGTATGCAAAACATAGCTTGTAAGAATATTCAAAAGTAAAATTTTAGATACAATTAAAATGGGCACTGAAAGCATTGAAAAGAGGACATGACTGGAGTGAAAATAAAAAAAATGAGGGGAATAAGAGGACCAGTGAGCCTAGGATATAGGGTCAATCTTTCCTGGAGAAGGAGCATCATTAAAAGTCAGATCTCCTGCAATATTCCTCTATCTCTGTAATGCTCCACCTTCTGCACACAGACACGCAAAGGCACATAATACTGCAAGCAGGCCAGTTTGGCATACTAAAAGCCATTAATCCCAAGCATGGAAGCCACTGACACGTACCCTTGCTTCATGCCAGCTGTGCACTATCCAACCTCTATTCAAAAGATAATATTCCTTACTCAGGCATGCAAGGATGCTTGCAGAATAAACAGCTGAAGCAATAGGCTCAAGTCCTATTAATGAGGAATAACACTGGAGCAAATGAGAGAGCATTTCTTTTAATTGGATGTTTTTGTCTCTCTTTTTGGTGGTGTTCAGTGTTGGTGAGAAAAGTCTTGCGACTGGGGTTCTGGATATAAGGGGTTTATGGGACAGTTAAGGGAACCTTCCCCTGTTTTGCTTCTGCTTCCCTTTACCCTTTCTCATTTGGTCATCCAAATTCTGTTCCTCTTCTCCCATTACCTTCTTCCCCTCCTTTTCCCCATTAGATCCTGTCCTTCCCAGACAGCTCCTGGATTCTCTTTTAGGTTTTTCATTTCCCCCTGATAGTGGAAAGCTCAGACAGACAGACAGACTGCCTCCTTCCCTAATTCCAACTACAACTGCTCCTTTCTGGCTAGGAACCAACAGCGGGGTAGAATAGCAGAGTGGGTTCCTGATCAGAAGGCGCTACGGTAGAGACCTGGGGGTTAGAAGTTGAAACTGTAGCCAGTACCCTGCTACCTGGCTGGAGCCGAGCAGATAAACGAGAATTCAGCTGTCCTATGGTGTGAGCAGCAACATATAGGCAAGAATGTCATGTAAGATGTATAACACTTGGGGTACACCCTTAGGAAATGGGTGGTTGTCTTCTACAACATGTTCGGTTACTGAATAGATTTAATGTTTAGCCCCCTGAAAAGTGCATTACAATAGCCTAATCTTGACGTGTCCAAGGCATGGATGATGGTAGGGTGGTCCTTGCGTGTAAGAACAGAACATCAATCTCCTGGAGGTGGAAAACGCTGTCTTGGTCATTGCTGCCTTATGTTATAAGCTGGAAACTAGCAAGACGCCAAAATTGTGATCACACATGACAAAGACGCACCTTAAGTCACAGGGGCCAATACAAACTTTGCCATATCCTATCGTTGCTTTCCTTAACCTAACAATGTTACCTCAGTCTTCTGTGGATTGAGCCACAGCCCTGACCCTCTCATCCATTCTCAGTGCGCTACTATTCACTGAGACAGACTCCTCTTTAGCTATTGCCAATCAAGAAACAGATCTTGGAGTCATTGTAGATAGTTCTCTGAAAACATCCGCTCAATATGCAGCTGAAGTCAAAAAGCTAACAGAATCTTAGGAATTGTTAGAAAGAGATAGATAAGAAACAAAATATCATAATGCCACTATATAAATCCATGACATTCCCACACATTGAATACTGTGAGCATTTCTGGTCCCCCTAAAAAAAGATACACTAGAATTGGGGGGAAATTACAGAGAAGGGCAACAAAAATGATTAAGGGTCTGGAGCAGCTTCCATATGAGGAGAGATTAAAAATACTGGTACTATTCAGCTAGAAAAGACACAACTAAGGGGGGATATGATAGAGATCTATAAAAATCATAAATGGTGTGGAGAAACTGAATAAGGAAGTGTTGTTTAACCCTTCATGTGACACAAGAACCAGGGGTCACCCAATGAAATTAATAGATAGCAGGTTTAAAACAAATACAAGGAAGTACTTCTTCACGCAACACACAGTCAATCTGTGGAACTCATTGCCAGAGGATGTTGTGAAGACCAAAAGTAAGTGGGTTCAATAAAAAATTAGATAAGTTCATGGGGGACAGGCCCATCAATGGCTTTTAGCTAAGATGGTCAGGGATGCAACCTCCATGTTCTGGGTGTCCCTAAACCTCTGACTGCCAGGATGACAGGGGTTGGATAACTCAATGATTGGCTATTCCGTTCATTCCCTCTGAAGCACCTGGCATTGGCCACTGTTGGAACACAAGATACTGGGCTAGAGGGAACATTGGTCTGACCCAGAATGGCCGTTCTGTTGGCCACACCCTCTAATTCAGACAAAATGGAAACCGAGCTGAGTGTCATTAGCATGTTGAAAACACTTCAACATAGGCCTCCTCATTAACCTTTCCGGCACGCCACTATATACTGAACAGGAGGGGTGATAAGGGGAACCATTGTGGGGCATGTTAGGGCTTGTGCTACTCCAGCTACATGAATAACGTAGCTGGAGTCGACATAGCTTAGGTCGACTTAGCCCGGTGTCTTCATTGCACTGCGTCCACGGGAGATGCTCTCCGGTCAATTTCCCGTACTCTTCTCAAAGAGGTGGAGTACCGGGGTTGCCCAGAGAGCGCACGCTCTGCTGTCGATTTAGCGGGTCTTCACTAGACCCACTAAATCGACCCCTATAGTGTCGATCTCCCCATCGTGAAGACCAGCCCTGTGTTTTTGTAGCAATGTAAGCTTGTTCAATTACTGCTAATGCTAGCGCTTCCTTCTAAATGAAGGCAGGAAAGGTTTTTTTTTGTTTTTTAATACTAAATAGCAAAAAAAAAGTGGATAACAAGATGATATGGTCTCAGTTTGTCAGTTGGGGAGCCTGTATTGAGTGCATGAGCTCTTTCTGTGGTCCATGTCTACCTGGTGCAGACACTCACAGGAGTTCCACAGCAACCATCTGGCATGGCCCCACTAACTGACAGGATTGCCAAAGCCAATACTGCAAAACTCGGAAGGCAAGTCAAAATAAACCCATGATGATGATAACGTCGTCTGACGAGAAAGGCACCATAAACCCCATGCCAGTGCATGTGCCTTTGTTTCACAGACATGCAATATGGCACTGTGTCCTGAAAAGAACAGAAAACTTTTAACAAAATAGCCCTGGGTTTAAGGATATTTGATGCCATTTGAGGAGCACTAATGCTTGCCTAGAGTGGAGATTTTTGTACAAGTGTAGTCATGGCACTGCCTTCTCACGAGCAACCATCCTTGCTTTCTCTTCTAGCTGTATCTTTCCCCTTTTGGTGACCTATGGCTCTTCTATAGGAGGTTCCCTAGGAGCTTCACCATAGTTTTTCATTCTGATTGATAGAGCCTCCTCTTGTCATTGTAATCCACAAAGAGTAAAGAGAGGAACTCTACATTTTTGTATCTGATTTCAGTTCACGCAGTTCCCCTTTGATCTGTCATATCTCAGAATTTAATTATGAGGTCTAAACGGATGCCCCGACTCTGGATCTGTGACTGTGCCTGGAACCGTTTGCCACAGCTTGATGAAGAGATGAGGATTCTTGAAGCATTTCATTTTAAGTTCTCAGTGAAAGGTTCACCTACAACTCAGCACATCTGTGTGGTTTTTACTGAGGGAATTGACAATCTAAAAATTCTTCATCCTACATTTTAAGGGGGAACCTGACGAGGAACAGATATAAATGAAGGTTAATTCCATGATATTCCAGGCAGTAAAAGTGTGACTGGAAAACCTGTTTTGTTTTTTTTAAATCTATGCAAACACTTTAAAAAAATTAAAAAGCTTTTGGGTGAGTGAGGAAGGAGAAGTGCCCTGAGCTTGTAATGTCTTGCAGATGGAAGACACATTTCCTTTCCCTTGCATTTTGGCTGCAGACCTTAAGCTGCATGAACCATTCTTCAGACAGGTTCTGCCTCTTGATGCTGCTTTTCTAGCATTCCTGAATCATTATGGGGTTGGGAAAGTAATCTCTCTAATAAAAACCTCTACATTGTGTATAATATATACATGCATTTTTATACACAAACACACACACACACTTTTTTTAAACAAATCAAAGCTGGTCTTTCTTTAGAAAAAAAGTGAGGTCAGCCATTGAAGCCATTTCTTAAAAATTATGTTAGCATAAAGAAAAATTGGCCTACATAATGTTCTGCAACCTTGACTCTTACTGCCCGTGTTTCGAAAAGAAGCATTATTCTGATGGATAAACAAGTCATCTACTGCCCACTGTCTGACAGAAATCTGTATTGGTTGCAGTGTGCAACAGTCCTTCTAACATTTTAATTAATGGAAAACGTAATAACACATTTTATGTAGTCTAACTACATACTAAGATAGTAGTAAAGGTCTATGGGATTTGCTACACAATAACAAAGATCTTTTCCATGTAATGACATGCAGTAATAGAGCTGTCTTTCACACAGTGTACAGGAACCTGATATTCAGACACTAGTATCTCAGGAATCCTGAAATTTGTTTTTTGTTTTTTTAATGTTAGTGTTGTTTGTTAAGGTTTTCTACCAAAATAAACTTGCTGTGAAGTGTGTCCACATGAGAGGATTTGGACTGGTTTAACTAAGTCAATTTAGAAACAGATTTAGTGAAATAGGTGCAATTTGGGGGATGTAGACTGGGTCTGAATAGTAAGCAGAGTTCTGCTTACCCATTTCAGTTGGAAAGAAGGCGATTATTTTGAGAATAATTTCCTCAGCACTGGATGTTCTTTCTTCAGATTTTAATATAAAAGACTGCTCCTGATTTCTGCTATTTGAACATGATCAGTGTGGACTGTAGTGGTGGGAAATCCACCCTTAATGGTAGAGGCATTGGCACAAGAGGCTCACAATCCATATACAGCTGGAGCTGGCTAGCTAGCACCATCCAAAAGTGGGCAGTGTAACGTTGTTGGTTTGGGAGAGTCAAAGCCCAATTTAGAGATGGGCTGACTTAATATGGTTCCAAAGAGCCTCCATTGTTGTGTCATCTGATGATCCCTGAACATAATATAAAGCTGCGTTCTTCTGGTGGAATCGCTGAAGTTGGATGTCAGTGCAAACACAGCCACCCTTCCCAGGCTTTCAGGGGTGCAAATTGCAACAGCTGTGCTGATCAAATCCATTATGTGACAGCTGTGGTGGGGCAAATAGAAGTAGGTTGACTAGTTTTTTCCTCTCCCTTTAGGAGCTTAAGTATCTTGTCTCAGAATCTTTTGGCTTCTGTTCTGATTATGTAAATGTGAATGTTCTGCTTCAACAGTATAAGGTAATTTGTTTTGACTTCTGTTGACATTGTAACCTAACTGTCCCCTTCAGTTCATAATCTAATTCACATAAGAATTCCATTGACCTTTTGAAGTAGAGGTGGTGGTTCATGGCATAACATAATGCCTATTAGCTGCCACTGACTTAATAACGTGATCTGTACTTCATATCATGTGATTTCTTTTAACTTGTATTGACATTGTAAGACAACCGATCCTCTGTCATATTTTCATACCATTTCACTCTACCGCTGTACCTGTTGAAGTTCTAAGTAACAAATGTAATTCTTACTCTGCTGTGGATGTTTATTATGTGCATAGTTTCTGTCTCTAATCTGCGAAGTTTCTCTTTAAATGAAAACATTGAATGTGTCCATCATAAATTCACAGACAAATAAGACTACTTTCTACTTAGTTAGATATCTGTATTGTTGAGGAGAAATTTTTCCTTATGGTGAATGAATATCTCAACTTTATTTGCTACTTACCTACATTAGACTTTGTTTATTACAATATGCAAGGTGGAAAAAAAAGGAGTTTGGGTTATTTGTACAGCCAATGTGACACCTTCAAATACGTGAAAACATTTTATTCTGCTTATAATCTATACCATGCTCATCATCTTGATATCTCAGTGGAATGTGTGAAGCCTTCACATTGCATACTGTTACTACGGAATTTTTCATTTTTACAAACTACTTTTGACCCATAGATGTTGTTAGTAAGGCTGATCTTAAAGATTACTTTTTCTTTTGATGGTGCAATCTGTAACTCTACTTAAGTGAGTTTGCAGAAAAATTGGTTAATTGCTTGAGAGAGAAGGTGTTAGCTGTCTGGTTTTCTTAGCTCTTGTTACAAATGGATGTTTTCTTATTTAAAATTCTTGGATTAAAGCCAAGGACTGATTCTTGATGTTTGTCAAGATATTTCAGTTTCTGAAGCCAACAACAAAATATTCTTTGAACGGAACTTGCATTCCAATCACAGCAGCAACAACAAAATTAAAAAAGAAAAGATAAAATTGGCTAGCCTAGCTGGAAAGTTTGGATTCTGATATGGATAATATTATTACATTTTATATATTTAGAGTCTTTCAACCCTAAGAATCTCTGATTTTGGGCCGGGGGAGGAATGAGAGAGAGTTGGGAAGGTGAAATAACATACAAACTTATTGAATACTGTGGTGATTGACACAGTTTTGTTACAGATTTTGTCTAACAAATCAGTATTTTCTTTTTAACTGGGAGTAGAAATAAGGAGAAGGTCAGGAGTGTGGGAGTTAAAGAATTAAGGGAGTAAAAAAAGATGAGAGCGAGGACAGGCTTTTATAGATTCCAGTGCCAGAAAGGATCATCATGATCATCTAGTCTGACCTGTATAAAACAAGCCATAGAACTTCCCTGAAATAAATATCTTTTAGAAAAACATCCTGTCTTGATCTAAAAATTGCCAGTGATGGAGACACCACCACAATCCTTGGTAAATTGTTCCAATGGTTAATTACCCTGGTTGTTAAAAATTTACGCCTTATTTCCAGTCTGAATTTGTCTAACTTCAACTTCCAGCCTTGGACTGTTTTGAAGAGCCCATTATCAAATATTTGTTATCCAGGTAGATACTTATAAACTGGTGGAGTCACCCCTTAACCTTCTCTTTGATGAGCTAAATAGATTGAACTTCTTGAGTCTGTTATCATATCCTTTTATCATTCTTGTTGGCTCTTTTCTGAACTGTCTACAATTTATCAACATCCTTCTTGAATTGTGGATTCCGGAACTGAACCCAGTATTCCAGTAGAACTTGCTCCACTGCAAATACGGAGATAAAATAACCTCTCTACCCTATTTATGCATCCCAGTACAGCATTAGCTCTTTTGGCCATGCTATCACATTAGGAGCTCATGTTCAGCTGATTATCCACTGTTAATTGGTTATCAGAGTCATTGCTTGACTGGCCTGAGGACAATGTCTGTAGTCTATATCGTCACCAGGGCACAGTCCTTTCCTTTTTAGGGTAGTCACCTCAGCCTCAAGGGTCTCTATCTTCTGATCTTTTTCTGTCGTGTGCTGTTGCTGTAGGAGAACTTCAGTGCAAAGCTTCTTTGCCACCTCCTCCAGTATCAAGTATTGTTGCTCACTGTTCTCTTCCTTCCCTCTGATATGTACCAATTCTTGTTCCCTCTATATTGCTTGTGCTCAAAACCTTGTCCCTTGTGGAGCACATTTCCTCCAGCTCCTCCAAGCATTCTGCCAGCCGAGTCAGTAGGCTGTTAGGTTGGGCAAAGACCTCTGCTCTATTCTCATCAGCCCTGCACACAACTTTCCTGAGTGTGCTGGTCTTTGGGTCTAGTTCCTCCCAGGGCCGGCTCCAGCATTTCTGCCGCCCCAAGCAAAAAAAAAAAGCCGCGATCGGTGGCGGCAGTTCAGCAGCAGGTCCTTCGCTCCTAGAGGGAGTGAGGGACCTGCTGCCCCCGAATTGCCGCAGGTGCCACCCCTCTCCCTTGGCCCCCCCAAGCACCTGCTTGTTAAGCTGGTGCCTGGAGCCGGCCCTGGTTCCTCCCCTATATTCCTGGGCCAGGATGGAACCTCTCTCTCCTCTTGTCATTTCAGGTACCTGGGACTTGCTCAGTTCTGTTAACAGACTATACACTTCCTCCTCCTTTGACTCTCCTGGGGACTGTTCTGCTTCATTTGCAGGGCCCCATGTTTTGCAGGGCCCTCATCTACTTCTCTGAGGTCCCAGGGCATCCCTTTAATACGTGTTTCACCTTCCCACATCCAAAGCACGGATCTTAGCCCTTCCTCCATGGTGATCCAATATGCCCTACATGCTTCTTAGGGGATCCCAGCTTCTCCCTTTGTCTGAAATAGCACTCCACATAATTGCATTGCTCCATTAATGAGCAATCTTTCGTGACGTTCCCAGATTTGACACATTGGAAACATACTACTGAGATTTTCTGGCTTTTCTGGGGGAACTTCCCTTAGGTTGGAAGACTTATTGGGGGCCAGTAACTCTTCTGAAATGCTCTCTGTCTATGGCTACCAGGATTATCTCCACTTGAGAGATCCCCCCGCCTCCTTAGTGTTGGGGTAGCCTTTGAGATCTTTTCCACTCAGTTTGACTTTAGGTCTTGTTACTCAGGTTCTTTTATGTGACATACAACAAAGCTACACTGAGTTGATTAAACTCAAATGTAGGGGATGGGTACAGGGTATAACACACATCCAAAGTCAGGGGGCACTACTGATCTGGCATACATTTCTTCTTGCCTTCCCTAGTGAGAAACTCCCGGTCTAGCATATGCCGCTCAGCTCCCTTGGCCTCCAAGAAGGCTTCCACTCTTTCCACTGCCTGGCCCATGGAAAGTGCCCAAAAACGCCTTACCCAGCTTTGGGCTCCCACAGGCAGGACCTGCAAAAATTGTTCCAAAACCTCCAGGTCTATAACTCTCTCTACAGAGCTAGTCTCTGGACACAACCAATGGGTAGTGAGGTCCTGCAACCACTGGGTCACTACGTGCATGCATGCTCCCTGTGGAAACTGTTTGACCTGGAATCAATGACTTTATGCTTCCAGAGTCAGTACCAGTCTGTCTAAAATAGCAGCTTTTACCTTGGGATACAAGCCAGACTGCTCCTCACTCAATACTCGGTACCCTGCCTGGGTCTCTCCCATCTAGGGGACCAGATAGCAAATGTGAAAAATCGGGACGGGGGTGGGGAGTAGTAGGAGCCTATATAAGAAAAAGACCCAAATATCGGGACTGTCCCTATAAAATTGGGACATCTGGTCACCCTGCTCCCATCAGAAATGGGTGCCACCCAGGCTCCCAAACTGATTCATCCAAACTTGCAGCCCTGGTTACTCTCACAGAAGTGCTGAGAAAAACCTCAGCATTGTTTTCTGGCCCCATCTTTGCCAACCCAGTGCAAGGCCTGCCTGAGCTACCCTCTCCAGGTCCAGTAAGACTCCCTGAAGCTCAGTTCTCCAGATGTTTCAGGAACCACTCCTGTTGCTGGGGTTGGAGTTCCTGGAACTGCTGTTGATTGGCAAGCTGAGCCTCCTGCTATTGCTGTTGACTCTACAGGAGTTGGAGGAGGAGTGCCTGGGTCTGCTGCTGCTGCTGCTCTACCAGTAGACTGACGATGTCCTCTTTCTTTTCTCTGAGTATTAAAAAAAGACAACCAAACAAGGGGAGAAGGCAAATCCTGATCTTTCCTGTTAGCTAATTTAATTTCCTCTCTGTTCAAGGGACCAATCACCAGTGTGCATTCTCCACATGTAGTGCTGCTGGCCTGTCTTTCTCAGCCTCTTTTCATCAGAGCTTAGTTTATTATTCAAACACAAAACAAAGCTATTCTCCTGATCAAAGCAGTTCGCAGAGGCCCAGAGGCCTTTCCCTTCGCATCTTTCAATGCTGCTCTGAGTCTGATAATTGAACAGGGCGACTGGCCCAAGGCCCTTTGGTCCTTAGAGTGGCAGACCATGCCATTACAGCACAGAGGCAGAGTTTTAGTTATGCGGACTGAGAAGAAAGGTTGGATCTTGTACCTATGTAGGAAGAAGAGGCAAGATATAGAAAAAGCCTGTATGTATGGCTCGAGAGAGAAGGCAAGGCAAAAGTGATATACGAGCTCACAGACTGGGTGACCCAGAGGATATTAGTGTTGCCCATGGTTATAGAGAAAAAGGGGTAGGGTGCAGTTCTGGTGGAAAGTAGTATTAAGAACTCAGTTTTGGTCTCGCAGAGTTTCAATCGATGTCTGGATGCTTGAGGGTAATCCACGCAGAGTTGTTCTAGAGATTGGTTGAGATATTGGAATGGGTGGAGGGAGATTTGTGAGTTATCAACATAAAGATGATAGTCTAAGTTAGGCTTGTAGATAAGAGCACGTAGACATAGGGTGTAGTGAGAAAAGTGAAATCGGGTGGGGATAAAGGCTTTGAGGAACACCCATGAAACGCTCAGAACAGTCACTCAATGATACACTGAAGGAAGTGATCAGAAAGGTAGCCCTCTAGCTAATTTAAGGAATGGCAATGAACTTCAAAAGTAATCATGTTCTGCCTATTTTTCTGTATAGAAGCTACCTATAATGAAGAGGCTTTGAGAGAGGGAGGAAAACTGAAGTTCCTGGTGCCCCTCTCTAAAAGAATAAAAGATATCAATTATCAATCCAGTAATGCAATGCAACATTTACACCTTCAGAACTTGACAATGCTTCTCACTGTAGAAGAAATGGGGGTGGGGGGAGGGAGAGAACCACAATAGAAAAAAATATTAGGAATCAATTAATCTACTGAATTAAAAAAAAAAACCCACTGTGCCAGTAAAGTGCTTGACACAGTAGATACAGTGGACATGATAATGCTTTCAAGGCTGCTCTGCCCTCTGAAACTTTCAGAATTTTACTGGCTTTTCAAAGCAATACATAACAAATGGGGGGAAAAGTCTAAATAGATAGCAATCAATATAAATTAAAAGTTCTGAAATGTAGAAAATTGATAAGGAAAGTTAAAGACATCAGGGGAACCTCCATGGCTGGCAGGGCTATGGATAATAAGGAGTTTTTAAAATATATTAGCAGCAAAATAAATTCTAGCTAGAGTATAGGCCCATTACTAGATGGTAAAATTGTTAATGATGCAGAAAAACAGAAGTGTTCAATAAATATTTCTGTATTTGAAAAAAGGAGGATGATGTACTCATATCACTTGAGGATAATGAAGTTCCTTCCAGTCCATTAGTAACTAAGGAGGATGTCAAACAACATCTTCTAGGGATAAACATTTTAAACTCAATGGGCCCAAATGAACTTGCACCCAAAAGAGGCCTAAAAGAGTTGGCCGAGGAGACTGTTGTTAATTCTTAATAAATATTAGAATACTGGGGAAATTCCAGAAGACTGACAGAACATTAGCACTCTTCTAGTATTCAAACAAGGCAAGCAGAATGACCAAGGAAACTATAGGCCTGTTAGTGGGACATCAATCCCAGGAAAATAATAGAAAAGTTGATATGGGTTTGTGACAGATATGACAATATCCTGGAAAACCTATTTTGAATTAAGTAAAGTATCTCAGGAGGTCATTGTGTTAAAAATGCAAATGTTTATGTATTGTTGTGGGATGGTTCTTCTAAGGGGGAGAAAGGATTGATGTAAACACTGCAAAGTGTTATATGTTTCAAAGGACTCTTTTTAAAAAAACAAAACAAAAAGACCTCAGTGGACCAGACAAGACTGAATTTAGTGGAGTGGGATTCCTAGGAAACAATTGGGAAGAATGGAATTCCCTCCGGAGCCATTCTTTTGAAACTGTGCCTCGAATTGAAATCCATTATCTGGCTGATTACCTTTTCACCTATTCAAAAGCCCAAACTAGATAAAGGAAGGACTCAGTAACTCACGGGGGGAGCTAGTTCTGAGTGATAGCTGTTATGAACCTCAGGAAAAACCCTTGTGTGGGGCATGAAGGACTAATTACCAACCAGAGCCCTTGTTGTAGTTAGGGGGTGGTCTCTGGTAAGCTTATTAGCATGTCTGTAGGGTCTTTGTAATGCTTCTGCCTTAGGAATAAAAGTGCTTGCTAAGAAAGAACTTTGCGCTAACTTATAACTGTCTCTTGTCTCTGAGGAGAAAAGTAAAGCAAGCTGGCAGTCTGATTTTGCTGGGGATGCCACAGTATAGGCAGGAAGCTGTGCAGTCTGGAAATCCCAGTCAAGAGAGGGAACAGTGGTGGCTGAGGAGCTTGGTGCCTAGAGTGGGTGCCCTTGCTGGACCATAGAGGGGTAATAAAGGTGCAGTTTCCCTGAAGTGTGACAGGATCCACTTGATAAAGAATGAACGTGTAAGAATATAAGTAATGCCTGTCTGCTTTTATGGGAGATCGGTTTTGTCAAACAATTCTAATTTCATTCTTTGATGAGATTACAAATTTTTAGGAGAGTGGTAGGAAAGAGAAGAAATAAGGTCAGGAAAGAAAAGGACACATGAACAGAGGGAGGAGAAATGAGGGGGACGACAATCTCCCATCCCAGATGATATCTGGGATTTAGCCAGAGCTGGTGGAGATGGTAGTGTCATTTGGGTTCCCCCCCTCCACCCCCTGTCCTGGTGTGGTCAGGACATCCCTCAGGATTTGGATGATGAAGGACCAACGGTGTTAGGATGGATCCCAGGGTCCTGGCAGATGGTGGAGGTGGCAGCCATGATGGTGAAACTTGCTCCTTCCTCTTCTTTCAGTCAGCAATTGTATTCATTTCCAATCTCTCTCCACTCTCCCCCATCCCCCAGTCTTTTCTTTTAAGGACCCCAGAGGGAGCGATGGGCAGAATAACTTGTTTTCTCATTGCTTAGTTCACCGATTAGGCCTAATTTCCAACACACCAATTTTGGTCCATTAATTTTCAGTCCCACACTTCTCTTCTTTACAGGGCATGATTTTAACACAGTCCTTGAGGTGTCTCAGTCGGCCTTTTTGTTTACACTAATTCAGTCTTTCTTTCTCCCTTTTTCCCCTTTTCCCATCACTATTTATTGTTATAGGTTATCATGACATTTTGTGGACTTTTATCCAGTTTCCCCACAGCTAGACTCACAACTGGAGTAGGCCTACCAGGCCCCAACTATCACTACAACTCCCTTCTGGTCCTAAACTGCATGAATCTATGAAAATTAATTTAGAATTTGGGGGACATAAGTTAGTCTCCAAAACTAACAATGATATTATCTATGTGTAGCAAAAAATCTTTTGTGTTACTAGAAAGCAACAATGCAGTATGTTGTTTTAAGCTGATGGAGGCACATCCATATCAATATTTATGCTATAGGAAAGAAATTGTGACAAACTGTAAAATCTACATGTAAAATCCTGACCCCATTGAAGTCAATGGGAGTTTTGGCATTGATTTTAGTGGATCCAGGATTTCACCGTGTGTATGAAGGACTTCATACTGTACCTGCAACTTGTAATATGGAAGCACTGCCAACCGTACCTGTAAACTAAAACAACCCTCCTGCCGAGTATTTGCATACTCATAGGAGTGCTTTATATTCTTGACCTGTCTGCGTGCATTTATCTAGATTATATTATCATTTGATGGCTTGTAATTATAAATGTTTAGCAAATCACAGAAGCAGACAAATCCTCTGAAATGGTGTGATTATGTTGACTGAGGATCTTGGTGCCATCAGTGTAACTGGGTCTGAAAAGCAAGACTTTAAGGGGAAATGTGCATTACGACTTAGTTTATTTAGTTTTAAAGAATTAAATTACCTTATGAAGTAAGATTACAATATTACTGTCTAAGCTTTAGAATATATTTCTGATTTTGACATGTATACCTGTAAACGGGATGTAATGAATTACTTTTTACCTGACACTTGTATAGTTCTCATGGCATGTCATGCCATGCAAATTAGAATGGCAATATCGAAGAATTATCAGCTCAAAGTATCATTGCAAAGCAGTAAGGTAGTGCAGCTGCTCTGTGAGTGAGCAGGATTAGGACAGAATATGAATGAGTCATTTTCTGAGGTTAGCATTCTCCTCCTCAGAGTTTCATACTTTGCTACTACAGGCTAATTTAGATCCTTAAATTAGCAGCTACTTTAGGGAGAAATTTTCAGATGATCACTTTTTATCACTTGAATGTCTTTAGTTGTATGTCATTTTAATCTCTAGGGAAGCTGAGATTTCAAAATTACCAAGGGGGATGGTGAAGAGCTGGCTGGGAAAGCAGGAGTTGACTGCTTTGATGAGTTTCTGCTGTTTCAGTGGAAGAAATTGACTTGGATAAAGTAGTAGTGAGGTGGAGGACAATGGCTTTTATCCTCTGAAGGTGTTTCTAGTTGACAATATTTAATTTTTTTTTTTAAAAGGAAAAGGAAATCAAATCAGTGAAACAGTAGAACGTTCCACTCAGATTAGGTTATTTCAAACTGAGCCATTCTCTGTGGGGATTAATTATGTCAATTATTGAATTAGAACATATTTGTAAAGTTGTTTTTTTTTTCATGTAGAGTGCTGTGTACGCAATATGCAGCTCCTCAAACTAATGCTACAATTTAGAGACTATTGATCAGATAATTATATAGACATGGCATGGTAGGATTTGGGGTTTGTAGCTTTTGCCTGAAGGAGTTGAACTCGATGATGAGGTGGAGGGGTCATCACTATATAATATTTTTAATACTGTATTAATCACCACTGCTCTGGGATGTTTTGGTATATGTTAATGGGAGTAGAATGGAAGTGAAGTGAGAGAATCAATGAGGGAATTCTGTGAAGGTTGTCTTGAATATTTATTATTACTAGTATATATTTATATTATGGTAGCACCCAAAGGCCCCATTCGGGATTGGGGCCTTGTTGTGCTGGGTAGTGACCCGATATAACATGAATTCAGATATAACGCGGTAAAGCAGTGCTCCAGGGGGCGGGGCTGCGCACTCCGGTGGATCAAAGCAAGTTCAATATAACACGGTTTCACCTATAACGCGGTAAGATTTTTTTGGCTCCCGAGGACAGCGTTATATCGAGGTAGAGGTGTATTTGTAATCTCTCATTTTATACATCCCTCCAGACATTTCTAACTGTACATTTAAAAGTGAAGAGCTATCTTCTAAATAGATAGATCCAAGCAGAACAACACAATGTGGGATGTGTTTTTTGTCTTGGGGATCTCATACACAATGGCGCAGCATACCTGTAATTTTATTTGTCATCGTTTGCGATGAAATAGATGCTCTGTTTCTTAAAGGGTCTCTAGTGGCAGAAAAACAAAGCTGCCAACTAAATAAATCATCTCTGAATATTTTACACACTAGGTGATATTCTAGTATCAGCGTGTAAAACAATCAGCTGACCAGAAAATGATGGGGTTAATTACAGATTAGCAGCAGCAATACCCTAAAATGTCCTAAAGATATTGTGTGTTTCACAACTGTCTGCTTGTTATAGGTTTGTTGTCTATTGTGACCTCTGTAAATTCCACAGTCTTGCATTTGATACAATTATGATTATTGCATTATCTTGTGAAAGATCATTTCCTGGAGTGTTTGTGTTACATTACTTTGTTTTAAGAGTCTTTTATTTAACAAAGCTAACAAAGATAGGGGACCCAAGGAATCCCAGTCTGAACAGGAAGTCTGTCATAAATTACCACTCAGAGGAATTAGTTTTCTTAGCAGAGGTAACCTTCTAACAAAAGTGGTGCAAAACTGTGTTCCATAGTTTTGGAAATACTTTAGGGTGATACTAATAATGTATATTTGGGGGCGGAGAATACTTCTAACACTGAAAGTTGTTTCTTGTAAAGGTTTCACTGTAACATATAATGTACTTTGGATAATTAAGTAATTTACTGTGCACTAGATTTTTTTTTTTAATGGTATCTACTTGTTGTATCCTTGTGCTTTCCTCTTCTAGTTGACAACCACAGCCCTCCCAGGGAGGACACTCCTACTGGCAGTATGGATTCTCTTTCTTCTCACTCTCCTACACCTGCAGTCTCCAGTAGCCCCCCTGAGCCAGACAAAAATCACCTTATTCTGGAGAGTGGAGACCTAGCGGACTGGGCAGCCAATCAGTAAGTAACATTATTTCAGTTGGTTCTGAAAGAGGAGACAGTTGCACTGACACCCTCTCCCCGCCTACGTTGGATGCAACTGAGTAACTTTTTGAAGTGATTATACTTGGTTTCCATTGCTACAACTATGGGGAGCGAAGCAGTAAGTGAATAAAAAATTGATCTGTCTCATGTCTCAAAATGGTTCTCAAAATACAGTTCTGCATCCGACAGTTATATCTGCTAAATCAGTGTCTCTCAACCTTTCCAGATTACTGTACCCCTTTCAGGAGTCTGTTTTGTCTTGTGTACCCCAAGTGTCACCTCACTTGAAAACTACTTGCTTATAAAATCAAACATAAAAATATAAAAGTTTCTCAGCCTGGTATTACTGGAAAATTGCTTACTTTCTCATTTTACCATATAATTATAAAATAAATTGATTGGAATATAAATATTGTACTTACATTTCAGTGTATCATATATAGAGCAGTATAAACAAGTCATTATATGAAATTTTAGTTTGTACTGACTTTACTGGTGCTTTTTATGCAGCCTGTTGTAAAATTAGGCAAATATCTAGATGAGTTGAGTGCCCCTTGGAAGACCTCTGCGTACCCCCAGGAGTACACATACCCCTGGTTGCGAACCACTGTGCTAAATTATATTTTAGCTTTTTACTATGGAAAGTCAAGGTGTTTTACTACTAGCAGTTTCATGATTTACACTGTTTTATTTAGGCACTGCATTTGTAAAGTATTCGGTGCATAATACATTACCATTGTTTTATTTCAAACCACTGGGTCCCCCATATACCTAACCTGAAGAAGTGTCTATATGCTGTAGTAGCTGTGGGTGGTAGTATGTTACCATCAAGATGTATGGCCAAATTCTGTCCTTGGATACATACATACAGCACCTGTTAAAGTTAATAGGAGCTGAACATTGCTATTCAAGGACAGACTTAGATCTATATAATATATTAACATATAAAAATGCCTGTATTTTCAATTAATTTGCAGTTTGTCACTTGAATAGGCTTTTTAGCAGTTAGCGAGCTTGATTCTAGTTCAGCAAAAAGTGACATTGCAAGTTTTAGTACACTGGGGCTCAATTCACAACACGGCCATGCCTGAGACATAAGGAGGCTGACATTTTTTATCATAAATCAAACTCTGAGTGAATTCCCTGGTTTACTATTCATACAAAATTTAAAATGTCATGGAAAAAATCTCTAACCTTGAAAGGCAAAAAGGTGAATGAAGTAAGTCTGGAGAAGAGATTTGCTTTTTTGTTACGTATATTTTCCATAATGCCATTTTGAGTGGCCTGGCCTGCTTATATGATATAAATGCTATATATATCATTGGTAAATACTTATTAATTGTAATAACATTTTTCCCAAATGGGGCAAAAGAACAAAAGTCTTTAAGGCATCCATGTAATTACAGCTGGGTTTATTTGCTCTCGTTTATATGGATGTGCTTTGGGCACTGTTGTCTCTGTGTTGGGAGGTAATTTTCTTCACCTTTTATTTTTTTTTTTGGCTTGTAGTTAAAAGTGATGCAAATCCATAATGACTTTCCATGCAAGTGGTAACTTTCAGTAGAAGCATGAAATTCCTCTTTTGTCTGCAGTTTTTCTTCTTGAGGTTTTCGGTCAGGAAAAGGTGTGTATATGCAGGCTAGCTAGGAAAATTGAATTTAGCAAGACATTCCCACTGCCGAGCAACTGCAGGAACATTGAGGTTTAAATGCTCCCATGCATTTTCCTAACTCTGCATTACTGCATCTTTCTACTTTTTCCTTTGAAGATCTGATAGTTTTTGTAGGGTTACCATACGTCCGGATTTTCCCGGACATGTCCGGTTTTTTGGGCCTCAAATCCCCATCCTGGGGAAAATCCCCAAAAGCCGAACATGTCCGGGAAAATAGGGAGGTGCTGGGCCCAGGGGTGCTTGGCCAGGGGCTGGCCCAGGGTGCGGGGCTGGCAGTGCTGGGCTGGGGCCCGGGCCGGGGCCGGCGGTGCTGGGACAGGGGTGCTCGGCTGGGGGCTGGCCCGGGGGTGCGGTGCGGGGCCCGGCCCGGCGGTGCAGGGCCAGCGGTGCTGGGCCGGGGGTGCGGTGTGGGGCCGGGCCGGGCCCGGCGGTGCAGGGCCAGCGGTGCTGGGCCGGGGGCCGGCAGTGCTGGGCCGGGGGCGCGGTGTGGGGCCGGGCCGGGCCCAGCGGTGCGGGGTCAGCGGTGCTGGGTCGGGGCTGGGCCGGGGGCCGGCGGTGCTGGCCTGGGGGTGCTCGGCCGGGGGCTGGCCTGGGGCTGGCACCCCAGGGCCCGAGCCGAGCCAGGCTGGAGACGCTGGGGCCGGGGCCGGCCGCCGGAGGCAGCCGCTCGGTTGGGGGGGGGGGCAGACTGGGACGCGCCTCCCCCCCCCCCCCCCCCGCCCAACTCACCTGCTGCCTGCTTCAGGCTTCCCGCGAATCAAATGTTCGCAGGAAGCAGGGGAGGGAGCGGAGTTGGGGCGGGGACTTTGGGGAAGGGGTGGAGTTGGGGCGGGGGCAGGGCCCGGGGCCCTGTGGAGTGTCCTCTTTTTGGACACTCAAAATATGGTAACCCTAAGTTTTTGCTCAATGGGAAGTACTGCTGTTACTTCAGGTTTGCAAATAACACGCAAACACATCATACACTTAGTTTATTAGTCAAAAGCTGTTTGCCTCTCCCACCCGCCTCGTTTGAGGAGTGGAAGGGCTGAGCCTTAACAGGTTGGTTTCAAAGCAGCACATTCTCTGTCACATTCTTCATGAAATAGTTTCTCTCCCACTTCCTGTAGACCCAGAGAGCCTTAAACATGGGGAAATCACTGTGGTCTCACATGTGAGGGAGTGGTTGGTGGGAGAGGGAAGCAGGCTGTGGAAAATATGCATGGAGGACTTTTTCAGTCCTGGTGCACCATGGAATACTGTACTCTGCACAGCACTCTCTTTTTCTGCACGTGTTGGGGAAAGCTGTGGACTGGGAAAAGGGCAGTGGACTGGCTGGTGGATTTGTCACTGTCACTGCATTGATCTGCTAGCCCCAACCACCCCAGGAGAGATTGTGCATGAAAGTGGACTCTGCTACAGGCCTTAGGCTGCAGTAGCAGCTGAGGAATAGCTCCACTGATGGTTCACAATTTGAGGAGGAGGATTTCAGACTGATTCCTAGCCCATTTTTCTGAAACTTTGCACAGTGGTTGAGGAATCAGACAAAAAGTACTGCAGGAAAGCAATGCGTAGAGTCTCTAATGCAGTGCTAGTGTGTCAATACTAGAACTGGTCAGAGAAATCACAGCGCTGCAAGCTATTCCCCTTGGAGAGGTGGAGTACTTGCAGCGCCGCGGCAGCGCTGTGAATCCTCAAGTGTAGCCAAGGCCTCAGTTTCATTCTGATTCAAAACAAAACCCCCAAATTTTGAAATCCTCCACAAAATAGAATTACTGTTCTCCACCCAGCTATCCTGGGAGCCCTGGCTCTGGGACAGTCCACTGGGTAGGCTGGCCCAGAGCCAGAGGCATTGGAAAGTCCGCCTGAGGCTGCTGAGGAGCCAGCCGGGCAAGCTGGCAGGAAGCCAGGTAGGTTTAAATCTGCCTGACAGCCAGGGTTCTATCAGAAACTGACCGGTTTCCAGCAGAAGTTCATCAAAATCAATGTGGTTCTGTGGACTGTTTCAATTTAGACACATCAGCCAGTTCTCAGTCCAGCTCTTGTAAATACCATTCTGAGCCTAGGTCAGATGGAATGCAGGAGAATCTGGTTTCTCAAGTTTCTGCCGATGTTTATAACTTGTGGGTAGTAGTTGTAGGAGATCAGTCGCAGTGGAGCTATTAATTATGTATGCAGTGAATAAGGAAATGGGTGACTTAATTGCTGCAGAAGGCTCATTGGCTTTGTTTCCTAGGAGGGTATTGCATCAGAGTTCAAGATATTTCAGATGCTCCAAAGTTATTTTCTATCAATAAAGCAGTTTTCTATAAACAGATTATCCTCAGTTACATGTGATAGAATAGTCCATGGCAAGGAGAACCTTTTGTGACCCCCCACCCCCACCCCACCCCCACACACACACCCACAATGCACAGAGAAAAATGCTGATGTCTCTTGACATCAAAAGGGGAAAGATACAGCTAGAAGAGAAAGCAAGGATGGTTGCTCGTGAGAAGGCAGTGCCATGACTACACTTGTACAAAAATCTCCACTCTAGGCAAGCATTAGTGCTCCTCAAATGGCATCAAATATCCTTAAACCCAGGGCTATTTTGTTAAAAGTTTTCTGTTCTTTTCAGGACACAGTGCCATATTGCATGTCTGTGAAACAAAGGCACAGCAGTCAAAAGAGCTAACAGCGTAAGGGAATCATTAAGAAAGGGATAGATATTTGGGCCCCATTTCATGGGCTTTCTCCAGGTGCTTTACACCTCCGTGGACTGTTTGGTCAAGCTCAACTGGACCCGATCAAACCTGTCAGCTTCGGGCAAAGGGTGTGTCACGGCTGTCCGCTGTCAGGCCAGCTGTACACTGTGGCCATTGAGCCTTTCCTCCCATCTCCTCCACAGGAGGTTGATGGGGTTGGTGCTCTGCAAACTAGAATTGCGGGTGTTCCTGTCAGCGTACACCGATGATGTGCTCCTTAGGTCTGGGGCCCGGGCGACCTGCTGCCAGTGAAGGCCTGCCAAGCCATCTCCTCAGCAGCCTCCTCCACCTGGGTTGAGCTCTGGCCTGATGTTTGGGGATGGGTGACAGGTGAGCTCCCTTCCAGTCATGCTTCAGGCCATTCAGTGGAGTCCAGGTCTGCTGCTCTATCTGGGTGTTTACCTTTCTGCCACCCATCCCTCTCTGCCAGAGAACTGGCAAGATTTAGAGGGCAGAGTGGCTGAGCGGCTGCAGAGGTGGATGGGACCACCTCAGTGCCTTTCCCTGTGGGGGAGGCCACTGGTGCTCAATCATCTGGTCCTGTCCATGCTCTGGCACTGGCTCAACATCCTGAGCCTGGCCCCAGGTATCCTGGCCGGGCTCCAGAGGCGTGAGGGAAAGCTTGGTGCACGTCTACCTGGAGTGCGCCAAGTTGCAGCCCCTTTTCCGGCTCCTCCAGAACCTTCTGTTAGGTTCTGGCTGCACTTTTCCCCACACCTCCTGATCTATGCACATCCTGTCCATGACCCCACAAAGTCATGAGACTTTCTCATCAACCTCTTCCCGGTGCTGGCCAATATGGCCATTTATAAAACCAAGAGGAGGATGCTGGATGGGGAGGTGCTCTGCAACTGTGGGTATTCTGTTCTGTTCCTCCCTTCAATCATACATCTGGTCCAGTTCCTCTGGGCCACGTCCGCTGGCTCCCTAGACACCTTTGAGGAGCAGTGGGCACTGTTCAGGATTCTCTGCTCAGTGTCCCCCTCAGGATCCCTGCTTATGGCCTTATGACCTCACACCTGTCCCTGTTTTCTTATTAGATGTCCCCCAAAATCATTTGAGCCCTGTGTTTAGTCACTCCTCCTTTTAGGCTGAGGGAGGGGCTTTCAGATGTGCCCACTCACCTCCTGGAACTCATAGGTGTTCATTCTCTGCACTGTCACAGTTGCTCTAAGTTAAAATGGCCAAATACTTCTGTTTAAAAACTGTGTTCTCTTTCTCACTGTTCAGGTATTGCAAAGGCTGTTTCTCCAATTCTATCTTTAGTCTGAATTGTAAAATATTACTTTTTACCTACTTTTAAGTTTGTATTTCTTTTTAAATTTATAACTCATATAACTCCACACAGAAAAGGGAATTGTCCTAGTGATGTGTCTTCTCCCCTCTGAAACTGGAAGGGAAATGTCTTGTGACTTAAGCCATAGAAATTATAATTGGATCTATTTGATATTCCTGGTTCTGAAACAGACTTTGGTGTGTGACTCCTGTCACTTAATCGCTCAGTACCTCAGTTTTCTTCATGCCTAAAATGAGGATGATACTTTCCTGCTTCAGTGTGTTGTTGTTTTTTAAAGCCCTGTGAAATCCTTGGCTACAAGGCACGAAGAAGTGCAAAATATTTTACTGCTTTAATGAAGAAGAACAGTTGACACCATGTAATTTTTTTTTCTGTGTTGTGTAGACTCTAAAGCTGAGCCAGCCATCCACCTAGTTTCATCCAGTGATCATTTGAAACAGAGGAATGTGAAATCACTCACGGCTGAAGGTTGGAGAGATGCATTTGCAATAGTGCTCCTGTACTGAGTTGCCTAGGGAAATGCTCTCTTTGGGATTAAACCTTTTGTAGATGAAGGTGAATAACAGTAATATTCAGCCTTGTTAAAGAAGTAAATGTTTAAGAACACAGCAAAAAATGCCCAGAGCTCCTAAATGTTTGTTTAGTGTTCTAGAGAGCTACTGTTGCCGCTTAATAATTATTTGTATTACAGTCCAGGGACCTTTTGTCCTAGGCACTGTACAGTAGTGATACTCAGACCTCAGTGGTTCAGGAGCCAAGTTAGTGGTCAACATTACCCAAAAGAGCCACAGTAGTGTGAATTCATTGTTTCCTTTCCTATAGTACTATAAATTCATATTTAAAGAGTATGATGGGAAATATTTAGTTTATATATATTACAATACCAGTATTATATTATCAATGTGACCGCATTACAGTAGACACAAACTGTATTATCTGTGTGCCTTTTCTGAAACGCACAAAAGAAATTTGTATAATAGTGACCAGGGCTACATTTGACCATACTGTTTGTGTTTTGAGTGAGTCTCAGCCCTGATCAAGAACCCTGTTCTGGAGCCTCATGGCTTCATCAGAATATGGCGTCTCCCTCTCTCCTGCAGGCAGTTTCCTTCTCCTCTTGCTGGTTTGGTAGGCAAACAGGTTCCTTATTCCTCCAAAATCCTGTCCCATTTTGTTCCTCTCTCTTTCTTCAGCTTCGTCTCCTTGACTCATCTAATGTCTGTGTTTTTAAACGGCTGAACTAACACCTCACGTTTGTTCTCTCTTCTGGGGAAATTCCACTGCTCCAAACGCCCCTGCCTGAGATCACCTGGAATTAATTGGATTCTTCCAGCTCAGGCACCTTCCTTAGTATACTTATTGCCTTGCCAGAGAATAGTCATTAGAATGGTAACAACTTATTTTGTTTGTCTGTAGCTTCTTCCAGACAGGGTGTGTGATATATGACAGGGTCCTTGTCAGCCCATGGTTAGTTTATTACATAACGAGAGTTAGAGTTATACATAGAGCTCATAAAATAAATCCTAATTCATAAGATGTTCATAGACAGATTCCCCAAATCATCAGAGTGCCTTTCTGGGTGTCTGTGAGCAGTGGGTGATGAAACTAATGATAAAAGCAAAGCAACAGTAAATCTCAGGATGGCTGAAATCCTGAAGAGGAAAACCAGTGTCAAAGAAACTGTCAGAAGGCAGGGGAAGGAGGAAATAGCAATGTCCTGAACACAATTAAAGTCTTGAAGATAATTACTCCTATTTGTCTGACTACCAAATGAATTCCCATTAGCCTTGTTATGTCTACAATCAGTAAGCTTATCTCCCTGGAAAACTGAAGGGGTTCCTTTCTGTAGCTTTGGGTGGTGATGCAAATTCACAATCTCTGTACAGGTGGCAGGTGACTTTAATGAAAGTCTTGAACCTTGTTATGTTCCTTCTGTGTGATTATCTGAGGTCTTTTAAGTTATTTTAGAGGAAGAACATATTTAAACAGCTTTAAAAAAGACATGATCCAATTATACAGAAATCATACGCACTAGTTGTGCTCATTTTTGTAGAGTGCTATTGTTTCATCACTGTCACCCACTCAGTGACTGCAGTTTTTGGAGGTGTGTGTGGGTATTTGGCACTTGTTTTAATTCTGCCTTTTGTGGTTCAAGGGCAGTAATGCCCACCATTTTTGCAACTCCATTGAAACAGGCACGATCTAACTTGACTCTGAGGTCATGTGTTTCCTACAAGAAACAGGGTTGGCTATCGCCTAGACTGTCTTCAAAACGTGGGTTAGACAGCTAGAAACACTGCACTAGAATCACTGTGTCATATTATATGGGATAATGGTATACATGTTATGAGAGGGAGTGTTATAAAATAATGGGCTATGCATTGCAGACTATTTTCCTCTTTCTCATACAGCGGCTCTTTTCAATCCAGGGAATACAATTACTCTTGATTTCTGGAAGAGGAACAGCCTTTGGTCAGGGGTTTGCTGTAGTATACAGATATACATATGCTTTATTTTGTTCTAACTAAATTATAATTTTAAAATGCTTTACCCTAGGACAGTTGTTGTAGATGTATGCTTTAGATTTACCAGACTGGCATGAAAGATCATTGCTCTAATGTGTTAGCTGCTCCACTGAGACTTCACAATCTAGGTTTAAAGAAACCTCTGTTCCAGTGTTGGCTAATCCACTTCTGTACAAATGAAGAAGATTTATGCGTGCTCTGTGTACTGTACATGTTCCTTCCGCGTGGTGGTGGGTCTTTTTCTTAAGCCCTTTGGATCCTGTCCCCTGCTCTGGCTCAAACTACAACAGTCGAAACTGCATCCAACGGTGTATCCCCCCACCCTCACCAAAAAGTCTGAGCTTTCATACAGTGAGAAAGTTTAATATGCATGGAGTGTGTTGTCTGGTGCTGGAGAACATTGGATGGCATATTGAATCAGAAATAGCCAATACCTTTTGATACATGTCTTATTGTAACAAACCATTTTAAAAGCACTTTCACAGAGTTTTGTGTGAGTAATATAGTGTGATATGACAGACACAGGGCTGCCAAATCCTTCTATGAAATAAATCTGTTTTCTAAAAAGTTAGAGTGTAGATTCTTTTCACAGGCTCTCTCTCTTGCTTGCTCTCAAGATAAGAGGCTCCTCAGTAGCTGTGTTACCTTAGGAACCAGCCAGATAAACATCCAATAAAACCTTGTTTTCAGGAGTTTGTTTCTGAATATCTGTATGAAATCTCTAGCTTATTTTCAGTAAGGCTGCCCCCCCCCTCCCCCCCCCGTCCATGGACACCGATTCTCTATACCAGACAATAACGTTTCTTCTCAAAGAGAGATAATTATGTCAGGGTTTGTTTCCACAGGAAACACATTGCATTCATTTCAGACTTTAGGCGAGTGGATTTCTTTAACAGACTGCCTTAAATTTGAGATAAGATATACTAGTAGGTTTTTATTATCATCTTGGTAAGCAAGGCTTTTCTTACGACTTTATCTTTAAATATCTTTTTATGTAAATAACTTTATCACAAATATCCTTTTAAAAAAATCCTGCAGTAGGGGGCTTGTGCAGCACAGCATTTGAAAGATCTTTTGTATTGAGTAAAAACTTCTGTTTAAAAATAGAATCAAATCACTGGTTCTTCAGGTAGCCAATTATAGTAAATAAAAAAGAAAATCTAAAATACAAGTAGGTCAGGTGGCTACTTCATATTTTTGTTATTAGTGATTGTTTCACCATGTTATGTTCAGAAATAGGGTTTTTCATTGCTGCATCATAGACCATGAACTCTTGATCTGTAACCACAAGCTGAAACTGACAGGCGAATTCAAGAGAAGTACCGCAGTGCTTTCTCTACAGCTGAATCGTATTAAGAGAATACATCAAAAAGTGGGGGAGGGAGTAGCACAGAGCTCAGAGGTGCCTGCATTTCTAAAGGTTTTTCCACTGGAAATATGGGATTCATACTAGGCTCCCAGAGAATATATCTACATTTGTATTCAGTTTTATACTGTGCCTCAGGTGAGGGGCAGTGCATTCTTATTGGTTGATACACTACTGATCATCTTGTGTAGTAATTGACATAACATGAGCCATACATATTGATCTGAGCATTTCATTTCTTTGCCTACCCCTCTCCGGACACATCCTTTCCCCCCCTTCCTACCCTCCCCCACCAACACTCAAAGGGAACCCATCTTTTATGTTGTATGCATCCTTGTGAATTATGTTTCTGGATGAGAGATTTTTAGTAAAGAATGTAAGTTTTGTTTCTAACCCCTCCACCTGATCTCTCTCTCTCTCTCTCTCTCTCTCTCACACACACACACGCATGCACAAAACGAGTTTTTTCACTGGTACAGCTGGTCAAATAATTAGAAACAAAGTAATACATTTGGTAGGGGTTTTTTTGTTTTGTTTTTTAAACCAAATATTCATGAATGAATGTGTTTATTATTCACTGGTTGAGAGCCAAGGATGCCAAATCTGATCTGCAATTCTAGAAGGCACTTCATTTGGTAGAACATCCTGGAGCTGTTGGTGGTTGCTACATTTAGTGGTTTAAGTGGGTGCTGACATACTTTAATTTTGGCAATAGAGTAAACGAACCCAGAATATTTTTTCCCCTTTCTCTATACTTTATACAGGTTTCAGAAATCAGTCTGGCACTGATTTTAAAGTGGGAAATGTTGAATGTAAATAAAAAACAATCAATATGATGTTTTTAAATGTTGGGCTTATTTAGATATGAACATACTTTAAGACCCCCAGCTGATGTAAATCACCATTGAGCCATTGAAGTCTGTGAATCGGGGCTTTAATATTTTCAGGCATGTACAAGTCTGCACGTTATGTAACCATTAATGTAGTCAGACTAGCATCGTTAGCCCTCCAGGATGATTGGTGATGATGCCTGAATGAATGTTACTAACATGTTTGTGATTTGAACTGTGTTTTTACATAGGTGTTGCTTGCACTTCAGCACCTTTATTCCAAAAAAGTTCATTTTTTTTAACCACTTGGCCTTTTTTGTGTGTCCTGAAATGAGATTCAAAATAGGGAGAAACTTCAGGTTTTTGGGTCTTGTAGTTTTTTTAACATATGAAATTCCTCCTTCCTGGCACGTGTGCATCCAGGCATGCGTGCACACAATATATAATATTCTTGGATGGTAAAGTCATTGGGACTTCTCATCAGTTCTGTTCACAGATGAGCACATTGTTTATGTTCAGCAAATAAGGTTATGAAAAAAGTTTGGGTTTCTTTACACTTTGGCTTTCTATGAGAAACTTCATTGTGACTCATAAGTATACAAGTTTCCATTTTCCAAAGATTCTGGTTGGTCTGAATCTTCAACAAACTGCCCAGGTTGTGTGGCCTCTGGATCTCAGTCCAGAAGCATCACAGTGAGCATTGTTATAATATCACCGTTGGGAGAGGCTTTGTTCTCTTGACATCTCCACAACCCCTGACAGAGGCCATGAAGGCCCATGCCGTGCTCAAATGTGACACTAGTGCTGAGAGCCAGCATCATGATCCCACCATTGTAATAGCTGCAACCTCTTTTGAAAGCCTCCAGCCGCACATGGCTTAGTGCAGTACTGAAAAGATCTTAAAATAGATTTGTCAAAACTTGTAAAGGCGTAGGTAGTGGCAGCTCAAATAATAGCCTGCAAGATGTGGTTCCATTGTATCTGCCTTTATTACATAAGGAATTGGGTGTTTGCATTTTTATCGAGTATATCATCAGTTTGAGAGATGTCTTTGTCCTGGGATATAGGGCATGTTGGAGAAATACTTTGTCAGGAAATTCAGAACCATGGCTGGAAAATCAGTTCAGCGACCCCACTAATCTTGAGTTTTAAGGAGTTCAGTAGTTCCCATAGTCACAGAGTCCCACATGGAATGTTTCTGATGTGAAAGAGAATTGCATGCAAGTTATTAATGCAGCCCTGAAAAATTTCTTCCCTTAGCCCCAGTCAGATTCGTTCATCGATGGTCTCATGGTTGAATACACAGTCCACCACAACACCTACCTCAACTACCAGAACCCCAGCACCGTCATCTTTCCCCTTCCCCACCTCTGCCACAGGGAGTGACAGACCAGCTGAAAGGTACAATATACACTTCAATTTTTGTTGATGTTTTCTTTACTTCCTTCTCTCTCTATCATTGTCCTAAAGAAAAAAGCAAACTTGGGTCTTAATGTACAATACAACCTCAGAGTTAGGAACACCAGAGTTAGGAACTGACCAGTCAACCACACACCTCATTTGGAACTGGAAATACACAATAAGGCAGCAGCAAAGACACCCCCGCCTCCCCCCAAAAAAGCAAGTACAGTGCTGTGTTAAGCATAAACTACTAAAAAAAAAAATCAACAAAGGAAAAGCAGCATTTTTCTTCTGCATAATGAAATTTAAAAAAAAATGTATTCAATCCACTTTTCAGTTGTAATCTGTTGAAAGAACAACTATAATGTTTTGTTCAGAGTTATGAACATTTCAGAGTTACAAACAACCTCCATTCCCGAGGTGTTTGTAACTCTGAGGTTCTACTGTAATACAGCAGTGATTTTCAATTTGGGGTCCGCAGACTATGTCTAAGGGGTCTGGGACCGGTTGTCATGACCATAGAACAGTGAGGAGTCCGGTGGCACCTTAAAGACTAACAGATTTATTTGGGCATAAGCTTTTGTGGGTAAACAACCCACTTCTTCAGATGCATGGAGAAGAATGCATCTGAAGAAGTGGGGTTTTACCCACGAAAGCTTATGCCCAAATAAATCTGTTAAGTCTTTAAGGTGCCACCAGACTCCTTGTTGTTTTTGTGGATATAGACTAACCTGGCTATCCCCTGATACTTGACACCAAAGAACAGTGGTTTTCAACCTGTGCTCTGCAGACCTCTGTCGATGATTTCCAACGGGGTCTGCACCTCTCTTCAAAAATGTTTAGGGGTCTGCACATGATGAAAGGTTGAAAACCACTGTAATACAGAAACCACCGCAAATTCAAGAATGTAGCCATTTGCAAGCGGAGAGGTGCCTCATGCTGCTCAAGGTGGTAGTTATAACTGTTTGAGGAATAATGCCAACAGTGTCAATTGTCTCAACTGGACCTTTATTTCTTGCTCATAATGTATCTTATTTGCTGTTTTCCTCAACAATTCCTCAACTATATTACAGGTAGATGGTCCCTTCATCAAAACACACCTCCAGCTGTATTCCTTTGCCTTCCATATCAAATTAAAGCTTCTTGTCCTTGCCTTCAAGACTCTGCATAACTCTTCCACTGTCCATTGTCTCTACTCTCATCCTTTTCTCCTCACTCCTTTCGCTCCCTCTATCTCCTCCCACTCTCATCATTATGCCTTTTTCTTTGTTTTCCCTCTGCCTTCTGCCCAGTATGCACTAGGACTCTATAAGGTTACCAGATAGCAACTGTGGGGGAAAAAAAAAGGGACAGGTGGTGGGGCGTAATAGGAGCCTATATAAGAAAAAGTCCCCCAAAATGGGACTGTCCCTTTAAAAATGGAACATCTGGTCACCCTAGGCCTCTATCATCTCATCTTTTCCTTCTTAAAACCTATCTCTTCTGTGAAGCCCATCTGCATTACCCCTAGAAACAAAGGACTGCTGTACTACTTACATTGCTAAGGAAAGCAGTCAGACATACTAACAAATCCTCTGCACCACTTTGTCATAAATTCTGTTTCTGGCCACTTGTTACACTATACTACAGCTGTATTGTCCTTTTGACTGCAAGTTCATTGTGGCAGGGACAGTCTCTTCCAATATTTTCTGTACAGTTTTTTTTGCTGTGAGGACTCAACAAATGATGAATTAATAACGTGGGTGCTTTGTCAAATAATGTATTGTAAAGTATCCAGTTACTGTTTATTCAGGAAAGCATTTTTAAATAAGGCAGGCCAAAAAAGCTCTAAGATTTCTGGTCATGGTAGCTTCAGAAGTTCATAGTTATCCTGAAAAAATTTGCAGTGATATTTCATTATCAAACCTCTTAAAGACCTCTCTAGAATACTGTCCAAAAATTTACTTAGGACAGAACATGTTCTGTGGTTTTCTAGACGGTTGTATGATAAGAAATTACAAGAACAGTTCAAATACAGGCCTGCATACAGGAAGACTGAAAACGTGAAGTTGAAGTTGACTGAAGAAATGGGTCTCAATATCTAAAGATTATTATTTTAAGATTAAGTACTGTATCCTTTACCTCATGTTTGTTTCATTGCTGATTTCCTTGGGCAGTGTTTTATATAGTTTGTTTTTAAAAGTGAGATATGCACAAGCGTGTGTGCAGAGCTATATTACATGTACAAACTGGCTATGCACAAGTTCAAATGGCAAATTGTGAAATGAAATTATGCTGTTTGTGTGTGCAAATTAGGAACACGCAATTGTGCACATGAAATTCTGTGCTTAAAGTTCTGAAATTGGGCCCCAAATGGGTTATAAATGGATATTTGTTTCTTTCAGCCATTGAAATATTTCATTTTATGTCTCACTTTCAGTGTTCTCAACAGAAGAGCAAGAGCAGTGTACCCTTGTGAGGCAGAACATAGCTCTGAATTATCTTTTCAAATAGGAGCAGTTTTTGAAGATGGTAAGTACTCTACACATAAATGTTAAAACAAGCAAACTGAAAACCTTCCTAAATGGCCTCAGACAAAAATACAATCATAACTATTAGTGATATGCCAAGGTGGCTGACTACAAATAGTCTGGGACTTAATGGATTTCTGGCATGTTGATATACATTTTATTGGGCATGTATTAGCACATTATGGTGATGATACTCTAGGCTCAGGTGAGGAGGCACTTGCAATTGTGTAGAAATGCTTATTTGGCAGCACAGAAAAGCATCTCTGTATGTGAACCTTTTCACATAGTTAGCTTTGTAAATTCAAGGGGGCTTTGTGTTGAGACATCATTTTCCTAAAAGTTTACCTCAGGATTTAGAGCAGGATAGGGATTTGGGTGGGGAGGGGCAGGGAGGAATGGTAAATATATGTATATGAGGGGTGAGTATGCATTACGTGGGGCCAACTGATGGTTGGTGTATGTCCATGCACACAAATATACAGGTAAATATGGATGTCCATAAAGAGATCCTCATTTGAGGGCGTACTTGCCAACCATCCTGATTTGTCCAGGGCATCCCAAATTTAGTTAATCTATCCTGGCTTCCAATCAGCTGCTTCTGTACCTGGGTCTCTGAGTTGACAAGAGTTTTTCCTGTAGTTCTGCCCTTGTGCTAGCAGGGGCTATTATTTAATCCCTGAAGATCTAGGAGGGGACTGAACATGTCATCTACCCCTAAAAACATCAGAGAAGGAGTAGTCAGCCTGGCTTCTCCCCACCAGGAGGACAGCAGAGAGTAGGGGGACGTGGAAGCAGGGGCTGTTGTGAAGGATTTTAAATGTTATATTTGGCAGTATTGCCCTATGAATGCAATATACTATGCACTGCTATTAGAAAATCATCAAATGATAGCAAGAGTACCCCACAACTGCCTCTTATGAGGCCATGATACATGGTGTCACATTGAAAAAACCCCAAACTTAAGTTCAACAAAATGCTCATCCAACTTTTGTGCAGTTTGAAGCTCCCAAGTTATTCCCTGAAATTTTTATAAAAAATGCTGAGATCTGTGTGCTGGAACAAGGGGCACACTGATGCAGAAGAGCCTGGAAATTCTTCTGTTGGCCAACATACCCGGTACCTCCTAATTTATTCCCAGCTGTTCAATTTGCTACTAGTGTCAGAAAGTTGATATGCACTGTGTGACAGATATCGCAACTCTGCTGTCAAACCGGGAGGGCACATCTAGCATGGTCTCACAGGGGTCAGTCCAGGGTCTGGTACTAATCAATATTTTTTCATTAATGACTTTGGTATTGGAGTTAAGAGTATACTTACAAAATTTGCAGATGAAACCAACCTGGGAGGACAGGATTAGAATTCAAAACAACCTTAACAAATTGGACAATTGGTCTGAATTCAACAAGATGAAATTCAATAAAGACAAGTGCACTTAGGAAGGAAAAATCAGATGCCAACAACAAAATAGGGAATAACTGGCTTTATGGCAATACTACAGAAAAGGATTTGGGGGATTATAGCGGATCTCAAATTGAATATGCAATTGCAAAAAAGGCTAATATTGTATTAACAGGAATGTCATATGTAAGACACAAGAGGTAATTGTCTGCTCAGCTGGGCACTGGTGAGGGCTCTGTTGGAGTGTTGTGTCGAGTTTAGGTGTCACACCTTAGGAAAGATGTGGCCAAACTGGAAAGAGTCCCGAGGAGATCAATAAAAATGATAAAAGATTTAGAAAACCTGACCTATGAGGAAAGGTTAAAAAACTGAGCATACTTAAGTCTTGGGTAGGAGAAGACTGAGGGGGCACCTGATAAGTTCTTCAAATAGTCAGTGATAAAGAAGACTGTGATCAATTGTTGTTCATGTTCACTGAAGGTAGGACGAGAAGTAATGGGCTGAGTCTGCAGCAAGGGAGATTTGGGCTAGACATTAAGAAAAACTTTCTATCAGGTTAGTAAAGCTTTGAAATAGGCTTCTGAGGGAGGCTGTGAAATCTCCATCACTGGAAGTTTTTCTGAACAGGTTGGACAAACACCTGTCAAGGATGGTTTAGGTTTACTTGGTCCTGCCTCAGGACAGGGACTGAACCTGATGACTTCTCAAAGTCTTTTGCAGCCCTTCATTTCTCTGATTCTGTGATCTTTTGGGACCATTATATTAATTAATGGTTTATGTATGACTGTGTTCTACTCCATGGGGGAAAGGTAACCACAGCTCCTCCAGGAACTAAAAGGCAGTGCGGGTGATGAAGCTGAATCACTGGGACTAAACAATTCCAGAGAAGGTCTCTCCCGTGGGGTGGTTTGCGTATAGTGGTTCAGGCTCGTTTTTCCAAGACTAGGTAAGAAACAAAGGGCTTTTGGTATAAAACAGTGTTTTTTCAATCTTTTTTCATTTTGAATGGAGGTGCGGACCCCTTCGGAAAACTTAGACAGAGTCTGTGAACCCTGAGGGGTCTATAGACCACAGATTGAAAAACACTTTCTATGGTAACAATAGCCTTTTGCTGACCCCTTAAACATAGTCTGCGGACCCCTGGTTGAAAACCACTGCTATAAACGGATGAACTTGAACTGGCTAGTGGCCTTCCTTCTGATCCAGCCAATGGACCAGACCTTCTGTCCCAGGGGGTCCCCCAGCCTTTGCAGAACCGTTGGAAAGACTTTGGCCTAGGAGGGCCCCATAAGACTGATGTGTGACTCCTGGTACATTTAAATCTGTTTGTTTTTATTGTGTTTTCTCTGTAACCTTAAGAATAATTTGTTTGCTTAGAAAGAGCAGAGTGGTGACTTGTAACTGCTGGCAATGCACTGTTGTTAGTTAGCCCTTGGAGAGAAAGCAAAGCACAGGCACTGGCCGTTAGGCAGACTGGCTTACTAGGGGTATCATAGTGTAAGGCAGAGAGCTGTGCAGCCTAAAAACCTCTCGTCAGAAGGGAGTGGGACAAAGGTCCTCCCCAAAGTCAGCTGATGGCTGGAGACCGGAGACCCGACTGGGTGCTCCTGGAGTGGACCATGGAGGGGGGATACATGTGCAGTTACCCTGAAACTGTGACACACTGTCCTAGTATGCCAAACATACTGACTCGTGTGTGCTTAGAGTGACACAGACACCAAGGAAGAGAATCTCTGCAGTGTGCCCCAAACGTAGGGGGAATTCCAAGTTCCCAGCTTAGATCCAGTAGGAAAAGGAAAAAAATACACAGACTAGAGCAGCTAAAAAATCAACCCACAGGCATTTTTTTTTTTATTTAAAAGGTAGCCAATATGGCCCATATATTCAACAATGCATTCTACTAACGGTTATATTGGATCAAAAAATGTGTGTGGAAAGTTTCTCAGAAACTAAAATCTTTTAATCACCTCCCTCCCTCCAGCCCCACCAGAATGTTCCTTCTGAGTATTTTAACAAACTGGAACAAATGGGGAGTTCAGCAGAATGTCTTTTTCACTGCACAAGAAGAAAACCTCAGAAAAACAAACTTAATTTAAAGCCGAAATACCGTATCTCACAAACTCTTGTTCGGTTCCTCCAAACAAGTCTGCTCCAGGTTTCAGTTCTGTGTGTTACAGCAGATGAGAAGATCTGGGGCCCCCAAACACACTCTTCCCCCCTCCAGTATGCTCAGTAAAGGAATGTGCTTGGTGGACGTGCTTCCTGTCACAGAGCTGCCTTGTAGGCAGATCACGTCTGCATCAACTTAGGTGGGAGACCTTTTAAAGAGAAATTAGCTAAATGATTGTTCTCTTTGAAGTCTCTAATGCAAGTTATTTTAATTTACCATTTTTTTTAACATGACTAGGAAGGATCTTCATCAGACAGAGATCCACATACAGGAAAAATCTGCGTTTTTGAAGCAAATGGTTTGCAAGGTGGGCTTTCTAATACAGGACATCTGCCCTGTGTTGCACTCTCACCAGCTGAGCCGGGGAGAAGGGGCTTCTCTCGCCCCCCACCCCCGGTGCACTAATATGGCCACAGGCCAAGATTCTTTCCTAGTGCAAAGGAAGGGTCCTAGGAGTGAGTCCCAGTTTCCCTACTCCATGGAGCACCCAACAGGGCATGGTGTTTCAGTTACAGTGCATGGCCAGGCCCCCAGCTTTATGCCCAGGGGAATAGTCAGGAGCCAGGAATTATGTTGCTGATTTTTCAGAGCAGCAGTAAAGTTCATCCAGCAGCACATCCGTTGGCCTTCTCTGCTTTGCACCAGGATAATAGTTTTGGGGTGAAATCCTTTTCACCCCGGCCGAATTCTGCCGTTGGATATGTGGCAGTGCTCTGAGAATGGGTTCATAGTAAAAGCTAATTACAGCCTCATCAGTGGACTCACTGCTTTTTATTTATTTGGTTTGGTATCACGCACAATGTCCTAGATGCCGGGCAAGCAGAAAAGAAGGCAAAATTTATAATCTAAAAAGCAAGACAGGAAAACAGAAACAACATAGAAGTAATGTGGTCAAGGTGAGAACTAGATATGTCTTGATAGTGTTCCGTAACGATTCCCATTTGGACATAGAATAAATAGGCGTTGTCAGAATGGAAAGGTATTTAGGGGTCTCATGTTCTTTAAATATTTTAAAGCCATCTCCTTGTTTTCAGCCAGTCTTTGAAACTCCTTCAGAGAGGTACCCGCCTCTTCACCTATTATAGTATCTACCCCCTGGTGCATTTATACTGAAATCAGACTCCAATGAATCAATTCAAGTTCTTCACTTACTCAATTTAAATTCCCATATGCCCTAATAAACCCCCAAATGAAGAATTAAAAGTAATAATACATCAATTCTGCTCCTCTACCAATAACCTTAACTATCAAAGTGACAATGCATCAATCAAGCTGACGTACAGCTAATATCAACCATTAAAGTAACTGTTAAATTAGTGTCTGACAAAAGGTGTTGCTTCCATTAGGGTTTTGTGTGTCTCACCCCCCGCCCCCCCCCAAGCTCTGTCAGCTCTTGCTGTTTTTTCTGTCTTCCTGTCTCCCCTCCCAACCCCCCGCACTTCTCTCTCTTGTTCTTCTTTCCCTTTCCCCCCCTGCTTTTGCTCTTGGCCTCACTGTGATTAATCTAGCAGTGCTCTCCCATCAGTTATTGTCACGGACAAGCCCTTTTGCTCAGCCTGGCCCTAGACTGAATAACAGCCTTTCTTCCTCGAGTGCTTGCTTATGTTGATTCAATTCCAGGTGTGTGTGCGCCCAGGTGCGCGGTTGTCTGAGTCTTTTGCCTTATCAGTATCCATCTTGCCACAAACTAAATGTTCACACAGACATGACCAACAGTGGGTTAACTATTCCTATTTTATTCCAGAATAAGAGCATCCACATATGGAGTTAATCAGAAATAGCTATTCTGGAACAACACTCCATGTGGACAAGCCCTTGTTGACTCAAGCAGCTCTCTGGGTGGGGCTTCTTGGAGATTCTGAACATAATAAGAACATAAGAAATGGCCATACTCAGTCAGACCAATGGTCCATGTAGTCCAGTATTCTGTCTTTAGACAGTGGCCAATACCAGACACTTAAAAGAAAACAAACAGAACAGGGCAATCACCAAGTGATCATCCCCTGTGATCCAGTCCCAGCATATGGCAGTCAGAGTTGTAGGAATACCCAGAGCATGGGCCTAAATAAGTACACCTCTACCCCGATATAACGAGACCTGATATAACACAAATTTGGATATAACGTGGTAAAGCAGTGCTCTGGAGGAGGGCGGGGCTGCGCACTCCAGCAGATCAAAGCAAGTTCGATATAACGCGGTTTCACCTATAACGCGGTAAGATTTTTTGACTCCCGAGGATAGCATTATATCAGGGTAGAGGTGTATTTGCAATTAGGGTTGCCAGGTGTCCGGTTTTCGACCAGAACACCCGATCGAAATGGGACACTGGCGGCTCTGGTCAGCACTGCCGACTAGGCCATTGAAAGTCTGGTCAACGGTACTGTGGGGCTAAGGCAGGCTAGTCCCTACCTTTCCTGTCTCTGTGCTGTGCCCCAGAAGCAGCCAGCAGGTCCGGCTCCTAGGCGGGAGGTGGGTCAGGGGGCTCCACATGCTGCCCCCACCATGAGCACCAGCTCTTCACTCCCATTGGCCAAAAACCGAGGCCAATGGTTGCTGCGGAGGCGGTGCCCGTGAGCGAAAGCAGCGCATGGAGGCTCTTGGCCCCCTTACCTAGGATCTGGACCTGCTAGCTTCTTCCGGGGCACAGCACGGAGTCAAGACAGACAGGGAGCCTGCCTTAGTCTCACTGCGCTGCTCACCAGGAGCTGACCGAGGTAAGCCCACGCTTCAAATCCCTCGGCCCCATCCCTGAGCCTGAGCCCCTTCTTTCACCCCAAACCTCTTATCCCCGGCCCCACCCCAGAGCCCATACCCTCCCACGCTCCAAATCCCTCAGCCCCACACTCCCAACCTGGAGCCCCCTCCCGCACCCCTGACCCCACCCTGGAGCTCTCACTCCCTCCTGCACCCCAACCTGCCCCAGCCCAGAGCATCCTGAACCCATTTCTGGCCTCACCCTGGAGCCGGCATCCCCAGTTAGAGCCCTCACCTCCTCCTGCACCCCAACCCCCTGCCCCAGCCCAGTGAAAGTGAGTGAAGGTGGGGGAGAGCGAGCTACTGAGCGAGGGGAAATGTAGGGAGCGGGGCCTTGGAGAAGGGGTGGGCGGACAGGGGTGGGGCTAGGGTGTTCGGTTTTGTGCGATTAGAAAGTTGGCAAACCTATTTGCAATTAGAAATAACACTATTTATTTAGCTTACCTAGGTAAAACTGGTAATATTGTAAGGGCCATCACTGCTATTTTTAAGGATAATTGTTGGATGTGTCTGGGTTTGTGTGCGTGTGTTTTAGTAGTTTCCCTGTGGCACTCCTTAGACCTTCACCTTGGAATCTCTTTCCAAGTTTGCCTCCACTGCAAGGTAATGAGGGCAAATACAGGTACTGCAGTGGGTTTTTCAACTGGTATTTCCACTGGCCTGGGAGGCGATAGCTTTTGAGAATCAGTCTTCGATCAGCACTGTGGTGCAGTCTTTCTGGGCCATGGTTAATGTCGCTCTGTCACAGCTCATTTTAATTTCTTTGCCCTGTATTTTTTAAATTACAAATATTGTCCCTTCCTGTCCCGGGCCAACATAAAACATAACTCCTGTGGGATGCTTGGTCCAATAATGAATAGTAGCAGTTTTGAGGCCCAGTGCTTAGTCTCTGCAGCAAGATGTTTTTAAATGAGGCAGATTTGAGAAAGTGCTAAGAACTGTAATCATGGTTTATTGAGAAGAAATGACAGAAAGGGGACACAAAAGAGCTGCTCTTGAGCTGGAGATTTTCTTGAAAAATTGGATCTGAACAACTTGGATTTAAAGCGAACGTTAATGGCCCTGCGTATGATACCAGAGCGACTGAGTCTGGTGAGATGGTTAGTGAATGTGTTTGTACAATACACTTAGGAAAAAGATGAATGGAGAAAACTGGAACATCAAAGCAGGTTAAAATTAGGGCCTACTAGTCTGGGCACAGTTTATAAATCTGGATCAATATCAGTGTAGTGATCTCACCATTTTACTTACTGCGTCCTTTTCTTTAATCTTCACAACACCCCTGTGAATTTTATCTTCATGAAAGTGACATACCAATAATGCTGCCTTGAGCCAGGTGTAATGCAGATGGATGGTATGCAAACTTCCCAAACACAGAGCTCTGTTGCACCTCACTACTGATCCTGTAATATCCCTGCTGTTCCATTTCTGGTTTCCTTGGGGTGAAAATATTTTTCGCTCAAAAATCCAATTTTTAAATGATGGCGTTTGTGTTTTTGTCTTGACTTCATGTTCCTTTTTGATAAAAGTGAGTTTCTGACTTTCACAAGCCAGTCTTGCGGATACGTCCCCCTCAGGAAGAAGGCCAGGGTTGTCTCAGCAATGTCAGTTTGCTCACTGGGGTAGAGCTGTAACTGCTGTGATGAAACTTTTGGAGGGAGGCTCAATGGTGGTGTCAGTGTAGCATTTATAAATGTGTGCGTGTGTACTCTATAATCATGGAATGAAAGTGACAAAGGGAGGGAGGGCATGCTAATTATTAATAGGACTGTAAGTTACTGTATGTGGAGAGATTTAAAAAGGCACTTTTCAATGTACTATTTTTCCTTTGATAAATTTTTAATGAAAACCTTCCATTACAAAATGTGCTGCCAGGTTACTGCTATAATTGTTAAGGTATCATTTTAAAATCTGAAGGCAGTTCTGCTATCTACATTTTTAAAGTCCTTTTCAAACTACAGTTTTTATTTTGACAGCACTTGCCCGAGCAGTGCCATTCTCCTGTTGCCTGGCAATAGTATTCACCTTGGGACAGAGGAAAAGAAAGTGTACATGATACATTTTTCAGAAGTACCCACATGCCATTTTTGAATGACTTAGGAGCCTAAGTTTCCTTGACTGTCAAGGAACCTAAGTGCCTACTGGCATGTCTACACTACAATAAAACACCCGCAGCTGGCCCGTGTGAGCTTGTGGGCTGCGGGTCTATAACATTGCAGTGCCGATGTTCAGGCTTGGGCTGGAGCCTGGGCTCTGGTACTCTGACTCACAGGGTGTAAGAGTTCTAGCCTGAGCCCAAATGACTACACTGCAGTTTTATAGCCCCGTGAGCCTAAGTCACCCCTTAAGTCCCGCCCCCCCCCGCTTCACATGCCTTAAACCGCTTGTAGTGAAACCTGATCCAACCCTCCCCCCCGGACCCAGGACAAGTTTTTGGTCTTGCCCTGTTCTCAACTGCTAAAATTTCCCCTACTGTGCTTGGCAAGAACTCTAACCACTCCCCACAAAGCTTATAAACACTGCTGTAATCTCTGATAAGAGCCAAGCTCTAACCTTCCTCCTGATATAGTACCCTGCAAGCTCTTACACTTTGTATCCTTTCCAGACCTTCCTTTCAAACCCCTGCACCATGTCCGGATCTCCTAGGCTGACCACAAAAAATTCCCAACCTTCCTGCAACCAACCAACTAGCCAGATTTGGCTCTCATGCTCAACCTATGCCTCTGACACAGCGTTTCTCAAATATGGCCACTGTGGCTGCATGCAGTCACCAGGGGCTTTTCTTGTGGCCACAGCCTCCTCGGCAGTGATTGGAGGCAGGGGGAAGCAGCAGACACACAAACACCAGAGAAGCAGGCAGCCAGTTTGAGTTCCCCACCTTCCCAAGGGTGGTGGGGTTCAGGCTTCTAGCTTCAGCTCTTGGGTGGCGGGCTCTGTCCTCTGGCCACAAGGTAGCAGGCTCCATCCACAGCTGCAGAGCTTCGGGCTCTGGCCACCCCATCACCCCTGGACCCTGGTGCCTCCCCACCCACCTCCCCATCCAGGGCTTAATTTGTCCTCTGGCTTACCAGGGCTGAGTAAGTCTGCTGTGAAAAGTGGTATTTGTATGTTTGTTAGTATCACTTTTCACTGCTTTCTGGCTATCAAGTCTGCTGCTGTGAAAAGTGATGTTAACAAACATACAAGTATCACTTTTCACAGAAGCAGACTTACTAGCTAGCAAGACATTTAAAAAGCAACCAAAAAAACGAAAAAAACAACAACCCAAAACAAAAGCCAAGAACATGCAAAGCACCTTATATGCGTTTAGAGCCAGTAAAGAACAGAGACAATTGTACATTATTAGGTTGCCAAAAACCATACATAAATAAATTACACTGATTTGAACCTGTATATGTGCATATTTATTTGTTTTTTCCTAAAGGTAATTAAGTATTTTAGGAAAAATTGTCAGGCTGCACTCTGAGGCCACCAAAATTTTTGTTGTGAGAACCCCCGAGTCTGGCATGTCCTAGCTCCTAGGTGACCCATACCAATATTTAAATGAGTTAATCAGAAACCTCCTCTTTTCCTAGCTATGTTCTCCACACTGGTCTGTGCAAAAGGTTTAATGCTTTGCTGTTTTTTCAGGAAGATACAAGTTGAAGCTGCAAGTTTAGTGGAGACTAATAAAACCTTTTTCTTCCTTTTGTAGTGCAACTTTCCAGAGAACCAGGCTGGCTTGAAGGAACTCTAAATGGCAGGAGAGGGCTTATTCCACAAAACTATGTTCAGTTTCTTTAGCTCTCTACATTTAACGCCCAGAAGGTGTACATGGTATCCATGGATTTTTGTTAGTCACTTCTCTCCGCTTTGGTGACTGGTTTTAATCAAGGAAGAGCTAGACAATGGGATGAAGAGCCTAATCTGTATAAAGATAAAATGTTGCCAAATAGGAATTGCAGAGATGTGATTTGTAAGGTGGCTTTTTTTAGGGGGGGAGGGGCAGTTTAATTTTATGAACAGGGTTTTACATGTGCAAAGCACAACAGCAATATGTTTGCAGGATAACCCGAATTTTAAGTCACATACATGGTTGAACTCATAGTCAGCTGTCATTTGGAGAAAAGTTTAAAAGTATTTACATTGTCCTGGTGCTGATTAAATTGAAATTTGAAAACTGTATTTATATCCACTGTTAAATGTTGTCAACACTCTATTTTTCTGGTTCTGAAAAGTTATTGGGCAAAGAGGCTCTTATGCTGAAGGCAAAGTAATATTCTGAAAGGGGAGTGGAAGTAGCTGGATCAGATTTTCAGATAAATAAAATCCACAGAGAGGGGGATATGAGATTTTTCAAGTGTCTTCAAAATGCAGATGCCTTTATGTGAAGTGGGTAGCTTCATTTATATTATTTTCAAGACAGGACCCATTAACATTTATTGCAGGCTCCAGTACCTCCGGTTCCATATTGTGCAATTTTCAAAGTACAGGTTTGTCACCCAAAAAATCACTGTAAATGAAATGTTATTTACTGTTTGTCTCTCTCTCATGTTGTTGGAGAATGATTTGCTCTGTTTCTATAAATCAGTAACTGAAATAAACTTCTCTTAGTTACAGAAGGTGTGTGTGCAGAATCAGTAAAGAGGAAGGCACTGCTGATTCAGAACAGCTATAAGTTAGGAAGGACATTCCTCACAGCAAACAACTTACTTACTGACTTCATTAACATCTGCTAAATACAACTACAGGGTCACATGCTGCATTGATTCTATAGGACGATCTTATTGCACACAAGAGGGTCTCCCTGTATTTCCCCCCCCACAAGCTCCCTGTGGGCCTCCCTTCCATCCCTTGCTATTTCAGGGACTGCAACACACACACACCATTGCTTCCCATTCTGCCTCCATGCCAGGAGTTCTGTGCCCCATTTCTCCCCTTAGCAGGGGCCCCTATTCTCACCCTGCCATCTTACTGGATATGTTTCAGGATGTAAAGTCAGATTAAAAGTCAAGGGGAGTTTTACCATTGGCTTCAAAGAGCCCTTATTTGTCCTATAGGGCCTATGCAGCCCTTAGTTGTACTGAGTAGTAGCTAGTTTTACTGAGTAGTATCTTACTCCTCAAGTAGCCCCATTGTAAGTGATGGGACTATCTGAGCAGTAAGATACTCATCAATGTGCATGGGAAAGATATCAGAATCTGGTCCGTTAGTGAACTGTGTATCTCACAAATCTTTGCCACGTGATAAAAATATGATGAAAGGTAGTCTCCATTGTGCTGAGTGCAATTTGTCTTCTCCCTTGCCCCTCTTGCTTAAAAACACGAACAAATAACACACCCTTTTAAGACTAATACACTGCATTAAGGTGAGCTTCATGCATTTTGACGATTTTTGCAAACCAAAAAATATTGCCGATATATTAAGTTACTAGTCTTAAAACAGGAGTAGTTAATGCTCTTTCATTTTCTTTTTAAAGAAAAGTTTTCATGCAATGCCGTTATCTGTTCCTGTGCCTAGACCTTCTGAGTAAACACAAATGAACTTCAGATGGTGGGCTGAGTTGGTGTTGCGGTCCAAATGGAATTCTTCCAAGCTATGAGGTTTAATATATGTCATTGTGTCTGAGGGGATGGTGAGATTTGCCAAACAGCTTTAAGGCAATTCTGGGTGGGAGGTTATACTGAAGATGGTGTAGGACTACTGTAATGAGATCAAGTGCTCTAATCTGTCCCTTGACACAAGAGTAAGGAAATAATCCCTCTGATAACATTGAGCAATAGATCATAGGTTTGCTCCCTCAAATTTGTTCAGTTTGGAAGGCAGTGTTTGGCAGTCAGTCAGTCTCATTTGTGAACATGCAATAGCACCAAACTGTGCATAATCTTTTGGCTCAGAGTGTGTTTGGTCCTGCACTGTTTTCCAAATGCTTTAGTTCTTGGTCTAGCATGCAACTAAAGAGGGTTAAAAAAGGTAGAGGAAAAGTAGTAAGAGATTTAACTTGTGGAGCACCACCTCACCCACTGCTATGATCCTGTTTGCTGCATTGCCTTGAGTTCTGCAAACTCCTGCATAAGCTATTCTGAACTTCCAGTTATTTCAGGTTCTTTTGCCTCTGGTAGCTCAAGTAAATCTATGCCAGCTCCAAGCAACCCTAAGAAGAGGAAGAGAACCCTGTTAAGTGTATTATTTCCTGGTAGGAGAGGTAATGCTAATTTCATTTTTCATTCCTAATTCATCTTATCTTTTTAATCAAGTATTTTGTAAAAGCAAGGGTATGAGTAAGCTGGGTCAGAACTGTGCCAAGTTGAACATACTGCCTACTACTTTTAAGAATTCAGCTCTGGTAACTCTGGCACTGGTGGGAAGGTCTTCTGTCTTGACTTACACTCTGATTAATAAAAAGAACAGGAGTACTTGTGACACCGTAGAGACTAACAAATTTATTTGAGCATAAGCTTTCGTGGGCTATAGCCCACTTGATCGGATGCATAGACTAGAACACATAGAAAGAAGATATTTATACATACAGAGAACATGAAAAAGTGGGAGTAGCCATACCAACTGTAAGAGGCCGATCAATTGAGATGAGCTATCATCAGCAGGAGAGAGAAAAAAACCTTTGAAGTGATAATCGAGATGACCCATAGAAGGTGTGAGGAAATAAATTCAATTAGTGTAATGATCCAACCATTCCCAGTCTCTGTTCAAACCTAAGTTAATTGTATCTAATTTGCATATTAATTCAAGTTCAGCAGTCTCTCTTTGGAGTCTGTTTTTGAAGTTTTTTTGTTGCAAAATTGCCACCTTCAGGTCTGTCACTGAGTGGTTAGAGAGACTGAAGTGTTCTCCCACTGGTTTTTGAGTATTATGATTTCTGATGTCAGATTTGTGTCCATTTATTCCTTTGGGAAGAGACTGTCCGGTTTGGCCAATGTATATGGCAGAGGGGCATTGCTGGCACATGATGGCATATATCACCAGTGGGAGAACACTAATTGAATCTATTTCCTCATGTTAAAATATCCTCACACCTTCTATGGGTCATCTCGATTATCACGTCAAAGGTTTTTTTCTCTCTCCTGCTGATGATAGCTCCTCTCAATTGATTGGCCTCTTACAGTTGGTATGGCTACTTCCACCTTTTCATGTTCTCTGTATGTATAAATATCTTCTTTCTGTGTGTTCCATTCTATGCATCCGAAGAAGTGGGCTGTAGTCCACGAAAGCTTATGCTCAAATAAATTTGTTAGTGTCTAAGGTGCCACAAGTACTCCTGTTCTTTTTGCGGATACAGACTAACACGGCTGCTACTCTGAAACCTATGAAGTATTGGTAGCTCTTGGTAACAAGAGTGGTAGCCCCGCTGTCTGTGTTGTCCCCTTTCTCCATCCATCTTGTGCAGTATTTCAGAAAATCAGTGTTAGGACATCATGCATCAAAGAAACAAAGAATAGTGAAAGTTAGAAGATACATAAGGAAGACTTCTCCCAAGCACATAATATGCATGCCTCTTTTCCTGGAAGCATGGGGCCTAGCTCTCAGCTCTTTGAATCTAATTCCTTCTTTCCCTCCAAGACCTGCTGAATGACAATGTTGACTCCAATGACAAGAATAGGGAGAGTCATCTATGAGTGTGCTGCTATTTAGCTTTTCAATGGTTATCCTGCACCAATTGCCAGTGCCAGAAGGAAGCTTGGAGAGCACTTTCCAGGGCAGTCTATGCTAATTGTGCTGATCCTCACTGGAAGATGAAGTGTTCAAGGGATCCTACCCCCATTGGGCAAGCTGACACCACTGCCTCTGAGGCCTTTTACTCCCTTCTCCCAAGAGATTTGATTCTAGGTTCGTATACTTAATTGTGGTGTGGGGTTTGGGTTCCACGTTGCTTTATTTCAGCTCTGCATCAGCCATTGCAGCCTAATTTGTGGCTTGCTGCTGTCTCCTCCTCCTTCCCATAGCCATAAGTAAGTAATAGCCCTACTGCCCCTTTGTTTCCCACTTTCTCTGTCTCTGGTAGTTGAGTGAAAGCCTTTTTTCTCCACTCCAGAGATTCTGCCACTCTCAGGTTTTCCGCACTGCAGTAGTTTTCACTTCTTTTTAGCAAAGCCCTGCTGGGTTCTTAGCCGCTAGTTCCTCTCTAGTGTTGTAGCATGGGCACTGGCAGTGCTCCAGCTAGAGTCCTAGTTAGCCTATCCTCCTCTCCTGTCAGGTGGGTGAAAGTTCTGTCTCACACACACTAACCACCCTTGTTTCTTTTACTTAGAGGACAACACTGGTCTGAGAGGGTCCCAATGACCGTGAATCAGATGGAATTAGCTTTATGCTCTGCTCTTTTTGTTCTCACCAGCAAGTGTAAGTGCCTGGACCCTAGGCCAAACAATGCATGCAGGAGCTAGGACTCCAGGGCCCCTTGATCAGCAGGATCTTCAGTATATGACAGTAATTAGACAAGGTTCTTCTCTTCTCCCCTGCTGGCAAGCTCTTGCTCCATTATTCTGCCTTGGCTCTAGAAGTTCAGGCTCAGTAGAAACTTCTGTGCTTAACTCTACTCAGAGGCTTGAGAAAATCATTCTTCTTACTGCTTTTCATGGCAGGTTTCCCTCTAATTTTCTCTCTGGTGCATTCTTGCTCACATACAGCAGAGGACTCGCTGCAGAGCTTTCAGAACTTGGCTACATAACTGGAACTGAAATAATCAAACTGGTTGTAATTCATATATTTAGTTACTTCAGTGCAAGTCTGTGTGCACACAATGTGTGCTCTGTTTTAACATAAGTCTATACTCACTCACATAATCCAAAAGAAGAGTGCCCTATTTCGAGATTAAGTGACCACACACAGGCTAGCCCTGAAATAACCAAAGGGGAGAATGACTGCTGATTTTCTGTTACTGTGTAGACAAGCCCTACCTTTCCATGCTGGTGCATTGCTCTTAGCTTCAGCGTGTGGGTCTCTATAATTTCACCATGCAGATAACTGAGGTCCCCTTAACTCACACACACACACTCACTCTCTTTGGTACCCTTCCCACCCATGCCTGCTGTCCCAGTCTCAGCTGCATTGTCTAATTAAACAGCAAGGCTGCAGCTGTCCCAGTGCTGAACTGGGTTAGGATTAACTTACCCTATGTGCCATATAATAAACCATGCTAAATATGGCTTGACATGGTTTTCTGAAATACAGTACGTCCTGGTCTACACGTGCAGTAAAGCAGTGTTCAGCACGGAGTCACTCTTGTTGATATTTGTCACTAAAGGTAAATTTTGTTTGCTGTTTAAAAGTAGAGGTAGGACACTTCCCAGTCACCCAAAATGTTAAATAAATGAGAATTAAGGGGAGAGAATTGTACATTTCTTTTTCATGTTTGTATTGACCACAATACCCCAAAACACTCCATAAAGCTTTTACTTCCATCTCAGACACCCAAAACCAGCACCGAATTCCGGCACCTCTAGGCTTGCCGCATCAGTTACGAATTAAGCACTGCCCATAACCTAACTTCATCAAACTGGTTCTCCAAAACACACAACCTTAACAGATCAACACATTTGACTGTCACACTGTTCAAGCATTTTGGGAAGAGGCTTGTTATTTTGCCTTTCCACTCGTGAGGTCACTATTATTCTTTTCTGCTGAATGAGTTTCAGAGATGTAGGGCAGGATTAAGATTTCTTGGCACTGCTGCCTGAAATTCAGAGGATTAGAGTGCACACTCCTAGCATTCTGAACTTGTGCAATCAATAGTGCAGTGGGGAAAAATTCTAATTACGTGGACAATAAAAGTAGCTGTTGGTTGTAGAAGAGTAGATTCCAAGTGAAGTTACAGGTAAGAGCCTAACTCCAGCTTTTATTGTGCTAAATCTTTTCATAGGCCATCATTTTGTCTGTCACTCATGTTTCTTTTGTATGAGACGTGCTTTGCCTTCCGTGTCAAACAGTCTCATGCCTGCTCCCCTGGAAAACACAGTTGCCCAACTTGCTTAAGCAAGTTCCCAAGGTAGAACCTGCTACCGTCCTGGAGCCCCTGTCTTGTCAACAGGCACTGTGATGTGTGTGTGTTAGCGCTACCACAACCCACCCTTATAAAGAGGCTTGTGTAAAATAGATTTCAGTGTGCATGAAGAATTACAACAATCATGTAACATTGCAATTAGTTTCATGTTGTCTAAATAGATTGTTTGGAAGTGAACACAGGCTTGTTTCCAAGGAAATCAATGCACCATCCGCTAGTGAAGATTAAAGTGGCAAGGAATACTTGCAATCAAACCATTTTAATCCATGTATATTTGTACAATTTATATTAAAAAAAAGTGTACTTGCAGACATTAACAAAGACCAAACAATATTTTCTATTTATTTAAAAAGCTTTAACCATACAGAAGCAAATCCCTAATTATAAATGCATCATTATGCATAGATTTTACTGTTTACACCATAGTGCTGACTGCTTTTATTTTTCATCCAAAAATCTATTTAAAATCCAAGAATTCTTAAACATTCCACTGACCTCAGAACTGCTGTCTATTTTATCAAGTCATTGACCTCCAGCTGAGAACATTGCTCTACAAAAAGAAAGTCAAATCTTTAACAATTAAAAGTGCATTAGTTGTAGATTGTTTTAAATTCATAAATGTTTATACAAGTCAGTGAAAACACCACCCTGTGAATTAGCTTGATTGTAAAGTATCTTTTTAATAAGAATTTGATATTGCAAACTTTAGCCTTTCTAGTTTATTATGATCTAGTATTCCTGAAATACCTGCTGCAGTACATTAAAACTATTTTACATTTTTAAATGTGTATACAATGTTCTTGTTGTATATCCCCATTCTTTCCTTGCAACAAAATTATTTAATGCAATCAGCATAAGCCCACTTTTAAAACAGACATTTTGAAATTTCATTGAGTTTATCTTATATTTTGCAGGAGACAAATGCCTATTTCATTCTAAACAAGTTCAAAATACTTTCATTTCTTTGTTGTAGCTTAAAACAGTATTTTATATTTTTTGCTGTAGATTTGGTTAGTTAATGTGAGATGGCTATTCTGCTTAAGTGTTCTGGAGAAGAGAATACTGTCTCTTAAAACATCTGTATCCAATTATATCTATTGAATGATTTCTAGCAAAAAAAAAAAAAAAATCAATGAATGGTTTCATAAACAACAGGTGATTAAAGTAAAGGATTTATTGTAATCTTCTTACAGTTGTTTGCAAAGACAGACATACGTTTTTGCATAAAGATATAAATTGCTTTTTAAAACTAATTTAGTGTGTTTTTAATTATATGAAGTTTCTGTGAATTATGAATTGTACCAAACCAAGATTAAAAGCAATAAGGTACAAAAATAAGAGCAAACAGACAACAATTTGTACTGGGACAGGCATTTAACGGTGAAGTTTAGAATATGGCTTTGCTGTTTTAACCAAGCAAAGTTACTTAGAGATAGAAAAGGAGCTAGTAACTTCGTTAATATAAAAAGTTGCTGCAGACTGTATTCACCCCAAACCTGGCTGTTTCTGAAATTCCATTATCAGTATTTAAAGAAAAAAAAAAGTAAATGAAAGGATTTCTGACCATTTCTTTACTGTAAACAACCAGTCTGCATGCTGTGTATTTATCATGTTGGACATGTAGCTTTCATATTGCTGTGCAGGTCAGTTGATTGTATTTAAGGATCTACCTATGAATTAGACTTCCAAAATTGCAAATAATATATGTATGTATACATTTATATATACCGTAAGATCCCCCTCTCTGAATACAGCCTCTACAGATTACCCATTGCATAAGGCAGGTGTCATTTAAAAAGACAAGCGGTGTTGACTCTGTCTTGCATGTGCCAGAAGCACACCTCAGAGTTTTGAATCAGAAAGCGGGGTGGTGTAGGGGTTGAGTTTATTAGATTACCATTTATAAGAATACTACATTCTGACTGGTCTAGGGACAGCTTTAGCTCAAAAATGTCACTCGCCCAGACAGACAATTTAGGAATCATGACTCTCTGAAAAATTATTCTATTCAAATTAGTATATAATAGTAACAATGATGTTCAGAAAAGTTAATCTGGTCTCTATTCTACTCCAGAATTTTGTATTTATTTACAAATTGTGAAAGTCACCCGATGAAAGGTGCATCTTCATAGCTTTACACCAGAGGACATGGTTTTGAAAACTAAGATAGAAATGTTCACAGTGAAAGTGTCTGCTTACATTTTTACATTAATGTTTTGAATTTATAACTAAAAACCCCACCAAAATAATCTGCCAGGATCAGCACCGTACCATTCATCCTTGCCAATCAAAATATATCTAGTATACTTACTGTAATAATCTGTATGTTCCCTTAACCATAATCGAAATTCACTCTCCTAAATCAGAGGTGACAACTGGACCTTTAAAAGGTTACATGCATTCAATAGTAAAAGGAATAACAAAGAATTTGGGAAACTTTAATTTTGAAAAAGGAAAAAAAAATGATTTAACATCCTATGATTTGCTTTTATCTCCTTGAGTAATCTGGAGTAGAGGGCAGAAACTCACCACATCATAAAGCTGGCAAAAGCTTTTGAGAGATGGTAATGTCTTGTTAAATGAAACCACCATAAAGCTGCAAAGACCACATAGTGTAGTTTCCTACAGAAATATGAAGCAGTAATCCTAAAATGAGCTGAAGTCACATATACTTGCAAGCAGTAGACAAAAATGGAGAAAAATGTACAGAAAAATAGGCTTAAATACAACTGAAAAAGGTTGTGTGGTTATTTACAACAGATAGTGTAAAATGGTAAATTAGATATGATGCTAAAAAAGGCACAGCTTTCCCTTTCTTAAATACACTGTAAACGGTTCATTATGCATGCAGAACATTTCACTTTACAAAAAAAAAATTACCTTGTTTGTTTAGACAAAGATAGTACTTAAATAGTCTCCAGCAAAATAGAATTCTTTCAAAAATACTTTCCTATTCATCCTATTAACCATTAAAGATTTTTCTCATTTACAAAAGCTCCTTACACCTTATTTCAGGTCCTTCACAATTTATACATACAGCAATGTACAGTACAGCAAAAGACTGCGAAAAATTATTTGTAAAGCCAGCACAATAGATACTATAAACTGAAACTGAGGCATTTGTTTTAACATCTTATCCTTTTTAATTAAATAGTAAATGGACACTTAACACAGTGTATATCACCTATGATGGATAACATAGGATAACAAATGCCACAGGTGGGGATAACGAGTATTCCACACCAAATGTTCTGTTATTACTTTACACTTCAGGGTTTTTTTGTATATATTTTTTTACAAGAAAGGAATATTAATGCCCCATATTGACTTTACGTTTTATGTGCAAACCAGGGGGTAAGCTTTAAAAAGTTTGTATTAGTCCTTGAACCCTTTTAAAACAAGCAAACAATACCAGAAACTACATGGCATATTTAAAACTTCCATCTGTTAAAATATCAAAATCAAAGAGTTATTGACTAGATATGGCTTTTCATCCAGAGGAACAGGAACATTTTCTAAGTGTTGGGAGTAAGGGGGTAATTTTCACACATCTAGGTCTTGCCAAATCCGGATCAAATGTTTTCCAAACCCTTCACATGATTTTAGACTAGTCAGAGGCTGCTGAACAAGTGTAAATAGCACGTTTAAAATGTGGTTTCTTGGGTCCTTCATGGGTGTGGAATAACACAAGGAAACTTAAGGCAAAGTTCTTCTATTAAGACATTTTCCATCACTTCCTGTGAAAGTACAGGGGCTTGGCATTTCCAGACTCCACCTTTGGTAACTGGTCACTGATGATTTCCACCAGCATGGCTGGAAACTCCACTTTCAGTGCCTGAGACTCTCGGAAGGTGTAGAAACAGAATTCTAACAAGTCACTAACAAGCTGAAATGCAAAAAAGCACACAGGATTATTAGAAAATGAATTGTGCCCACAAATAGACAATAACAGTACTTTGGAATATTATCAAGAAACATCAGCTCTAGTGATTATCTTTTTTCCCCCTGATAATCAGCAAATGGGGAATGGAGTGAAACCAAGATACCATAGGTTTGACTTGCAGAGGTTCTGAGTAGCTGCACTTTTCTTTGATTTCACATACATGAAGATTTGATTAAGGGCAAAGGTGTATTTTCTGTAAAACTGCAATTACAATTTTCCACATGGTCGTCTAGGTGAAAGTTGCATTTTACAACTCGTATTTCACAATGATCACAATACTTCAGCCAGCTCTGACCAGGGAGGGCAAGCATGGATAACCTTAGCATAGATCCCTCAAAGAGTGACTTTCTCTGGCTGCCATTTTGAAATCCCAATATAACAGGGCTCCCTTGAACATTTAAAAGAAGAGCAATTTAGGCTAGGATGCCAAAAGGCAGAGACAGCTGTCTATTATTTTGGCAATGAAAAATATAGTACATCTCAAAGCACTGACAATGCTAATCTGACTGTCTCAAACTTCCTTTTTCACACAGATTTTTCTTCATTGCAGATTAGATTCTTCATTTTGGTTTATACTGGCATATGTGAATACTGTGGCCCCCTTCTTGTAATGTATTTAGCTCCGTCTTTCAGACATTTTAAAATGGGATATTTTTCTCTGTCTCTTGCAATTCTATGATAGAAAATCACAAACTGCAATTTCTCTTTGCTATAGATGGGCTGGGGGGGCAACTAGAAAGCTAAAGACACAATTTATTAAATTGTGCATGCCCTTCTTATTACAAACAAATACTAGGTTATAGTAGTAATATCAGAAAAAGAAAGGCATTTCAAAAACTGCAACTGTCTAACAATCTCCTAAAGTCTTACAGTATGTTAAGTCATCTATGATTTCTGCCTTGGACTAACTGACATCACTTGTTAATGGTGTGGACAAAATCACAGAACAGATTTGGGCACATTGTGTTTGCCAGCAAACAAGAAACCTGAATCTTGATCTGAGTTAGCACATTTTCCCACTGCAGTTCATTAAATCATTGTTCCCCAGGGCCAGGCACATCTGGCTTTGTACATTCACCTATCTTCACTGCTTTATGTGCTGCTCCATTGACTAAAAGCTACAGAATATTCCATTTAAAAAAACCTGTTTGTTAGAGCAACTTTAAAGTTACATGACTAAAAGTTTGCACGACTTAATTCTACTCCCGTATGTGCTTGCATTATGATAGACTTTAATTACATGATCAGAAATTTTCTCAAATACCATAACATATTGTGCAAATCTTATGTATGTTCAGATATACATTATTACTGTGTATAATTACTTATGCCATGCAGACCCAAGTAAAACAACACGAGGGAATCATCCTGCAGAGCCCTACATCATTTTTGAGCAGCTTGCACTACTTACTTATATTCCAAGTTTGTAAGAAAAAAAGGTGTATTATATTATATAATGTGAGAGAGTACGTGATCATGTAATTAAAGACTCTATAGCATACATACACACACGTGGGAAGACTTAAGGTTGTGCATGTAATTTGCAGAGCCCTGACTCCTTCAGCAGGTTTTACCTATTTACACAGGGGCATTGCTGATTTTAGCCCATTTGACAGGTATTAGATCAATGGTCTGAATCTCACTTTCTCTTGTTTAATCATTTATGCCCGGGGTGTAAAATATTACTAAATCAGAATTTTCACTCACTTTGGAGGAGAGAGAGAGAAAATAATGTAACTTGGAACTGTTTTCACTCACTTTGTGGGGTGGAGGAGTGAGAGAGAGAGAGAGTATAATACAACTTGGAACTGTGTTACTTTTCCAGCTAAATTCAGTGGGGCTGGGAGGGAAATAATACTAGGCATCACCTCTCCCTGTATGGACAGTGTGGAGAGGTTGCTGGAGGGTCTGGGGACGGAGGGGAAGTGCCACAGAGATAGCTGAATCTTCCCTTCCACATGGAGGGCCCCTCCCTTTGTTAATGCAGAACATTCAAATACCACACAGGATAAGACTCTGAATAGAATAGTAAAATGTGCCATGAGTTAAGCAAAGTATGTAATGTTCACAGTTCTTTTCAGAAAGCTGGATGTAAACTAACTAATTTGAGTAGCTATTAGCTGACTCAGTCACTTTTCAGCAAAATGATGTCTACCAGCAGGACGCTTGAAATACTGATTTTCAATACAATCCACACTGTATGCATCATGTGGGAAGTGCTTCTCACCAGGTGCATTTTCAGGCTACTAGGCTTTTGCTTGTAAGTGGGCATCATTTTTTTTTGTACTCTGATTTTTTTCCTGGGTTGGATTTATTTATTTTCTACTTGTGTTATAAGCCTCCCCCTGGGTCATGGCTCCTCCTCCTTGTGAATAAAGTCTATTGTATATGTGAAACACACAACGCGAAATGACACAATGGAAAAGAAGAAAGGGCTTAAAGATAAAGGGATAATTAGAAGATTGCTGAACAAAGAAAATCTAATGAAAGGTCTGAGGTTTAAAATGTATCAACATGTTACTGTATATAGAAGTATGAACTTTCTCTAATTCTGTTTTCACTATTTTCATAATTGTCCTTGCAGATATGTAAGTAATTCTGCAAACAAAGGACAAACTTTACCAGCACAAGTCAATAAGGATCACTTTAATACCAGCTAGAACTTTGCAACGGATAATCGGGGAAGTGGGCTTGTGTTATGTATGCTCCATAAAGATGGTGAAAAACAGCTGATGAGCAATGAGCTAACAATTGAAAATTTTGTGGGTTCATTAAACAGAGATCATGTTACACCATCCTGATTTTATATGTGTGTGTATGTATGTATACACACACACACAAATACCTATCAGGTACACAAAAGTAACATGATGGATGTTTCTCTCTATTTCAAGAAAATATATACTGCTTTTTAATATACACACTTTAAAAAGTTGTATAACTGCAAATAGTGTACAGAAAAACACAAAAAAAGGAAATAAAAAGTGAAGGCAACTAGGACCACACATCATACCTGTCTACTTCTCCACCATACACAGACCAGAAGATACAACCTTAACTCTGCCCCTGCAGTGATGATGCCTTTCACCACCCTCTCTCACTCAAATCTGAGCATGTATAGTTTCATGAAACTGAGCATAAATTATGAGTCATTGGTCAGTGGTGGTTAGGGTGGAATCTGCAGGAGGGGTGCTGGAAGACTGGAATACCTATTAGAGATATCTATCGTGCATAGAGGTTGTACTACTAGTTGTCAAGTTTGTGTATCCATCGTGGGGAGGTGAGGATATAAGCTGATTGACTTATTTTCATTTCCTTGCTTTTTAATGTACTAGATATATTTCTGCAGACGAACCTTAACTGCCACACAGCATGGTATTTTGTATATGTTTATAATTTAATCTGGGGACAAAAACTATAGTTGCACCTTTAATAATAAATGAGGGCACACAATCATTAGAATGAACAGTCTTGTGAAGTTGTTCAGTCCCACCAATACAGATATGAACAATCTTAGTGAGAATACCATGGAAGTTGATCCTGCTCAAGGCAGGGAGTTGGGCTGGGTGACTTTAAGGAACTTTTCCAACTCTAGCATCTATGATTCTACAAAATGTTTGACTCTACTCTGGTTACCCCTAGTCTCTATACTTAAAAATGCAAGAATCTTGTACAAAAGTGTGAATGTATATTCATTCTAGTGATAATGCTGGCATTTACACTTACAGATAGATACAAACACATTTCAACAAAGTACAATACTTTACCTATAATTTAAAAATATAGTTTTTCCATCTCACAACTTTGAATTTTGTACTTAGGTGACAGAGGGGGAGAGACTGGGAGTCAGGTGCAGGGGAAATTGGGGTTTATACTAAGACTGGCTAGGCAAGGAGACTGGGATTGGGATGAGAAGCTTGAATAGTGGAGGCAGGCAAGGATAACTGGACTCTGACAAGGACCCTGGTGTGGGGAAGTGACAGGACAGGACTGGGCAGGGACAGGTTTGAGGGAATTAAGCAGAAGGAGTTAAACTCCGGGGAAATGGAAAGAAAAGTCCGTGCCCAGTACAGCACACATCCCTGCCACAGAGTTCCTGTGTAACACACTCACCTAAACCAAACTTTTCAGAGGACCCCAGCCTCACTCAATGCACAGGATAAACCTGCTTTGGGGATGAAGTAGGGTTGTGTAGTAAAGGAGGCTGTTGCCTGTGGGACCCCTGATCCATTTGTTGCAGAAGTGAGAAGGTGTGTAAGAGGAAAAGAAAGGAAAGGAGATTCTCATAGTTAAGGCTGCCGTGGTTAAATTAATTCTATCCCTGCCTCTGCCACAGAGTTCCTGCTAGACAAGTCATTTAACTCCCCCATGCTGACTTAGATCCCCTTACACTGGGATTCACTCCAACCTGTATAAAAGGGAGTCTCTTTTGCAGTAACACACACACCAAAGAGCTGGAAGGCTTATGTTAAACTAGCCCCTTTCTTTAACTTACCCCTTTTACAGACCATCATTTAAATTACAGCAACTGAGATTTAATGAGGTTTGAATTCAACTAAGGGAATGCAAGCAGCTATATATCATCACACTGTGCTGAGAATTTGTTGTTACATTTTATCCCATTTCCTCCCATGGAAGCAGGAGTTTATAATGGAAGTGCTGATACCACCTCTCCTAGAGCTGTGTGAACGGCAACATTCTAATTAAGCAGTGTGAATGAAGGCACCACTGATTTCACAAATAGAGAGATCTTGGACAGAAATTATTTATTTTTACAACCATTAATTGTTAAAAAACTATTAAATTACTAAAGAGTTACTTGGATGATAAGGTTTTGCTTGCTTAGCTGTGAGTATATAGAATAAATAATTTCTACTTCCTTCAAAATTCTTATTAGTTACACTCTTGCCAGAGGAAAAAATAAACAATAGATCACTCCTACGAATTATATGAAGTTGTTGTTTAGCTCACTTTGATAGAATGCAACAAACCTTGCTCCATAAGCACCCCTAAATAAATAAATAAAATAAAACCCAGGTGATGGTGCCTACATTGGGCATTTTATTATAAAGACGGAATTTATAATATTTACTTCAATGTCACCTAAACCACAGTACGACATGAAAAGTTGCTATCCACATAATGAACTAACTATGCTGGCTTTTAAGAGTGATTTAATAATATACCTGGACTGAGATTCCCACTTTACCACATCAATCATTAATGAATAATTGTCATTTCTACCTAATTCATGAACAGGCAATGTGTTTCACAAAAAACACACTGCATTTAAACATTTTTAAGACTAAAGTAGGCTTATTAAGATTCCTGCATCTTTATGTAACAACAATTACCGTCTCAATAACCAGTCTTCGCATCTGCACTCTATATTTAAGATCTGTGAAATTCGAAAGATTAATCCCCTATTAACTAAACTTCAATTTGTCATTATTTGTTTTTTCTACAAAACTCTCACCTATATTACTCTTCGAATTCAGAGAAATAAACATCATTCCATCACCAAAGACAACACCGTTATGGTGGACCGCAAGCATGTGTGGCATTTTCATGGCAAATAGTCATCCAGATTTCAGCCTTATGATTTTCACCACAACCTTGTACATGCAGGAGTAACAAAAACTGCTTCAGGCTGCAAAGGTGCACATTACCACGCTGAGCTCTTTCCCTACACTGGCAAGATGAGCCAGTCCTTTCACTTAGAATTCTCTCTCAATCTCGGTCTATGGCATGAAATTTTACAGTCACTCCTTGACTCCTCTCAAAGTTTACCTACAGTATCATCATGATTATGACTACATCTATGGAAACCATGATTTCATAATCAACTTAACTAGAACATTAACAAATTCAAATAATGTAAGGCAGTGTTTGGGTAACAGCACAGAGTGAGTAATTTCTCCCTAGGATTAGTTACAATATCAGGGACAAATACAAAGCCTCCGTGTTTTCATGGAAAGTAATTCTCCTCCTGTGAATTCATGACACACTGTATTGTACCACCAATATCAGCTTTTTTTCAGGGAAGTAAAATCTTTGTTCTCACAGCCTGAGCATATGGGAAGATCCACTTCAGCTGTACGTATTCCCTTCAGGAACCATAAATATTAATGATTCAGCAGCATGGTCCTTAAAGAGTTTATTTTTATCAGGCTGAAAATATCAACAAGCAAACAACAGTGCAATACTCATCACGCTATGCCAAAGGGTAGGTTCATGTTAGGGTTTAATGATGCTGCATCGAAACAAAAGTGCTTAGAACTGAAAGTCTGTTTAAATATCAGTCAGACTGAAACTGAACTCAACTTTTGTTTTGAGAATTGCTGAAACATACATTAAAGATTATCAAGATACAGCCCTTGCCCTCAAAGCAAACTTGCTCCAGGAGATGTTGAAAATCCAAATGAAAATGTTGATAGCATGTTTAATGCATCTGTTTCTTATGTTCCTGCATGCTAGTTGTCTGATCACACAGAGTGGTTCACCTAAAAACAAGAAGTGACTCTCACTCTCTTTCTCTCAAATACCCTTGGTCATTCCTGGGTATGAGACTGAAATGCTTACCAATTTGGTTAGGAAGTGGAATCAACTAGCCTCACTGCATGATGGTTCTGAACAAACAATGCTGTTTAATGAAATCATTAGAAATTTGCTTATGACAGTCAGAATTGTTAAAAAGAAAATCCCTGAAAAAGGGAAATGAGAATTAACTACGTTGGTCACCACAACACTGATAAAATGTGAGCGTGTATGATTGTTTTAATGTATTTCAGCTGTCTGATGCATATATCTTCACCTGAGCCATTCAGGAATGACTTTGTTCTTTTGTTCTTCAGTTTTGTTTTCTGTGCTTGGAGGTTTTATGAGTCATTGCTTAAAGTTGCTGATATTTTCAAATACTTTACTGCCTACCTGCTCTTCCTGAAAATTTCTTTTTTCCTCATCTCAGCACTTTTTTGTCTGCACATATGCTCACCACGTGGATGAAAGGCTGAAAGCACTGAGCAGTGTAAAACCATCTCATTGGTTATTATGCTATTCATATTATTTAAGCCAAATACAGTATCATTCAGTATTCAAATTTCTTATTTTATATAGTCCTTAAATAAAGAATATTTAAGAACGAGGTTAAAAAAAGCAAGTCTTAAGATATAAAGAGACTATATGATTGTGTGGCACTACACCCAGGTAAAGTAAACTCCACAAATGATGACATGCTGCCTTGCTCTAATGAAAAAGCTGGAGGCAGCAGCAGGACTGAATAAGCATGAATTCTAGAGAGGTCCCTTCAGGCTTGTGCTGCAAATGCCAATGCTGTATTTGCAGCAGGGATACAAACATGGGATTTCAGCTGTGGTTAGAGCAGTCACAGGACCAAGTATATTCTGATCCTTTAAAATTACATGGAATGAAAGTTAAAATTATACTGGTGACAGCTGAAAAGTATTGACCTGTACTGAGAATTCTGCACGGGGGGTGAGGGGAGGAATTGCATCTGCATTTCCATGATCAGAGCTGAGAAATTCCACTCCACAGGGGAAAAGAGCAATTCTCATCTCTTGTCAACATTACTGTAAAATTATTCTGATGTGCTTTGTCTAAATTAATGTATCATTTGGCCAATTTTGATATTGAGATTAGTCTTCTTTTGGATTAACACACATCCTTGGGAACAATCTAAGCCAATTCAAGTAAAAAGTAAACTGTAAGGAGAAAAATAAACAAGTGCTTGTCTGGTAAGTTACAAAAAATAGCAGTGTTGGGCAGACAGCTGGCTGTTTTAAAGAGAATACTGACAGCAGGACCTTCTTTAAAAATCTCTTATTAGCTTGCTTATACTAAAATAAAATGTAATATAATAAAAATGGCATCATCCATTCTGATCCTTACTAAAAATTAAGTAGAATACCACAGCATTCTGAAGTGATTTGATCAAAACATTATAGGGTACAATACTAATGCAGTGTTTTGGGTGATTACTGTAGAATATTGTATTATTTTAAATAACTGTAGAATTCTGTCAGCTATTACTTCCCATCTACACAATTCTCCTTATTAAAAAAAGTACAAAAGAATTACCAAATAAAACACAAACTCTATATTTCAGAAGACAATTATGTAACTTTCAATGAAATGTATGAAAAATATTACAAAAACGGGTCTGGGAGGAATGTATGAACTGCTGTGGAGATTCATATGTGAGCAACTTGCAAATGACTTTCTCTCATCACCCAGCCCATTCCTTCAAACCAAACAATAAAACATCCTTCATTGGCACAATGAACAAAACTGATCTCTAAAGAATGAGCTATTACTGCAGTACTAATAATATCCTTCTCCTCCCACTGAGATTGTAAATGATTTAATGAACAGAATAATATTTAAAAAATAATTCCATATGTACATTCTGTAAACAGACCTCAGGCTCTCTTACGGATTTGACCTAAACTGCACTGCAGTACGTCCACAAAAATGAAAACTAAGACAAGTACAAAAGAGAGACATTTATATGCAGCTTCTACAATTAGGGCCCAACATTCAACATGCAGCTCACAGCAAAATTATTTTTGTGCCATATCATGATAGAGTGAGGGTGTTTGCTTTCTTTTGCTATACAGTTTAAACAGGTTTTACTGATAGGTAACTGATGGTTACAAGGTAAACCTCTACATCACAAAATACCTTTGAAACAAAATGGAGGGACAGAAATAATTAAAATTCAATTAATGCTGGATTTGAAAGCTCAGCAAAACTTCAAGGTACCCAAGCTGACTCTAAACCATTAACAAATGTTTTAGAAAGATTGAGTTATGAGATTAGCAGTTGTAACAGGTCACATATTTGTTCAACAGTGAAGTAAACATTTTATTAACAAACCAGTTCTTAAATTACAAAAAGCGTGAAACTCTAATCCAACACCTTGCATTGTGAACTGACTCAGGGGTGTTCCTTAAGTTTTAACAACACACTGCATATTTCGCTAATCTTGCTCTCTGAAAAAATTGTTAACACCATTTATCTGCTGGTATAGGGCCAGATTCCAGTACTTTTACTCATATTGGGTAACACCTGACTCAACGAATAGTTCTGTTAACTTCAACATGACTATTCGTGGTGTGAGGTACTATTCACATGAATAAAAGTATCAAAACCTGGCCCTTAAAGATTTTTATTTTCTAATTTTATGTGCAATTTTCCCCTAAATTTGTCAAGAAACTTCCAACAGACTCTTTAAAAACAGATTGCCTATTGTTTCCCTGCTGGTTAGTGTAATGAAAAATTACTAGATTACCTTAAGGGAAAGATTTTTTCTTTAATCCTTCTTAAAGATACCACCCTATATGCTATAAGCTCCCTGATGGGTTATACTTACATCGTGCATGGAGTCCAGAAGCTTAGTCAATTGGTAGAATCGTTGCCAGCTTTGTCCAGAGTTACTTGGACATTTAGTTACCATCTTCCTTAGTTCTTTGATGTAATTTGCCCTCATTTCTTCAAATGCAGCTTGGCTTTTGAGGCCATCCTTGGGAACTGCCAGTAAAATGACATCTTCGTATTAATATTCATTTTATTGAATATTCTTATATTATCTACATTATAAAGTTAATGGTTGAAGGGTTATAGAAGTGTCTTTGTGTTGTGTGGGAGCATCATAAACATTTTCAAATGATACAAGAGTCCTTTCCAGATCTGTGTATGTGGATTAGTATACGCAGAAGGGTTAAATGGGGCAGGATAGCATCTTGAAAATACAGCACATACTAGCCACCCACTGAAATGATTTTTTTCATTTGACCTAAGCACAAAATGATAGCAGAGGGAGCAGGAATCTTTCTCTAGAATTGAGGACACTACATACCATCACTTTTCTGCTATACTATACTTGGGGGGAGGGGCAACGTATAACACATACTTGCAATTGCTTTGATATTGTACTGTACTCAAATTATAACTGCCAGGTGTGGTAAAGCTACATCAAATAACACATTTCTTAGGCAATCAAACAATGTCGGAAGGTTAGGACATTATTGAGCATGTGTGTGACATCTTAAAGAGAGCCATCATGCTAATGCCGAGCAAGAGTATTTTTTTCTAAATTCACATTCTGCTTAAAGATTTATGTCTGCAGTCTCAATGAAAGCTTTCTTCTTAACACCCAATTAAAATTCTCATCTGTACTAGTGAAGGGCCCATTTCTGAAATTGTACTGAGCATACAGTAGAACCTCAGAGTTATGAACACCTGGGATATGGAAGTTGTTCAGAACTCTGCAATATTGGTAACTCTGAACAAAACTTTATGGTTGTTCTTTCAAAAGTTGACAACGGAACTTGACTTAATACAGCTTTGAAACTTTACTATGCAGAAGAAAACAGTGCTTTTAATCGTCTTAATTTAAATGAAACAAGCACAGAAACAGTTTCCTTACCCTGTCAAATATTTTTGAACTTTCCATTTTTTTTTTAGTAGTTTACCTTTAAGCACTGTATTTGCTTTTTGCTTTTTTTGTCTCTGCTGCTGTCTGATTGCATATTTCTTTAAAAACAGATGAGGTTCCAGATGAGATGTGTGGTTGACCGGTCAGTTCGTGACTCTGAGGTTCTACTGTAGTACTGATTTCTCTGAGCAGTTTGACTGACTTCAGTGGAACTAGTCATGGTAACGAGCGTACCATTATTTATTTAGAAACTTCAATCAAATTATTCACTGTAATAGATACTACACCCAGTGGTAAATGTTTGTAGGATCAGACCAAAACTGAATCCTGGACCTGCCCTTGAAAAGGTTACTAATAACTCTCAACAATGTCATGATGTTTCAGTATTCACTAAGTTGTTTAGATATTGTTGAATCACGAAACAAATGTAAAATCTCGGATGTATTAACTCAGGTCTGCAACAAGAAAATTAAGTACTTCAGGTGCAAGAAGTGAGTTTATTTTCTAATAGTTAACTATGGTAGAGGATTACCTAGAATAGGTTTTTTTAAATGTGTGGATGGCATCTCAACAGAGACTATTCTGTGGACACCCTCCCTCTTAATCCCACGGTTCACCTTCTCTCCCACTGTGATCACAGAATGTTCATGTGGCTACTATCAAAATTACTTACATGGAATAGAGTTAGGAATTAATTTAATAGTTTTTTAGCTGCCTATTAAAGCAATTTAGCAGTGGGAAATAAAGAAGAGATCTACAATCATGTGACCAGCAAGGACCCTGTGAAAGACCACCAAGTGCCCTGGGGAGCACAGTATGAGAACTTCTGGTTTAGACAAGCTAACAGGTAATGTGTCAATCTGCAAACCAACAGTAAATAGATTTCTTTACACATTTTCTACTGCAATAATAAACTTGAAGGCACACAACATTCAAAGACTGCTAATACAAAGCAACCATTGTTTTAAATAGATTTGTGAGCAAAGTCTATATCGAATGAATAAACACCAACCACCTTTCTTTGATGGATATACAAATCTCCTTCAGTAATAAATAAAATAGTTACAACATGCTATGGCACTTGCATAAAATGCAAGGACTTAATTATTTCCTCAATATTTACAAATCCATCCAATTAAAAGTAAGAAAATATAACTCCTGTATTTCTAATGGCATTATAAAAATGTGAATTACAGCCATACTTCTATTTCTGTCAAATATTATTTATTTATTTTACTGTTATATTGGAAAATTATTACACCATCATCTCAGCCAGATTATAAAAAGAAGAAATAAGATCACAAAAAAAAAAGGAAGTCAAGCAAAACACCAAATTTTGGAGGTCTGCCGAGTGTTTCTAATTTTACTTATTAAATGCAGAAGGGGTACTGGCAATCATCCAAGATTCATGGGTTGGGGAAAAGTAAGAAAACAATTGAGATCTAATGTGTGGTTTCTTCCACATATAAATGGAGTGAAACTTCCTTGATGTGGTCATCATAGAAGTTTCAAAGCAAATAGTACGCTACACGTGACATGATTCAATTAAAAAAAAATAAAAACAAGCATGGTATTTTCTATCACAATATAGTATCAAGGTGAAGTTATTAGAAACTGGAATTATTGCTGATCGCAGAAAATATTCTATATGCATTATCACAATCTTCATTTTCTTTTTATCCTACTTTCTTCCTCCCTATTAAAGTTTCACAATGTAAATAATCAGAATATCCCAAAACTGACCAAAAAAATTGTGTAGATTTTCTAAGGCCATCATTGTCCATTTCAGAATGAACCAAGTAATTTATTTTACCCAACAGGTTCTTGCAATGAACTCCTCAAACCCATTTGTTAATAGTCTAAGAAAAAAGATAGAATAATAAATATCTATCTTACTGAAACAACTACCACCACATTAATTGCTATATGCTATTATTACTTTTCTATAGTTTCTCCCCCTTCACTGCTAATTACAAAAACAAGAGATCCACTTCTTTATTTCTACTCTGTTCTATCGTACATTGGTTCCTATACCACTCTCACAATCATAGATAGTATCTGAGCATGTTCCAGCAGTGCATTAAGCAGCATAACTAATATTTCTCACTTGTGGTTTGTTCTTTCTTTCTTGTTCCCAGGGAGAGAATTGTCTTGTGTCCCTGTTGAGGGGAGGAGAGAGACTGTCGGGTGCTGCTGAGCTCCACTTGGCACTGGACCTGGGAGGGGTTCTAGTATGGAGCTGGCTAAGAGCCGAAAGGTATGTTGACACTGCAGCTGGGTGAGCCTCCCATCCCAGGCAGGCAGACTTATGCTAGCGGGTTTGAACTAGCATGCTAAAAGTAGCAGCACGGACATTGTATCTTGGCCTGGAACTTGGGTTCTCACACCTATGAGGCTGGCAGGGCTTGAGATCCCAATTTCTAGCCCAAGCCACAATGTCCACACTGCTATTTTTAGTGCATGAGCTCAAGCCCAGGTCAGGAGGCTCACTCCTAGCTGCAATGTAGACAAACCCAAAGTGGCCTCTGACCCAGGTCAGAGCAGCCCTAGGCTTGCTCTCAGCTGCCAACAGTAGTAGAAACCAGGAAGAGCTGAAGTGCAGTGGTGCTCTGACCATACCTCATTTTCTCCCTTTATTCCCCTTCCACCAGCTCTGTGCCACGTGGGGACTCCCCTTGTGATGAGGAAATTCCTGCCTGATTAATTCAGCGAAGTCACAGTGCAGTATCTTGATATCACAGAGCACCAAAGAAAGATATGATAACATAAACAATCCTTTTTTGATGTGACTGAATGAATCAGACAAAAAAAGGAGGCCGATTACACAGAAGAAAGTTTCTGTTTGCAAAACAGATGGGAATCCGCACTGATGGGGAAGGAAATACAGAAAATGTTCATGCTGTGTTAATGTTTGTTTTATAGACATTTGTAATGGGGTTATAGTTCTTTAAATGTTTCTGTTATAAGACAAGAAGTAGATTAAAAAAAGATGAATTATTAAACATTGTTGTCAACAACACTGAGGACATGTCTACACTGCCTCAGTTTGGACTGTGGTGGTGTGAACTGGAGTGTACACCAAAGTGCTACTCTGTAACTTTCCCACATGGACACTGCGGGCATGAATTTAAGGGTCCCAAGTTTGCACCAGTGTAGTCCTCTTCAAACAGGGCTACACTCACACCGACTAGGGACCTTTTAGGGTGCCTACAGTGTCCACACTGGGGAGTTATAGTGCAGCACTGCAGTTCACTCCCCTGTAGTCTGAACGGCAGAGGCATGTAGACATGCTCTGTGATGCAATTCTTTATTATAAAAAGTCTCTGAAACTCTAGCCCCAGTTTAAGAAAAAAGCAATACAATTTAGTACACTTTCAGTGTAATATACTATAGCATACAACACACTCAATTACTTGATACTAACACTAGACTCATTTTGTCAAGGACGTGCACATTTTGATCTTGATGATGCTTTTAAGTCACTTGTGTTGAGGACAATGTGTACTCAGTGAGTCAGAATTCCTCCCAGTTCCCCAGCATGCAGGGGAGCAGGTTTTCTGCTACTCCTTTTCATGAGAAGCAGCATGCTCCCTTGGTGTGCTTGGCCAGGTCTGTTGGTTCATGCATAGAGGAACAGGGCTATGGCCTTGCTTCCTTTCTACCCCCTGCAGGATATAGGACATCCTGAACAGAAAGAGCAGTCCCTGCTGTAATGGGGAGCAGGAACTGCAGTTGTGCTCTGAGGCGATGCAGCAGGGATGCTCAGGTTCCTTGTTTTCCACCCCTTATAGAATCATAGAAGTGTAGGACTGGAAAGGACCTTGAAAGGTCATTGAGTCCAGTCCCCTGCCTTCACAGCAGGACCAAGTATCATCCCTGACAGATTTTTTTCCCCAGATCCCTAAATGACCCCCTCAAGGATTGAACTCACAAGCCTGGGTTTAGCAGGCCAGTGCTCAAACCTCTGAGCTAAGGCCCGCCCCCACTTCTCTTGCAAACCTCCAGGACAAAATTTGCTTCCTCTTTTGTTACTTTTGTAGTTAAATGTCTTGTATCATTTTGTGACGTACAGGTGCTAAATCAATATGCCATCTAACAATTAGCAAGTATACGGGTAACAATAGGAGCTAACCTACCTGTGCTTAACAGCAGCAAAACTTTCATTATGGTATATTCTTCAAAGCTAATCTGCAAGCGAACAAACTGCAGGCTGATCTGGTGCATCCCCTGGCACAGTTCAAACATTGCAGACTGGCGCATCCTCTCCCTACAAAGGAAAAACAGAACAGCAGCATGTGAGAATGCAAATGCATAACAAAATCCAGAATGGCAACCCATGCATCAGGGAAGTCAAAGTGCAACCTTCCAGTGAAACACAGCCAACTTCAATAAAGCTTGCAGCTCGTTCTTGTTTAGCAACAGATTTATGGCCTACAGAGACTGTATGTGCTCCATCTTATTGTGAGTGGCAACCTCTTCTATGTGCTACAGGAATGAGAAAACACAGAATGCAGCCACTTTAAAACTAGCTGAACTTTCCAAATCCTGATCACTGCATTCTGGCCTTGGAGGACCCAGAACAGAGTCCTTTTAAGCTGAGAGGCCCGTCACGATCTAGGCACAGAAGTCAATTTCACGGAACCAGGAATTTTTGTTAACTGGGCTTACTATAGGTAAGCTGGGGTAATACTATATTAGTTAGGGTTACCATTTGTCCGGATTCCCCCGGACATGTCCGGATTTTTGAACTAAAAATAGCGTCCGGGGGGAATTTGTTAATGTCCGGACTTCCCTCCCTCCCCCCCCCATGCAGAGCACTCGCGGCTAACAGGGCAGCCGGATGGTGCTACTTACATGGGGCTCCGACAGCGAGAGAGAGTCCCTCCTCCACTTCCCCCTCCCCCCTGCAGCATAGCTCACTCCCTCCCTCCCTCCCTCCCTGCATTCGCCTCCGGCAATCTGGAGCTCCTCCCCCACTGCTGCCCAGCCTGCCGGGAGAACGGCTCAGACTCAGCAAGCTCCCAGAGAGCCCCCTAGGCGAACCGAAGGCCAACAACAAGGGAGTCAGGGGGCAGGAGAAGGGGCAGGGAGGTTCTGGAGGTGGCAGTCAAGGGGGGGGGGTCGGGAGTTCGGGGGGGGCTTTCTGGGAGGTGTGGGTAAGGTTTTGGGCAGTCAGGGTACAGGTAGGGGGTAGGGTTCTGGGGGGCAGTTTGGGGGGGGTCTTAGAAGGGGGCAGTTAGGGGACAAGGAGCGGGGGGTGGGTGTTTGGGAGTTTGGGGGGGCTGTCAGGGGGCAGGGGTGGGGAGAGGGATCGGAGCAGTCAGGGGACAGGGAGCAGAGGGGTTTAGATGGGTCGGGAGTTCTGGGGGGGGGGGCTGTCAGGGGGTGGGGAGTGGTTGGATGGGGTGTGGGAGTCCCAGGGCTCTGTCTGGGGGTGTGGATAAGGGTTGGGGCAATCAGGGCACAGGTAGGGGGTAGGGTCCTAGGTGGCCAGTTAGGATTGGGGAGAGGGTCTCAGGAGGGGGCAGTCAGGGGACAAGGAGCAGGGAGGCTCTCTTAATGGCTCTCCATGCGTCTCTGGACCCTCTCAGTTGTCAGGCTTGGATGGAAACATTGCCTGAGGGTAGTGAGAGAATGGGTTATCGGTGAGGTGGGGGTGGGCGTGAGCCCGGTCAATAGGGGCAACCCCTACCAAGATCTGAGCCTTTTCTCACATGCCCGTTAGAGCTCGACATTATGCTGTTTGGGACCCCTCTTTGAGGAAAGCCTCTGGATTGCAAGTCCAACCGCTACCTCCTCGTGGTGAGAGTCGGTAACTGGCTTGGATAGCCAGGCGGATTGCGGAGGACGAACCCACATCCCACATTCAGAGGGGTGTGGGACGGGGTTGGGCAGCCCCATATGGTGCCACATGGATGCCCCCCTGGTAAGGGTAGCCTCCCCCAGGTACGGGTTGACTCCCCCTGGTAAGGGTTAGATTCCCCCTGGTAAGGGTAGCCTCCCCCAGGCACGGGTTAGTTTCCCCCTGGAAAGGGTAAGTTTCCCCCAGGTACGGGTTAGTTTCCCCCTGGAAAGGGTTAGTTTCCCCCTGAGAAGGGTAAATCTTTTAGCTATGGAAAAAAGTAATTTATATTTTTATACCGGATTGGCGCTGGACCGGGTTAATAACGCCCCCGCTGTTGGCTTTGATGCCCCGGCTGACAGTGTTAAATATATTAGGGGTGTGATCAGGGTCGCTGGACCAATGGATAAAATGGTGTGGACTATAATGAAGTCTCATGAGAATGAGAGTGAGAATCAAGTCCTCCCAGTGGAGCATGGAGAGGAGGTAGAGGAGAATGTTTGTGATGATCGTGGTGAGGAGATTTTATCTATCTTACCGATGGTTTTTACAAGGGACACTTTTCATGATTTAACTATGGACAGTTTTAATCCAGATTTTAAGTATTTAAGTACATTTGATGATCCATATGTTAGGGAATCGGGATATCTTAATGCTCATTTAGTTAATGGGTCTAGTTTATTAAATAGTTTTAGACCAAGTACTGATTTTAATAGGGATCGTAATAAGGATCTTAACAGTACTGGTAGTAATATAAATATATTAGAAAGTAGTTCGTGGAAGGATGGGGTTTTTTATTTAGAGTATCCCGTTGATAGTTTTAATTGTCCAATATGTCCCCAGATATTACCAACATTTGGTAAATGGGCCAAACACATTAATGTGGTTCATAAAAGTAAAGCCATACGAGTTGTATGTAGTAAATGTGGAAAATCTTCTCAATATCGTAATATAGCTTGCCACTACCCCAAGTGCATACCCAAGAAGGCGGATACCCCAATGAAGAGCCATACGTGCTCGGTCTGTGGGCTTGGTTTTCATACTAGAACTGGATTGAGCCAACACTGTAGACATAGACACCCTGCTGTGAGGAATGAGCAAAGAAAAGAAGATATGGCTGCTAAAAGTAAGATCAAAGAGGGATCGATTAGATCTCGTATATGGACCAAAGATGAGGTTGCGCAGCTTATACAGTTGGAAAGGAAATATATTGGGAAAAGAAATATAAATAAATGTATTGAGAGCGAGATGAGGACCAAAACGAATAAACAAATATCAGATAAAAGACGAGAATTAGCAAAGAAGAAGTTAGTGGTAACAGAAGATAGGGAGGAAGTGACTGAGGTAGAGGACATTAGAGTAAATATATTAGAAATTCCGCCCCCAAGAGAGAGGATTTTCCCACTAAAAGGACATCCAGAAGTGGATTTAGTGGAGAAAATATGTAAACGGGGAAAACAAAGTAGGGAGGGAAGAGAAATAATAAATAGTTTAGGGGAAATTGAAGGATTATTAAAGGAGGATTTAACAAAAGCTCTCGGATGGGCAATGTTGGAAAAATTATGTTATTCATTAGTAGAGGGAAAGGACCCTAGAAATGAAAGTCAAATAGAGTTGAGGAATAAAGGAAAAGGGAAGATGAGAAAGGAGGAGAGAAGGAAGCAATTTAATGCAAGTAGGAGATATGCTACAAAGAAAGCTAAGTATAAATTCTATCAACAATTATTTGATAAGGATAGAAGAAGATTGACTCGCATTATAATGGGAGAGCCAGATAAGGCTAAGTGTGCTATCCCTATGAAAGAAATTGAGGAATACTATGTAAATATTTTGGGAACAATTGGACATGGTAATATGATAGGGTGGCCATCATCCACAGAGAATGCGGATAATGATATATTAATGAGTCCGATCTCTGTGGATGAGATTAGAATAGCTTTAAGAGAAATAAGAAAAGATAGTGCTCCTGGCCCAGATAAAGTAAAAGTGAGCAATTTGTGGGATATTTTTAATTTAGACTCCTTAATACTTACACAAATTTTTAATATATGGTTTCTAAATAGACAGGTACCAGATGAATTTAAGAAAAATAGAACGATTTTAATACCAAAGACACAAGATGAGGAGGAAATGAGGAAGTTAACATCTTGGAGACCATTGACAATTGGGTCAGTTTGGATTAGAATCTATACCAAAATATTAGCAAAAAGACTGGTGGAAACAGTTAAGATATGTAGTAGACAAAAAGGGTTTATATCCGCCCCTGGGTGTGAGGAAAATATTGCTATATTAGATAATTTGATTAAAGGGGCTAAACGAAATGGGAATGAAATTGCAATAGTGTTTGTAGATCTGGCTAAAGCATTTGATTCTGTGGGACACGGACATATAATAGCCGGGTTGAGAAGATTTGGTATAGATGAACATTTTATAGATATTATTAGGGACCTTTATGATAATTGCACAACTAGGGTATGGGTGGGTGATGAAGCTACTGAGTCTATTTTAATTAGGAGGGGGGTCAAGCAGGGTGACCCGTTGTCCCCAATTTTGTTTAATATTGCTATGGATCCCCTTTTAACTAGATTAGAAGTAGAAGGAAGTGGTTTTTATGTTAAGGGTAATAGTGTCACGTCATTGGCTTTTGCCGATGATGTGGCAATTGTAAGTAGTTCATATAAAGGAATGATCAAAAATTTGGGTATCTTAGAGGAGTTTTGTAAAAATACTAATCTCTCTGTTAATGTGAAGAAAACGAAAGGCTTTCATATTTTAACTAAACATAAAACCTATGTAGTTAATCCTAAGGATAATTGGCAGATAGGGTCAGAGGAGATTGAATATGTTCAACCAGGGGATTTTGAAAAATATTTAGGAGCTAGAATAGATCCCTGGATAGGTGTAGGGAGATCGGTACTTAAAGAAAAATTGAAAGATTGGAGTGAGAATTTAATTAAGGCCCCATTAAAACCGGCCCAAAAATATTAATTTTACAGACATACATCTTACCGAAGCTATTTTATAATCTTCTTTTAATAGAACCCCCTTTTAATCTTTTAGATGATCTTGATGTGTTAGTTAGAAAAATAGTTAAAGAGATTTTACATTTACCTCAGTGTACCACAGATGGGATATTTTATTCTAGAGGTAGGGATGGTGGTTTAGCTCTCACTAAGTTTAGTGTGCAAATCCCAAATATGTTAATTCGTAAATGGAGGAGACATATTGTCTCGAGAGATGATTGGATGGACCTATCTTATCTATATGCAGGAGAAAATCTTGTGGATAAAATATTGTTATTTAGTGCAGTAACAGCTCATCCCAAGAAATGGAGGGAAGAGGAATTTTTAAGATGGTCGGAACTGAGATGTCAGGGAGTAGGGATAAAATATTTTTAAAATGATTTAATTAGTAATTCGATTTTTAGAAACTCTAGTAAAGTTAAATCGTCAGCGTATATCGCAGCATTGCAGCTTAGGGCAAATATTTATCCTACTAGGGAGACATTAGCAAGAGGAAGAGGCGGTGTGAATGCTCTTTGTAGATGGTGCGGTAAAGTGCGGGAGACTGTTCCCCATATCTCAGGACAATGTTATAAGACTAAGAATGCTAGGATAAAAAGGCATAATAGAGTAGTGTCTGCAGTTGTAGATAAGGTTGGTAAATTAGGGTGGAAGGCAATAATAGAGCCCCATTTGAGAAATAGTAAGGGTGAGTTAAGAAAGCCGGATATTATATTTATAAAAGGAGATACAGCAGTGGTGGTTGATGTTACAGTGCGATGGGAGGATAATGCCGGAAGTTTGGAACAAGCCCACAGTGAGAAGGTGGCTTATTATCTTGAGTTAGAGGAAGAAATTAAAAACTTAACGGGAGGTAAAAATATCCACTTCTTTGGTTTTGTGCTTGGGGCGCGTGGCAAGTGGAGTGAAGGGAATAATGATTTGTTACAATTACTGGGAATGGACAGAAGTAAAAATTTTAAGGAGAGTATATGTAGACTTGTTTTATATTCCACTATTGGTATGATGGCTATATTCAGTGACAGGTAAAGATCCCGGAGTTTCCATTCCGTGTATCTTGCCAAAACTAAATTTTAGCTATTTTGGTTTCCATGCTCTAAATTTTCAAATTTTTAATATTGTTTTGAACATTAACATATTTAGTGTTATTTAATATCTGTCCTTCAATAGAATGGTTTTAACTATATAATAAATACTTATTAATGGATGAAATTCCAATTTAAATTATTAGTTTTTTTTTTTTTTTTTAACTACTGGATGTGGATGCGGACTGGCCGCATATAGTAACCAGGAAAGGGCAGGTAGTCACGCCTGTACATAAATAGGGGGTGAAGTCTTGGGGGGGCAGTTAGGGGCAGGGGTCCCAGGAGGGGGCAGTCAGGGGACAAAGAGCGGGGGGGGGGAGGGTTGGGGGTTCTGAGGGGGGCGGGAGGTGGGTGGGGCAGGGGCGGGGCTAGGGCAGGACAGGGGCGGGGCTAGGGTGGGGCTCCTCCCGTCCTCTTTTTTGCTTGCTGAAATATGGTAACCCTAATATTAGTTGGAAAAAACTACAGAAATAAAGAGAAATATCATTTGAAAACAAATTTGAGATTTAAGTTTTGAAGATATTAGTAACAACACACTAAGTAAAAAACAAAAACAAAATCAGGTTGTCAGTGTCCTTTCAATTTTTTCCTGGCTGAAGGCAACATTGACATGACAGTGTTCCAAAGGAGACGTATGGGCTGCGATATCTAAGCCCACGTTGTGTAATGTTTTGAATCGCTTACGCAACTCTGCTCACTGTATAGCAGGGAATTGGCTAAGTGTGCATGTGTAGTGTGAGGAGAAGAAATATGGTAAAAAGAGGAAAGAAAGTATATGGTCAGTTTTACACAAAAATGAGGGGAAGTCAAGAGAGATTCTTTCAGCATACTGGCAGACATCTTGACTTTGACATCATCATTCTGTATGGTGCTCTATTGTAAAAATACAGCCGACAGTTTTAGGAAAGGAATGAGAAATGAGGCAAGTGGCTTATAAAAATAAAATTAAATGCATGACTGTATGTTATCTCCTTCAAATCACCGTCATATACCATGAAGGAGTTAGCAGCTTAATGCTGTGGATAGACATCTGGGTATTAAAAGGACTAAATAATAGTGCATCAGCTATTCTAGATTTCGGTGTTGCTAGCTTTAGCATTTGTCCACCCCAAATAACTTCTGTTTCCAAAGCTGTTCTAACTATTTTCCTGGCAACATAGAAGGTCAAGCTACAAAGATAAATGTGTGCTACAATAAAAATGAATCTGATAAACTTAAATAACTAGAAGATAATTTATGTTAGAGTTTAGTATAATTCATTGAACTGCCTAAAGGAAACCATTTTTAAAGTGAACAAGGAACTTTCAGGTATTTAGTCAAGCTGTTGCAGTTCTGTTATATTGGAATACCAATGGCTGACAAAGTATATATATTTATGATGCCTTTATAAAGAAGAAAATGCCTTTTTGTAATCCCATGAGAAAGTTTATACAAACAACACTCTTATTAACCATTTTTTTCTATTTTAAGAGAAGTTACATAACAATATGTCAGCATACCAGACCATATTAGAGATAAAAATTTTGTAGTCATAGTTTAAAACAAACAAATTCTACTTTCTCTTCATATCTCCAAGTAGCTCTTTTCTTAGGCAATTTCAGACTAAACTATCCTGTATTAAAATTTAAGACAGCACTAATTAGAATTTTGCTGTGTTTAAGATGCTATTGCAAGACAAAAGAAAGTGAATAGTCATGAGGACCTGGACTGCTTGCCTCACTTGTAAAATTAGAATATAATATGGGTGTATAATAGAGCCCTATAATTGTTCAATGGTCACTAGTCACTTTTTATTGATCAGCAATAATTTTCTGTACTAAATATTTATTCACATAATACAGGGGCTGGATTAAGTTCAACTAATTATTTTAACCAAGCAAAATAACTTTTCAAACATACAGACTAGCTGGTGAAAGAGAATAATCATAGTGTATGCAAACAAAGACTTATTAAATCTTCCTGGTGTTTTCTCTCTTTCCTTAGCAAATTTTTTTCTTCTTCTGAATGCAAAGAAAATGTTCTCTCCATTATTAGGTGTACTCTACATTCTCTCCTCTTTTCTACCCTCTTCCTGAGATTTTGTAAAGCCTTCTAGGTTAGTTACAGGTAGTCATGCCATGTTATTTTTAATTTGCCTTGATCCATCATGGACTAAGGATATGAAAAGGAACAGGAAAATCAAAAGGAAACATTTCCAACACTTTGAACACTGACTAGAATATTCTTAGACTTTCTTACTAGAAAAACAAATGAGATCAACTGTTATTATTTATTAAGTACCGAAAGTACAAAACATGGAAAAAGACAGAGTCACTGCCCTAAAGAGCTTACAATCTAAGGCTGCAATGTTTACTCTGATTTAATATAACTTATTCATACAGCAATCCCTATGACTTGAATTGGACTGTTCATGCGAATAAGCTCTACACACAAGTAAGGATATGCAGGATCAAGGTACAGAATATTAAATTGAAATAAATAGACATTTTGAAAACCATGGCATAATCGGTCTACATTCTAACATTTCCTCTTTTAGCATTGCAGGAATGGTTGAATCCTGATTCTCTGAGTCATTCCACCTGGCTCATGGGAGTCTGGAGACAGTTCTACTACTACTGCACTAGGATGCACATCAAGTATCTCAGCACCTATAGCGATCACTCTTTAAAACTTTTCTGGTTTGCCTTTGATAGGCAATATTTCCTACATTTTCCTGTAATTTTATAAGGAATGCTTAACAAATGCTGTTAATGTTATTAAGTCACCAAACACAATTAGGAATTTAAGGATGCCCGTTCTATTCCATGATGCCACAGAGCAATCCATAACTCTTTGGGGCTGTGGAGTGCCACAGTTTGTGCATCAACTCAAGAAAGCTCTGCATCTGCAGAGGAGCAGTGGGCAAAGGGAGAAATGAGAGGAAATGGTCCTTATGCCACCTGCCCACCCAGAAGATCCACAGGACAAGGCAGAAATTTGCATAGAATAGGAAAAAATGGGCCCAGTTCTGCCTTCACATACATAGGTGCAACCTCTGCGTGAAGTCGATGGAAGATCTGCATGTGTATCTAGAGGAACATTTTATTTATTTTTCACTGTATTAATATGCCTGTGCAAAATATAAAATCACAGATAATTTAATTCTAAAATAAAATACAATTTGAAAATCCAGTCCAGAACTAAATCCCCCACCCCCAAACCCATATCATCAGGCAAAAAGCTGAGTAAACAGAGCCCTGAGGCCCAACAAACTGTTTCTTTTGGACTAGTAGGAAAATAATATCTCCTACCATCCCCTTCTGTCCACATCTAGGGACTGTTTTCTGTCCAAATCAATCTCCATTGCGGTGATAAGGCAAAAAGAGTGAGGCAGTCCCTAAGGTAGCCAGGGCCAAAAATACATAGGGATTTGTAGTTCAAAATCTACACCTTAAATTGCAATTCAAAATGAACTGGAAACCAGTGTAGCTAAAGTAACATAAATGGCAAACAGAAAAGTGAGCATTACTGCAGATTCTGCGCTAACTCAAGTTAGCATCTTGTGCTCAATGCTGTCTCTGGTTTCTTATTCCTCTACCTCTCACCTCCTTTAACAGGGGAGGACCTTTTGACTGGACAGCAGGAAATGAAAGAAGTCCAAAGAAGTCCATGAGTGCCAGGAATGGAGGGTGGGGGTACTCCCCTGTATTCCTTATCTCCATTTGGTTCTCCGTTTAGTCACTGGCTCAGTAAGAGGGGAAAGGGCCAGCTGATTGGATTCCAGGTGCCCCCCACTACCTATTTAAAGTTGACCAGACTTTTCAAAAGCCTCTTAGGCTATGTCTACACTGCAACACCAAGTCTCAGAGCCTGGGTCAATTGACTTGGGCTCACAGGGCTACAAATAGCAGTGTAGATGTTTCTCCTGCTTGGGCTGCAGCCTCAAACCTGGTGACGGGGGAACGGTCTTGGAGCCTAGGCTCCAGCACAGATGTCTACACTGCTATTTTTAGCTTCACAGCACAAGTCCTGCAAGCCTAAGTCAATTGACTTGGGCTCTGAGACTTGGTGTAATGGGTTTGTCTTTGTAGTGTAGATGTACCTTTACTCTCCAGTTAGCTGCCCCACCCTCCCTTCCCTTAGTTGAAGATTAGAAGCTGGGAGGCTTATGATGCTGTGGGTCTGACCAATCATCTGTTTTTTCCCATTGGGCCAAATTGGAATATGGTCCAGTGGGTTTTTTCACCTTCTTTCCAACCTCCTGGAGCCACAACTGGATTAAAAACAATAGGATTCAAGGTTCATATAATGCAACTTGCCACCAGTGTCCAGTGCAGGTAAAGGCTAAAAGGGCCAGATCCCAGAGGTAAATGACACCAGCAATTTCACAGCTGGACCATGGGGGGGAAGGAGCCTTTACAGACTGAGGTCCCCACTCCCAACCTCTGACACTCCATCCCCCTGGTGTGTCCTTGGAGTGGTGAGGGTGGTACCACAGAACTGAGTCTCGGGTAGACTCTCTTCTGAGTTATTGTTTGGTTTGTGATTAAAGTCCTGTGATCTGCATTGGAACCAATTAAATGCTTAGTATTTGAAGGCAGGAAAAGGGCAGTGTAGTGCCCCTCACCAAAGTGTAATTAATACTCATTTAAACCCACCCCATGTGTCTATCAGACATTTGCCTGTTTGGCCTGGTCAACACCAAAGAGCATATTGAAACAGTTTGTACCTTTATTAGCATAAAAATTATCTGATTCTAAGCATACAGATTGTTACAGTTGTTTTTTGTTTTGGGGTTGGTTTTTTTTTTACTTATTCTTTCTGGTTCTGTCATTGGTGTTTTTCTTTTATTGATGTATGTTTGCTTAAAGCAGAGGCATTTACTAGTTGCAATCTCGATTATTCATTATTGTTATTATTTATCTAGTCTCCTATCCACACTATGCGCAAATACAGACTTCTTTAATTTACTTCCAGGAATTACTTGCAGATGTTTTAACATGGATGAGCTGAGGATTACGTTGCACAAAAAACTAGTTGCCAAATAGAGAAACAATGTGGGTAAGCTAATATATTTTATTGGACCAATTTCTGTTGGTGAGAGAGACAAGCTTTCGAGCAACACAGAGCAATTCTTCAGATCTGGGAAAGGTACTGGGTACAGTTTTTAAAAGATGCCTTTTTGTTGCTAATTGCTTCTTTTACTTCATCTTTTAGCCATGATGGCACTTTTTTGGTCCTTTTACTATGTTTTTAATTTGCAGCATTCATTTAATGTGAGCCTCTATTATGGTGTTTTTAAAAGTTTCCATGCAGATTGCAGGCTTTCATTTTTGTGACTGCATCTTTTAATTTCTGTTTAACTAGCTTCCTCATTTTTTACTCCTGGGGGAATTCTGTGTCATTGTTCAAACGCAGAATTAATGTCCCCCACAGATGCCCCCCCGTAGAATAATTGATTCTGACAGGGAGGAAAGGGAAGCCATGAGAGTGGTCACACTGCATTTATACCTTTCACCTATCAGAAGAGAGGACAGTTGGCAGTAGGGCTGGAGCAGCCAGTCGTGGAGAAGGAGGAGGCAGAAGCTGCCTTCCTCACAGATCCCTGCCCATGGGGCCAGGTGAGGAGGCAAAGGATATGGGGGTGATGAACAGAGCAGGGCACACAGGGCTGCTGGGGGTCACGCAGACTGGGGTTCAGAAGTTCTAGTCATGGGAGCATAGGAGTTAGTGGGGTGACAACACTGAGCAAGCGGCTGAATGGGAGTGGGATTGCAGGGCCACATGTGGACAGGGACAGATGTGCCTGATTGAATGGGAGAAGCTAGTGATCAACCAGGACAATCCCTCACCCTGCAAAAACATCCTGTTCCATACTTCTCCCACCCATACCCAAAACCCCTCCAGGTTCACTCCTAGGCTCCTTCCCAGCAATTACTTCCCTCTTTCTCAGCTCCTCCGTACCCCTGACTCTTCCCAGCCTTTGCACTGCTTCTGAGGAGTGTGTAAAATACATTTTGTATTGTAGTTTAAATGAATTATTACTCAAAGTTCTGTATTAATATGCCTAGTAAAGAATCTATTTGTCAAAACATTTCCTGAATCTTTTTTGTTGTCTTTATTGTTACAGACATACTTGCTGATGGATATTTTGAAATACATTACCAAAATAATTGAAACTGGTGTGATTATATTATGTTATTTTGACAAATAAAATACACAGAATTTTAAAATACTTTGTGTAGAATTTTTAATCTTTTGGTGCGGAATTCCCCCAGCAGTAATTTTGTGTAGTTCTCCTTTCTGAAGTTAAATGCTACTGTGGTGGGCTTCTTTGGTACTTTCCCCTCAGCCCCCACAAGGATGTTAAATTTAATTACATTATGATCACTATAACCAAGAGATTCAGCTACATTCACCTCTTGGACCAGATCCTGTGCTCCACTTAGGACTAAATCAAGAATTCCTTCTCTTGAAGGTTCCACCTGCTCCAAGAAGCAGTCATTTATGGTTTCTAGAAACTTCATCTCTGCATCCTGTCCTGGTGCACCCAATCAATATGGGGATAGTTGAAATCCCCATTATTGAGTTTTCTATTGTTATAGCTTCTCTAATCTCCCAGAGCATTTCACAATCACCACCAGCATCCTAGTCAGGAGGACAATAGTACATTCCTACTGCTACATTCTTATTATTCAAGTATGGAATTTCTATCCATAGCAGAAACCAAACAACAAAGGCAGACCCTTTACTCTAAAAGTATTGAAAAAAAGTATTTGGTCAACATTTGGAATTCCACTGTGGGTTATCCATGCACATCAGGCACCCGGAGTCAGAGAATTTGAAAGTAGTGTCTGTTGGTCCAGGCATGCACCCTGGCTCACCTTGTGCCTCCGACCAAAGTGACAAAGGACACGGTGGACTGATGGCCTCTTCAATTCCTTCTCGTAAGATAAGATCTGAACCAGCGGGGAAAGAGGGTGGGAAGTGGAATACAGATAGGAACCACACAACTCAAAGAACCTCCAGTTACAGGTAAGTAACCTCCTCTTCTTCTTCGAGTGACGGTCCCTGCTGTATTCCACTGTGAGTGATTGACAAGCAGCACTTAAATAGGGGGAAGGGATGAGGATGAGGATGGAAGGGTTGAGCAGAGAACCGCTATCCCAAAAGAGGCATCGGCAACCAAATCCTGCACCAGGGCATAATGCCTTGCAAATGTATGGATGGACGACCACATGGCCACTTTACAGATATCTAGGAGGGGTATGTCCTGAAGAGGCACTATGATTGTTGCAAGAGCTCTAGTGGAGTGAGCTTCTACCCCTGTAGGCGGAGGGAAGTTCGAGAGCTGATAGCAGAATAAAGCTATGAACTATTTACAGCTGAATTAATACTGTTTTTCAGAACAGCAGCAGAGCTGAGGACACTAAAATTTCTGACCCGGACCATGCAGTAGTGACTAACCCAATTGCCTTCTATGACGAGATAACTGGCTCTGTGGATGAGGGGAAAGCAGTGGACGTATTATTCCTTGACTTTAGCAAAGCTTTTGATACGGTCTCCCACAGTATTCTTGCCAGCAAGTTAAAGAAGTATGGGCTGTATGAATGGACTATAAGGTGGATAGAAAGCTGGCTAGATCGTCGGGTTCAACGGGTAGTGATCAATGGCTCCATATCTAGTTGGCAGATGGTAACAAGCGGAGTGCCCCAAGGGTTGGTCCTGGGGCCAGTTTTGTTCAATATCTTCATTGATGATCTGGAGGATGGTGTGGATTACAGATGACAGTAAACTGGAAGGTGTGGTAGATACACTGGAGAGTAGGGATAGGATACAGAGGGACCTAGACAAATTAGAGGATTGGGCCAAAAGAAATCTGATGAGGTTCAACAAGGACAAGTGCAGAGTCCTGCACTTAGGACGGAAAAATCCCATGCACTGCTACAGACTAGGGACCAAGTGGCTAGGCAGCAGTTCTGCAGAAAAGGACCTAGGGATGACAGTGGACGAGAAGCTAGATATGAGTCAACAGTGTGCCCTTGTTGCCAAGAAGGCTAATGGCATTTTGGGCTGTATAAGTAGGAGCATTGCCAGCAGATGGAGGGATGTGATCATTCCCCTCTATTCAGCATTCGTGAGGCCTCATCTGGAGTACTGTGTCCAGTTTTGGGCCCCACACTACAAGAAGGATATGGAAAAATTGAAAAGAGTCCAGCGGAGGGCAACAAAAATGACTAGGGGGCTGGAGCACATGACTTCTGAGGAGAGGCTGGGGGAACTGGGATTATTTAGTCTGCAGAAGAGAAGAATGAGGAGGGATTTGATAGCTGCTTTCAACTACCTGAAAGGGGGTTCCAAAGAGGATGGATCTAGAGTGTTCTCAGTGGTAGCAGATGACAGAACAAGGAGCAATGATCTCAAGTTGCAGTGGGGGAGGTTTAGGTTGGATATTAGGAAAAACTTTTTCACTAGGAGGGTGGTGAAGCACTGGAAACACTAGAGACATGGTGGAATCTCCTTCCTTAGAGGTTTTTAAGGTCAGGTTTGACAAAGCCCTGCCTGGGATGATTTAGTTGGGGATTGGTCCTGCTTCGAGCAGGGGGTTGGACTAGATGACCTCCTGAGGTCCCTTTCAACCCTGATATTCTATGATTCTATGAACTGAAGAGACAGTCAAATGAGAGAATTCAGAGGTGGGTTCAATGCTAGGGGTTGGGCTGCGAGGCCCAACCTTGAATATAGGTTATTCAGCATGGATGCCATTTTACATTGTTTTGGGTCCAAGAAGCTACCTGGTATTTTATAGGAGTTAGTCCCTCCGTCCCCTCCCCCCACCTTAAAGTTTAAAAGTTATTAAAATTACAGCTTTAAAATCCTTGCATATGTGTTTCATTCTCTTGCATGAAAGAGTTCCAGTATCTTTTTTCTTACAAGTGATGCCGATGCAAGCAGGTATCTATTACTTTATTTTCCTTTTCCACCCCAGTCCCTTTATTGTAAAATTATTGGTTTGGCCACTAAAATGTAAATATTCTGAAGAAGCTGTCACCAATGACAACTTTTGTTTATAAAGAAAGGAAATATTTAACACAAGCAAAGGAACCAACAACATGTGTATGTACAAACCTAAGTAAATACATGAACTTATTAGTGTAAGCTGTGTCCTCCCACCTCCCCCTACACACTGTATGCTGCTATCTCTGGTAGTGTTATAACTAAATTTAACCGGAAACATTTTGGGTCAGGGACAATATCTTATTTATCTACAAAACACCCTGTTTCTATATATGTATAAGCAACATATTGGTATAATATATGCTTTTCTCCTTGTATGCTAAAATAACAACTTTGGTAATCTATGCAGTGCTTATAATGATAACAATGTGCTATTTACAAAAATTTTAAACATAAATTGCACCAGCAGCCCACAAATGTCTTATTAAATACAAGGCCTGATTTTCCAAAGTGTGCAGGCAAAAGTGCAGAGCCAGTTTTAGGTGTGCCTGAGCTTCATGTATGCAAAAGTGCACGTGTGCTTTTAAAAATCTAGCCCATTACACTGTTATTACCAGGAATAAATGTATACCCAAATTGTGTGAATAAAGTAAACAACAACAAGCCGTCTAAGCTAAATAAATAGGCTTTGCATTGTACCTGAAGTTAAGTGAGTGAATTCTAAAAATAAGGGTTGTCTCCTCAGAAAGCCCTTCTGACAAACCTGGAGAATGCAGTCCCAGGAACAGACATTAAGTGAATCACAGCTACCTTAAGGTCTCAGCTAAGTGCCCTCCCTGAAACCACATGCCTATCAACAGAGGAACTGGCAGCAGCCTATAGTTCTTTGGAAAACAAGAATTTCAGTTCCTAACCCTGTAACAGAAATTAACAAATTAACTGCTGGCTGCTGTTCCTCCTCTACTTTTCAAGGAAATAGACATAAGATCAGCAACCTCTTCCTTCACTCAAAAGAAGGTAAAATTCTTGAACTAGTTACTATTCTAAACCACTTGTGCACAGGATTGCGTTCACCAATCAAATGTCTGTTTCTATGCAAATAAAAACTGAGTAGCAGGCAGCTGCTGAAAAGTTAGATTTCATGTTAATTCTAACTACTGACTGCCAGTTGCCTTTTCTGCTGCCATTTTAATGGAAATGGACATTGCTTGGGCAAAATGAAGAGAAGTATTTTTAAATAATGATTATTACAATAAACCATTCATGTTCAGACTTGAAAAGGATGGGAGGCACAGCCCACTGTCAGCTATGGCTGATGCTAGTGGAACGGCCAGACACAGTGGGACTGGGGTGTACAGACTTTACACATGGCTAGCATTGACAGCAGCGCCAGTCTCCCCAAAAGAGACCACCCTTGCTGGCCAGCTGTGAGTGGAAATGCATGCTGTACCCTCTTCCAAAATAGTGGAGCTCCATATGGAAGATGCTCTCCCAGGAAATCTTCTGGAACAGACAGCTAAAATTCCTGGGGTTTGTTGCAGCATAGCCCCTTCATGCCCATGCTGACTTTAAGCCACAATCAGCCCTTGGACTATAGGAAGAAAAATACATTCCCCTGATTTTAAATGAATCTGTCTTCACTGTAGTACTGTTATACCATTACATTAATAATACATTAAGTTTCTCCCTGGAGAAGGTAAAGATATTTGTTCTACAGTGCTAAGAATTGCTAAGGATCACATCAATTTATATGTAACATCATATCACTTTCCATTTTTAAAGCATATTAAATCTATAAAACTCACATTAGGATTCACATTAAAATAATTAAAATCATCCAATTATTTAAACCTAAAAATTTGTGATAATAAAAGCATACAAATGACTAATAAAATCAAATGTCTGACATATGTAACAATTAGGTATGCAGTTAATGGGAATCGAGGTAGAAGACATGAAAGCACTAATCTTCCCTTCACAGTTTATGTTCTACTATGGTAAAGGTTCCACATTAAAAATAAAAACCACACAAATATTTTCTTCTTATCGAAACTTTTACTCTTGCAGTGCTACATTCAATAATAATAGAAATGTACACCTGGACATCACAATGCATACTGGCTCCCCTAGGGTATATTGTCAGTAAAACAGCATTTTGGTATCCATTTACATGTCCATCACACAACTACACACTGTCTCCCAAAGTGGCAAAAGTACTCGCTACACTCTCCTGTTCAGTAGCGAAGAAAACATTTTCTCCCCCTTACTCCAAACACCCTCAAAGATGGGGAGGCTTTGTCTGGGCAGGCAGTGGAAGGAAGACCATTGGGCCTCCTTAAGGAGTGTCTTGCTTTTCTCCTCTCCCCATGGCAATCCCTCAATCCTCACTCAGGCCGTGCCAGGGGCTCTGTGCGCACTCCTCTTCCCCCACCATTCCTATTTCTTTTCTTTTTGCCTAGGAGAGAAGTCATTCAAGGTATCAACATTTTAAACTCTATTGGATAAATGGACAAAGATGATCTGGGGGGTACTGTTATGCTGGAAAGTGCTTGTGGCTGCCATTACCGGTTCTCAAGTATCAGAGGGGTAGCCATGTTAGTCTGAATCTGTAAAAAGCAACAGAGGGTCCTGTGGCACCTTTAAGACTAACAGAAGTATTGGGAGCATAAGCTTTCGTGGGTAGGAACCTCACTTCTTCAGATTACCCGGTTCTTTGATCTATAGCAGGGGTCGGTAACCTATGGCACGAGTACCAAAGTTGGCACGCGAGCTGATTTTTCCTGGCACGCGGCATGGGCTGAACCGCTCAGCCCCGCTGCCACTCTGGAGTTACCGCTGCCAGCTGCCGCTCCTGCGGGACCCGCCGCGGGTCCAACTCAGCACCTGCTGCTGGTCTGGGGGGAAGGAACCCCAGGCTGGCAGCGGGCCGAGACCTCGGCTGGCAGGAGCCGCTGGTGAAAACCCTAGAGCCGCGGAGGGCTGAGCTGCTCGGCCCGCCCCGCTCTGGAGTTCCTGCTGCCAGCTCCTGCCAGCTGGGGTCGCGCCGCGGGTCCAACTCAGCACCGGTTGCTGGCCTGGGGTTCCTTCCCCCAGGCTAGCAGCGGGCTGAGATTCCAGCTGGCAGGAGCCTGCAGCCGAAACCCCAGAGCGGGGGTCGGACTGAGCCACTCAGCCCGCCCCGCTCTGGAGTTCCTGCCCAGCCGGGGTCCCCGCGGGTCCAACTCAGCACCCGCTGCTGGCCTGGGGGGGAAGGGACACCAGGCTGGCAGCGGGCTGAGACCCCGGCTGGCAGGAGCCGCCGGTGAAAACCCCAGAGCTGCGGCGGGCTGAACCGCTCAGCCCGCGCCGCTCTGGAGTTCCCGCTGCCGGCTCCTGCCAGCCGGGTCCCACTCAGCACCCGCTGCCAGCCTGGGGGGAAGGAACCCCAGGCTGGCAGCGGGCTGAGACCTCAGCTGGCAGGAGCTGGGGGCAGAAACCCCAGAGTGGCGGCAGGCCGAGCCAGTCGCTGCTCTGGGGTTCTGGCTGCTGGCCCCTCGCCAGCCGGGGTCTCTACCGCGCAGCTCCACTCACCTGGCTTTCAGTTGGAGGCTCTCTTGCAGACAGAGTCCAGGCCTCCAGCCCTGCCCAGACCTACCAGCCACCTACTCCACTCACCTCAGCTGCCAATCTTGTTTTCCAGCCCTTGCTCATCCTGCTTTCGGGCCTGGAGTCCCAGCAGGCCACCCTTTACATATAACAGTAGTTTGGTTATATATTATAGACTTATAGAGAGACCTTCTAAAAAGCGTTAAAATGTATTACCGGCACGTGAAGCCTTAAATTAGAGTGTATAAACGAAGATTCGGCACACCACTGCTGAAAGGTTGCCAACCCCTGATCTATAGGCAATTACAGACCTCACTGAAGCTCCTGGCTCTGCTAACCAGAGGCCAAGGGCTCCATGTGTGCCCCCATTTTCCCCTTCTGGTTTTTCCAGTTTCCCCCAAAATCAGTAGAGTTTAGCCCATTGATGTCTAGAACATTCCGTGAAATTTGGAATCAATCAGCTGTGGCATTCAAAGGTTACTGCATTTACAGACAAACAGAAAGACAGACACAGAAATGCCATCTAGTTGAGCACAGGGCCTTGCTTTGCTTGACCAATAACTATTCTCAAAGACCATCCAGTGAAATAAAACCTACAGAGCAACCGCTGCTTGTTGCATTTTTATAGCAGAATCAGATATAAATCTGCAGGTTTCCTTTCTGTGTACTCCATTAGAATGACACTGGTTTTTGTACTGTATACGAAACTAAATGCTTTGATACGCTTATCTCAGAAAGTGGCCTGAACTGATCTTTAAGGAAAGTAAAGAATTAACATGTATACAAACGTCACTGATAAAGCTGTGCATGTCCACACCCACTTCTCACTGCACTGATGGTTCAGATTTCATGAGCTCAAGTCCTCTCTTGACAGGAGATATATGCAAGGAGATAAATTACGGACAGAAACATGCTTGCTGACCCTCTAACAGATGAGTGATCACAGGTTTAGCCTTTTATTAGCAAATTATGACTATTATCAAACTGATAGCAACAAGTGTCTAGACAATAAAGGAAAGAAAAAGGGACTTAATGACTGTTAGATTTAAAAGATTACAAAATTGTCCTAAAATTAGTCACTATTGGATTAATAGCTTGAAATCTAGACTAGCCTCAGTACTGTCGGGGTTATATTCAACCCCATGCGAAATGCTGAATGGAATAGTAATTGTTTAAACACTTTGATAGACATTGAAAATCTAAGGAATCATCTTTTTTCCTCCCAAACATGCATAGTCAAAACATATCTAGCGCTCTTAAATATGCAGCGTATTTAGCTGCATTTATCCTCCTTACTGTTACTATAGAAATCAGAATACCAGGAAGAATTATAGGCTTCAGCATCTAAAGGTCACACAGAGGTAGTTGTATTCTTACAGCGTGTTATGCAACACTAATCCTAATGGTCTCAGGTTCCACGAATATTCTATGAAAGGATATCAGGGACATAATAAAAAGACAATGTATGTTCTGTTTACTAAAAAAACGTAAAATTAATAAAATTCAGATTTAAAATAAAATCATAGCTACAATTAAATTCCAATTTACTAGTTTTTAATTTAAAAATTCTGATATTCCTTAATATTGCCAAATCGTCTGCCCAGTCACATAATCTTGTCACTGTTAGTGCAAGAGCCACCTTGGCAGCTCCTGAAATCTGAAACAGCTTTTCTTCATCTCTCTACTTCACCTGCTCACTAGCCATTTTCAAATCTCATCTGAAAAATGTTTCTAATTCCTCTCTTACTCCACTTTCATTATTTCAAACTTTGCAATTGTGGGAGCCACAAAGCGTTTAGTATAAAGGATGCTATAGAAAATGAAGTTCTGTTTTATTGAAAATTAGTGTTACGCTTTACACTGAGGACTGGGCTTTGTATATTGAAATGAATGTATTGGTTTTTAAGACTTAAATTTATATAATGCAAAAATATTGCATAACAACTCAGAACAGTGGCTAACAGTGTGATATACTGTCTGAAGTCATAGACTAAAGGGATTACTACTCACTAGAGATATTTTTTTCATTCCATCATCAATAAATTGGCTAATAATTTCTTTTTCTTATCAGTTAAAAATACCAGCTGGAATAGTATGTTTTACTGTACCCTTAAAAATGTATGTCAACACTAATTATGCTGCAGCTTCAGTTACCTTCTGATGAGTCTCTCTTATTGTAACTAACTGAACATGGTGACTGTATGAACTAATAGCAGAGCTCCAGTGGTGGAATTGGAAATGACAGATATCTTAGATAAATATTAGTGAAAATTATATTTTTAGTTTCTTCTCTTCAACTTCACTTTACTTTTTCAATTTTATTGTGAACTGAGCACACCTCCTGGTGCCCCTGTGGCAGCTAGAGGTATTTTTATTGGACAAACCCTCAAGTCTCTGCTCAGGCAAAATTATCCTTGAATGAATTTAGTAAATAGAACTGAATAAAAACTTTAAGATCTGGCCCATTAACTTTTATATACCCATGATTTTTACGGTATTTCTCTTTTTATTTCCTACAGTACAGATGAAAACCAAGAAAGCATCAGAGGAGCAAAGAAAAGTATAATGTATTTTATTAGTTATAGCTACTAATACATTGTGTTTATACATTATTGTTTTAATGCTGCTACATTATACTTCTATAATGTCTTTTATAAGAGTGTCAGAGCATTTTCCCTACTCTAATGAAACCTCTCAATGTTCCTGTGATGTAAATTATTATGCCCATTTTACAGATGGCTGAAACAGAGACTTTGGGTAAAATTTTCAAAAGTGCTTAAATGACTTAGGAGCCTACATCTAAGGTCCAAATCTCCAAAGATAGTTAGGCACCTAACTCCCATTGAAACCCATGGGAGTTAGGTACCTAAATACCTATGAAGCTCTGGACCGAAGTCTTAGGCTCCTAATGGCTGAATCCACAACGTGACTTAGGAATTGCAATACTCTGTGCTACAAGGCTTAACTTTTAGGGACCCTGCTGCTCAGTGGAATTCTCAGCCCTGAGTTAGGCTCCCTATATAATGCTTGGGGAGAGTTAGGCAGCTGAGAATGGGTTTCTCAGAAGTCAGCACGCTGAGTAATGAGTTGCCTAAGCCAGCAAGTAACACATGCTGAGGACAGAGGCGGAACCTAAGACCCACCTGTCAAAAGGAAATAGGCGCCTATCCATTCAGGATTCGATCATTCTATCCAATTGCCCGGGCACTCACCTGGGATATGGTAGACCTTTTTTCAAATCCCTGCTTCAAATTACCTGATTTGGAGTAAGGAATTGAATTTGGTCTCCCATATCCCATCTGGGTGCCCTGACTACTGGGCTATAGAGTCAAGCTCTCACTTTCCCTTTCTAGCTCAATATATATTTAATCATTTAATACAACTTTCCCACACCCAGATGAGTGCCCTAACCATTGGGCTACTGGGTACCCTAGAGATGTCCCCCCCCCGCCCCGAGTAGGTGTGCTCTCAGAATGGCTACCAGATTGGACCCTGCAGGTGAAATAGGGGGTGGAATGCATATTTCAAGAATGCTGCTGGGGCATAGGCGTGAGCTAGGGTGCCAAGCAGCTCGGCAGTGTCAGGGCTGACTCCCTTTGTGGATCTAGCCCCTATGTCACTTGGGTGCTTTTGAAAATTCGACCTCCTGTCTATGGTGGGAAAATGCATCATAATAGCTTCACTACACGTAAGTAATATGGGCAGCTAAAAGGCACGCTACTGATAAAAACTTTACACTGCACCACACTCATCATTTATTCTTTCTATATATTACACATACAATGATTTCCATTTAAGTCAACATTTACCAATAGTAACCACTATGCTGCACCACGTATAGCACAATCTTTCACTAGGTTTACAATGGGAAATAATTCTGATGAAGTAATGCTCTATATTCACTTTTAATGATGACCCCTGTGCTGTGTAATATACACATTCAAGCACTGTACATATAGTATATATGCACACACATGAACAAAATAAATAGCACTGGTTTAATTAATACCAATTTTAAAGTGTTTAGAAATTTCCACAACACATTAAGAGACATAGTTGAAAAGTATTTTATCTTCATTTTATCACTCGGCTCACATCTTGTTCTCTAAGCACAGGCAAAGAGGTGGAATATGTGCATAATTCATAAAGGCATTTATTCAGGTATACACCAGAGGCTGGTGAAGGTGGGCAAATATTTCTAGTCCTGCGTAACCCTAACATGGAAATCAAATCAAATATAGGCATGGAGGGGCTTGTGGAATACATTTTTGATGATTAAAGGATGTACTTAACAAATAAGTAACAAGAGATTCTCATTTGCTAATCATTTCTTGTAAGCCAGCCATCAGAGGAATAAGAAATGAGTCACAGAAAAGAGTCACCATATCACACCATTTCCAACATTTTCAGATGCAGAACTTCCTTTTGCTGACAGTATTTAAGAAAAAAGTGAAAAGATAATATGCTGAATGTCAAAGAAAACAATTTGTTAAAAACTAACAAGAAACTTATTATTTATTTTACCATATAAGGAACAAAAATGCATTAGTGTGTATATAATCCTATACTTTGTTCCTCACTCACTCATGCATCTCATACACTTTCTGGGATTGACACCACCCTCCATTTTATTCAGTTATATTCATTTAACTATTTTTTATTAATTGTTCATCAAAACAAAGTGTCCACACCCCCATGATAGGATAGGTCAAGGTATAAGGACCGTCCTGGCTGTGTGGCCTACTGCACAGAGCACTATTCTGGTAGTCAAGAGACCTGGATTCTATTCCCAGTACCCAGTGATAGGGCTCAGTGACCTTCAGCAAGTCATGTCACTGCCCTGTGCCTCAGTTTCCCTTCTGTAAAATGGGGATAATGATAGTTTTGTAAAGCACTTAGAGATCTACTGATGAAAAGGGCTATATTAGAGCTGGGTATTATATTATTTCTTCATCTCTTGTGCAAGGATGGAGGACAACTTCTTCAGGCATTGGATATGAAGGACTAACAAGAACAGCATTGAGCAAGTATTGTTAGAGGCACCTGTCTCAAACAGAGATGGAAGGAGACAAGTTCAGGCACCTCTCTCTCACCCAGCATCAGCCAGTAGAGCTGATCAAGTGTATAGGGCAGTGCATGCTGCACTCTATTAGGGGCTGTCTACACAGACACACTCAGGAAATAATCCAATTAAACTAAGGGTACATCTACACTACAGGGGGGAGTCGATTTAAGATACGCAAATTCAGCTACGTGAATAGCGTAGCTGAATTCGACGTATCGCAGCCGACTTACCCCGCTGTGAGGACGGCGGCAAAATCGACTTCTGCGGCTTTCTGTCGGCGGCGCTTACTCCCACCTCCGCTAGTGGAGTAAGAGCGCCGATTCGGGGATCGATTGTCGCGTCCCGTTGGGACGCGATAAATCGATCCCCGAGAGGTCGATTTCTACCCACCGATTCAGGCGGGTAGTGTAGACCTAGCCTAAAGGTGTGAATTTAAAGTGGATTAGTTAAACCACATTAAAATCCTGTGTGGATGCTCTTATTCAGAATTACAGCAACCTTAATTCAACTTGGTCAACTTAATTAAACTGAAGTAAGACCACTTTAATTTTGAACAACACTGTCCATACAGGGGTTTAATGCAGTTTAACTAATCCACTTTAAAAATTAATTCAGATTAATTTTCCTGAGTGTCTCCATATAGACAAGCCCTCAAAGGATGTAGTGATATCTATCATCCCCCTGCACACCAGGGAGCGCTGGGTGTTTGTAAGACAATGGAATCTATCGTTACATAGTACTCAGAAAACTATAAATAATAATAGAAAAAGCAGAGATAGTCTTAAGAACGTTCAGAGCACAATGTTTGTTTCAAGCCATCTGGATTTTTTTTTTAAACAAAATGTTTAAGGTATGTGAATGTCACTCATCATTACTTTCGTGGACATGATACATTTCCACAAAGATGCAGAAACAAATGCACAGAGTGAGGCAATAAAGTGAAATGCTACCACAGGTAGACAAGGGAAATTGTCTTAAAGGGATTCAGCCTGGATTCTGAAGTTATGAAGGGTAAATTAAGGACAAAAACAGATTACATGATATATGGAAAATGAGAGGATACTTTTGCTTTAATTATGCAATCAACTGTCTATAATATTTTTTGTCCTCTTTGTCTGAGGAAAGGTTCCCCAGATATGCTCAAGTCCTGCAGATTTTGCCGAGTTCAATTTAATTTTTTCCAGCAGAATACAACTTTACCCATAGGACAATCAGAATTCCCAGGTCAGGGTATAAATTATTTCTAACGTAGCATGACGTGGTTAATTCTTTCAAGTTTAAACATTTTTGTTTCTGTTTATTTAAATGGATATTTTCATTCAATTTTATAGGTATTTCTTCACTCCCAAGAATTCATGCCCTTAGTGCCGAACAAGGAATTTCTATGGACTTGTCTTTCTTAGGTAGTTCAAAGGCCACTGTTACCATGGTATCTTATCATAGTCTATATGCATCAATTTATTTAATAGTCAACAAATCCTAAACAAAGTAGTCTTCAATCTATCTACAATTTCAGTTCCATCTTCCAACCTCCAAAAATCCCTGTGGGATGCTGATTTTGATAGCGTTATAGGAAGTATATTGTTCAATCTAGAGCAGTTCAGATCATTCATCTTATTTTTTCACAAAGCTAGCTTTTTTTGCATATCCTTAAAATTTCTTTGCAGGCAGTGGATAGTACCTTTCACTGAACTCAGCCACTGCAACTCCTGTGGACATTTATTTTAGGACCTGCAGCATAAAACCCATGATTGAACTCACAGAATCATAGAATATTAGGGTTGGAAGAGACCTCAGGAGGTCACCTAGTCCAACCCTCTGCTCAAAGCAGGACCAACCCCAACTAAATCATCCCAGCCAGGGCTTTGTCAAGACAGGCCTTAAAAACCTCTAAGGTGGAGATTCCACCACCTCCCTAGGTAACCCATTCCAGTGCTTCTCCACCCTCCTAGTGAAATAGTTTTTCCTAATATCCAACCTAGACCTCCCCCACTGCAACTTGAGACCATTGCTCCTTGTTCTGTCATCTGCCCACCACTGAGAACAGCCTACCCCTATCCTCTTTGGAACCCCCTTCAGGTAGTTGAAGGCTGCTATCAAATCCCCCCTCATTCTTCTCTTCTGCAGACTAAATAAGCCCAGTTCCCTCAGCCTCTCCTCCTAAGTCATGTGCCCCAGGCCCCTAATCATTTTCATGCCCTCTGCTGGACTCTCTCCAATTTGTCCATATCCTTTCTGTAGTGGAGGGCCAAAAACTGGATGCAATACTCCAGATGTGGCCTCACCAATGCCGAATAGAGGGGAATAATCACTTCCCTTGATCTGCTGGCAATGCTCCTACTAATGCAGCCCAATGTACCATTAGCCTTCTTGGCAACAAGGGCACATCGTTGACTCATATCCAACTTCTCATCCGCTGTAATCCCCAGATCCTTTTCTGCAGAACTGCCACTTAGCGAGTCAGTCCCCAGCCTGTAGCAGTGCATGGGATTCTTCCATTCTAAGTGCAGGACTCTGCACTTGTCCTTGTTGAACCTCATCAGATTTCTTTTGGCCCAATCCTCCAATTTGTCTAGGTTACTAGGGACCGTATCCCTACCCTCCAGCATATCTCTCTCCCCGCCCCACCTTAGTGTCATCCGTGAACTTGCTGAGGGTGCAATCCATCCCATCATCCAGATCATTAATGAAGATGTTGAACAAAACTGGCCCCAGGACCGACCCCTAGGGCACTCTGCTTAATACCAGCTGCCAACTAGACACTAAGCCATTGATCACTACCTGTTGAGCCCAATGATCTAGCCAGCTTTCTATCCACCTTATGGTCCTATAGTCTATAGTCCATTCATTCAATCCATACCTTTTTAACTCAACTGCTAGAGTTTTATGCTAATTTTACTATTACTTCTCATTATAAACTGCAAGTACATTTTTGTTTGCAGGTGGGATTAATTCCTACTAATATAAGTTTTGAACTCCCTATTCAATTTCTTCAGCACACAGGCTGAAAGTATATTTCTAACCACATTCCCATTAACTAATGCCTTTCTCTTAGTCAAACCTGTTTTGACATTTACCATTATGGGATTGGGTCCAAAGCCTTTCGAAGTAAATGGGAAGACTCTCATTGATTTTAATGGGCTTTGGATCAGGCTGATGATGCCAAAACAATGCAATAACTAATAAGTACATAAAATGTTAATTGTCTGCACAGTAGCATATGCAGAAATAATACCAATAACATTTTGCAGCACATTCTTCAAGAGAAATAGTTCAGAATGGTTTAGTGAATTGAGTTCGAAGCTTCTATTTTTTGTCTATTCTTTTTCTGTTTTTCTTCCTCACCACTCCTCCTGTTCTATTGGTTGTTCCTCTTGCATACTTTTAGAAAGAGCTTTCTTCTGGAATGAGCATATGATGCTATCTCAATTTGACTGTTTGGTTATTTTTATTTCCTGACCCTACCATTCTGAATAAACAAACACAAATTAAATCACTAATTCAGCAAGTAACCAGCACTAAAATATTAACTTAAAATATGAAGGAATGCACATGCTTGGAAGGAATAGTTCCTTCAGTCTTTTTTTTTTTTTTTGGCATCATACAACTAGGAATGTTTCGTTATAGAAAAACATTTTAGTTTCTTTCATGAGTGTAAAGAAGGGCAATTATGATTGTCATGAAAACACATTGAGCAGCTGTATACTGTTAACAAAAGAACCATTATCTGAATCTACTTAGAAAAACTTGCAATTTAAACATTCACATTTCCTAGAAATTAGATATTCTTCCAAACTATAGTAGATACCAAAAAGAGACTGTTTTCTATTAATCTGGGTTGTATATCAGTCATATTTCAAAGCCAACATAACATCCTTGTTTTGGGAACATTCTACATGCACTTGCATACACAAAGAAAATTGGAAGGAGGTAGGGTAGCTTTGTTGAAAGTTTTCAGTTGCTCAGCATTTTGTATCTACATTTCAAATTGGGAATTTGAATTTTTCATACTCTGTGTATATATTTAAAAATATTATAATATCTAACTCAATCCATCTTACTTTGAAAAGGTCAATTAATAGATACTTACTCATTGAAGACCAGATCTGGAGCAAAATAGAGGAATTGGCTGTTTGTATGTTTGTATGATCTCCAGCTCAAGGCAAATGATGATAGACACATCCATGAGTACTGGATTAGAGTAATTTGGTCCTCTAGAGGCAAGTTTCTAAATCCTGAAGAACAAAATGATTAATCACAAACTACAATCAACATTCAGGTGCAATGTAGTGTGAATTACCTTAAGCTCAAACTGGAAAAAAAGCTCACCTTTCCCTAACAGTTTACATTTCTCCAAAATATTCAATGAAACAATTGTAGCACTGAAATCTATTCTTAGTCTTCACATTTTAAAAACATTACAGTCAAACAGAACTCTTAGTTCTAGAAACCCAACATTTATTTTATCTAGATGGTTATTACTAATACCAACAAGACAAAGTTTTAATTTTCAATCAGAAAAACAAAAAACAATCATTACATTAACGATGCAATACAATATTTATCACCTCCTCCCCTGCAAAAATATCATATTATCTATCTTTAAAATGTATGAAAGAAGATTAATTTTACCTAGACCTGTTGGGCAAATGGCATATTAACCAACAAATCCTATTTTCAAAATAAAACACATACAATAAAATACATTCTTACCTGGAAGTATCTTTGCCCACTTTACCACCTGAACCATCTGCTTGCCAGCAAGGCGGTTTAAAGTGGAAAGCAGGTGCTCCGCTGTATCTGGTTTTGAATTATCATATCCTGCATACACTATTTCAGGCTCAATGCTTTCAAGGACCATAGAGGGTGAAGGAGCAAGTGCTGGTGAAATAGCAGACAGGTGAGGAACAAGTGCTGTGTTTACAGATGGCTCTTTTACTGGAGCAATATATGTAGTCCCTTCCTCTGGGCTTTGGGGTGGTGGCTGTTGCTGCTGCTGTTGTTGTTGCTGTTCTTCATGCATCCCTTTCAATTTTCCCAACTTTTTGGACTTTCGGGCTGAAAAGAAGAACAATACAATCACAGAAATCTGATACAACCTTTACTTGATGGAGGCATAAAAAATATTTCATAAATGAAATTAATATGGAAACCATCTTTACCCAATAGTAAGCATGACAATACCAGAACACAATGGAACATGGGCCAGGAGAAAAATATATAAGCAGGCTCCTACCCACTTAAATCCAGGATATACTGTACCAATAAACCTAAATGTCATCTCTATCTCTAAAATGTTCTTCTAAGACACACTCTCCCCTCCCCCCTCCTTTTCTCCCCTAATGCAAATAAATTAACAAAAATCAAGTAAGGCTTACCTCTCTTAGTTTATAATAATTAATTCTCCTACAACCATGAATCATTTTTGTTGTCCCCTGTTGTATCATTTCAATAGTGAAATAATGTCTGCTAATTTATTGTTTCTATAAATACATCCTGTTTCCTAGTTACCTTTTTCAATTTACATGAAACATTGTAAAAATGGTTTTGATTTGTTTTGTAGGTTTTTATCTTAATCATCTATCACCCAAACATTTTTCTTCATGGTCTCTAGACTCATATCGCATTTGGTAACCAAGATAATTCTTTCTGGCCCCTAGTCTTATTATTTTCCATTTCTATACACAAATCACAAGTCACTTATCAACCTATTAGTCTAATCTAGTCAAACCACTTTGTCATTGTAACTCTTTTTTTCTACCCTAGTACTTTCTCATCTCACGACTCAGACTTCTCTTCTGGCTACTTTTGAAATTACGCTATGACCATATATAGCCAGTTAACCAAAAAATCCTGAGCCTGAGAAGTGTAAAACTTCTCTCTCTTTGCTGTTAATTCACTTCTCCCCACTTCCTGCCGTTAAGCCAATTTTTACATATTTCAGTTATAGTACTGCTTCATTAGAGTGAACTTGACCATACTGAAATTTCATTTTTAAACAGCAAATCCTGTCCTCCCTATGCTCCGTTGGTGCATATTCTCAGTCGGAAGACAGCAACTATGATATGTCTCTACTATATGAAAGGATGTCGGGTGCAGAGGGCCCTCCATATTTTCCATTCACATAATGTAAAGTGACTGATAGTTCTGCAAATACGAGGAACAATCAGCTACATTTCCCCGTCCCTTACATAGGGGAACAACTACCACAGAAGCTCCACCAGCTGCAAGACTACAGAATAGCTCTGCTGGTGGTTCACTGGAGAGTAAGAGAGGGAGATTCCTTTCTCCCTCCATCTGCTGCAGAAACCTCATTTTCTTCATTACTTGGGCATTCACAGGGTATATGATTTGGCTCACAGTGAAGTAAAATTAATCAAACTTCTACCTTAGGTATTTACATAGCATATATTACCATATTATCTAAGCATAGAGAATAAAAGATACGCAACTTCAGCTACGTGAATAGCTCCCAATAAATATTGAGTTCCAAACCGGCAATGTGCACAAACTTATTAAACTTACTGTAAAGTAAGTGAAAATTTATTTGCTCCCTATTGAATGCAGTTATATGTACAGTACTGCATGCAGAGATGGGATCACTATGACTATTAAGTTATTTTAGCAAGCCAAAGCTGAACTAGCACTTTTGCAACCAAATGTATCCCAAGAGCAAAGCTAGGATGTCCACGGTCAGCAAAATACTTGATAATGAGTTAACAGTGACATGCATCACTGGAAAATGTTAAAAATAGGCCTGAAAGAATATAAAAAAGGATCAAATATCGCTGCTTATTTTTATTATTAATTTATGTTTTTCAAGCTCTATGTTTTATTTCCATTAGCACAATGAGTCTAAGATCCAGATTATGTAAACATATTACATTGTATAGACTGTGATTCCTGTTAAAATGTCTGTTAAATCAATGAGCTCAATATTGGGGGAGGGTGGCTCTCAACGGAGAACTTAGATGAATCTCCCAACTTGCAGTCGATCGTGAATTGATTCTGTCAACATCTTCTGTATTAAAGACGAAATGTTATCCAAGAAGTGGGGAGAGGTGAAAGAGCATTAAAAGCACCTTTTTCCCATGTGAGCAAGGCAGTGGAACAACAACAACAAAAAACCTGGAAATTTCCCACGAAATGAAATTAGCCTTCTTTGTTTTTCTGTTTGTTTCTGGTTGATCAGAACATTTTATTTTGATAAAAGTCCAGACCTGAAAAAACGTTATTTTACAAACTTAAGTGGGAGACTTTTCCCATCATTCCTACCTTTTGGGTAGGAACATTCTGCAAATCTCCAAAATTCCATGATGGCCTTGGGGGGGATCCTTGCACATCTGGGCCAAACATTTATTTTTTAAAAGACACAATTTCCATATGAGGCTTTGCATTGGACTCTATAACCCAGGCATTATAATTTGTATCTTGAGGTTAGTATGTCAGCCTGAAGCATCCAACTGGTCCCTAGAAGCCCAGGAGCGAGCCGATTCCAAGTCCCTGCGGTCCCCCGCTTCCCACTGGCTGGGAATGGTGAACCATGGCCACTGGGAGTTGCCGGGGGCCATCCCTGCAGACGGCCAAAAAAGCAGAAGAAAAAAAATAAATTGCAGCCCACAATCAGATTATTCTAATGGACTGCATGCGGCTCGCTGGCCATAGGTTGCCCACCGCTGTTTTAGGATTTAGGATATTTCCCAGATTTGGGAGTTGAGCCCACAGTTTATTCTGGGGGGAGGAATAAAAGTGCAACACTGACATGACTGGGGATGAACTAAGTGCAGAGATCCTCCTCTTCACTGACTCTCATAGGCTTTAAGATGGGAAGGGACAGCTTGGGCCAATGTTTAGCCCTACACGACAGTGAATTCAATTTCTTTGCCTGTTATAGGACTTGGAGAGAGAGGTTCATAGAGTTTAGGGCCAAAAGGGACCATTATGATAATCTAGTGTCTGATCTCCTCCCTAACATAGGCCAAAGAACTCTATCTCCAGGTAAACACAAAACAAAATAAACTACCATAATAAACTAATGATTGAAATACTGTCAAAGGCACTGCACTTGTAGCTGAAAACACTCCAATATGCTTCCCTTAACATCAGGATGGACTGCACTGAGATATTGTACACATTATTTTAAAACAGAATATGTGATGAAGACAGAAAACTGAAACAAAAGAATAATAAAATCAAAATAAATAGGTTATAACTAAATATTGGCAATTTTTTCCACATAACATCCTTAAGATATGACCTTTCCTACCCATCCACAGAGCTAAAACTCTTCTCTAATTTCTCATCTCGCACCTTTTCTCTGGCCTTGACAAATGCAATCTCACCTTTCAGAGCCATTAAAAATGCTGCTACTAAGGGCACATCTTCACTACCCGCCGGATTGGCGGGTAGCAATCGATCTATTGGGGATCGACTTATCGCGTCTAGTGAAGACGCGATAAAATCGATCCCCGATGGCTCTGCCGTCGACTCCGGAAATCCACCGCGGCAAGAGGCGGAAGCGGAGTCGACGGCGGCATGGCAGCAGTCAACTCACCGCCGTCCTCACAGCCAGGTAAGTCGACCTAAAATACGCAACTTCAGCTACGCTATTCACGTAGCTGAAGTTGCGTATCTTAGGTCTTATCCCCCTCCCCCCCTTGTAGTGTAGACCTAGCCTAAGATCATTATCCTAGCCCACTTTTTTGAGCATGTACCTCTGTCTTGGCCTCCTTCCATTGGATGCCCCCTTCTTTATTGCATCAAACACAAGATGCTTGTGTTGAAACATTCACTTTCAAGGCTCTTCTGAGCCTATCCCTACCTTAACTATCGTCTCTTATTCACTATCACCATATTGATTCCTGATTCCGATCAGCCCATGATGCCAGCCTACATCACTCATTTGTTACATTTTCAAAACACTTTTGAAAGAACTTTTGTGCTTTCTTCCATGCTGTCCCTCATACTTGAGAGTTCTCCATAAACATCTACAAAGCCACTTCATTATTCTCCTTCAACAACCTCCTTAAAACTCTTTTTCCATGATGCCTACAAAAAACAGGCTGCTGGTATGCTTAGACCACTATCATGCTGACCAATACTATTTATTTTTTTGTACTCCCCTCTCTGTTACCATCTGTTGTCTCTCTTCTTATATTTAGATTGTAAGCTCTTTGGGACACAGACCATCGTTATGTTCTGTGTTTGTACAGTGCCTAGCACAATAGGGTCCTGGGTCATGATGACTGTGCCTCCGAGGCACGATCGTAATAAAATAATATAAAATGCAAGGCCTTCAATATACTGGGCCCGACCCTATTGTTAGATCCAGTCCTGGGAGTGTTTTTTTTTAAGTCAATAGGATTAGTCATGAGTTCAACAGTGAGCACTATACCCGGTAGCAAGTGCATGTTCAGCTCCATTCATGCGATCACTGCAAAACATCCATACACTCTGCTCCATAAAAAAGTTGCATCACATTTTTTTTTCCTGGAGAATATCTTTGTACGTTTAGTTCTTATTTCTTTCTCTGTAGGTATGTCTACACAGCAATCGGAAGTGCAGCTGCACCTTGGGTAGTCAAACCCGCACTAGCTTTCAGCACGTTAAAACAGCAGTGAAGACATGGCGGCGCAGACTAGCAACATAAGTACATAGCCAGGGTTCTGGACAGCTTGTACAGCATGCACTGGAGACCACACCACTGCATCTAGATTAAAGCTAGCATGGGTATGCCTTGCTGCAATCGCATGGGTATGCCTTGCTGCAATCGCATGGGTATGCCTTGCTGCAATCGCATGGGTATGCCTTGCTGCAATCGCATGGGTATGCCTACCTGAGCTGTAATCTTAGGGATGTTATGCAGAAACTGTAGTGTTGACATAACCATGAGATGCCCACAGGTGTGCAAACCAGAGGGAAATTTTTATAAAAGGATAAAATATACAACTAACTATGTATAAGTATTAATCAAAAGCTGCCTGTCATAATTTAAAATTCAATTATTCAACCAGCCACATGTATAATAGATTGGGAAACTTTATAAAGTACAAAAACTTAACCAAATCATTTAGGCCCAATGTCTCTGAGTAGAAGTACAACTGGAGGAGTAAATGCTTTCGTACACTAACAATCTACCTCTATGGATGTGATGACATTAGCATGTCAGTCTGGGACTATCACCAAAGTAGATTTTTCTAAAGTAATTGTAATAATCTGATCAAACATTTATGAAGAAAAAAATGGTAAAAAATAAAATGGGAGACAAGTTTTCTAAAAATAGCCTTATTTCTGTATTGTTCACTAGTATTTAATTCACCATATCAGTGATTTTTCTGTTCTGAAAAATATTCATATTTTCCCTTAACTTACCATATCTTCTCTTTACCATAAAAGATGCTCCTAACTCCTACATTTCAAGCAGCTCTACAGGACTGTTTAACAGATTATAGTTATTGTTCCATTTTAGTGTTACTACCTGCTTCTTTTTCTTTTTTTAAATCTTAACCATAAGACATTTTCTAATTTCTTTTTGAAAAGGTATAATTATGCAACTGATCCAAAACTTTGTTAAACTAAATGCAACCAGTGCAAATAAAAATAAAATGCCAGTGCCTAGTTTAGTGATGGTTAAATGCTCCATGAATCCCATCCTCTAGTCTAACAATCCCAGACCTGATCAAATAACATAAAAATAATATGAGGTACATTAAATGTAAAAATAATGTTCTATGGCAGGCACCAAAGAGCAGCAGCACCTTTAGTATTTTTGTCAGCCAGCTAGAGAACATTCATTAGAATAAACCCTGCTTGTTTTACTCACAGAGGCATTCCTACTGATGGCACACAGCTTCTCTTTGAACTCCCTTCCCTACCTGCCTCAGAATGAAATAAATGGTATCCAGTAGGAGCCCCTACAAAGCAGCAGCTGATCTTATGTTCTGGTAAATATACTTACTCTCCTCCCCACTCCCAATAAATATTGAGTTCCAAACCGGCAATGTGCACAAACTTATTAAACTTACTGTAAAGTAAGTGAAAATTTATTTGCTCCCTATTGAATGCAGTTATATGTACAGTACTGCATGCAGAGATGGGATCACTATGACTATTAAGTTATTTTAGCAAGCCAAAGCTGAACTAGCACTTTTGCAACCAAATGTATCCCAAGAGCAAAGCTAGGATGTCCACGGTCAGCAAAATACTTGATAATGAGTTAACAGTGACATGCATCACTGGAAAATGTTAAAAATAGGCCTGAAAGAATATAAAAAAGGATCAAATATCGCTGCTTATTTTTATTATTAATTTATGTTTTTCAAGCTCTATGTTTTATTTCCATTAGCACAATGAGTCTAAGAACAAGAATCTTATGCGTCTTTCATGTGTGCAGAAGCAGAAACTATATTTTAATCTGGGATCATGCCAGAATGCTAACTGAACTGGTTGGGTAGTTCCCACAAACATCTAGCAGCTTAGCTAAACTGACAGCCCATTTAACCAAGATATAAATCCTCTGTTTTTCCTCTCCAAGTATTTTTGTGTTTATTTTTCGTTTTCTTGCATGACAATATCACAAAAAGTGTGTTTCAATTTCATTTTCTTCCGTTATACCATCAAAACGAAAAATATTACTGCTTTATAGTCATGTTTACAGTGAAAGAAGTGTGTTTTTCATCTGGTTTCATGCCAGGACTCTAGCTCAACTGGTTTGGTAATTCCCACAGAAGCCAGCAGCCAACTACAAAAGATTCTGAGAACCTCTGAGAAGTAACTGCACTGAGTTTAATTTTTTTAAGGTGTGTTTCACACTTGTTCTTTAATTGGACTACCAAATATAAAGCTAATAAAGACAACTCAAAATTGGAGAGAAAATATGCATCATAGCTCCTGCCTGTACTCAACAATGTCATAAACCTTAACATATTCACAGGCAGATCAGCAGGAATTCTGAATAAAGATAACTGCTAATCAAAAGCTCAAAACCTATAATTATTTTCTTTAGAAACATGTGTGTAATTCATATCAAGAAATTCAACATCAGTATTCTAAAAGTGATTGGACACTTATGTGAATAATAGGAATATCAAAAGTTATAATAGTCTATGCAAAAAAAAAAGTTTTGGAAAGGATATAAAACCTCATGTTCTAGGGCTTAAGCCAATCTCTAACTATTAAGGGTCAGGACAAGACTTTCACAATTCTGATCCTGTACCGCAGTTCCTAAATTCTTACATTCTTAAGGCTTTCTGAAACAGATTAATAGTTAAACAAAGGAGATGTGTGGTGAAAGATGCCTTGCAAATGGCTCTGGCTTTAACATCTTGAATGTTTTACGAAGATTTTTTTTGTTAGATCAGTATTTGTAGATGTCTAATATTCTTAGGCACCAGAATACAAAATTTAAAATAAAATACAAGGGGAAGTCTTGTGGAAAATCATATAATGTTGACTTTTTGAAGCTACAGACAGCACTACAGCAACTAGTAATCCGCACCTCTTGTTGAAAAAGAGGAAAATATGCATAAGTATTGCTGCAGTACAAAATAACATTTATATTCTACAATACTAATCATCTCTCTAGTGGAGAAACATGGTAGAGATCATATCAGAAAAGTCATCTCTACTTGTTCAGCTAAAATGGATGTCCACTTACATAAAACTAAAACGGAGATAATCTACTGCTACTACCACTAATTTATTTACAAAGGAGAAATAAACAAAACTAAATGAGAGCCTGGTTAAAATCAATAGGACCAATCCTGAACTGATGGAAGTAAATGGTAAAACTTCAACTATAGGAGCAAGACTAAGCCCACTATTCTAAGAGAGATGTTTGGAGAATTTGTAAAACCATGTGAAGACTTGGAATCTAGATGTGAGACTCCATAAAGTAAGGGAGCCTGATGAGTTGGTAGGATATACAGAGGACTTAATCGTAAAGATGCTTAAATTAAGTATCAACATCTGCCTGGAAACAAGATACAGAATCCCTATGCAAGCTCTGGAGAAGAAGGAAAATGGAAACATTGTATTAAATCTGCTTTTAGCAGGTAGTATAAAATGCTGTTAGAGCTACAAGGCAGAGGATATTTCTCCCCCTTCCGCACCTCAGCCTTCTGACTCAGGCAAGAAGGATGGACCACATTTTCCTAAAATGAGTGTTTGGAGAGGCCAGCACTGAAGAGGGAGCTGGTACACAGATACCAGCCCCTCTCTTTTGAACCTGTGGAATGTTGGTGAAAAACTGGGTCCTGAAAGTTTGAAAGTTGTCTTCTTATGATCTGTAAAGCACATAGTATAATTTTGGTGATAGATATGTTGTATTTCATATTGCTGAATGTTAATTTATGCAATATGAATTCTAATGAACTCTTATATATGCTTAAAATTAATAATTTTCATTTTCACCACTGACCTATCATTTTTCAGGGAAACAAATGCTGGAAAACAGCATGCTACTACTATTGGATAATACCATACTCAAATATTGGACAGTATAAATATGATTAATTTGGTTGTATTATAATGGTATAGTATTTTGTTTTTCTGTATTTCTTTAGTCCACAAATCTATAGATTACCTTTTTCTTTTCATGCTGAGACACATCTAAGTAACACGGGATCCCTTGTAATTTTCCCCTTCCCATGCTTTTTGCCTTAAATAACCACAAAAATGTTTTCTAAAAAAACTGTAGTACAATATAAGCACAAAATCAAATGCAGGAGCACCTGTAACAAGCAATGTTCCCCTTGCACAAGGGAAGAAGAATTTTTACATAAGTGATGTATTCAGAGAACAGCTTGGTTGCTGCCCATCACAAACTAATTATTGTTTGCACAGCTAATGACTAGTTAACGTTGCCAAAGTTAGAGCTCTATTTATCTTAGTTTAAATTCTGCTGGAATACAAGGACTAAGCTAATCACGGCTAGGAGAACTTTAGCCTCACCCAAATCCTGCAAAAAAAAAAAAATGTTAGTCAACAGTGATGCACCATCACAGTCTTTTTGGAAAAAGGAGAGGGAGGAGCAAACAGCTTTAGTCACACACTGCCACAAGTGTCAGCCTCTCTTCCTACAGCCCCACTTGTTAGACTTCTTAAACAACTGCCTGACTTACATAATCAGCAGACCAACCAGATTTACTGCCACAAGAAACTTATGAGGATTTACCAGAGAAGCAGGCAATTGGGATAAGGAAAAGGGAGAGACTACAAGAGTAGAGTGGTGTGTCATTTCTCCCCCATGCACACACACTGACTTGAAGGCATGGAACAGAGGCTGCATATGGAGAAGAGGAGAACTTATCAGGAGAGGGACCAAAGAAAGGGGAAAACAAGAGGGAAAAGAATACAGAACAGGCAAAAGATTGAAGATAGGCCACAAAAAATGACGAGGACATAGAGAAGAGACAAGAAATACAGAATGAAGGAGAAGGGCATGCTGCTCTACTTAAAAAAAAGGTTTAAAGAAAGAGAAGGTGAAATACAAGACAAAGTGAACAGAACACAGAGAGAAAAGCCAAAGGGGGGAGTGGGGGGGGGGGGAAGAGGAAAAATAAAAGTGGAGTATATGTAAAAAAAGAAGGAAAAGCACAGAAGTAGAATTTAGGCACAGCTTCAGTGTGAGAGAAGGAAAGAAGGAAGGAGAGGAGTAGAAAATTATACCAATGTTGTGAGCCCGAAGGATTAGGATAATAGTGGAGTTGTCAACAGTGATTGTTAAATGAATATTACTAGATACACACTGTGGTTAAACAATTCTATAATTAAATAATTGGTGTTGTCTTGGTTTCTAGCTACTCTGGACTCTGTAGTTAAATAACGGGTGTCCTAGGTTTTAGATATTTTGTTTGACTAGCAGTTCTAGTTTATTTCTCTTTCTTTAAATAATCTTCACGTTTTTCTCAAGCAGATACAGAACAACTGTGTACTTGGGGGCAAATCCTGCCTTCTGTTACAATGCCTGAAAAAATCAAAAGAACAGATAGAGTTCCAATGTACAGGGAGAGGCTATGGAGAAGCTGCTTGGAAGAAATCTTCATCCCCTGCATTGTTGTTCAGTGTCAGCCTGCCTGTGGAGCCTATTTCCAAAGACTATTTTACAGGAATATTTAGGTTGCCAGAAAAAAAGTCTAATGCATTTGCTTACATTTTAGCAATCCTCAAAGTGATGTTAATTGACAAATAACAGCTTCATAGGATACTACTCCTCTGTGAGGGAACAACTTTTACCAAATGCCAATTAGTAGTTTCCTGGTAAAATCAAAATTAAAAAAGCTTTATCTAAAAAAGCTTAATGAGAAATCGCTAGAAGTCTGAAGATTCTGCCCACATATCATATCTTGGAAAAAACAGCAAAACAGACACATTGCAAATTTGCTAATATTTTTAGTATATGAAGTGTCTTTCTGTGAACTTTCATCAATAACAAGAGAGATGCACTGACTACATTTTAAAATGGCAATCCAATATGCAAAGAATTTAAAAATAACTGTCCAAGAAAGAAAATGTTATCTTTCCTGAAAGCCAGGCTTAATCACTCTTGTTCAGATGTTCATATAATTAATCTATTATTTATTCATTCATAAATTATGTCACATTTAGTGTTTTTGGAGTTTTGCATGGTATATTAAATACATCATTACACATGTTCATCAAATACAAGTCTTACGAAGAACTAGAAGCAAAACCCAAGTACTAGATTGCCATAAATTAGTCAACTACAATTCTAACATTTACCATCCACTCCTATTTACCAGTGTACTCTACAGTGCTTCCTTGAGAAAATAAAACAGTAACTTGAAAAATCATTGCAGTACAGTAATTTGAGTTAAAAAATGAAAGCAAAGTTAAGGCAACTCGAAATAATGCACATATACTGCTAAGAAACAATGCATTAACAATATATTTTGGTTGTGACGTTAGTAGAAGGAGCTACTGCACTATTTAAATCAATTTAAAGTGTGCAAAACCCAAAGCAGCAATAAGAGCTCTCTCTCAGGAAAAAGAAGAAAGGGCACCTTGTTATGGAATTTCTAGTATCTTAGTTACCCAAAAGAGCAACCTCATAGATGGAGGAGGAGGACGGCATGGATTAGTTCATACAGTTAAGATGATTGATATCAAGATATAAAAAGACTACCTTTTGTCCCATGCAACTGAGTTTTTACAGGGGGGGGGGCGGGTATGTCATTACTGACAGATAGCAGTTAATGGAGTTTTGATAGGTCACATAAACATTGTTATTTATGCTTTAACATTTTATATTTATACTTTTAGTTTATATACTATTGTAATGTATTTTCCTGTGCTGCAATAAGTCAAATAAAACTAGAGAAAGAAAATGTAAAGTGCAGAAGATCGTTTCCTCAAAATTAGTTTAAAAATGGATAATTTGCTCATCAGTTTAAGGTCAGATGTCAGCATTTACCCAAAATCTTGAATTCCTGCCATCACTCTCTAAATACCTTCTTAACAGCTCCAGTAGCTAAATGTGTTTGTAATTATCTTCTGTTGTTTCTTCAAGAAGAGCTAAAACATCACAAATACTCATAGTAAATAGCTATAAATATGGTTATAACTTTCTGGGTAATCAAGTTCTGGATGCCTGAATTCCTGCCATTGAAGAAGTAGAGAGTGAGAATGATTTGGGGAGGAAGAGCATCTACTCACATGGAGTACACTAGAAAGCGAAGTAGCAAGAAAAGTTGTTCTAACAATGTAAACAAGATCCAGGGGAAAAGATTATGACTGGCAAAACGTGCCTCTAAAGGTTTGTACTATTATTATTATTGTTTTTGCTGATGATGAAAGAAGAAGGGCAAGCATAGGAAAAGGATCAAAGAATTTAGTTTACATATCATCCAAGACGGGGGTGGCCAACCTGAGCCTGAGAAGGAGCCAGAATTTACCAATGTACATTGCCAAAGAGCCATAGTAATATGTCAGCAGCCCCCCATGAGCTTCCCCGCCCCCAGCTACCAGTGCCTCCCACCCACCAGCAGCCCCGTCCGTCAGTGCCTCCCCCTCCCTCCCAGCACATCCCAATCAGCTGTTTCGTGGCATGCAGGAGGCTCTGGGGGGAAGGGAGAGGAGCAAGGGAGGGGTGGGAAGGGGTGGAGTGGGGGCAGGGCCTGGGGCAGAGCCAGGGGTTGAGTAGTGAGTATCCCCCAGCACATTGGAAAGTTGGAGCCTGTAGCTCCAGCCCCGGAGTCAGTGCCTATACAAGGAGCCACATATTAACTTCTGAAGAGAAGTTTGGGGCAGGTGGCCCCAAAGCCCCAGGTTTGCCATCCCTGATCCAAGAGATGACCTCTCCAGCAACATAATGCCTCATAACGCAATACTGACCCACAAGTATTGAGTCAGAGGGGAAAATGTCACCTACTGAATTATCACTAAGAACTTCATGCAGCAACTTGGATTGGCTTGCAGATAGCACTTCTAGGTACAGGCAGAGGCTGCTTAATTTATGAGATCTGACAAGATCACAGCACAAGGTAGTGTGGTTGCAGGCTACAAAGATTCAAGATTATGTTACAAACAGAACAAGCCCTCCCAAATGACAACATTGAACATGACCATTGATTTTCCTATTTCTTTTTTGTCAAAAAAATGTCTCAGATTTTAAAATTCAACACCATAACTTGTTTGATTTCTGTGAAACCTGAATGTGTTTACTGAGCTAAAACAGGTAAAGTAATATACACATCATGTGAAGGACAACTAACGAGCATCTGAAAATTGGTAGATGTTAAAAACAACAAAACGGCCTAAAATTTAACAAAATATTTACAACTTTCTCATGGAACATAAGGTTGTTGCGTTTTTTAAACCATGCACTTGTATTGTGTCTTCTTTTTCAAATTAGACTAATTTGCATTTGGAAAATAGGGATAAACCTAATTTTAGTCAATTTTTCATTTCAGTTTGGAAATAAAAGATAGAGTAATTGAAAATTAAATTACCTAAATAAATCCAAATATAAATGACAAGAGTAAGGTGTTCATAATTCAGGTGAAATAGTATTCAGTAATATGTTCAGGTACATTTTTGTGAAATTTAAAACTGTACATTACAAAAGGGCAAAAAAATGAATGCATATTTAGTTTCTGTAACTTTTTCCTTTCTAACATATAGTTATGTTAATCAGATTAATTTGCATGATCAAATTAAACCACTAATACTTTGGAATAGCTAAGAAAGATTTGTTTAATGAAAAAATAAAAAGGTTCAAATTAGAGGTTATTCTCTCTCTCTGACACACATGCACACACATGGACAGAATTAATTCCATATTGTATAGTTTAGGACTTGGAAAAAGCAGACAACTCTTGTGAAACATTTAGGCGGGATTATGGAAATTAAAGATAGAAAAGATGCAGTGGGCTAGCTAGTCCATCTCCCTGCTAATGCAGGATTGTTCCCTACAGCAACTAGATTTCCTAGTGTTTTGCAAAGTCTAAAGTTTTAAATGCATAATGGGGTTTTTACAACTTCCTTTGAGAGACCACTCCATGTATAATGGCGGGCTCTGATATGCAGACTAACTTTAGGTATAAATTAATGGTGGGATCAACTCACATACTATATGATGGAAATATACAGGCTTTTTGATCAGAATGAAATGTTTGCAGATAAATTTCTCCCAAAATGAAAAGTTTCAATGAAAAATAGAAAACAAACTTTTCTTGGTTTTCAACTTAAAAAAAATTATGTTTCTGTTCTCCACCCATTTCTTTTTCTCCTTCTCCAAAAACTGAAAATATGTTTTCTTTTGAATTTTTCCACAGAAAATAATTACCATTTTCCCACCAACCCTAATAAATACCTGTATGTTTTTTTTTCCAGTTAAAACTGAATTAAGTATTCAGAGAATTAATACAAAGCCAGCAGCACAAATATTTTTCATGCTGTTTGTTCAACATACCTTAACCATGACCTGCAGATATTATTCTATGGGTAAAAAAAAAAAACTGTTCGATCTCCATGTACATTGGACTTTACAAACATACTTTTATGAAGGGTGACAATTCATGTCAAATGTAAGGATGACAATTTTGGGGAAAGGATAACACATATGCACTAAAAACTGAATTGAGACCACACAGGCCACCATTTTAAATCCCTATCAATTTGAGTGTAATTTAGATCTGGAAAAAGTAGTGAAAAACTTATCATATTATCAATAACCTGATCTAATCTTTCTTTCAGATTATCTTGAATACATTAATAATATTTCATTAAGTAGAGCTAATAGAGTAACAGAATCCCATGGATGAAGTTATTCACATATGTAAGTGAATACAAGTTCAGGGCCTAACTTACCTATATAGTCTTTATATAAGATTTGTAGTCTCCACAGCCAGAATGGTAAATCATCTAATTTGCAAATTAACAATCAATCCTATTTATCTTAAACATATTAACAATATTTCAGTAAGCCTTAAGACCATCAAATTCTTGTTGTTGCAAGGGATAAACCTCTGTAGACCTCAGCCTACCTTATATTTTTCTGATAGGATTCAAGGAAGAAAAGTATTCTGGGCCTGTACCATAGTACATTTAGGAAGAAAACTTCAGAACTTATTAAATCTATCTGGTCCATAATTAATTGAAAATTAATTACAGTATCTTGGAAAAAAGCATAGACTAAAAATGGGCCAGCATACATTTTTAATACAATTGCTTCATCTGAATCTCTTCCAATAATTAAGTCTAACATACAGCATTAGAAGCAAAAAAAACAAACAAACAAAAAAAAACCCCAAACGAACAATGGGTACAGAAAAGGTTCACAATAGTACTTGTTGCAGGGAGAGGGAGAGAGAGCGAGAGAGATTCTCTGTGAAGGAGAGGGATGGACTATGTTAACATTTAGCTATTTTAACTTTTGTAGCAACTACTAATTATTGCCCTTCTCATAAAATCAGACAGACCTATGGAGTAAATAACCTCACTGAAGAAAACATTATGTGGTGACTTCAGAATAATTGTCCAAAAGCTATCAGAGTACAAAAAGAGAATAGATGATGTTACAATTTTCATCATATATAATAAGGTGGTAAATAATAAAATAGCTATACTAACTTGGGTGAGTCTTCACGCAAAGATCTGTTGGTTTTTGTAAGCATCGTTTTAGATACATTTTTGTAAAAGGTGCCAAAACACGGCACAGGTGCTTTAACATAAATCAAAGGGCTATATTTTTAAAAAATGTCTGAACACTATACGGCAGAATGTCCATACTCAAAATACACACATAACAGTCTGTATTACTGTAGACCCAGAAAAAAAGACCAATGGTGTCAAAAAAGATCAGCAGAATACATGAGGATGAGCAAAGATGAGCAAAATAAAATTCACTGTATTTATTCCAGAAAAATGTGGAATATTTACCCTGGATTTTCCATTATTCTGTCAATTTTGTTTGCTATTAAAAAGTTTTCCATTACAGAGATGAAGAAAAAAGTAAGATGGTAGCTAACTATAAAATGTGATGTGCTTCAAAAATTCTTCTATTGAAGAAGAGTTTGAGTTCCCCTATTAAGTAAGAGTTTTCGTTCTTTCATTCTGATCAACAGATCAGGAGGGATACAAAGGAGAGTCAATTTCTTTACAAACCCTAGGAAGAGGGATCCTTGTTCTCCAAAGCAATATTTGGGGACTACAATTTAGAATTTAAAGAAGTTTTCCTATAGGCCCTGTCCAAAACATACAACCTATTTGGTTAGAAAATAAGTTCCCTTGGAAGTCCAAGACAGCTTTGATTTAGTTTGTGTTTCGGGTTTCTCTTTCCTTCAAATTAGATGGTGAGAAATTAAATTGAGTTTATTTTTCTGCGCAAGAAGAGCAGAGCCAATGGGAGAATCTCTTCCATTTCTGTAGATAAATAGTACCGGTTGCCCTCTTCCTACTATTCAGTTACACCTCTTTCAGAGGAGGCGGCATAAGGTGCATGCGCGGGCTGAACAGACACTCCTAGCAGAAAAATCTCTGATCAAGGGCTTGAGAGGCTCATCCGCACCTGAAATAGAGCAAACATGGGGACACTACTCGAAGAACTAATCGTTCCAATGCCAATTAGATCTTTACCTTGAGACAGCTATTTGAAAGCACTGCTGAATTTAATAAGCCATGTGCACCACTTTTTATAGACTTCTGTCAGGCCTTTGATTCAGTGCATTGAGCAAGTCTGTGGGATCTGATGATGCAACTTGACACTATCTTCCCAGGAATGCCATTGATAGAAGAGCTCTATAATAGAATGGAAAGCTGTGTTTGAGTAACAGATACACGGCATGGTTTCCTATCGCCACAGGAATTCATCAAGGCTGCATTCTTTCACCATCATAGTTTGATATTGGCATTGATTGGTTGATGGACAAGATTGAGGGGACAGCTCTTGCTGTTGCACTGAGCTGAACACCATACTGCTTCAAGATCTCAAATACGTCGATCATATTGTCTTGTTGGCTCCGTTCAGTGAATCACTGCAGCTGATGGACGATCTGGTTTAACAAGAAGAGGTGCACACTGGTCTGGTTATTAATCCAGATAAAACAAAGTCTCTGGCCATTACCATCAAGCAGCCTCCAGCTCCTGATTACAATCACCTCAGTGTCAACCTGTCAAGACAGAACATCGAGCAGCTGGCAACTGTCAAATATTTGGGCAGTCACAGACAGTATAGGAGGATGCTTGAAAGATGCAGACACTAGTAAGGCAGCAATGTTGGGCCCTTCAGTTGCCTCTACAGGGACGCTGTGACACCAAAGTTGCTGTGAAGCTGCAGATCTGTAGTACTACTGTTATATCATCTCTGTTGTATAGAATTGAAATGTGGGCACTGAGAAAGGCTGAAGAAGACTGGACTGATGTTTTCGATTCTCATCATCTACATCAGCTGCTCCACATCAAGTGGCAGGAAAAGATCAGAAATGAGGATGTTGAAAGCAGAACCCACCAGTCACCTCCATCAGAACAGGATCAGTTTCAGTGGCTGTCTTGTATGGATATATTGCAATAGAAGACTAATGAATTCCAAAATATGTATACCAAAGAATGCCACTATATATCCAGTGATCACATGGACACCAGCAGCTTCAGTAGTGTGATAAGATCACCAGTGATGGACATACACTGAATATCCAGTCAAACCATCTTAAGGACCTAGCCAGAGGTGGGTGGTGCTCAATCTGCAAGGAGGCCAAGTCCCTTTGGGATTTGCCATGATGACGATGACAACAACATGATTTTCAGAATATTTGTGATAATTATATTATAAAGAAAATGTTTTGAGTCCTGTTATTTGAATATGAATTAGGCAGCACTAATCTATCAATAGAAATGCATATTCAAACTACAGCAGACTTCAATCTTCACTAGAATGGACATTAACATTAAAGCTGAGAGATATCACTTTGCAAGAACTTGTCTTTTGTTAAGATATACAATGTTTTTAAATGATCTCAAGAACATTCCCCACCATCACCACAAAAAATCCCATACACAATTCTTGAAGCTTCCACACTCCTAGCTTTAGTGAAACTCTACTAAAATTACTGTCAGCATCAAACACACACTTTTCTTGTTCTGAGCCATAAAATACATATCTCCCAAAAACTGATTTAGAATGACAATAGGATTTATTAGCTTTTGTGCACTTCTCTCAGTGTAAAGGTTTGAGATTATGCAGCTATGTATGTAAAAAGAAGCATGTTAAAATATTTTTGCCCAATAAAATTAAAATAATGAACTAAAAATGTTATGCTTACCTCCTAAATTCATTCCAGCTTGTAGACACTTCTGTAATCGGCAAGCCGGGCAGTTCTTCCTTCGAATCTTATCAATAATACAGTCATTTCTTCCTGCACATAGGTAATTGTGCTGCCCTGAATGAACCAAAAACAAAAAAGAATGTTATTTGGATATCATATATATAAATATTTCCCATTCGTTCTATTTTACATTCATTCTGCAATCATTTTGAGTTTCCCGTTAATGCACAGAATCTCTCTTCCCATTTTCTAGATACCTTGGTGACCTATAATTAGTGGTGAGCTGGAGACAGTTAGCACTGGTTCACGCGAACCGGTTGTTAAATTTTGAAGCGGTTTTAGAACCGCTTGTTATCTCGCTTCCCTGCGAGGAGGGGGGGCTGCGGCTTTGATGGGCACTTGCCAGGAATTCCTCCTCCGGCCGCCGGGGGTGCTGTGGTGCAGGAGCCATGTGGGCCACCGCCAGGCCCTATTGCTGCTGCTGCTCCCCCGACCCCTGGCCCTGGAGCTCCCGCTGCTGCCTGGTGGGTCCCCAGCTGCTCTGCTGGGCCTGGGCTGCGTCCTGCTGCTCGGGCTGCTCCGAGACGCTCTCCCCGTGAGTACCCGCCACCCTACCCGCAGCCAGCCCCCGTCTCCAGCCAGCCCCGCACCCCCTGCCCACAGCCAGCCCCTGCCACACCCTCTGCTGCACCCCCTGCCCTGCCCACAGCCAGCCCCTGCCGCACCCCGTGCCCTGCCTGCAGCCAGCTAGCCCTGCACTCCTTTGTCTCCAGCCCTGCCAACCCCTGTCGCACCCCACTGCGGCCCTGCCTGAAGCCAGCCAGCCCCACACCCCCGTCTCCAGCCAGCATCGCACCCCCCTACCCTCCTTGCAGCCAGCCCCTACCTCCAGTCAGCCCCTGCCCTGCCTCCAGCCAACCCCACACCCTCCTATCTCTAGCCAGTTCCGCATCCCCTGCCCTGCCCGCAGCCAGCCCCGCGTCCACTTGGTGCCCTGCAGTTCCCAGGGCAGTAACCCTGCACACATGCTTCAATGAGGGGGGCAGGGAGCAGCTGGGACCCACACATGAGCACACCCTAGGGTGACCAGACAGCAAGTGTGAAAAATCGTGATGGGGGTTGGGGGTAATAGGAGCCTATAGAAGAAAAAGACCCAGAAATCTGGACTGTCCCTATAAAATCGGGACATCTGGTCACCCTAGCACACCCCCAGGGAGTGGCAGGGACCCACACATGTGAAACGGAGCTCATTTCTAGTTCAGGCCCATCTTTTTTAAAAAGAACTTTAGGTAGGGTTAACATACATCCGTATTTTCCCAGACATGTCAGGCTTTTTAGTTCTTAAATCGCTGTCCGGGAGGAATTTTTAAAATGTAAAAATGGGAAAATACGGACGTATGGTAACCCTATTGGTACAAAAAATACATACTGTGGCACATCCCTTAAATCAGAACTTTTTATAGGGAACCGGTTGTTAAGATTTTGGCAGCTCATCACTGCCTATAATAGAACCTTCCCTCATGCTTCCAAAGCAAACAGAAACCACCCCACTACAGTCCTTGCTACCGGAAGCAGGACCTTCAGTTTTAATGAGGAGATGAATATTTGCATCACTCATTAGATGGATTTCTTTTCTATCCCGTGAACAGGATTAAACTGCTTATTTAAAAATGGGTCTCAGATACACTGGGGTTGAGGTTTTTGTGAGCCCCTATAGTTGTATCATCATTACAAGTTATTTAAGACCCACAAGTACAAAGCTCTGTTCTGTACAAAAAATAAAGATATAGTCCCTGCCCCAAAGTTTACACAATCTAAATTAGAAACAGACAATACAGGGCAGATGTAAAATAAACTATCACAACAGAGTCCAATCTTTTTAAGCAGTTCAGAGTGTGTTTGTTTTAATCAGTTATCTTATATGTAGTTGATTATTTCTGAAAGCTTTGCAAATAAGGGTCTGATTCACCAATGCATTACTCCAATTTTATGCAGTTACGAATCAAGCCTAATAGATGGATTTGAATGGAGAGAGGGTCGATATTTGGTTCACAGTGAATAAAAGAAAGGAAGTATAAGCAATGGAAGAAGGCATGAAGATGAGGGTGTGGGAAGGATACAAAAGAATATTCAGTTTTGCAGTTTGGGACAACTGTAGATAGTAGGGGAAAAGGAGGAAATAAGAGCAGAATTGCAGGTGTGCAGTATCATGAAGAATTTTTTTAAATAAGCACAAGATGCTTAAATCTGATGTGGAAGGAAAGAGGACAGCAGCAAAGTGCTGGCATAACATGGTCAGAGTGATGTAAGAGAAGATCATTTTAGTTGCATCCTTTTATACAGACTAGACTGGATGGGGCATGATGCAATGTTGGGCATATCAGAAAAGGATGAGTTTGCAGCAGCTATGGTAACAGATGTCCTGTACTTATATAAAGAGGTTTTGTGGCATGACTGGGGAGAGCTCAGAGAAGGGGTAGAGAAAGAAATGACAGGATTTGCCAAGAGCATGGATTCAGAAGAATAGACAAAAGTCAAATACAATACTGAGGTTGTCAGTTTGTGCAACAAACACAATAAAAACATTAGCTGTGAACTGTGAAGGAGAAGCATTTGGGAGAAAAGAGGACAAGTTCGGTTTTCACTTTATTGAGTTTGAGGTACCAGTGAAGATGTCAGAGAGGCACGATGGCCGGGGGGTAAATGAGAGGAGAGAGGTAGTTTTGTGAGTTATCACCGTAGAAAAGGTAACTGAAATACGGGAATGAATGAGGTTGTTCACAAAAAGAGTATAGAGGGTGAAGACGAAAGGCCAAGAACAGCACCGCAGGAAATACTGGCAAATTGTGGCGAAGGGATGAGGAACCACTCAGGCACTGTGGTGAAGTAGTGGTCAGAGAAGTATGAAGAAAACTAAGAGTCAAGAGAACTGACTGTAGCACTGAAACGATCGACTGTGGCAAAGGAAACAGCTAGATCAAGGAGGCCATTAGTGATGGCTAGGAAGAGCTCTAACTTGGTGTCAATAAAAGCACTTGGAGTGAAATGGAACAAGTAGCAACTGGATTGCACAGGTCAAGAAGCTTGGAGGCAAAAGAAAGCAAGGACATCGGGCACTAATTAGATACGGATGTACAGCCACAGGAGATTTTCTTCCAAACAGGAGGTACAAAGTAGGTTAAAATGCGCAGGGAGCTGCTGATGGCAAGTGCCAGGATGCTCACCACAAGGCAGAATAACTTCCTGTGGAGACTCACGGAAAATATGAGCACTCAACTGGGCACTTTGAACTAGGACTCAGGAGAACTGGGTTCTATTCCTGGCTATTCCACTGACCTGCTGTCTGACCTTGGGCAAGACTTCTGTGACAAAATGTATAGTTCTCACTTTATATTTATTTTTATTACAAATATTTGCACTGTAAAAATCAAAAGAAACAGTATTTTTCAATTCACCTAATTCAAGTACTGTAGTGCAATCTCTTTATCTTGAAAGTTAAACTTACAAATGCAGAATTAGGTACAAAAAATAATTGCAGTCAAAAAAGAAAACAATTTAAAACTTTAGAGCCTACAAGTCCACTCAGTCCTACTTCTTGTTCAGCCAATCGCTCAGACAAACAAGTTTGTTTACATTTGCAGGAGATAATGCTGCCCTCTTCATGTTTACAATGTCACCTGAAAGTGAGAACAGGTGTTCACATGGCCCTGTTGCAGCCGGTGTCGCAAGATATTTATGTGCCAGATGTGCTAAAGATTCATGCTTCAAAAACCATTCCAGAGGACATGCATCCATGCTGATGTCGGGTTCTGCTTGATAACAATCCAAAGCGCTGCGGACTGATGCATATTCATTTTAATCATCAGAGTCAGATGCCACCACCAGAAGGTTGATGTTCTTTTTTGGTGGTTCAGGTTCTGTAGTTTTTGCATGGGAGTGTTGCTCTTTTAAGACTTTTGAAAGCATGTTCCACACCTCATCCCTCTCAGATTTTGGAATGCACTTCAGATTCTTAAACCTTGGTTTGAATGCTGTAGCTATCTTTAGAAATCTCACATTGGTACTTTCTTTGCGTTTTGTCAAATCTGCAGTGAAAGTGTTCTTAAAATGAACGCTATAACATGAAATACATGGCAGAATGTGGGTAAAACAGAGCAGGAGACATACAATTCTCTCCCAAGGAGTTCAATTGCTAATTAAATGAATGCATCTTTTTTTAAAATGAGCATCATCAGGATGGAAGCATGTCCTCTGGAATGGTGGCTGAAGTATGAAGTGGCATATGAATGGTTAGCATATCTGGCATGTAAATACCTTGCAAATCCGGCTACAAAAGTGCCATGCGAATGCCTGTTCTCACTTTCAGGTGACATTGTAAATAAGCAGCGGGCAGCATTATCTGCTGTAAATGTAAACAAACTTGTTTCTGTTAGTGTGGCTGAACAGGAAGTAAGACTGAGTGGACTTGTAGGCTCTAAAGTTTTACATTGTTTTGTTTTTGAGTTCAGTTATGTAACAAAAAAAATCTATACTTGTAAGTTGCACTTTCACGGTAAAGAGATCGCACTACAGTACTTGTATGACGTGAATTGAAAAATACTATTTCTTTTGTTTATCGTTTTTACAGTGCTTGTAATAAAAATAATACAAAATGAGCACTGTACACTTTGTATTCTGTGTTGTAATTGAAATCAATATATTAAAAATGTAGAAAAACATCCAAAAATATTTAATACATTTCAATTGTATTCTACTGTTTAACAGTGAGATTTAAACTGCCATTATTTGCGATTAACATTTTTGAGTTAACTGCGATTAAATCGACAGCCTTAAATGAAACTGACTTGAAAACTAACTGATATTTAAATAAGTCTATTAAAATAGTAATTGAAAAGTAAAATCATAATGGGCTACTCTTAAAAGGAAAATCTGCTTAAAATATAATATGTCTGTGCACAAAAACAACCTATGTAACATAGAGACAGATCATAATGAAGGTCATTTAGGTGACCACCTAGAGAAAAATACTGTATTTAATGTCTATTAATATATTTTTTGTCTACTGATTTAAGGCACCTTCTAAAAATATTATGCAACAGAACTGCAAATTGGAATGTAAGTCTAAAAATAAAGTGAAAAGCAAGTATTAAAGTAATGCTGAATACTAAAAGGGTGTCATTCAAAAACCTAAATTTTGATATAATTTTAATGAATTTGATATTTTCTCCTGGAAATGTGTGTATGATTGTTCAGTACTGCAGCTTTTCAGTGTCTTGCACAATGTCCTTTGTACAACATGGAGTACTGCAATTCCATTTTTAGGCTTTCACAGGCGGGTGCAGGCTATTAATATGACAAGTCAGCTCTGATGCTGCAAAATGAACCCCTCTGCAGATTTCCCCTGAAGGCAGTTTGTTCTATGAAATTGTACACCTGTTAAGTCAACATTTTTCATTATGGCTTTCAAAAACTGATGAGCTTAGTAGAAGTAGGTTAACATTTATGTACTTCAGGATAATTACATAGGATATATTTTGTATACGTTGTGGAAATGTTTATTTGATTTAAATCCTTGTCTTACTGTGCCCTTCACAAGACATATTCCTTCTATACCTGAATACTTTCATGAGTCAGATTTAGGATACTTTGGTTAGACTGCAATTACTACATATGCTTTCTGTTGCTAAATGTTTACTGAAAGTATAATTCAGTAAAGACACATCAATTTTGAAATAATATGTCCTTGAAAACTTCGACTAATATGTGATGCAAACAGCTTTTCTTTTAAATTGCACAGAAATATCCATTGACAGGCTCTTAAAGTTCTCAATTCCATAGGCCAATTTACTTGGATAAAAGTCTAGAAATGTCTTAAAACACTTTACCTGTAGATATTCTTTTTAAGTTCTCACTTAAGTAGAAATTATACAACAAAAGAATGCAAAACCCTCTATATCAACTCCCTATGTATAATTGTTTATTTTTATATAATTAATAGAACTGTGTTTAGATATATATGCAATTAAAACTTTGGTATGCTAAAAAACATCCCTAATGATGTGACACAAACCAACAAAAGCAAGGCAATTCAAAATTATATCACTATTAAATGTAATATCTTACATTTATATAGCACAACTCTTTCTCAAGTATCCCCCAAAAGCTTTACAATTGATACATAAATTACTGTACCCCATCCCACTCCCTTCTTCTCCTTCAATGGGAATTAGGAAATAGGCTCTTTTGAAAATCCCACCAGGTGCCTATCTGCATCCTTAGATGCCTAAATGTCTTTGGAAATCTAGGTCTTTCTACCTTCTTTCTTTCTCTGTCTCCTGATTCTCCAAATGCCCTTCTCATTCTCTATCTCAGCTTCTTCATTCTGGCTACTCCTCCCTTCCCACACTCTTTCCCTCTCTCAGTTCTGGCCTCTGACACACTAAGAGGCAACTAGCCCTTTCACTGAAGTGCCACTCTGAGGGCTGCTCTGAGTGCTGCGAAAGGTCAACTGAGCCACAATGCTTATTGAAACAGCAGTGTTTTAAAGTACTTTGTTTCATGTATTGTAGGTTTTGGTTTATTTTTTAATTGGGATAACAGGTAGGGAAGAAACGAGACGGAAAAGGAAAAAAGAGGAAGAGAAATAGGCACAGCTTGTCACCCGTTCAGCCATGATCAGCAGGCTGGGTTTTGTAGATATTCTGGCACAGGTGAGTCTTTTGGAGAGATCTGAAGGAAGATAAGCTAGTGGCTGTTTAAATATTATCAGGGAGGTTTTCCCATCCATAAAGGACAGTTGGGAGAAAATGCAGAAGTGTTTAAGGAGACACTGACTGGTGGGCAGCACAGCCTGGGAACACTAGAGAAAGTAGAAGTCATAGTAGGTTACTAGGTCAGCTAGGTTGGGTGGGAATAAATTACGAAGGACCCTAAATATAAAGACAAGAGTTTGTATCGGATGTGGAAGTGAAGACAGAGCCAGTGGAGGGGCTCCAAGAGGGTGCTGATGTACTCCTAGTAACAAGCCAAAATGGTGATTTTAGGAGCAATATTCTGAAGACACATGAAGAGAGCAAGATTGCAGACCTGAAGGCCAGAAAAGAGAGGTTGCCATAATCAAGATGTGAAATTATGAGTAGAGCCCTGCAAATCTCTGGATATCCACTTTATACCTGCAGATATTTGCATCCGCGGACCATTTTTGCAGATCGCGGATGGATGCAGATCCAAATTATATATTTAAAGCCCTGCAAATCTGCGGATATCCTCTTTATACCCACAGATATTTGCATCCGCAGATCGTTTTTGAGGATCACGGATCAGATGTGGATGCAAATGTTGTATGCCTTCAGGGCTCTAATTATGAGATTTTGGCTGATAAAATAGAGAGGAAAGGAGAGATTTGAGAAAAGCACTAAGATTTAGAAACAAACTCAACATGTGCAATAAGGGAGAGGACTGAGTCAACGATAGCATCCAGATTACGGAATTGAGCGTCTAGGAGGATGGTGCTATTGTCCAAGTGATAGAGAAAAGGGAGAAAGCGGGGCTGGCAGGGTGGGAGATCATAAGCTCAATTTGTGCCATACTGAGATTAAGATGACAAATGGACATCCATAAAGAGATGTCAGGAAGACAGGTCAGGACACTAGACTGTGTGAAGGGATATAGTAGAGAGGGAGATTTGTGAGTCTTCAGCATAAATATGGTAGTTAGAGCCAGACCTGCAGAAAAGAGTACCTGGAAACAGGGAGTAGAGGAAAAGAAGGGGACCAAAGAGTGAGCCTCTCAGGGACACCCACAAAAAAGGGTAGAGGATGATTCAGTAGATGATCCATTAAAGGAATGATCAGAGAGGTCTGAGGAGAACAAGAAGATGACAAACACAAAAGACAATGAGGAAAACATTTCAAAAAGTAAGGAGTGGTCCATGGTATCAAAAATTGCTGAGAAATCAAAGAGGACAATGATAGAATAGAGGCCCTAAGATGTGACCTCAAATAGGTTATTTTAGAGACTTCAGAGCAGTTTCAGTGGAGCACAAAGTGGAAGTCAGATGGGAGAGGGTCAAGAATGATATTGGAAGAATGGAACTACAGATGACAGTGAAAGTAGAGAGCATGTGAGTCCTGGAATGGAGGAGAGAAGAGAGATTAGGTGATAGTTTGAAAGAGACATAGGGTCAAGGCTAGGATTCTTTAAAATAGGGGAGACCAAAGCATGCTTGTATTGGGAAGGAAAGGAACCTGATGAGAATGATAGCTTGAGGACAAGAGTTAAATAGTGGATGAGAACAAGGGTGAGGGAGGACAGAAGATGAGAGGGGATGGAGCTATCTACTTATGCATGTAGAATATGTTCTACTCATCACTATGGTATATAAACACCTTGTTACATTCAACATGAGTCTAATCCCCAGTTCTCTTCTATCTGCAGGGTTAATTTTTTATTGAAATTATGTCAATTAAGTTCATTTTACAGTTTCTCTTGAAAGCAGCAAGATGCAAGGTCATTTTGCATTCTTGAAAGACAGAGTCCATATTTAGGGCCAGCCACTGAGAAAGCAGGGTCTTACACTCCAGATTTTACTCATATGTTTGACAGCTGCATGATTCCTGAAGACAGAAGCTGACATGAGAGGTCATGATCCTTAAAAGAGAAGTTGTCTCTTATGTAGGTTTTGGTGAATTCCTTGTATGGTTTTGAAGATTAGAATAGAGACCGTGATTTTGCTTCCATGCTCACTGGGGAGTCAGTGATGTAAACTATGTTGCTTTAGATAGGTTGTTTCATTCTGAACTAATTGACACTTTTTCAAGGTTGCAGTTTTCTTTCCAAGGTGCATTGGAATAAGCAACCTTAGATATCACAAAAGCATGTAGCACTATGGCCAATCAACATCTAACAGGATGGTCATTAACAGGATAGGATGCAACTTCCTGCCAAACACAGGTGGAAGAAAACACTTAAAGAAACCATAGGTACCAGAGAATCCCACAGCGGCGAGGATTCTAGAATATCTTTAGGGCTCTGGACTATTTTGATGATCTCAACAGAAGACATTCTCAAAGGAAACTGATGTAATTGTGGTGGCTAGATCTTTAAAGCATATGTCTCTTCCCAGAAACAAATCAATCTTGTCTGAGTTTAGCTTAACTCAGCTCTTCTTTTTATTCAGTTTACTCAGCCAATAGTGGGTTGGGAAGTAAGAGAGTAGGAATCAAATTATTTTTCCTCACATAGCAATGCAGTAGGGTAAGAGTAATTTTTAGCAAATGCCATTATTGAATTTATACATAAGTAATCCTTGTTTCACTTAAAATAGTTAAGACAAAATGCCTGGAAAGTTAACTGTTCAACATAAAAGATAAATAGGTACCACAGGGTTACTTATTAAGAAGAATGCAATAGAGTTGTCACAGTAAGAGTATAGCTGCCAGAATCACTTTGTTTGTAGTTCTCAAGTTTAGATAATCCAGACATATAAGATGTACATATTCATGTATAATATGCGCTGTGACACTTCAAGTGTGACAGGGTGAGTTGAAAACAGTTTCAGACTCATGAATTTTCTGGATTTTTCTGGTTATATATGGCACAAAACTAAACTGATATCCTTATTTCCTGCAATTTGTTCTCTCTTACTCTATTATATTTCCTCGAAGAAACAAAATTCAGTAGCAAACAGAAAGGTCAATTACTACTGATCCAATGAGTTACAGCATGACTAAAACTCCTGAAAACTTAACACCCCTGGAAATGGTGGCATATTCCCTCCCCTCTTTAAAACCTAGTATCTGGACTAAATGACTGATCCTGCAAAGTGGTATGCAAGAACTTCAACAGGGCTCCTCGCAGGTGCAGGGATCTGCCCACATGCATCACTGTGCAGGATCAAGGCACAATTACTTTTTTAACATTATAATTGGGAAAAGGCAAAATTCTTAAATTATTAAAGTTGGTAAAATTTTCCATGTTTTCATTTTCCTTCTGTAACATTACATTTTCTTTTTTCAAAGTCTGAGCAAGGACATGAACAGAATGTAATTATTTTCCTGGATTTCTTCTGCCTATAGTCTCAACTGAAACTTCTATAATGTTCAAAGAATGTTCAGTTTTGTTGAAACTGATTGGAAAATGTTTGCTTTGTCTAGCTCAGTAGACAAAGTTTCCTTCCGCTGTTAAAGTTACAGATTTCATTGCAAGATCTCTCAGAACAAATATAGAGAAAGTTCTGAAACCGCATTAACTACAACTTCTAAATCAACAGCGGGGAATCTTGTCTGGTCCAATAACAGAGAAGAGGTGATCAAGAAGGCTCTGCTGGGGCTAGGAATGTGATGAAATAGTGGTAGCAAGAGAATGGTTTCTCCTTGTCTTCTGCCTCCCCACAGCATAAGAGAATGGAACAGAAAAGTACACTTCCAACAACAACCCTAAACTGCATCTAGTGGCCAAGAAAGAGCAGAGCAGAGTCCCCCCTCCCCCGCTCCCAAAAGAACACTATAGTCCATAATCTCCCGCCTTCACATATGGAATACTTTAATTTCAGCTACAGATTTCATTTTATTAATGGTGGGCAAAATTGACTTCTCCCTCCACGAAGCAAGAGCGATCAGACTTTCTGTTGGGAACTAATCAACGGATCTGAGGAAAGAGAGAATAGAATTTGTCTCCAAAATCCATATGTTGCATGACTGCAAAGCATTCCCTCAGCAGCCACTATTCCTGTCTTTGGACCAGTATAAGAGCTTCTGCCCGCTCCCCATTTGCCATCTGTTGTGTGTTTGGCCACTGGATCGGTATAGGATCGACTAGCTTCTTCTCAATCACTGCAAACAACCCCAGCCCCCAGTGAGAAGCTTCATGGTACAGAGTGGGTTATGAAAGCCCCAAAACACCAACGCTCACGCTGGCAGGCATAAGTGGTGTAGAGTGCCATTCACAGGATCTCCATAGTGAATAAACTTCATCCAATGAAAAGTGCTTTGTCCTATGTGAAATTTTAGGGCTTTATTCTCCTCTCACTCACACCAAGTAACTCCACTGACTTCAGTGGAATTACTCCTGATATATACTAGTCATGGGAGAGAGGAGAATCAGGCCCACATTATCCTGGACTCAGTGTATGTAGTTCTATATTAAGGTTCCCCCAGCCCCATTAATTAGCACTATTTACTAAATAGATTGAAGCAGCTCTCTCCACCTCCTGTAGTGCTTTAGCTTCTCAGTTTTGCACAGATTTTGGTTCCCATATTAATTCTGAAACTAGGTACTGTATTATTTATCCAGGTGAATGGAAGAGAATGAAAATGTGCATGCCAAAAAAAAAAAAATCAGTGAAGGATAGGAAGAGGGGAGACTAGTTATTTCCAGAATATCTGGTTCACAGACAAAACTGCACCTAACCAGGATTCTCTCCCCCGCCCCCTCTAGCATAACCCTACTGAAGGAGTTTTCCTCCTGCAGCATGAAATCATGTAATCTGCCCATCTCAACCTCTCATTTGTCACAGACAGCTCTGAAACCTTCACATACTTTGTGAAATCTATGTTATTACTGTAACCCTGACAATTTATTTTAATTGGTAAAGTATATTACTCTGAATCTTTTTTCCTCTATCATGTAATAAGTATTATACAAATAAAAATGTTGCTAAAACTTATGATAATTTGCCACATGTAATAACCAAAAAACATGTTTAACAAAAGTTATATCACTGTTCCTTTCTAGAAAGTAACTGCATATATCTAACCAATCTTTATTTTATGATGTATAATTGGCACTCTGAAGCAAATCAAAATGACTAAGAATGCCATTTTCAATCTCCTCTAAATTTCCATATTTTAGAAAAGTCACTATTCTTATGGTATTAAAAACTACAAATGCCTTACACTGACTCCATTTAAATCTGAACTGCATTTTCATTGTACTGTTAAAGAATTTTTTTAAAGCAGTTGACAACTGCCCAGCAACAGCAGCCTATGTTTGCAGTCACTATTTTAGGCTACATCACATGTCAATTACATAACCTTGTTTTACTGCTCTTGAACTGGTTAGAACAACCTGGGAAACAGATTAGGGCAGTCCCTCTGAGTTCTGTAATCCAAAATCAATTGCATGCACCACTCTTCCATCCCCCTTTCTAAAGCACTACAATACTGAATCTACAGTAAGTCACCCTCTCTCAATAACTAGTTACTTATTGTTAGAGCTTACTGAAACATTTGATAATTAACTTCCTCAGTTCTGTTTAAACCAGTACAGTCTGACCATAATAAAGTAATAAACAATGATCCTGGCTGCTGACATTTATGGGTGGTGCAGGATTAAGATGCTTATAAATGCCATGAGAAAAAACACAGAATTCATATATAGATTCAGATAGATAGATAGATAGATAGATATTGTCCCTCCTTTTAAAATAGAGAAAGTGAACATTAAATTTTTTCCAATATTGAGGCTAATTCTGGAATCATAATATGGCTCTATATTCTTTATAACTCAATAGGTCTGGTCGTCTGTGTGACTATATAATTTCCAGATCAACATGCTTGCTGATGCAGAGAGAGGCTATGTTTGCCATTTGTTCAAAAACAATAATGATGCCAATCTATGCTACTGCAAGAGAGTGGGGTTTGGATACAGGGGTCCAAGGCAGAGAACATTTCCCAATTTTTCTTTTTACAAAAAGTGAAAAAAAAAAAAAAAAAAAAATTAACCATATAGATTTAAAATATACATTATAAAGCAAATGTATTTACTATGTTGAGCTTGACATTTTTCGTACTTCCTTCTGTTTCTATTATCTAATGTTCCTTCTATCACATGATGCATCTTTTCTTCCGTTTTTTTCACTGTTCATATTTCCTCAGACTAATTAGTCTAGGTCTGCTGCCCTGGGCTACTTCCTAGCTATACGCTCCTTCAGTTTTGGGCTTGGCCCCTATAGTTTAAACCAGGGGTAGGCAACCTATGGTTTTAATTGAATTTTAAATGAAGCTTCTTAAACATTTTTAAAAACTTATTTACTTTACATACTACAATAGTTTAGTTATATATTATAGACTTATAGAAAGAGATCTTCTAAAAACATTAAAATGTATTACTGGGACGCGGAACCTTAAATTAGAGTGAATAAATGAAGACTTGGCACACCACTTCTGAAAGGTTGCTGGTTTAAACAGTCAATCACTTAACAAAGAGTTCAAATGAGCAGGGTCCTATAGGACCTCCTGGCTCTCAAAAGGGGGGGGGGGTGGTAGTTGGAGAAGGGACTGCCAGTTTGCCTTACTGGCTCTATGGCCACCTCTCAGGGTCAACCTTCTGTCTTGCTTCCTGGATAAATTTCCTCTCTCCTGAAACCTGTCCACGTCCCCTTTGCCTGGGCTGGTTCTGAGCTCCTTTTAATCCACTCCTCCAGATGGACCATGCACAGTAGGGCCATAGGGGTAATGCTATCTGGGCCCAGTATTGCCTTTTAACCTCTTTGGGCCCAGTGAGGGGTTTGTATATCCCATCACTCTAGGACTCAGAGTGGGAGTATGATAAATTCACTATGGCAGCAATAATTTATAATACTGTCAGTAAACGCTCTGGCAACTCTTTTCATCTGGGAACTTTCTTTAAATGTTGCAGGTAATTCATTAATGATAGTCAGAAACTTTAAAAAAATATCTTTTGAGATTCAGAACCTGGAACTGATGACTATCAAACTAACATTAGACACTCAAAACGTTAAATATAACCTGCAGAGCGTTTGTTAAAAAGGGGGCTCATGCTTATCTTTTACTTCTTCAGGATGGATAAAAAAGGTCTGACCATTTTTTTAACCTTAATATCAGGAATGTCATCTCTGGTTTAGCCAGAGGACTTGTGAGGGGCAGGAGGAGAGAAATCCTCTGAAATGAAACATGGCAACCATTCTGTACCAGCAGAACAAGCTATTCTTTTGTTTGTTTATTTGCTTGCTTGATTCCAGGAGGGTAAGTTATTCTTAACTTATACCTTAAAGAAGAGGAGGAATTTTAATAGCTATAGTGAGCCAAACTCTCAACTGGTGTAAATCAGTATAACTCCATTGACCTCGCTGATTACATCTGCTGAGGATATGGCCTAATCTAGTCGTTATTTATGTTGGAATTTGGGAACTAACTACACTAGTCCAGAAGACGATAAGCTGTGGGGAAGTGCCGCTTTCCCAAGCCAGCGCAAGAGGGAGATCTGTGCTCCTCCCTGCAATCCATTCCCTAATCCTCCTTAGTTTAACCCCGATCTCATCTCTTACGAAACTTCTGGAATTGTTGTTGTCCACCAGTCATCAAGACCTTAGTTTCACATCTTATACAAGCATCAGAGTGCCACCTAATATTGATCCAAAGAGAAGAGTGCCAGCTACTCAGTCACCAACCCCACTTCCAGTTACCGCAGCATGTCAATCTTCTCTGGAGGACACCAAAGTATTAACAAAATCCACATTCTGGGCTTAGTTTACAAGACCTAACATAACTACAGCTTAAAACAGAATGCATGTGTAGGCCACATGTTTGCTCTGCAGTTTTTAGTGGTGTAAATAAATGAAGAAACAGAGGAGAGGATACATAATTCTTGTTTTTTTGTGACTGCACACTTGCCAGAGCTGGCCAGGGTGACTCTGCCAGATGGACCAGAATCATCCAGAAATTGGGTATGGGGGGCACCAGGTGTGCTTATTAGTTGTTTGAAGCTACTTGGGTGATTTCCATTCTGGGCAAGCAGCCTGTCAGGACACACCCAGAGTCGCGCTCAGAGTGGAACCATTGAGAACCCAAGGGGAGGGGCGGGACTTTACAAAGAGTAGGAATGGGAGCCAGACTTAAGAACTCAGCAGAGAGGAACAGCGCAAGAACCAGATGGGTCTCCTGTAAGTATTGCATTTCAGGGCTTTGCCAGTTTTGTTGGATTAAAACTGCAAGTCCCTTCACTCCACTGAAGAAGAGGAGAACTTGCTGCTTGGGGAGGCAAATTGCAGATTGACATTGCAAAGACAAAAGGGGAGTTTGAATGAGAACGAGGGACTATCTCGTTTCCCAACTTTAAGGAGCTGGCATGCCCTACAGAGGGTTTGGAACCATTCAACAGAGACGGAGTCGTGTCCTGTGGAAGTGTATGCATATGCACAATTATATTTGCATTGAACTTGTGATAGTAACAAGTTGGGGAAACTTGCCTAAAAGTGTTATCTTTAAAAAGTAATTGACAATATTTATAATTTTTCATGGGTTACAAGTAAACTGTTTTGCATTTCTATCTGTCTACAGCTATAGATTTAGTAAATATTTATCCTTTAAAAAGACTGTCACTTTTGTTCTCTCAGAGATATAACTTTGTACTCACTCTCTCCTTCTCTTTCTCTGAATGAAAGTCCTGAAAAGACTAAAGTCTGGTCTATACCCCAGCAGAGAGGTAAGCTGAGGTATAGGAAAGGGGAAAGAAAATATTTATACTTAACATTAGCATAGTGCTTTTTTCAAGCACATTACAAGTGTAATGTGGTCAAGTTACAGTTGCTGTGACAACTATAATTTTGAATTACCTGAATTCTGGGTGTTTATATTCTCAACATTGCATTAATGAAGATTTTTCATTGAATTTCATGTTAATTTTTCACAGAGATAAATAAAAAAAAAAGGGAAAATAGAAAGAAAGAAAAAAAATGAATGGCACAATGAAATGATCACATTCAGAGTGATTAACAACTGAGTGAAAGTACTGAACTGCACATGTCCCATGTACAATTTTCAAAAAACTATAAACTCATTGTTCCCAAAATAGATTTCTTCAGTAATGTTAAAGTAATTTGTCCTCATTCAGCACTATGAGCCTCTCCCAAGGGTCACTCATGAGTAATTTTACTCACCTACGAAAGGTTTTACAGAATTCATCCCTAAGTTGTTGCCAAATATGAAGTTTTAAATCTAAACAGTTTTTAAGTTAAAACAACCATCTTAAATTTTCTTAATGTGTTTAAAACACATTTCCATGCTGACAAAATTCAAATGGCAAAATGTAATTTTACAAACGTTCCCCCACCACCACAAAAATTCATACATATGTATGTAATAACAAGCATGAGGTATTTTAGACCAAATTATTATTATAGTTTAACAAAACACTGGAAAGCAGGGACTTGGAACAAAGGTACCATCTCAAAGTATAACCAAAGCATTACCATGGCATAAAAAGACATATCATTTTACTTCAGAAATCATTGTATTTAATTGACAATAACTTTTTCAAAAATTGTTTTGCTTAGTTAAACCAAAAGACCAGTTTCAGGGAAACACTATAGATTATGGCCAATATTCACTCCAAAACCAAAGAGAATACATGATTTGAAGAAACTGATGTCCATCCCAAATATGCCCATTTATGAAAATCTTATTTTTCTTCAATTTATTAATATTTAATTTCAAAGAGGAACATGGGTGATTTTTATAATTTTATTTCAGTTTCATTATTAAAAGCCCAGTAATGCTAAGCAGATTGTATGAAAATGGCTTCTTGCAAGAATTAAGGTAAAAATAATTCAAAGTCACATCTATTGACATGTGACGGTCTAACAGAAGAGCATGACGAGTATGAAAATGCTCTGGGCCAATTTTAATAAAATTTAGCAATTCCCTTATTAAAATCAGATATGCATTATCCGGTATTTACCTACTACCAGATTTAGAATTACAACGGTGAGTAGTTCCATTGAAGTAAATGGAATACTTTCCAAGGTAGAGTGTATTCGGAGAATTGTGCCAGTCAATGCCTTTTTATTCCTCAGTTTTACCCAGCCATCTGAGTCCATTGTCAGATATTACAGATGGTAGGCTACGAGGCTAGTATCTATAAAACATTTGAGAGTTATGAAAAGGGATGAAGATTAAAAACAGAATTCTATTAATACCCAACATATTTTATAAATAGGGGGGGAGAGGGATTTGGACCCCATCCCCACAAAAAGCATTAAGAATTAAAGGAAAGTTGCAAATGGACTAAACAAAAATAGTAAGATTCTATTGTTTCTGTAAGTTTACCAATTTTACTCCACTGTAACTGCGGACCCATAACTGTGAAAATAAAAGGACAATTAGATCCTGTACTTTCTCTGACATACAGGGAGTACCTTTGCAGTATGGCTTAGTGTTGCTGTTTTTAGAAGTAACTCTGAAACTGGTAGACAGCTGTATTAAACACTACCCTGAAAGGTACATTTGTGTCTGAAAATCTATAAAAGATGAGATGAAACAAACTTAAAAGCTGATGAACTTTATGTACTAAAAGGTTTTTCCAGTTTGGTAAGTGGATTATAATGAAGTGTGGCACTGTGTTTCATACAACTTATTAGTCCAGTGTTTCATACAACTTATTAGTCCAGTCCCACTGATTTACACTCTGAAGCGGTGTGATGATTCCATAATTGGCATATAGCCAAAACTAACATGCAGAAACAATTAAGAAATTATGTGGAAATCATTTTTGTTTTTGTTTTTTTTAATAGAGAGAGTGACTATTAGTTAGTTATCATAAAGGCCCAAATTAGAATAATTCAGTTATAGAACATTAAATGGATGCAACTGAAGTAAACTATTTTTTAAAAACACAAATGAAAAGATGAATGTATGTAAAAAGCCATCTCAAGCCGGATTCATCCTGTCACTACAGCCTCTTTGTGTGTGAAGAGCTTGTAGGGCAAGCATAAAGCCTCTCTTGGGAATACCGCTGTTCCAGGAAACCACTATGTCCAGGTCTAGAGCTGGCTTCATCAGCTGTGCAGCTGCCTACGGTGGAGGATGCATCCCAGGATATGTCAGTAGTAGAGTGGGTGTGTGAGTTGGGGCAAAGTGCCAAGGATACTCGATGCCCAAGGAGGTGGAGGATGGATTTGTCCGATCGTGTTGAACTACACAGAGAGTTCCTTAATACAGAGTTTTAAGGGTGGGATTAGAGAGGTACCGAAGAGATGCATTTGTAACACCGACAGACCCTGGTCGTCGGCGGGCAGGATCGAATTGGGGATCTCTGGAGTTGAGTGCATGAGCCTCTACTGCATGAGCTAAAAGCCAACTGGCTGTTAGCTAAGGCTGTAGAGCAGACTCATTTTCTCTCTCTCTCTAAGTGGTCTCGGTGCCACTATATGGGACAGAACAGCACATCCAAGAGGTGTGAGGGCTACACATTCAGACAGGAAACCTATTTTACTCATTCACTGATGAACTACTATGCTCAGTTTATTCCCCACTCTGCTGTTTTCATTCATTGGCTAAAGATCATTACACCTAAGTTCCTACTTATTATTTGACTACTTGGGCAGGATTTATCAGCTGCATACCGGTCCTGTAAGCGAGAACTTTTATAGTAATGGGACGTTGACTTATCAGAGATAATAAGACTGCCGAGAATTTGAGTTTGTCACTGATGCTTTACCAGGTTGTAGGAATCTTTCCAGTAGGGGAGCCCAGCTACTGATGTTTATTCTGGTTTTATTAATTATCTTCATTAGCAGTCTGGAAACAGGAAGAAGAGTGCAAGCACTATTGTGGACAGGGAAATTATATGAAAGGATCTACAGAAATTAGAAACATGGACAGAAAATAATCAAATGAAGTTCAAGTTTGAAAAAAATGTAAGAAAATGCATCCAGGGAATAATCCACAAACATTTTTAATAATAGAGGGAAACTTGGCAAGCAGTAATGTTGAAGGAAACCTAGGGATAAGAGGACAAATTAGCCTTAATTATTCAGTGCAAGATGGCAGCACAAACTGTCAATAACATTTTGGGCTGCATATGCAGAGACATTATGATATAGAAGAGGATGGCATAATAGTCTTTTCTCTATGCAGTTCTGTTGAAAACACACCTGGAATACTACAGTCTGTTCAGGCACGTTCATTATGGGAAAGATATAAACAAATTGAAGGGAGCTCAGAGAAGTGGAACAGAAGTGATTAGGAGCGGGAGACAGTGACTTATGAGGAAAGATTTAAAGAACTTCTTTATACAGGAGGGGTGGAAGCTATGGGGTGACAGAGGATAGGCAAGGGAGCAAGGGGAGCTACTGAGCTTCAGGGGACGGGCAGGAAGGAAGGAAGGCAGCCAGCTCCAGGCTGGGAAGGGGCACCCCGGCAATTCATACTAACATTCCTATGGCAGCTCCTTGGTGAGTGGTATTCTGTCCTTCATCCAACTCCTCGGTGACTGGCGCCCTGAGCACTGACACCCTTCTACCCCCCACCCGGGTGCAGGTACCCTGGCAACTGGCGCATGTGCTCCTGCCACTATTCCAGAACCCACGGTGGCTGGGAGAGGAATGCTATTCCTACCTGCTCCCCAGTGGCTAGCCTGATCTCATGCACTGTGGCAACTGCTCCAGCCCTTCCTCCAGGTCCTACTCTTGCCTCCATGAAATATGGGAGGGCAGTGTGAAAACATACATCAGCCCTCCTCCCCCAATATTTCCATTGTGGGGGTGCTAGTCACCCCCTCCTCCTTTGTTCTGCTTCCCCTCACTTTATATATCTATAATTTGACTAACCTATGGCTAGGCTACAGCTTATTCAGCAGAACTTATGTCACTCAGGAGTGTGAATAAACCACCACCCCTGAGTGACATAAGTTACACTGACATAAGCATGGTGTGGACAGCGCTATGTCGGTGGGAGAGCTTCTCCTGCCAACATAGCTTCTGCCACTCGAAGAGGTGGGTTATGCCGATGGGCGAGCTCTCTCCCGTCGGCATAGAGCATCTTCACCAGATGCACTGCATCAGTGCAGCTGCACCACTACAGCACTGCATGTGTAGACATGCCATAAATGACAACTAATGTCAATATAAAGTCTAGGTGTACTTGTAGGGTGTCAAGTCCAAGCCCAATTCAGCAAGCTACTTAAGCAGATGTCTAATTTTAAGCATGTGAGTATTATTTAAAAGTGGTACATGAAGGTTTAACTATGAGTAATAGGATAAAATTAAGACAGGAAAATGTTAGGCCACATATAGAAGAAAATTTCCTGACAGCGACTATGTAATAGTCTCTGAAAGGAAATGGTGGAAGTTCCATTGCTTGAGACATTTAAAACTATGGCCCTGGTCCTGGATAGACTTATGCACATTCTTAACTTTACATGTTGTCTCAATGATGTCAGTGGAACAACTCTCAGTGCATAATGTTAAGCACACACATAAGTCTTTACAGGATCAGTATCTAAAACTTGACAATGCACTAAAAATGTACAGCAGCAATCAGTCTTGCATTGGTGGGTATTGACTAGATGACCTAACAATGATTTCCATTGTGGGTGACCTAAATCAGGTGAGGTGATCATAATTAAAGATAATATAGTACTGCAGGACTGGCTGGATCCCCTAGCTGTTCAGTTCCAAGGGAAGGGAAGTTTAAAGATTCAGATTTTTCATAAAAGTCACAAAACATATTTCTGAGTTGTTAACTGGCCTCCACTGAAAGACACTTTCATTCTTAAGCAAATTTCTGCTTGTGAATAAGTTATACTAATTTCTATGATTCACTTATGGTGTTATACATACACAAGTTTTAGAGTTCCAAGATCAGAGAAAATAAATACAGAGCTGTTGAAAGAAAGAAGCTCAGAAAGCAATGGCAGCAATTTCAAGAGGTTTATAGGAGACTTACAATTGAAAGACTCTAGTTTTAAACAAAAGCTAGAAATCTGAAGCGCTTATCAAAAGGTCAGCACTTTATTACTAAATTATGTTGCACATGTAAATCTGAATGGTATGCTGAGCTTGGCTATATTTTGGGCTAATAATGCGTTATAATTTCTCGGTATTCTTATACGTCAACATTTACCTGAAATAGAATTCTGTGTAAAGTGTGAGTACTAGATTTATAGGAATGAGGTAAGAATTGGCATAAAGTCAACAGTTCTCCGTTTCAGTGTATCAATAATTTTGATTTTATATTATAGACCTTTTGCAGTAAAATTGTTAAGTTTCTGGCAGAAGGTAAAATGACTCCATGGTTGATCATCACTTTCATTACTTGCAAGTGCAGTATCTATAGCCCTGGTATTTTAACTTCAGGGAATATTTTTTATTTTCTATAATACTGCAAACAGTATGAAATCTCTCAAAAACAGATTATAGGTGGAAGTGGTGGCACTACGTATAGTTAAGGTTGCCCCGACATTTCCCATTATAAAACCTTGTTGGCAAAGTCGGAAGCAACTGAAAACCTTTAGCAGTTAGTCTGAAATTTTCCATACCAGATGTCTGCCTCAGGGTGAATTTTAAGTATCAGCTAAAACAGTTCAGCCATTTCTGAGAATGAGGTTAGGGGAAAATATGTTGTTTTGCCCATGGGAAAAAAATTCTTACAACTGTTTTGTTGAGAAGCACTAGCACACCTACATGCTTTGGAGCAGAAACTTAAAATGTTGTGTCAGAGATGTGCCTTTTGATATCCCCATGAATTTTTGCCCAGATTTGGCCAAGTTGCAAGCTCTGAAAAAAAAATCTCAGTTTGCACATGCTTTGTAAAAGTTTGTTAGAGCTTGGTAACTAAATTCTCTGAAGATTCCTTCTACACAGAGCATGCTCCAGCTAACAGCTGCAGGAGCTGAGCAGAACTTTCCCTGTAATTGTGCCTCTTGGCTGCCAGATGATGCTGACACAGAGTGGGAGACTCTCTCCTGTGTCCTTAATACTGGCAGTCAGGAAATCATGAGAAGGAGGAAGCTACCTAATTACAAAGCAGAGGAGTGAGGAGAACAGGGGCAGACAAGGGTTGCAGGATCTAGAGGGTGGGGAGGTGGAACAGGAGCTGGAGGAGGGGGAAAGTTGGTGGAGACAGGAACAGGAGGGGGAGGCTGGACAGAAGCAACGGAAGGGGAGTGGGAGGGAGGTGAAAGAGTAAATGGGAACGGGGGAAGAGGGGAAAGGGCAAAAACTGCTGTGGGGGACAAGAGCTCAGGGATGGAATTGAGCATGAAAGCAGCAAGCGCCGGGGGATAGGAGCAAAGTAGGAAAGGGCAGTAACTGGGGCATGGGTGTGTTGAGATGGATAGAAACAGAGAGCGAGAGGGAAGTAGGAGATGGGAAGTGATTGGGAATATAGGAGAGCGGGGGAGGAACTTGGGGGGGGGGTAGGAGCTGGAAGGGTAGGAGTCAATGGTTGCAGGGTGGCTAGGAGGAGAGGGTGGGCTGGACATAAGCAGAGGGCAGACAAAGTTATTTGGGTAGGACTGGTCAGAAAGGTCTATAAGTGCTAGAGCACACTCCCCTCCACAACCTAGGATTCCCGAGTCTCACCATTCATCTCCTGTCAGCAAACAGCTTTGAAAACCACTGGCAAAGTGTGTCTCTCATCCCCCTCTAGTGCTTGGTACATATAGAAGTTAACAATCTACTACTGCTGCTATCAGTTACACCATTTGCTCAAGTGGTTGAAGTGTGTACTGGGGATCTGAAGGTCCAAACCCTGCTGGTGACCCACTTTAGGGAGTCTGTATGGTTCCACATGATAGAATTTTTTTTTCCAGTTTGTTTTACAAAAATGTGGGAAATTAAATCCTAAAAACTATAGTAAAAGAAACTTAAGGTTATAAACTCAAGCACTCAAAAGTGAGGAAATGTCAGATCCTTAATTCAGCCTCCTTAAGCATGTGCATCGAGCATTACATGACCACATTCTATTTCTTCCACAGGACCCCTGCCTCGTTCAGTGCACAGGATTGGCTTGCTCTGTGGATAAATCAGGGTTCTGTAGTGAATGATGCTGTCTATAGAATTTCTGCCTCTTTTTGCGGAAGTTGGAAGGTGTGCCATGAATGAGGCAGAGAATGCAGATAGAGAAAGGAGGGTCTCATGGTTAAAGAAGTTGAATGCCACCATGGAAAATTGGATTCTATCCCTGCCTCTGTCACAGAGTTCCTGTATGATGCTTGGTAAGTCACGTAAACCAAAGCATTCAGAGTTAGTCACTGAGTATTCCTCATTTTCTGTGTGCCCAATGTGAGAGATCTGGCCTCTGAAACCCAGGTCTGCCCCTTTCGATCACTGCAGCTGAAGTTGATTGGTGCTATGCTCTGAACACATACAAAGTACTATAAAAATGCTAAGTATTCTGAAAAATCAGGCCCTCAGAATCCTAAGCAGGGAACCCAAAATTGTTAGACACATTTGAGAATTTTGGCTTCATCCCTTTGTGCCCCAGTTCACCCTCTGTAAAAAGGGAATACTACTACTACCTAATCTCAGGGGGTATTGTGAAGATAAATTCATTAATGTTTCTCAAGCACTGAAATATGATGTCAAGAGCACCACAGAAATGCCCAGGAGGAAATTAATAATTATGTATGCAGCAAAGTGTTTGCAGTAAACACTTCCTAGGGCCAAAACACTAGATTTGAAGGATAAAACAAAATATTGAATAACTACCCTTTCACTGAGTGAGGCAGGCAGGTTGTGATTATGTAATTAAAGACTGTATCATAATACATATGCATTAGGGGGCCAAATTAAGGTTGCCTTGGTACTGAAATGCATTCTGGTATTTCCTAATTTTTGAGTACTTAATTTTGCAACCTTAACATTCTTTTAACATAGGTGTTGTTTTTGATGCAATATACATAAGCATCTCTATAAATTATCATTGTTACACTATGGTGCATTGTGAAGTTTAAAATCGCTTTCCTGCAACAGTATTACATACTGTTTTATATGACTCTGAAGGTCAACTGTGTGTAATGACAATAGGTCAGATTTTGACCTCTAGATCTGTATACAGATTGCTTCCTCTACAGGAAAGAACGTGAGTTTATTGCATCAATAAGAACAGGAGTACTTGTGGCACCTTAGAGACTAACAAATTTATTTGAGCATAAGCTTTCGTGGGCGAAGAAGTGAGCTGTAGCCCATGAAAGCTTATGCTCAAATAAATTTGTTAGTCTCTAAGGTACCACAAGTACTCCAGTTCTTTTTGCGGATACAGACTAACGCGGCAATATTACTCCGAAATATTGCATCAGTAGCACCTTTCTTGGCAGGGCCGGCTCCAGGCACCAGCCGAGCAAGCTAGTGGTTGGGGCAGCAGATTGTACGAGGCGGCATTCGGCCCAATCCTTGTACAGGGGCGGCAGGGCCGCTTTTTTTTTTTTTTGTTCCACTCCAGCCGCCCTGTAGGGGGCGACAGTGCGGAGGAAGGAAGCGCCCTGCAGCAAGCCCGGCAGGGCAGCCACATCCTTCCCTCTCAGCCGACTGCGGCGTGGAGCCCTCCCGGCAAGCGGCAGGCGGCTCGGCGGTTTGGGCCGCTGACAGCACCCCACTGAAGCCCTGGCTGCCCCCTTCTCTCTCTCCCCCCCGCTCTCTCCCCCGCTAGCCGGGGCACCAGCGCAGGGAGTCCCCCTGCACCCTGGCTCTGGCCGCGCCGCAAGTTTTTTTTTTTTTTTTTTGCTTGGGGCGGCAAAAAAGCCAGAGCCGGCCCTGTTTCTTGGATCTATGCAGAGCTCTCCACTAAGAGACTGCCGAAGCAAAAAAAAAAAAAAGAAAAAAAAAAAAGAAAGAAAAAAAAACGGCAGCCGCAGGGAGTGCGTGGAGGGCGGTCAAGGAGGCTCACAGGGGGGCAAAGGGCAGCACCCACCCGCTCCCTCCTCCCGTGGGCAGACAGGCGCTGCAGCCCGCTCGCAGCTGGGTGAGAGGGGCTCCCCCCTCCAGCCTTGGGGTTCCACTCCTGGCTGGGCAGGCTCTGAGGAGGCCGACACGAGGGTGTGCGACCTCCGCGTGGCGCCAGCGGGGCTCGGCACAGTGCAAACGGCGCTGGGATCAGTGGGGCCCTCCCCTCTGCTGTCCGCTGGGCCGCTGCAGAACCCTCCATCCCTCCGGTGCCCGCTGGGCGGCCACAGAACCCTCCCTGCCACCACTGCCCACTGGGCCGCCGCTGAACCCTCCCTTCCTGCCTCCGCTGCCCGCCGGCCGCCGCAGAACCCTCCCTCCCTCCCTGCGTCCACTGCCCGCCGGACCGCCGCAGAACCCTCCCTCCCTGCGTCCGCTGCCCACCGGGCCGCCGCAGACCCCTCCCTCCTTCCGGTGCCCGGGGGCTGCAGGAGGTGCTGGCTCAGCCGCTCCTTTAAAGGCGGCTCGGCCGGGCCGGGCTCAGAGCAGCGTGGGAGGCGGAGGCTGGTGCAGGCGCTGGGGAGTGGCGCGTCCCGGGGATCCCGGTGGCATGATGAGCGGTGGAGATCGCTAGTTCCTGCCCTCCCCGGACCGGGGTCCATGCCCTGCAGGGCTGGGCTGGCCACCCCAAGATTGGCCGGAATGCCGCCTCTTACAATGTGCCGCCCCAGGCACGTGCTTTCTCGTCTGGTGCCTGGAACCAGCCCTGTTCATAGAAATGGTAGCTGCACTACATAGGAGTTAAGGGCCCCAGCACTGTTCTGGAGGCACTAAGATTCCTGTGGAATCCCCTGCCTCTGTGGATCCAGGCAGGGCCGTAGCAACAAAGAACGTGGCCCCCTCCGAACGGTGGCCCCCTCCGAACATATGTCCGGGCGGGGCCCCTTACAATGCAGAAACTGGAATGCGGTATTTATTTTGCCACTTTTAGGGGCCCCCTTCCTTGCGGGGCCCCCTCCGGTCGGAGGGTACGGAGGGCGCACGCTACGCCTCTGGATCCAGGAAATTCCAGAGATGGCCACAGGTTTAATTGCCTGGAGCGAACCCTGTTTCCCAACCTCATCCCTCTGAACAAGATGAAGATTTAATAGATTTCAAGGCAAGAAGGTATTATTATGATCATCTAGTCTGACCTCCTGCATAAAAGAGTATTCATTCACGCAGTAATTCCTGCATCAAGCCCATAAATTCTGGTTGAGCTACAGCATATTTGGTAGCAAGACACACAATCTTGATTTAAAAATGTCAGGTGATGGAGAATCCACCTCATCTCTCAATAAATTGTTTCAGTGATTAATTTTCCTCTGTTAAAAGTTTTCATCCCTTTATCCACCTGCTAGTAATGCTCTCCCAAGTTTTGCAGAAGGGAACAATTGAGCTCAATGTGTGAGACTGCAGCAGACATTCCTGCTTTTGGCATGGGACATAATAGCTAAGAACACATTCCATCCCCTCTTACACCTCACAGATTGTGCAGTGCACATAATACATAATAATAGTACATAATAAAGTGAGTTTATGATACCTCTTCCCTACCAATTCCGTGTCTAAGTTAGGTTTGTCAAAGACGACTACTCACACTCATGTTCTGAAAAGACAATTTCTCAGCAACCCTAAAGAAAAGAACAGGGACCTGGGTCCCCTGATTTTTCTTTGCAGGGCCTATCTAATCAGTACTACATACTGTGTCACAACTGCTTCAAAAAATTTAAGTGTATTCAAATTTCAATGCTATGCTTGTACTGAATTCCCGACTATTCTCAGTTGCTCTCACGCAATTTCCATAAATTACAACAATAAACATAGGTTTTTGTGAGAAGATCTATGTTAGCTGCTTAGACACAGATTATATATTGCCACCATTCAATATTTACATCTTCTACTCTCCTAAAATCTTGTAAGGGCAAGAAAAAGGGCTTTCAGATAATAACCACAAACAAGGGAAAAATTCAATTTGATCAAATCTGTTCTAAAATATCCTTTGGAATGAATATTTGAACCAATTCCATTAAAATGAATGGATACTTAAATACCGTAAAATAGATCCACTTTTTCAAACAATATATCACCCTGGAGAAATGAAAATACAAACTGAAAGTTTAGAAGTCATGTGGGTTACTGAATGATCATAAAAATTTGCTTCATCTATGGAGCTAAACCATTACATCCATATATTACAATCAAATTATAGCAATGACTCTTTAATCCTGCAATAGACATTGCAAAATTGAACATTTGTTCCCTATTCCTATGGTTGCATTGACTTTAATTAGGTAACTGGTTCAATTGTTTTGATCTTTTCAATTGGGAGTACATGTGATGGGTTGAACTACAATTAAGATGAGCTTTAAAAATAGGTGTACACATTTTATGGGGTGTGGAGATGAAGTTTGTCCCTTCTTGAGGAAGCAAAGAATATGAGCTATGCAATTCTGTAGCTGTGATGGATTTAAGACAAAGTTGTGAGAGATCTTCTTTTGTGTTTAATCAGTGATTGCTGACCTCTGTTTTCCACTATTGCTGGGAAGTGGTCAGTTAACCCTCATAATTAAGCAATAAGGCATGACAGAGTGCTGTCAGCTTGCAAATGTAATGAGGCATAAGGAGAAATCCATGGACGTGCTTTAGATACTTTTAAATGGACCTGCGTTACAAGTTACACAAAATGAAATTAACGCAGCTAATCAGCCACTTGGGAGCCATGGGTTTGCCAAAAAACAGGGGGTTCTAATGAACTGAGGGCAGTCTATGCGTATGTAACATGAAAAGTCCCTGGACAAACTGAATATTGAAAAAGGAATATAAAGAAAGAATGGCTTACTATATTTTATCATGTGACTGAATTGTGTGAATTAATACAGCAATCAGCTGCACTACATGCATTGGCACACAAAATGTGGATGCCTCAAACACCCTGTAGAAGCAGAGTTCCTTCAACCACCAGGATGTTAGTCAACAGCCTACTAAACCATACCACAGAGTGGGTTTTATTAGAGAGAGTGAGATGCACTTTAGACCCATTTTAGCCCCTCTCAAGTAGACCCCTTTGTGGGCAGCTTTCGCTACATTCATATGTCTCCAGGTGGAACTATGTAGTTCCATGTTCACTGACGGATTTAACTGGGTTTGGCACCTGTAAGCAATTTTCCTCCAGGAATCTGAGACTACCAAGCTGATTAAAGGGGCTCAAAAACACCTTCAAAACAAAACATTATTTATTCACCCAAAAGATATGCAGCCCACAGAGCAAAGTGTTTAAACAGTAAAGGTCTATACATATATTTCCTCCTTATTTAAACCTTAATCTTTCTTTGCCAGCTTTGGTAAATTCTACTCAGAGTTTCTCCCACCCCAGAAATGGAAGTAACAGACTGTTGCTGCAGCATGCTCTCTGTATCCCTCTCTGTGTCCCAGAGGCCCACATTTTATCCAGTTCAAACATCTTGTCCTCATTTCCCCCTAAGCCCCTTCATTTGCTCTCTGGGCAGAACTGGTTTATTTCTTTTCCTAGCAATTTCTTTCCCCTCCCCTCCCCTGGAGGTGTCAGGGAGACTTCAATTGGAGGTGAAGCTTCCAAGGAATTCATGTGCATTGTCTTTAAAATATGGTGATTGAATTAAAGTCATGGTCTATGACTTAACCCTTTGAGCCAGGTAGGCAGCAGTACAAAACTGAGCAAGTAAACTGAGGAGCACCTGATATCTATAAAAAATACAGATATTTCCCTCATTTTCCACAGTGGCTTATTGTTTTTACATTATGGCTAATGAATTACATATTTAATTTAAAAAAAATTGGGGGAGAGAGGGGAGAGAGAAGAATTATAAAAAAATCATTCAGCAATAAAACGTAGCTCTTAGAAGAAGAACAACAGAAAATGATTAGGTGCAGGAGATCGGGCAGAATGAAAGTTAGTAGCATAATGCTGAACACAATAATTGACTCATGAGCAGGGATTTGAAGGACAGTAAAGTTTCCTAGAAATAACTGGAGAAGGGATGCTGCTATTAGAGTACTTGAAGATGTTCAAGTAAGTGCATCTCTATGGGCTTGTCTATACTTACCGCGCTGGTTCGGCAGCAGGCAATCGAACTTTTGGGTTCGATTTATCGCGTCTTGTCTGGACGCGATAAATCGAACTCAGAAGTGCTCCCCGTCGACTCCGGTAATCCTGCTCGCCGCGAGGAGTACGCGGAGTCGACGGGGGAGCCTGCCTGCCGGGTGTGGACCGCGGTAAGTTCGAACTAAGTATCAGGGGGTAGCCGTGTTAGTCTGTATCTACAAAAACAACAAGGAGTCTGGTGGCACCTTAAAGACTAACAGATTTATTTGGGCATAAGCTTTCGTGAGTAAAAACCTCACTTCTTCGGATGCAAGAAGTGAGGTTTTTACTCACGAAAGCTTATGCCCAAATAAATCTGTTAGTCTTTAAGGTGCCACCAGACTCCTTGTTGTTTTCGAACTAAGGTACGTCGACTTCAGCTACGTTATTCACGTAGCTGAAGTTGCGTACCTTACTTCGATTTGGGGGTTTAGTGTAGACCAAGCCTTAGAAGATAATTCTGAAAAACTATTACTAGTCAACCACTGTTCAATCTTTATCATAAAATAATTTCCAGCATGTGCTAATAAGCATGCTTTGCTTGTCTGTTTATACCCTTTGCTCCTTTCTCATGCCTTTCAGTCACAAGATATTGCAGCCTCTTCTTCTTAAATGAACAATTAAAATAGAGGAATTGGCAGGCATTCTTACTAAAATTCTGATCTAAAAATGGTTTTGCTTCCCAAAATAAATTGAGACTAGAATACCACAAGTCAGTGTGGTCATTTGGGCTAGCAAAAGCATTATTTGTTTCTAGTGCACTAATTTATAAAAAAGTTATAGGCAATTTTGTTCTGTTGCATTAAAACATTCATGTAATTGAATTCACTGCACAGACCTACTGTATTTGAATGACTTCCAGCTGCCCTACATACAGTACAGCACAGGAGTACCTGAATGATGATACTGCAGAAGAATAGGAATGTGAGAGATCATTTATAGTTCCCAAGGCTCTCTACAGCATTTGAACATTTGTGAGATCCTGTCATTTTAATTCATCTGTTTGCCACTGCATATCTTCTGCGTAATATCATTAAAATACCACTGGCAGTAGCAGTCTCATTCAAGAATCTGAGGTTACCACTGCATAAGTATTTTCCTATGGTTACGCCATTATTAACAGGATAGAAAATCTAAGTATTATTTCTAAATGGAGTGATGTCTTTTATTGCAGTTTTTGATTTTAGATGCTAGTACATACTAAATAAAAAGTAGTTATTAATTTTCCCCAATAGTCTATCATTATAATTCCACTGTATCAGAGAAAATGATCAGCTATAATTTTTGTAATTTCAAGCAGCATTGTTAAGAATGGTATGTGCATGTATCATATGATGCACACACTATCACCAAGTCCCTTTCAGTTCTAAATCCACATGGTAAAGTGGATGAATAAATGATTGAATGCTTAGGTGAAAATATACAATTATATTTAGAAAACAAGATACAGTACAAGTCTGTGAAACAAATACATATAATAAATAAATATCTATTTATAAATAATCTTTTATATCATAAGCAAGACACAAGAAGTAATTCTTCCACTTTACTCAGTACTGATAAGGCCTCAGCTGGATTTGTGTCCCCAGTTCTGGGCACCACACTTCAGAAAAGATGTGAACAAATTAGCGGAAGTCCAGAGGAGAGCAAGAAAAACAATTAAAGGTCTAGAAAACATGACCTATGAGGAAAAATTGAAAAAAATTGGGCGTGGTTAGTCTGGAGAAGAGAAGACTCAGGGGGGACATGACAACAGTGTTCAAGTACATAGAAGGACAAGAAGTAAAGGGCTTAAATTGCAGCAAGGGAGATTTAGATTAGACATTAAGAAAAACTTCCTAACTGTCTGGGTGCTTAACTACCAAGGGAGGTTGTGGAATCTCCATCACTGGAGGTTTTTAAGAATAGGTTAGACAAACATCCGTTGGGAATGGACTAGATAAAACTTTGTCCTGCACCTATCAAGATCCCTTCCAGTCCTACATTTCTACGATTCGGTGATTCTATGCCTACCAAGATTTTCAGAAATAGATTAATAAAATGTAGAATTAGGAACTTGATTGTAACACTAATAACTGCCTGATTTTCAAAGGTGCAGAGCACTCTTTTCTCTTTAAATCTTAGTCACCAATTAATTTAAAACTGTAGTCCTAGCCTATTAAAATAAAGGTTTAAAACCGTACTTTCACTATCAGGCTAGACAAGCACAAAGTTTGAAGGAATCTTACAAACTGCAGTTTAAATTGTTCCCTTTAGAAAAAAGTTACAGCTCAGTTCTTTTGATCTGTGCCCACACAGTATCATACAGTGAATCTCTCTAGCAAAGTAACATTGCAGTTTTCAATATCATCCATTTCTGTAATAAACACCTGTTTTGACAATTGGAAGAACTGTTTGCCATATGTCTACCTCCAACCTGAGGTTCTTTTCCTATACAAAAAAAAACGCAGGTTTTTTATGTGTTACAAAGCAAGCAAGCGAGTTATGCTACAGCATATAGAAAACCTGAAACTATAAAATACAAAATATCCAGTCCATCTCTCTTCTGCATTATAAATGTTACATGAGCCAGTTCCCAGAAGAATTAAAATGAGCAGCTGGGTATATACAGCTTTTCATTTATAATAGTAGTTGTACTGCTTAGTTACAACTATAGTCTAGGTGATGGGCTATAGAACTAGCAGAGAAAATATTAGGCTGTAATAGCAGAATGAATGCAAGTGAACTGAACAAGAGAGAGTGTAAAAGGAATCCTGGATCTAGCTTTCAGCTACAGTTAAAATGAAGCACAAGCAGCAAATGGGGCAAGATTGGAAATTTGACTTAAGTGCACTGAACCTATGATAATTAGAGATTTTTTTTGGAAACAGAGGAATAGAATTAAAATGAAAAATTCAAAATATTTTGTACATCATAATGCGAGTATTTTACAAATGACAACAATTTTATTTGAATATTTCGTTAGTCTCTAAGGTGCCACAAGTACTCCTGTTCTTTTTGCGGACACAGACCAGCACAGCTGCTACTCTGAAACCTGAATTTTATTTGATTAGCACTTAGCAAAACCAACTACAAAAATACTATTTTTCAACAAATTGTAAAAATAAAAAAAAAGTTTCAAACCCACCTAATTTGTGTTCTAAAAACATTTTAAATTGATTTTTGTTTATGGATTTTGAGTTATATTTTGAAATCATTTTACCACAGAGGGTACTTTTCTGTTGGTGATTTCCTTGATTTAAATTTTCAAAATGACATGCACCACACGGGGAGCACACAAACTTCAATGTATCTGCACTAACCCTGACTTACTCACATACAGATATTTATATGCAAATTAGGGTTTGCACGAAAGCCCAGGATTTTGGTTATGTGCATGTTGTACATATGCAGCTGAATGTCAATTTTGCAAATGTGGCCGATGGTATCGTCTTATAATCCATTTCATTTTCAGACAGACCAAGATATTTGTTAACACAATGGCTTTCATCTAACCTACATCTCCACTTTCTAAAATATAACCTTGCCCAAATTCCTTCTCATGATATTCCTTCCATAAGGCATTTCTTTTATCTTTTCTGAAATATTCTTTTCCGAATAATGGTGTCTCTGTAGTTCAGTGAATATACATATCTACTGCCTAGAGTAATAATTCCATTACAATTTCCTGTTCTCACTATTGGTCACCTATTGTACTATTAAACAAAATCTGTATCTAGACTGATTTTTTACATATTAGCTTGCTAAAGTAAATGAAAGTCACTTGTGAGAGATCAGAGGCACTGTCAATGCAGAATGGCTTTCTGTCTTTCTTTTTTCCAACTTATACATTAACTAGCACTGTGACTCAGCAAGAGATCTACAGTTGCTTCTTGTTGAAGGCTGAGCTTAACTCACAAGCAGTCTCTGCTAGGTGGTTGTTTTTATGCTACTTTCTTAGTTCAGCCTTAGACAGAATAAGGCAACTCTACTAGAGCAGCTTGCTTACTTTTCTGCTCATAGTTAAGGTGTTGCAAAGCCAGTCAATATGAAATAGGGAATGAAAGCTTAGTAAATCAGAGCAAAAAATTGGGAGTCAGGGGCATTCTGGATTCTGTTCCAGCTGGGCAACTGACTTATTCTGTGTCCTTGAATATGTTCTTTGATTTCTTTCTACCTCATTAAGATAGGTGGGGATTGAATAAAAAGCAAAACTTATTTGAAAAACTAATGCTGAGCAGAAGTTTCATTGATACAACTCTCTCTCTCTCTCTCTCTCTCTCACACACACACACAATTAATAGTATCTTACTCCAAAAAATTCTGCACATAACACAATGTAAACATCCAACATCCACTCAATATTTTTGTAGGCTTCCATCTCCCTTTCATAATCTTACTATGAACATTTAAAAAAAATCAAAAGAGGCATGGAAAATTGTTACATAACTTCTTATTTAGTAATTTACATCACAACTGACCACACCATTTTCAAAAAATATATATGAAAATATCCAGAAACATAATGTTTTAAATGTACTTAAAATATTTATGTTGATTTGAAACAGTTGACCATTTTTACACTGATTCTTCATTTTATGCACAGGAAATATCTCTGAAATCAGTAAATCCTTAAAACAAGTGAAAATATTTTAATATTTAGGGAGAACTATAATTCTCTCTACACCAGACAAAAATTTATCCCATGAAAAATACAGTGCCCCTTTGCATAACTTTACTTTAGCAGAGCTTTTGATAATTATAAAATATGCTATTATAAGGTGAGTAATTAAAGTGAAGCTTTGTACATTGAGGGCCAAGACTCAGCAAGTTGTATTATATCAGACTCAGCGTTACACCACAAAGTCTGATAAAGGAAGTGGTTCACAGTACAGCATTAGAAATTAATCTCAAATCACATGTGCAACACCTGCAGTGTATTCAGGAAACTAGCAGCACCACAGGACTACAGCAAAATGGCAAGTTAACCACATCAACATCAGATGCTGCAACAATCTGCAGATGAAATTTACATAGTACAAGTTACCAGAGATTCAAAATAGGTAAATCACCAAATATGTTGGGATTTATTGTGGGCACAAAGGGGAGAGAGGAGGACATATTCCCACAGATGCCAGGAATCTGTGATTGTGCCTTCCCAAATTCACATGGTTCTGTGTAGTTACACACCAATGGAAGCCGGGGTAAAATGCTGCTACAATTTAACCCTAAATAGCTAATTAGGCAGGATGTTGTTAAGAGTAAAATATGTGCCCCGATACCATCATAAATAATAATTACACACAAAAAACATTAAAAGAACATTGTTAAGGTTGCAAAATTGGGCACTCAAAAGTTAGGGAATGCCCGAATTAAGGCTGTCTTTGCCTACACTCTGGGGATGAATCAGTGCTGTGTAGTGAAGGAGGCTGTTGTCTGTAAGACGTCCAGCTTTCACTTGTTGCACAAATTGAAATAGATAGTGAATAAGTGAACATACTAATATTCTTTCCTCTTCTTTTGTGTATGATTATCAAGGAAACTTCTACTCAAGACGCAGGGTTAGGACTATAGGAAGAGAAAGGAGGTTTTCATGGTTAAGGTATTTGAATGCTGCTTGGACATCTGGATTCTATCCCTGCCTTGGCCACTGAATTCCTGTGTGATGTAAGTAAATTACTTCAACTTTTCACAGGTGGTCACTAATTGTGCATTCTGCATTTTCTGGTCATCCAACTAGATACCTTGCGGCCTGATTTGCAGAAGCGCTGAGCACTCAACTGCAACTGAAGTCAATGGGAGCTGTGCCCTGAACATATATAGCGCTATGGAATGTTTCAGTCAGTTCCTTTGACTGAGCAGAAAGAAAAGTGTAAGATGATAAACCTAAAATCAAAAATGGGTCAGAGAGAAGAAAAAACAAACCTGAATGGAAAAAAGTAAAAAATAAAATAAAGTTGTAACCTTGAAACTCAGAGTGGAGATTGGGCAGGCAGGCAAATGAGAATTTTGTAAGATGGTATCTTCAAAAAAGCAGTATCACAGGTACATCATTTCCCCTTTTTAAAAAATAGCAAATGTTTGGGACTATCACATCTGAAGAGTAAAAAGATGATGCGATGGCTCAAAAGAAAAATGAAAGTGAAGCTTTCCTAAGGTTATGTGAAATGCCTGAGCCTTTTGAAGAGCAACATGAGTATATTTTACCTGTTCTGTTCAGGGCAGGGACCCTGCCTTCTGTTCTGGAATGTGCCTAGAACATTGTTATGCTGCGGGCTGCTGGATAACAAATGAAAAGTAATAATAAGCTACAAGGACACTGAAGTGAGAGATGGAACCTGGCAGACCAGCTGCAGAAGCAGCATAACAAGTACTACTGCACTGGAGTGGAGGGGTAACATGGAGTCTAGCTAGCGCCCCCACACCCACAGCACCCCCTGGACTCAGAATTGTGGAAGAACGATCAATACACTCTAGGGGCACTAGGACCCATGCAGTGATCCCCATCCTTCACCACGTGAGCTAGGAGGAAGAATTTAACTGCAGGGACTGAATTAACAGGAGCAGCTGCACAAGCAGGTTAAGCGTGGACTTGCAGACAAAAAAATATCCAGTAAAAACTGTAGAAAATATTATTACTGTTCTATGCTGATTGGTTATGTGCTTCAGACCCTTCCCAGCTCCTGTCTCATAGTCTCTTCATCTCAGCCTCACTCCACACCTGTCCCTCAGACATTTCTGCCCTGCTTTGTCCTGCTCACCCCCTCCCTTCCCGTCCCTTCCCTTCCCATTTAGCTAATCCCCTCCTAACTAAAGCTACCCCCAGAAAATTATGGAACTAACATCACATTTGTTGACATTACATTGGATGCTCTGGTTAGATATTACATCCCTTTCTCCCTGGTCTGCTTTGTCTATTTAGATTATAAACCCTTCAGAGCAAGGATTGTCTACTGCTAGGGTTACCATATTTCAACAAGCAAAAAAGAGGACGGGAGGAGCCCCGCCCTAGCCCCGCCCCTGCCACTTCCCGCCCCCCCAGAACCCCCAACCCTCCCCCCGTTCCTTGTCCCCTGACTGCCCCCTCCTGGGACCCCTGCCCCTAACTGCCCCCCGGGACTCCACTCCCTATCTAAGCCTCCTTGCCTCTTGTCCCCTGACTGCCCCAACCCTTATCCACACCCCCACCCCCAGACAGACCCCTGGGACTCCCACGCCCCATCCAACCACTCCCCACCCCCTGACAGCCCCCCCCCAGAACTCCCAACCCATCTAAACCCCTCTGCTCCCTGTCCCCTGACTGCTCCGATCCCTCTCCACACTCCTGCCCCCTGACAGCCCCCCCCAGAACTCCCAACCCATCTAAACCCCTCTGCTCCCTGTCCCCTGACTGCTCCGATCCCTCTCCCCACTCCTGCCCCCTGACAGCTCCCCCCCAGAACTCCCAGCCCCCTACCCCCCGCTCCTTGTCCCCTGACTGCCCCCTCTTGGGACCCCTGCTCCTAACTGCCCTCCAGAACCCCACCCCCTACCTAAGACTCCCTGTTCCTTGTCCCCTAACTGCCCCCTCCTAAGACCCCCCCCCCAACTGCCCCCCAGGACCCTACCCCCTACCTGTACCCTGACTGCCCAAAACTTTCTCCACTCCCCTCCAAAAGCCCCCCCCCCGTTTCTTGACTGCCCCCTCCAGAACCTCCCTGTCCCTTCTCCTGCCCCCCCTTACCCTGCTGCTCAGAACAGGGTGTTGGGCTCTGTGCCAGCCGGACACATGGCTGAGCTCCCCTGCACAACACAAAACCCGGTCCCTGGCCCTGCACAGGGCTGCCGGAGCGGGCTGCAGGAGGAGGAGCTGCTGGCCGGCTCAGAATGCAGGGGGGTGGGGTGGGAGGAGGAAGCTGCTCCGGAGTCCAGCCCGGGACTTTCCTGCAGCCCTCCCAGCCGCTCGCTCTGCCGGGGGAGGGGGAAATCCCGGACATTGTGAGTGCTTTACAAATTCCCCCCGGACGCTATTTTTAGCACACAAAAGGAGGACATGTCCGGGTAAATCCGGACGAATGGTAACCCTATCTACTGCTCTGTGTTTGTGCAGTGCCTAGCGCAATGTGGCTCTGATCTTGGTTGTTCCCTAGGCACTACTGTAATAAACATGATTAATAATAATAAGCAGCAAGGATGAGCTCGGAATAAAAACTGAACTCAGTCTGTGAGTTTAAACCATAGTGGTGCAGAAACAACTTCAGATTATCTAATTTACCTAAAAGCTATCAAAGCTATCTAAAATTGCAATGATTTAACAACCAGAGAACTCTCTCCAGATTTGAGAAGAGAGACTCGGCAGTTACTCCATGGAAAGGAAGAAACTGAAGTGACCGGTAACTTCAGCTTGTAACTTGAGCACCTAATGTTCAGTGCTCTCAGGGGAGGGTGAAAGGGTATTCATGCAGTCCCAGAAAGGACTGCTTTTCTGGAAGGTTCCAAAGCTCAGTGGTACCCACAAAGAAGGCTAAGAAAAAAGTGTGTCCTACAAGCGGGAATATGCAGAAGCCACTTGGGAGAAGAATTAATAGTTTCACCATATGTCTATATGTTTGATCCAGAAAATAATCATAAATTGTCTGATGCCCTTTCAGGGTTTTTTGCCAAATATGTTTGGACTGCTGAGTCACACATATCTTAATTTTAAGAAATACAATTCTACATTTCTTCCTCTTCCAAATTACATGTATTAGTCTGTAAAAGTGTGAAGTTCCCACCCTGTTCTGAATGCATATAATCAAAATTTTGCCCTTGATTTTGGCTTGGAAATTGGATTTTCAAATACAACCTACACAAACATTTCCCTCATCTTTCTCTCTAAACTTGACCATTCGCAGATTTCCCCTCCAACCCCCTGCAGAGTATCTTTTGTCCCATCACTAGCTCCGTTTTCTCCAGACAGCTCCAAGCTCTCTACATCAAGATGATCCAGAGGCAGGAACTGGGAAAATGTCACCATTACTGTTTCACATCCCAAATTTAGATTGGTTGATTCATCCATTCTTTCTGTATCACTAGTTATTTTCATTCCAGTATTAGCAGCTATGTTAACTTTACATGTTTGAGTTCTTCTATCTTCATTGTTAATTTATCTCAGTTGTGCGTAAAGTAAGCACCCCATTTTAAATTATTTTCTTTCATTGTTCCCAAAATGGACATTACTGCTTCTGACAAACTGTAATGCAGTTAGAAAAAATTGGGAGTTTTTTTCAGGTGAATATGTTGAAGGTATTCATGTGTACACATTGAACTAATGGCTGAGACTTCTGATCTTGCATATGTTTAGCAGAAAATACTGCTTTGACTTGCCTGTTATTAAAGGAAGGATGCTAGCTTAGGATTTAGGAGGCCTAGGCTCAATACCCTGCTCTACTTCAGGCTTACTGCGTGACCTTGGGAAAGTCACTTAGGTCCAGATTTGCTCAGCATTGTGGTGCCTTCCCAAGCCCTTGGCAGTCTGCTGCCTAGTGGAATCCTCATCCCTGCCAAGGCTGGCTCTACTGTTTTTGCCGCCCGAAGCAGCGCGCTGAATTGCCACCGCTGACAGTGGGGGCAGTCCGTGTGCCGTTAGGGCGGCATGCGCGTTTCCGTGGCGGCGGCAATTCGGCGGCAGCTTCTGTCTTCAGCCGGAAGACAGAAGCTGCCGCCGAATTGCCGCTGCGGGCAGCTAAACATAGACGCTGCTGCTGAACTGCCGCCGCCGCGGAAACACGCGTGCCGCCCTAACGGCACACGGACTGCCCCCGCCGTCCGCAGCGGCAATTCGGCGTGCTGCTTGGGGGCAAAAACACACGGACTGCTGCCCCTTGCAGATTGCCGCCCCAAGCACCTGCTTGGAATGATGGTGCCTGGAGCTGGGCCTGATCCCTGGGAGTTAGACACACCAGCTCCCCATACAATGCATGAGGAGAGTCAGGTGCCTAGGCAAGGGATCCTCAGAAGCCAGCAAGCTGAGCAGGAAGCTGCGTAAACTAGCCATGAATGAAATTTACAGGGAAGGGCTTAGGCACCTGAGATAGGACAGAAATAGGCACCTCCCTCTGCTCAGATGTTCAGCTTTGAATCTTCTTCAGGAGGTAGGTGCCTAAGCCAGGTCAGCTGCTCAGGTTGCCCAGGCACTAACAGCTGAAAAAATTAACACTAGACCTGGTTTTCCCATCCTGTGAGATTTTCCCATTCCACATCGGGGGGGTGGAGGGGAGAGAGCGAGAGCGCACACATGCACGTCCCTATAACCTGGTTAGTTAGGGGATTCACCTGGGATGTGAGAGACAGGTTCAAATCCCTGCTTTGCCTGATTCGGAGTTGGGACTTAAATCCACATCACCCTACGTTTCCTTGTGTCCTCGGATGTCTTTTCTGCAGGTGCTGTGTTGCCCCTTTACCCTATCAGTGGCCTGCATCCGGCTTTCCTGCTGTAGTATCTGACAGGTATCAGGCCTTACGCATGTTCAAAGCAGGCCTATAAGATCAGCCTCCAGTGGTAAGATCCTACTTTGGGGCTTCGGCTTCAGCTAGGGCTCCAAGCATCTTGTTAGCTGTTGGGGGCATCAGCACTTAGTTGGCTTTGTGAATGCTGACAGGCAGAAACTCTTCAAAAAGTTAGCTGGCAGCTGAGTGGCAGTGTTGAGAATGTCAGTGGGTCTTTAGGTACCTAACTACTTTTGGGGATCTAGGCCTTAGTTTCTCTATACCTCAGTTCTCATTTTTAAAATGGGAATAATAGTGGTACCCTACCTCACAGAGGTGCTGTGAGGATAAATATATTAAAGATTGTGATACACTCAGGTACTATGGTTATGGGAGCAATATAAATACTTAAGATATATAGATCCTCACTATCAGAGTCCACGGGATCATGGTTAATTAGAAATTGGGCAAAAAGAGGAAGGTTACACTTTTATGAATGTAATTTTAACACTGAAACAAACTAACAACTAGTGCTCACAAAACTAAAAAAAAAAAAAATTGAATTAGGGCTGATCCTGTTGGATAGTTATAGTGTTTTTCAGTGCTATGGAGGAGACCCATGTTTAAATACCTACCTTGGCACCTGGCTGTTGCTCTCTAGGGCAATGCTCAGCCCTGGGGAAGGGAATGACTTGAATCATTCAACAGTAACTCATGAACAGATTAAGATGTCAGCCAGAAGAATGGGAGTTATAATTTGGAGTTTTAAGGTGGAGAGGATTTAAAGCTTCAGAAAATGATGGCACATTTTAGCACTAGGTTACTAGGACCTGACCTGCACTGAAATCACTGAGAAGTCTTGAAAATAAAGTTCAGTATGAGATTTTTTTTTTTAATTTCATTAAAGCACTAGCAGGTTTTTAGATTTGCTTGTTGTGAAAGCATCAGTGTTTTTCCACTTTTCTAGTCATTAACAGCTTCAGTTTGTGGTTCCCTATGGCACTGAAGCTGCTAAAATTGTCACTGACTCCTTGCTAGTTTTAAAACCAAGAGACTGCATCAGCTAGAATTTTTTTCTGGAATATAGCACCAGAATGAGCCTGCTCCATTAGTATTGTACACCTAACATTTATTCCCAAGCATTCAGTTTCACTGTGCAGTTTGCTATGCAGTTCACACACATTCATAGCAGCAACAGAACACTTTTTCCCTCCAATAACTTGTAAATGACCTACTGTAAAGTGCCCTGCCTTTAATTAATCTTTTCTCTACTTATGCTAAACTTTGCTTTTTTTCTTTTTTCTTTTTATGGTGCAGCTGTTGCCATTTCTGGCTCCCTTTCCCATCAGTCTCTTAAGGTTTCAGCTACTGCAGCCAGTTAGGGGCAGGAAATAACTGTAGCCATTACCCCACTCAGTCAGCACTGTTGCCTGCCAGAGAGGAAGGGTGGAGGGATCCTTCCTATTCCTATAAAAAAAATTGAAATCCGGTGGCAAAACCAGGGATGATCAGTAATGTTTTTATTTTGCGGTTGTAAAACCATTGCATATCAACTGTATGGAAATACCACATTGGGAACAGGTGAGCCTGTACAAGCTCTCAAGCCCTCAGCAGACCACCCCTCAGCTTGCCCTTAAACCACTATTTCAGTGTGACAAGGCTGTAAATTCAGATTGGCACAATAGATCAGAAGCAGACTCGATTTCAGGGATCCTCTGAATACATACAGATTCTGAGATAAGGTATGGACATTTGTATAGAACAATGTTGAATTCAGAAAGGTCACTGACTTTGTGAAAGCTGTTAAAATGAAAACTGCAGCCTGTGATGGAAAAATACTGGCTCCAACACTGCAGAATGAATAAGAGAATGCAGAGGAGTACAGGAAAGGATTGTGTATATAATTTATTCTAGAGATGGGGGTGAAGAAAAAAGTAATCCTTGCTAGCAAACATCACACAATGGTAGTGCAAAGAAATCTCTTAAATTCAGTTTATTTAGCATGGACAAAAACATTGCTTTTTAAGTGACAAAACACTTTCACTCTCTTGTTCATCAAAATAATCTTTCTAATAAACTTCTATTCTCATAACAAAGTTCTCTTTTTAGTTTTGCTAACTAAGCAAAGTCTTTCAGAATTTTCTAGCATTTCATTCTGCTTGTTTGGTATGCTTCTCACCTTCTAGCCTAGAATTCCTAGTTTTAATAAAAGAAAGGCATTGTGACAGAAGCATCACTAGGAAGCATGGAGATTTCAAAAGACTACTACACTGAGGTGTACCCAATGCTACAGCATGTAGAATATTCATGGGACTTATACATCAATACGTGTTATATGTATCTTTGTATTTCTGGCTTGTTAGGTGGGTTTCTTGTGGAATCTGCAATTGGCAGGAGGGAAGGGGGAATTAATGCAAAGTTTCCAAAGCCAGTTATAAAGATACTAGAGTTGAGCGATTTTTTTCCCCAGTGAATAAAAATTTAGCTGAAAAGAAAAAAAATCAGCGAATAGTTTTGGTTGAAGAAAAAAAAAAAGATTTGGGAAATGTCAAAACAGTTATGACATTTTGTTTCAAAACTAAATTTTTCAAATGCAATAATTCAAATTGACATGTTGTTTAGAAAATGCTGACATTTCATTTTGAAATGTAGTTTCGAGTTGATATTCAAATCATTTAGTTCTACTGAATGAATTTTTTTCAGTTTTTCCTTTGTCAAAATATTTTATCTCTGATCTAAATGAAAATTTGTTTACTGGATTTTTTTTGGTTTGGTATTCACAAAGCTCTAGCAGACACCCAGCCTTTGAAATTTTACTCCCCGGGGAGTGGGAGCATTTACTGGTTTTACCTGTTTTAGGAAGCAAGGGGAAAACAAAGGTTCACAACTGTATAAAATGTCCACCTGAACAGTCTTGTGGCATTTCTCATTATGATCCAAAACTCACATGAGATTGTAACCTAGAGGGCAAACCCTGCTAGCTGGGTTTGAAGGACTTTGAGGCCTACCAGATTCCCCACACGAAAGACAGTTTGTCTTATGATATGTTTTCTCTGTAATGCTTTTGTCGTAAAATAAATGTACTGTGCTCTGTGAAAGCTGGTTGGTCACTAGTGCACATTCTCATAGGCCTTTGTGAGAGAGAGCAAAACTGTAAAGTCAGGGCTAAGGTCAGACCTGCTGGGATAAACACAATGAAGCCCAGGGGGACTGGTCCCTCCCCAAGAGAGGTGATGGCAAAGACTGAGACCTGACTGACAGCCCCGGAACTGTGACGGACATACCTTCATTTCTCTTTCATTTATATTCAAAAGCATGGAACTCAGAGAAATAAGTTTTAAATAGCATATAGCAAGACAATCGGTCAACTGCCAAAATCTGAAATATATACTATACGTAGCTTGTGGACAGGAAGCTTGATCTTTTGGTCCAGTCTGTTATCCCCCATTCTAATGGGCAATATGGCAATAAAGAACCATCCATAAACTGGAGTTGAGAATCCCCAAACCCCAGGTTTTGGATGGTCAAAATTCTTTCAGGAGTTCAGAACCTTCAGAAGTTGCCACCAAGATAATTTTTTTTCCTCAGTGGAAGCCTATTGAGGAGAAGGCTTGGAGGCTTTATATGGCTTTATATGCAAACCTATACCAAAGATGATACATCTCTATAAGCTGTTCACTGAGGTGCACGTAAAATACCGTATATACTTGTTCATTAGCCCGTTCGTTTATAAGCTGACCCCCCAAGATGGTGAGGTAAAAATAGCAAAAGCAGTATGACCCTTTCATAAGCCGACCCTATATTTCAGGGGTTGGCAATCTTTGGCTCCCGGCCTGTTAGGATAAGCCTCTAGCGGGCCTGGACGTTTTGTTTACCTGGAGTGTTCACAGGCACAGAGCCCCCTCAGCTCCCAGGGCTGCAGTTTGCCGTTCCCAGCCAATGGCCACTTCCCGCAGCTCCCATTGGCTGGGAACACCAAACCGCTGCCACAGGGAGCTGAGGGGCTCCGTGCCTGCAGACGCTCCAGGTAAACAAAACGACAATGTATTAGATATTCAATTCAATGATTCCATAGAGTTTAAAATCATCACATTTTGGTGTAGACCCATTTATAAGCCGATCCCTGCTCTTTGATGTGTCATTTCTTTACCAAAAATATTCGGCTTATGAATGAGTGTACAGTATCCAGTGGCCAGTTTAAGCAAAGCAAGCATGTAATTATGCTGGGGGCCATTTCCTCGGGTCAAGAGTGTTCCCTTAGCTTATCACAGAATCATAGAAACGTAGGGCTGGAAGGGACCTTGAGAAGTCATCCATTCAAGCCCCTGCGCTAAGGCCCAAGTAAACCCAGACTATCCCAGACAGGTGTTTGTCCAATCTGTTATTAAAAACCTCCAATGATGGGAATTTCACAACCCCCCGTGGAAGTCTTTTCCAGAGCTCGACTACCCTTAGTGTGCCAGCCATTTTGAAAGAGCACAGTTCCACGTGTAATTCCCCTTTGTGAAATTTGCTGAAAAAGAAACATTCAATATAAAAATAATGGGGGGAAATGTCCATTAACCCTAAAAAAAAGTTTCAAATATAGCCTATGTACAAGATTTCTGAGAGTGCTAACTATAAGCAGAGTTAAAAACATCTGCATTATTCTGTTTAGGTCATTTAAGAGAAAGAAGGAAACACTGAATTCTAAATATCTTAAAGGATTATTTTTGAATATTAATTTTAACTCAAAGTAATTAGCCAATTTATTTGTAAATTCTCAGAAAATTCACTCAAAGACTAAATAATATAATTTTGAGGAGAATTTCTGTATTCTTCATACATAATGAAGTGCCTGAATCCCTACTTTAAGTGCAAAACTCAACTTTAACTAAGATACCATGAGTGGCACTTCCATAATTAATATGTTTAATATCATACTTCCTACTTTCTATATTATACATATATTATACAGTGTTACTGCAAATTCTTGCATACATCTTCACATAGATATAAGCCAAATAAGTTAATAAAAATATGTCAATAAAATTAAGAAAACCCTCAAATAATGTATGTAAATAGGCACTTATTTTTGTTGTACATTTGTCTCAAATCTGTCACATGAAGTGCATTTTAAATGAGCTTTTTAAAAAATGGAGTAGCTCTTCAGACGATGCTAAATTAATATACATTTTTGGTACATTTTTCCAAGCTTCCTTTCTGACACTCCTTTGTGTTTTCCACTGCATATACCTCCACCCATAAAGAGCCATTCATTTAACTTAACAAAATAGTTGTGTGCTAAGGAAATGTGTATAAGTATATTTAGGGTGTTTATCCCTACAGTACCGTATTTTAATGCCTATAATTATTTTAGAAATGAAATGGTGAAGAAAAATTATAATCACCAATACTCATGAAACTTACATACATGCTTAACTTTATGCCTTTTGAGAAGTACTAGTGAAGTCTGTAAAGTTAAAACACATACATCTTTGAAGATATGGAAAAATCTTTACAAAATGAACTACGTTTCCAAACTATGCAAAACAAATTTAACAATTGCTCAAAGTTTGTACTATTTAATTACAAAATAACAATCCCTTATTCCGTGACTCTGTGAAACAACCATTTAAAACAAAATCAACTTTCTACTCTTCACCTTTCACCTGTAGGACAAAAAGATTTCAGTCTACCGAGTTAACTCTGAATGCTAATTATTCAGTAATTACTTGTACTTGCATTTTAATATTACATTTATTGCTGATTAAGGGTTTTTTTTCCCCACCAGAAGTTTGGTTTCTGTGACTTGTAAACCAAATCTCAGTCCCCTGGTACCTCCTAAAATGTAGGAGGTACTTTCTTTAGAATTTTATGAAGGGAAAGGAAAGCCATCAAATAAGCACACCAAGATGTTAGAAACTTAAAGCTATACAATAACTTGAAACATTTATTTTAGTGAAATTTTACACTAAATTAAAAGTAGGTAGACACTTGCTGGGAAGGGAATATGTAGGAGGAAACTAAGGAAGTGTGGTAGTGCTTCATACATTAGAGCTATGGGGCAAACCTGGCCACTTAGATATTAGTAATAGAAACCCAGACCAAACTAGCCTCTGGCGTGCCCATCTACTAAGATTTTATGTTAAAAAAAATTATCCGGTACCATAAATTTGAATCCTCCAGTTCAGACAGTAGGAAAACGAGCAGCTAAAAACTCAGACCAGAGGGTAAGAGACTAGAGCAGGGGTGGGCAAACTATGGCCTACGGGCCGGCTCCAGCTCCTTGGGCTTTGGATCCGGTCTGTGGCGCCGCCGGCACCACGTCCCTGCGGGCCCCCAGGTGGCGGGGGGGCAGAGGGCTCCGTGCTGGTGCCCTTTCCTCCAGGCACCACCCCCCGCGGAGAACCGCGGCCAATGGGAGCTTCAGGGGAGGTACCTGGAGACGCAGCAAGGGCAGCCTTCCGCCCCCCTCCCTCAGGGGCTGCAGAGCTTCCTGGAGCGGCGCGGCGTGGGGCCAGGGCAGGCATGCAGAGAGCCTGGCCTGGCCCCGGTGCATGCCGTTGCCACCCTGGAGCCACTTTAGGTAAGCGGCACTGGGCCGGAGCCCAAACCCCTCCTGCACCCCGCCCCCAACTTCCTGCCCTAAGCCCCTTGCCTGCACCTCGCACCTCTCCTACACCCCAACTCCCTGCCCTGAACTCCCTTCTGCACCCTGCATCCCTGTGCACCCCAAGCTGCTGCCCTGAGCCCCCTCCCACTCTGCACCCCTCCTGTACCCCTGCCCTGAGCCCCCTCCTGCACCCCAACCCCCTTCCCTGAGCCCCTTCCTCCGTACCCCTCTTCTGCCCCAATCCCTTGACCTAAGCCCCTTCCTGCACACTGCACACTGCACCCCCTCCCACATCCCACACCCCTTCCGCACCCCAACCCCCTGCCCTGGCCCTGCATACAATTTCCCCACCCAGATGTGGCCCTCAGCCCAAAAAGTTTTCCCACCCCTGGACTAGAATATCAGACCTGGTACTACACGACTATTAGAGAAAATTACAAAGCTAGTTCTGAATGCTTTGTAAAGTGATGAATTAATTCCATGTGTTCATATTCCAGCCAGTTTGCTTCAGTTAGGAGGATACCTTTTGACTACAGAAGATGGATATCACATGAAGACTTGACTTCAGTGAAAAACTCTCTTGGCCCTGTAGGTCTACTTAACACAGGGTACAAATCCGTTTTGCTATTCTGTTATCAAGGAACTCATCTAAGGCCTGCAAAAAGAACTTAATCATATGATTAATATCACACCTCTTTGGTCAGACTCTACTCTTCCCCAGAACCAGCTGGGTACTGTAGAGAATACATTTCCTCTTTAGGATAGGCCTCTTGTCATAGTCACTGGAGGAGCAGTCTATTTACTCACAAGCTTCTTATTTGCTAGATAGGCAACAAAAAGCCCTACACAAACCTTAGTCCTTGTTAGTGAAAATATAACATCTGCCACTTGGAAATATTTTACATTTACAGAGAGTTTGTAAATAATATTTTTTATTTTATTCCGAGCTCAAACCAATTCATACGAGGCAAAACCAAGCTCCTGCAGCACTCAAGGTTACCCCCATGAATTCTTTCAGAGGTGCCCTAGCAAGAGCATTTGTACATTAGCTAGCATAATAAAAGGAAAGACAACAGCCCAAACACCCACTTGGTAATGGAAATGCCTTATTTAAAAATACCAATTAAAATGTAGTCTTGGAGAGAAAATCTTAATGCAGGTGTAGACCGTCATCATTTACCTTGGAGACCCTCCGATCGAGGCTTTTTCACCAAGATTCACTGGCCTTCAAGTCACCACTCTCTTTTTGCAGTGGAGGGGGAATATATTAATGAGTCCTAGGCACATCTGTCTATGGTTATATAGCTGGTCTTCATAAGTCTTACTGTAGCATAGAAGCTACATGTTATGGGAGTAATGGAATTCTGAAGCACAGTCAGACGCTTCCCAGTCTTTATCCAAAATTCTCTTACAGCTCATGAAAGATTTGGGTATATTTGTGACCAAATACAATTATTTTCTGTATGTCTAACCGAAAAAACAATTGTGGGCGGAGGAGCGGGAAGCTGATTTGGAAAATGCCCGGAAGTTTTCTAAAGCAGTATTTTTCATAATTGCTGAGTTAATACAACAAATATTTTTTAAGGCTAACAACATTGCAGAATTAATCATGAAAATATAACAAAATCAGAAAGTGAATAAAAGAAGCACCCACATGAACATTTACCTTCCACTGCTCTTTTGAAGAAAACTTTGCAACTGCCACAGGTAACCACCCCATAATGACATCCAGATGCCTCATCCCCACATACGAGACATACTTTGGAAGGTCTTGAGGATCCAGTTGATACACTTCTAAGTGAGGAGCTGGGGAAAAATAAAATGAAATGATTAATATTTCAAAAAACACTGGCCATAATGTAAAGCTCAATTAATAATTTATAACAAGGTGTACTGCTCTAAACATGTAACAATTAGAGAACCAAAACTCTTTCTGGCACTGCCTGATTGCATACAACCACAGTTGCCTTAATTAGTACATGAAATATTTTTGTTGCTTATTTTAAAAATACTCATAAACCTATCAATGCTCAAGTAAGGAAACTTCCAAAAGGGCAATTGTGTTTACTGATAGTAGATGAGTAAAATAAACAAAACAACAATAATAAATAATCTTTAATTTAGCAATGCATGTGTTCAGTAATGTTTAGGTGATGCACTATGCCGTTCTTATTTCTACCCTGACTTACCACATTACTCCACAAGTTTACAGTTAGTTAATATTTCTGTTCATATTACATTTCATTAAACAGCCTAATAGCATATATACTTTTAAAGTATGTTATTTCAAAAAAGCATAGAGAACTTTTCTATAGTATTTTGCATGCCAGAATAGGGGAGAAATGTTGGAGGTGTAGGCAAAGGGTTCTGAAACTTCACATATGGACTAGTATCTTTCAAACCCAACTTCAAGAATATGGCACATGGTGGTTTGGGGTTGAATTGGGGATTTATGCACAATCCTCAGTAGATGGCAATTTTGAGGCATTCCCTCAGGGGAGCGGCAAGAGTCATTGTTCTTCAAGAATACTTGGGAGTCAGTTCTGCTTGCTGGTCTGGAGATTCCTCATCCCCTTTAGGGAAGCTTGTGCAACTGGCAGTGCTAGTTCAATGCATTTCTTATGCTCAAAGATGCAATTGCTCAAGAATAAGGAAGGCTTCTGACTCCATCAGCCACTATTGTACACCTATGGTCAGGTACAATCTTGCCCCCTAATATCTCATCACTTCCCTTGGCAAGCACAATCAATTGACATTCTCATGTGCTCACTACCTTTAATATAACAAGGATAAATTTGTGTAAAAAACCGTAAAGTTTTATATTGAGTTCCAAATAGCTATACTATTTCAAAATTTCACATATCTGCTAAAATGGGTATTCTACAGTAGCAGGATAATTTGAAATTAACAGTGAAAATTTATTTACTAACGTTCTCAAGCTCAAAAATGTGTATTCATTTATTCTTTACTGTGAAATAGAAAAGTACTCAGGGATTTTTAATTCATGGTAATATTTATTTACTATAAAGACAGGGGAAAGCCTTGATAAATGTTTCTGAATGAATAAAAAACATTACATTTTTCTCAAGTTGTAGTCATCAATATAATATATACCTCTCTAACAGCAGAGAAAGCATAAACGGATGGGCATTTTCATAAATCCTGAGTAAACTACACAACCAAAGCTGCATTTATAACTTAATATTTTCAAGCATTATAGTTGGATACATAATCTGCTTCAATAATGAGTAGAGCTGGTCAAAAAATTCTGTTAAAAATGTTTCTTGATGAAAAATTGGAGTTTTAACTAAACAAACTTTTTGCAAAAAGTTCTCTGCTTTCACCAGAATATTTCAATTGTTTGTCAAAAACTGCATGAAAACTAAAAATGTTTTCAACTGAAAACCAAAATCTTTTGCCTGAAACATAAAATACTTTGATTCTCAAATGCTGCTGTCTCATTCTCCTACGTGGCTGGGCTGCCCAGCCAGACTTTACCTCCATGATATACCGTGGCATGTGAATACCAGGATGCACTGCCTTCCCTCAGGGAAGACTGTGGTGCATCATGGCAAACCACCTGATCAGGGAGCCTGGCCTATACGGGAGTATGGGAGCATGAGACACTGAAATTACAATTCCCATGAGGCACCATGGTGGCATTTCAGAATTTAAATATTTTGATTTTCAGCCAAAATATTTTTGCTTTAATTTTTTGAGGAAAACTTTAAATTAAAAGGCATTTCCCAACCAATTCTAGTAATGAATTTGAAATTCTGTTCTCACTAGATTCACCAGGTAAAAAAGAGAAAGCAGACACAGCAGGACAATGGTTGGTTCATGCTTGATGCTACATACCTACACAATGTTTACTTACTAAGTACATTCTAAAATATATACCTATTATAAATTTAACTGTGGATTCCTTATGCACCCATAAACCTCCCACCAATTTCAGTGATAGTTTTGGTCAGGATTGGATTATAAATGAATAACACTAGATTTTTTTTAAAAAATAAGCTTGCTATGTTCCTGCACGTTCCATTCACCTTTGTTGTTTTAAAAATGATGTTAAATTTCTTCATACAATAGGTACAGTTGTTTGTATAATATGGAAAATGTATGAAAGTGATCACTTCTAAAAATTTACTGCAACTCATACTGCTAATCTTGAATTCAGTCATTCTGTTCATGAAAGTTATTTCTTACTCACAGGAATGCACAGATGGTTACACCTTTTTGTCCTAAAGCACTCTTATAATCAAGTTGTCAAGTTTTTCCTCAATGACTTGACTTAACCATGACAAACAGGATTACTGAAACAAGCACTTTTAAAATTTCCAGGCCAAATATTCAGCATTTCACTCCACAGAACTGGATTTCTAAATTTTTCCACCAGATTAAATAATATCTGTCAGATTTTACATTTACTGAAAGAAACAAACAATTTAAGAATGAAAACAAACAGTATATTTCTAAACCAGGAAATAAAGTACATTCACTTTGAAACGGCATTTGCCTTGAGAACTCTCCTAGTTATGTTTCTCCCTCTACTATAAATTATATGAACAAGGACATTATCCTCCTTTCCTTGTCAATCTGCCATATATTACAATCCCTGTGCTCATGCTAACAAAAATGATACTATGGAAAGGATTCTGATTTTTAAATCATGCTGATGAAGAAATCTGGAGAAAGGTATACCTCTACCTTGATATAATGCGACCCGATATAACACGAATTCAGATATAACGCGGTGTTCCGGGGGGATGGGGCTGTGCACTCCAGTGGATCAAAGCAAGTTCAATATAACGCGGTTTCACCTATAACGCGGTAAGATTTTTTGGCTCCCGAGGACAGCGTTATATCGAGGTAGAGATGTATATGGATGTGAAGTTTCATAGTTAGCATTAGACGTTCAGTTGATTATAACATTGATTATTCTTAGCTATTTTTCTAGTTTAGTTCTTAAAACGACATATTATTTGGCAAAAATTGCTATTTCTACAGGTCAAAAGAGACCAAAAATTAGTTTGCTTAGGTAATGAATTCTTTGGGGGGAAAATGGTAGTCTGATCCAATGAAAATACCAAAGAAGGGTAGAAGTTTTACCAATGACTTCATTCAGTTAGACCAGTAACTAAATGTTTTTCAAAATCCCTTCCTAAGTCTAATTAAGTTTATATCTGGATATGGCCGAAATAAATCTAGTTTTCAGAAAAAAAATCACTAAAGGAAAATTGCCAACTTAGGTCCGAACCTCCAAAGGCTTATGCTTGTGCTTAATTTGGCATGTTGACTACTCACATGCTTGACTATTTTGCTGTATGAGGACATTAGTAAGACTGCAATTAAATTGATTTTCCTTTGTTTTCATTAAAACACCATTATTCAAATAAACATATTACTTTACCAGTCAATATTCATAAACACATAACAAATATAATGCAAAATACTGGTTGTCCCCTTGGCAGGGTAGGTGGAAGGAGGTTGGTTCAGGGTCCCCATCCCCCAGGCTCTGCACTACCACCCATCCTGCTGCTGGCCAGTTCTCATAGGAACTGTGCAAACCCACAAGATCTCTCTCCCTCACTTCCCCACCCCCAGGGCTGTGCTGGGAATCAACCTGATGGCTCTGTGTTGGCCACTTGTCAAGCGCATGCACATGCACACTAGGAGGGGGCAGTTCCACTATGCAGATGCTCAACTTTCCAATCTAGGCAGCTGGGATTCGAACGGGGTGCACCTGTTGGTCATGTGGAGCTCTATGCACACACATAGGACTGGAAGGGGCCTCAAGAAGCCACCAAGTCCAGCCCCCTGTGCTGTGGCAGGACCAAGTAAACCTAGACCATCCTCAAAAGGTGTTTGTCCAACTTGCTCTTAAAAGCTTCAAATGATGGTGACTATCACCTCCCTTGGAAGCCTGTTCTAGTTAGAAATTTTTTCCTAATATATATACCTTAAATCTCCCTTGCTGTAGATTAAGCCCGTTACTTCTTGTCCTACCTTCAGTGGACACGGAGAACAATTGATCACCATCTTCTTTATAACAACCTTTAACATATTGGAAGACTGTTATCAGGTCCCCTCTCAATAGTCTTAAGAAAAGAAGAAACATGCCCAGGTTTTTAATCTTTCCTGTGAGGTCAGTTTTTTTAAAAACTTTTACCTTTTTTGTTGCTCTCCTGTGGACTCTTTCCAATTTGTCCTCATCTCTCCTAAACTGTGGTTCCCAGAACTGGATAGAGTACTCCAGCTGGGGCCTCACCAGTGCTGAGTAGAGCATGACTATTACCTCCTGTGTCTTACATACAACACTCCTGTTAATACACCCCAGGATCATATTAGCTCTTTTTGCAGCTGCATCACTTTGATGACTCATATTCAGATCCTTTTCAGCAGTACTACCACTTAACCAGTTATTCCCCATTGTAGTTGTGCATTTATTTTTCCTTCCTAAGTGAAGTACTTTGTGCTCGTCTTTCTTTAATTTCATTTTGTTGAATTCAGATCAATTTGTCAAGATCATTTTGAATTGTAAAGCTGTCCTTCAAAGTGCTTGCAACCCTTCCCAGGTTGGTGTCATCTATAAATTTTATAAGCGTACTCTCTCTATTCCATTATCCATGTCATTAATGAAAATATTGACTAGTACCAGACCGAGGACTGACCCCACCAGATACACCCTCCGAATTTGATAGCAAACCATTGATAACTACTCTGAGCACGGTCTTTCACCTAGTTGTGCACCCACCTCATAGACTTCCCTAGGTCAGTAATCCTACCAAAGAAGGAAATTAGGTTGGTTGCCATGACTTGTTCTTAATAAATCAATGCTTACTATTCCTCATAACCCTATTATCCTCCAGGTGCTTACACACTGATTGTTTAATAATTTGCTCCAGTATCTTTTCCAGGTATTCTAGTTAGGCTGACTGATCTATTATTCCCCAAGTCCTCTTTTTAAAGATAGGTACTATGTTTGTTCTCCTGGTACCTCTCCCATCCTCCAGGAGTTCTGAAACATAATTGCTAATGACTCTGAGATTGATTCAGCTAGTTCCTTAAGTACCTTAGGATGAATTTCATCAGGCCCTGCTGACTTGAATACACCTACCTCATCTAAATATTCTTTAACCTGTTTTTTCCCTATTTTAGCTTGCATTCCTTCCCCGGGTAGTTAATATTGAGTATCTGGCCTTCATTAACGTTTTTAGTGAAGGCTGAAGCAAAATAGACATTTAACACCTCAGCCTTCTTGATGTAATCAGTTATTAAGTGTCCTTTCCCACCAAATAGAAGATTTACACTTTCCTACATCTTTCTCTTGCTACTAATGTACTTAAAGAATCTCATCTTATTGCCTTTTATGTCCCTTGCCAGTTGTTAATTATGTTGTGCCTTAGCCTTTCTGGCTTTGTCCCTATATACTTGTGAAGTTCTTTTGTACTCCTCCTTATCAATTTGACCATGTTTCCACTTTTTTAAGATTCCTTTTTGATTTTCAGGTCATTAAAGAGCTCCCGATGGAACCATATTGTCCTCTTACTATTCTTCCTATCTTTCCTTTGCATTGGAATAGTTTGTAGATGTGCCTTTAATATTGTTGCTTGGAGGAACTGCCAACTCTCCTGAACTCCTTTTTCCCCCCTCAGAATTTTTCCCCATGAGACCTTACCTATTAGTTCTGAGTTTGTGAAGTCTGCTTTTTTGAAGACCATTATACTGCTGCTCTCAGTCCTTCCTTTCCTTAGAATCATGAAATCTATCATTTCATGATCACTGTCACTTAAATTGCCTTCCACCCTCAGATTTGCTCCCAATTCCTCCCTGTTGGTCAGAATCAAGTTTAAAGGGCTGTCCCCCAGGTTACTTCCTCCACTTTCTGGAACAAAAAGTTGTCCCCAATACAATTCAAGAACTTATTGGAAATTTTGTGTTTTGCCATATTACTTTCCCATCAGATGTCTGGGTACTTAAAGTCCCCCATTTCGACCAGGTCCTGTGTTTTGGATATTTCTGTTATTGGTTTTGGAAATGCCTCATCCACTCCCCTTCCTGATTTGGTGGTCTATAATATATCCCCACCATGACATAACCCCTATTTTTAGGCCTTTTATCACATGCATTGCAGGCTCCAAACTTGGCTCCATATGCATCCTGCCCATGCTGAGCCGCCACACATGGGACATGAATCTCCGTGGTGGGCACAACAACAAAAAAGTTTGGGAACCTCTGCTCTAGATAGAGTGAAGATGACAACACAATACATTCACTTAAGTCTAATTTTAAAATTAAGAAGCATTATTACATTGACACATAGCAGAGCTGGTGACTAAAGCAGTCAACTGATCTAGTTAGTAAGACCAGTAATGTTAAAAAGGTAGAACTTTTCATTCACACAGAACCAGCTAGTTCTTGGCTCAGAGACTTATTAGCTTAAGTATGTTTTATTCTTAGTAAAAGCTGATGGGGGTATGTGGTAGAGAGCATGCCTGTTCCCAATTTTAGAACATCAGTGCTTCCTATCAAGTAGAGACAGCAAAGTATCAGAAAATTCCCAAGTATGTAGTAATACAAGACATTCCTTGAAATGTAAAGACCTCAAACTATGGTAAGAGCTTGCTAGAAAATTTTAATCAGAACACTTTCCACTGGAACATGTTGTTTTCACAAAAATGAAATTATTCAAGAAATCATGAAGAAATTTCCTGTGGGGAAAAATATTTTAGAAAAAAAAAGATTTATTTTGTTATTTTATTTTTATGTTTTCAGGATTGAAATGTCTCCTGTTAGTGTTGTAATGAATCAGTTAAACATTTTAAACAAGATAAGCACTTAGTCACTAATTAGAGGAGCAGCTGTTTTCAATATCCTAGAAAAATGATTCCAGGCTGACAACCCCCTGTTCAAAGTGTCAAGCTGCTATACTGCAAGATAAACAGGAGACACTTTGGTCTAGAAAATAAGGGGCCAGATTTTTAAAGGTATTTAGGCATCTTAGCTCCCATTGAAATCAATATCATAATTGCTGTTTAAGCCCCCCCAAAATAAAACGTATTTCAAATGAAGGCTTTATTTTGAAACAAAATTTATATTTTTCCAAAGTAAATTTTTTTTTGGTATTTCTATTTTGTGGAAAATTTCAAAATTCTGTTTTCTCTCCAATTCAGAATTAAAACAAATTTTGAAATATTGCAATTTCTTGCAAAATGAAATCTGAAATTGTTACCAGCTCTAGCTATGGCTGCCATTCATTAGGTTTCATTCCAAGAAGAAAGCAGAAGTGCTGTAGCATACCTGTACATTAATACTGTATGTGATGGTAGAGAAACCAAACATGATAGAAACATAATAGGAAAAGAGATGGATCAGATACTGTGGGAAATGTCATCCATATAAATAAGCCAAATTATCTTTTACATCACTAAAAAAAATTAGTAATGAAAGACATGACAATAGAATTCCAAATATGATCAAGACTAAAAAAAGCCAACACCAGTGTTTGTCAGAAGTTTAAAGAAAACAATTAAAAACCGTAAGCAAGATGGCTGATATTCAGTACTATAGTTAAACATTATTCATAAACAAATGTCAAATTTATATATTTAATGAGATCCAAAGAGGGGGAAAAGGAAACAATGAGATCCTAAACATTTTCTTTAGGGCAACTGACACTTCTATTTTGATCCTTCCAACCACAAAAAATACTGCAGAACTTGAACACAACAGATATAACAGAATATGTTTTTATGACTCTTTTATAATTGTGGTGGTATAGCCCAGGGACCTATGAAGCAGTCGTAATCTATGGATATCCATCTTCTTATAGATTTCTAAAATGGCTGCTTAGAATGTTCCAATAGCATTGGTCACACCGTATAGTATGTGAGAGAGAATAAGCCTATTTTACAGCAGTGTAAATTGGTAGTAGTTAAATACTGGCCTGGACCAACCATTGCCATCAAGTTCATTTGTGCTTTTGCAAGTTGCCGTAAGTAATACTTACATGGAATATTAATTAAAAAAAACAGATTTTGTAAAGAAGAGTCAATAAAAACCACAGATAATCCACCATTTTAAAAGCTGATTATAAGGGCTATTATCTTTCTCAAACCAGATGTCACACACAGAAATACAGTTTAACAAACTTTTCCTCCTTGGTGATAGGCTTGTTTGGAATGCTTGCTTTCAAGTTGTAAAACTGAACTTGAACTAACTTTTCCAAATTTTTAATTTTTTAAAAAAATCTAAAATTACTCATTATGAGTTTGGTTCAGCATTATTGTATATTCCTTTTCTGCTGTAATTTCCAATAATCTACAAAAATAGGCACTAAGAATTTGGATGCAGGTTACAACATTACAATTGAAAGAATAAAGTCATACTGAACTAAAGCTGAAGGGCAGCTGAAAAAACAAACACACACATCCTATTCTCACCAAAAACAAATAGTCAAAAGGTATAAGGATTGAGGACATTTCAAAAATGTAGTTTTTGTCAGTAGCCTTTTTCTATTTCACCATCTCATTCCCAGACAGGGATTCACCTGTAAATTCACAATCCAGAACAGTTTGTAGTAGGGTGACCAGACAGCAAGTATGAAAAATTGGGACAGAGGGTGAGGGGTAATAGGTGCCCATATAAGAAAAAGCCCCAAATATTGAGACTGTCCCTATAAAATCGGGACATTTGGTCACCCTCGTTTGAAGAGAAGACTTTTGGTGTTACAAATAAAGTTCACCAGTGCAGTTTGCTTAAAGAGGCAGCATGTGAGCATGAGTGTGCGTTCACTGCAGAAAGTTAACTTGAGCTCTTACTCAGTTGTTGCCCCTAAAGCCCCTTCAGTCCATACACCCAACCCTTTCATCACCCTAGTTTAGTGGTGCCTCCTCTCCAGGCTAGATGGCCTGGCTGGAGTTATAGGTTAGTGCTTTCAGTTGGACTGGTAACACACTAGGATGATCACCTTTTCAAAAGGCAAAAGCGTGACACATGCATCAGCCCTGCCCCGTCCATGGCCCTGCTCCTGCCTCTCCTCTTCCCTCTGAGGCCCCGCCCCCATCTGGTCCCTCTGAGGTCCCGCACCCTTCACTGACTCAACCTTTCCCATTTTTGAATAACTTCTAGACATTATTAAATAAAGTCAAAGGGGCATGTTTCCCCTGCCTTCTTCTTCCACATGCCAGGGCCCCAATGACTTTAATGGTTTTCTGTGCACAGATCAAAAAAACATACGCCAAAGGAGCTCAAAATGAAATCAGCTCAGGCTTAGAAATCATTTGAGCTGCAAGTATTTAGCTGTGCAGATTGAAACTATGGAGATTTCTCATTTTTGAGTCACCAACAGGACAGCATCTGTGGTCAGGTTAACCTGCAAATTCAAACTGCACTTAACCATTCCTGATCATAAATGAAGCAAAGAGTTTTAATTCTGTGAGGTGCTAATCATCCTGAATTCCCATTTACTTCAGTACAAGTTGAGGGCTTTCATTACCTACCAAGAGACGACTTTGAAGGATCTGGCCCTACACCTTTACCTTGACATAATGGAGCATCATCATAAATTATCTATTGCATTTCTTAAGCAGTAATTTTAGATGGCTTGAAACAAACACAAGGCCATTCAGATTTTACTTTAAAGTAATCTGTTGACTATGGGAAAATGTAAACTTAGTACGTGTAGATAAACAAATTTTGGTGGACTGAAACTGAGCAGTATGTACCCCCAAGGGAATGAATCTAGTTTTCAACAACTGATCAGCTGATCATTGACATTCTAAAGTATAATGTGGGTTCCTAAAATTCTTCAGATATGTACTTTTCTCTAATCACTATCATGATGTAACAAGATCCAACTACCTGAGGAAATAAAATGTATTTATTCTGCAGTTTTGAGATACATAAATACAGCTATATGTTCAAATGGAATGGTTAACCTAGGAACGAAACATATAAGTAATAGCAAATCTCCTAACTATGCACACTAGAGAGGAACACTGAAGCATGATAGGACATTTTCTTTGACTTTTTAATACCAGGTTCATTTATAGAATTAGTGTAGTTTAAATGCATGCTTTGGCATTTGTTCTGTGCTGATTATAAATTACAATCTATTGTATGGCAAGATAAGGCAGGAACATAGGTTTATCCATAAAAAGGTTCTAGTTAATTATTGTAAGTTTATTTATGGGGGATTCATTTAACTCCTTCTTGGCCTGCACCACTGCATTCGCTACCTCTCTGAAGAGAGCAAAGAATACATCTTTGAGAATCCCATGTTTCACTGCACCTTCTCACATTTTACTACTCACTCAATAAGAAAAAACTAAAAGATTTATTATGCATCCTGGTCACACTTGCACTCTTGCAGAATGTTTTCTTGGTGATGTCATAGTCAGCAATATTTTAGTACTGCAAAATAGATTAAGCCAAATGAGTTTCACCTGCTGATGTTGGCACCACTGAGAAACCATTACTGTGCAGGAAGGATTAGACTGCATGACCATTTTCTTATGCAGTGAGGACTCCTGGGAGGAGGAAAAATGGAAGCAAAGAGCTAGAGGAAAAGAGGCCTATGTGGAAACCAAGTTAGAGAGAGGTGCTACCATTAATGGAACTAGTCTAAATTAAAGCCTTTCCTTTCCAACAAAAACCTTACCTCCTTCTTTCACATTCACGGTCCTACCCAACCAGCCCCCTCATGAACACCACATTTCCTGTGTGAAAGAGGACTGGGAGGAAACCATCACCATTAGCCAACCAGAAGTGAAATTAAAGTTTAAACTCATTAACTTGAGAGGTAAAGAAAATTAGCTTTCAATGAAGAAAAAAGGGACTGGGTATATCTGGCAAGAGCATATCACTGTGTGATCTAATAGAATACTGATTGCAAAGAGACATCAGTTTAAACAGAACCATGGAAATACATGAAAGGGTCACTATCTGGTTTAATTTTATTTGTTTAATAATTTACTATGCACACATTGTTTGACTTCTCAGTGCATTATATACTTAAAACCAAAACAACAATCAGTAGTGCCCACAGTGAGCAGTAACAATAGCCTTCTCCAGAAACAAACATTTTACAAAGGAACTACATTTATAAATGAAAAAAAAACCCTTCAAAATGGCAAAAAAACAAAACAAAACAAAAACAAAAAACAAACAAACAACAAAACCAACAACCCTACACAGAACTCCTGTCCCAGTCTGATGGGGATTAAAATACCACAACAGAAAAACATCCAAAACCACCATCAAACATGGGGAAAAAATGCACCAAAGCACAAAAAAGTTACCATGGAAACAAACACTCCTTTCCAACCAGTCAAATAAAAGCCTCATTACTGCAAGCCTTACTCATGTGAGTAGTCCCATTGACTTCTAAAGACCACTTGCATAAGCACTACTGGAGCTGAAATCAATCAACACAAAACAAAAAAAATCTCCATTATTTGTCCGTGCATCAAAGTAAACCTACAACCAACAAAAATGCAAAACTACAGAAATAAGCCATCTGTGCTGAGAGTTTATGCATCAGAACAGTAATAATAGTAACAGGAAGTATTATATTCTAATTCCACATATTCTTAGCTATGTGAACAGTCCTTTGGACTTCAAAGGGAAGTTTGCACAGAATGCAAAACGTCAAACAAATAAGAGAAAAACACTTTAATGTAATCAGTGTCTATAAATTATTATTTCCTTGTAATTTATCATAAAATGTGTTAACAGATTATAGATACAGAACTATATAATTATTTAGATTTCAGTTTATAAGCATTTTAAGGCAGGTGGCTATATCATCACTATCATTTTATATGTCTCTGTAATGTGTTTTACTTTAACATATGTTAATAAAATGCTATTGTAGAGAGAAATAAGACTCTAAAGGTACTAAAGGTAGGACACAAAAGCTTAAGTGTTACTGGAAAGAAATATGAAAATATCTCACTTGCCTTACCTTCTCAAAAGAATGCTTAGAGAAGCATTCCAGCCTCACCTTAAGCTATTATTAGTAAAAGCTCTATCAGGGCACTTCAAAACAATGTGTTTCCATACATCATCTGAAATTGTAGGCACATTATGAATTAATGAAAGTATGAGGCTTAAAACAAAAAATGTGGCAATTCTTGGTTTAGTAAAACTATTCATACTATTTTAATGCAGATTATTATTGAATAAAGAAAATATAACCAAAGCTATTTGTTTTATAAAGCTTCATCTGTGGAAGTAGAAAAATGCATGAACACACAAACTCACGCTGAACTGTCTGTGCCCAGTACATCTATATTTGTGTGTGCACCTGTAGGCTTGAAAGTGCAAATCCATATAAAAACCAATTACAAATTCCTTACTGGTTTAAGGTTTGATTTTGTAAAACAGCTGCTCTGTGCATGGAACTCCAAGTTAATGGGAAAACTATACTCGGAACAGCTGCAGAATTTGGTCAGTATGACAGATGACCTGTGTGACAGAGAGAAGAGAAATAAAGCAAGCGAGAGAGAAAGAAGTTGGTACCTGAAAACAAACTATCAAGCCAACAGTTAAACCTATGAAGTCCAATCTAGAGAAAATATCCATGGCATTGCAGGCCACACAAGCATCAGCATAGATGCTGACTCTCCAGTTGGCCAGCTGCAGAAGGAATTGGGTGGCGGGGAGGGGAAGGGAAATCAGTAGCTCTGTGCTGAAGAATTGCTCTTCCCATATTACAGGTTCCAGCACCTCCATAAAGAATCCTTCCACCAACCTGGAAAAATAGAGAAGCAAAGTCCAAAGTTTTTCTGGGCTGTGGTCTGGATGATGCAGAGTGTGACTGCAGCTCCAGCAGTCATAACTGAGCTAACTTTAATGTAGCTAGCTTGTGTCCTGGAGCCACGGCCTCACTCAGTAAGGCCTTGATTCAGCAAAGCTCTTAAGCACCTGCTTATTTTAAAGAAAATGAGTAGTGGTGTTGCCAACAATCACAATTTCTTCACAAGTCACAGGATTTTAGCCAGGGCTAGAGCCAGTCTAGCTATGATGTGAAAAGCTCCAGTGTGGGCAGGGCACACCTCCACCAATGGGGAGGAAGTAACCAGAGCTGGGTGCACGGGATGGAGCTGGAGCCAGGGACTAAGAGAAGGAGCCCATGTGCTAAGTCACAACACCACTCATTGGCACAATAAACTTTCTATCACTCATATAGTATCCAGCACTATTTACTCACTTCCCATTGGCTCCCACCACCAATCTGATTGTGGCCATCCCCTGCTCTTGCTAGTGTGGGTGGGTCAGGGTGCACTTCTGCCAATTGGGAGGCAATCCCCAGAGCAGGGTGGCGTAATGGAGGGGCGACTGGATCAAATCTGAGTGGCGTTGCAACCTAGCGCATAGGGTCTTGCTGCTCCGAGTCTCTGCCTCCACTCTGGTCTCTAATGGACATAGGCTCCACCACATAGTAGCAGCCCAGGCCTGGGAGCAGAACATGTGCCAGGTTGCAATGCCACTCAAATCTGACCCGGTCACCCATCTGTCATACCAGCAGAGAAGGGACCCACCTGGCAGAGAGAGATTTGAGGATGCTGAGTCCCCTCTAGTTTTAAACACCTACACCAGCCCTCTATTGCATATCAGCCCTGCCAGGGGAATCCGCTCTGATTGACTATGTTCCTCAGCTGTCCCAATACAGGAGGAACAACAGCTAATAAGAGCCACTGCAAGAAACAGGCAAAGGTCTCTCTCCCTCCCCTTGGGAGCCAATCCCATTCACACCAGGTCTGGAAAGGAGCAGGGGAGAATGAATCTCCTGGAGTTGCCCCTCCTCAGCCTGGAAGGGAGCTAAAGGAGAACTGGTGCAGCCCCACAACACTGGAGAGAGGGGGTGAGAGCGCCTGCAGAAGGGGCCAAAAACACCCCGATATATTTGGGAATGTTGGCAACATTAATTGTCACCATCTGGGGGGGAGGGGGCATGGGGAATTCAAAAATTAAAAGTGACATACCAAAACACATCATCTTGATCTGTTGAGGTTTGGCACATACATTTTGAAACATTGCAGTTGATACTACTTGAAGTTTCCCCATCCATGATTGTATGTCAAACATCATATGTATGTGCATATATATACACTAAGTAGCTGAAAGCCCATGCTATTGCATAGGTATTCTAGAGTTACCATACGTCCATTTTTTCCCGGACATGTCCGGCTTTTTGGCAATCAAACCCCCGTCCGGGGGGAATTGCCAAAAAGCCGAACATGTCCGGGAAAATGCCGGCCGGGCACTTCCCCTCCCGCGGCTGCTCTGCTCCTCCCCTGACTCTTCGGCTCTGTTTAAGAGCTGAGCGCTACCGGCTTCAGGCAGCCCCCCGTGCCTCCGGACCCTGCGCCACCGGAGCCCGGGAGGGGAAGTGTCTGGCCGGGGGCGCAGGGTCCGGAGGCATGGGGGCTGCCCGAAGCCCAAGCGCTACTGGCTTCACGGTTTGCCGGGCAGCCTCCAGACCCTGCGCCCCCGGCTGGGCGCTTCCCCTCCCGGGCTCCAGCTGTGCTGGAGAAGCGCCGGCCGGGGGCGCAGGGTTTGGGGGCTGCCCGGCAAACCGTGAAGCCGGTAGCGCTCGGGCAGCCCTTTTCGCGTGGCTGGGAGTGGGAGGGAGGAGGGGCGGAGTTGGGGCGGGGTTGGGGGTGGGAAATGGGTGGGGCCAGGGCCCTGTGGAGGGTCCTCCTTTTTTATTTGTTAAATATGGTAACCCTAGGTATTCCCATTGGGCCAAGTAATCCACCATCTATGCTGTCTCCCTCATAAAACCAATGAAAGTGTTGCACATAAATTAGCTGTAGAATAAGAGTGGTGATTGAGTTATCTCTGGTACTACAATTGTCCAGGACTCTTGGCCTGGTATAGATACAAGCTTTACAGATTACATCTGTGCAACAGCGAAGTCAAAATGGCTGAGAACTTAAACATTGGATGGCAACAAAGGACAAATACCAGTGATGATTAAACCTTGTGACATTCAGAACAGAGAGAGATTTCAACAATGCTTGTAGCTGTTTCCATTGCTTCACACTGACTCAGACATTCTAGCCGTAAGAGTGGCACACAGAGACAATCTTGGAATCTTATTACATAGATCAGAGGTTCTCAAACTGTGGTCCGTGGAGCTGTGCAGGCGTGGCTCCACTAATTGGGTGCCTGGACCCTTCAGAAGACGCATATGTAGGGTGAGGTGGTGGCCTTCGGGGAGATATGGGTAGGTGGGAGGGGGGCAGTGCGGTGAGAAGAGGGGCTGGGGGGGAATTCGGGATGTGCAGGGCTGCGGTGACCAGAGAAAGAGGCGACTTTCCCTAGCTCCAGGGCTGAGGCTGCTGGGGAGAGACAGCCCTCCTTCCCAGCCTCAGCTCGGGGGCTGCCGCGGTGGGAGAGGCCCCCCTCTTTCCCAGCCCCAGCTCGGGGGCTGCCACAGAGGGGAAGAGAGGGCACATCCATCGCATTGGAAAGGTAAGACTACTGATATTAAAATATGAGTTGTGTGCTTTTATTTGTAGAACAAAAAAATTGTTTATTATTATTTTTATATGGTGCTTTTATCCAAAGTGCTTTACAATAGTTAGCTAACGGTACAAACAACATTTGGAAAGTTCATTAAGTGGTCCGCCGAGACCCTCAGCAATTTTCAAGTGGTCCGCGAAAAAAGTCTGAGAACCACTGACATAGATATTCATAACGGTGCAGTCAGCACTTATGAAAATCTTTAGAGTGATTTACAAACTTTAATCAACCTTTACATGCTCCTGTGATCTGGTTAGAATTATACCTATTTTAGAGATGGGGAGACGATGACAGAGAAGGTAAGTGACTTGGACAAGTTCTCATGCCGCAACAGTATCAGAGGCAGGTCTCAGGAGTTTCTGATCCTCAAATGCAAGATCAGACTGCTACACTATCCTATCATGCTAACTAACAACAAATAGATATGTTTCTTACTTCACTTACACTGTGAGGTTCCAACATTTTAAAATGGTGAAATTTAAAATAGTATGTCTCCCAGTTCAAAGCACAAAATATGAGATTGGAAATTAGAATTTGAAACTTTTTGCATAATTCACTATACTTATTTTTAATTCTTCAGATGCTAATTCAAAGCATTTTAAATAGTTAGAAATGGAACCAGTTCCATTCTTAAAACTATTATAATTATGCAACAGTAAAAAAATTCTGTCATTAAATAACGTAAAATGAAAAGTATTCTACTAATAAATATTCAAACTTATCACATGCAAGACAAGTAAGTTATCAAAAATTATGTTACGTGTTTTTAAAGAAACCAAAATTCTAATCTTTCCAAATCTTTTTCTCATTTTTCCATGGCAAACACTGACAGGTAGCAGTTATAGAGTAGAAGATTATTCTATTATTTAACTTTTAAATCAATTAAAATATCCTTCTATTACACATTAGAGGGAGAAATAATAGCCTGCCAACTGCCATGGAAAATTTTGGTGAAGTAGCAGACTAGAACTGAAATCACTGACTGATATCTACAGCAAATACTTTTGGTAATTCTCCTGTAGTGATCACAATTACTGATGAAGTTCAAATGTGTCTTGACAGGATTGTCAAGACAAACTAGAAATGTTCACAACCTCAGGTCCAAGAGTTGGTTATTCAGTTGAATTTCATTCAATTTCAATTAATGATAAACAGTGCTCTACTTTTCACCATCTCTTTATAGCTGAAGACCTGAACTTTATATAGAACAGACTCAAAGAAAATGAAAATATAAAACAAAACACAAAACATGGAAGTTATTTGTTCTGCACCTTACACAACCACTGTTTCCCCCTCTAAATCCTTCACTGAATTATATAAAAAAAATCAGGACTAGATTCAAAAGGCTGAATATTGAATATAAGAATGGCCATACTGGTCCAGTGGTCCATCCAACCCAGTATACGGTCTTTGACAGTGGCCAATGCCAGGTGCTCCAGAGGAGATGAACAGAACAGGCAATCATCAAGTGATCCATCCTCTATGGTCAACTCCCAGCTTCTGGCAAACAGAGGTTAGGGACACTTCAGAGCATGGTTTTGCATCCCAGCCCATTTTGGTTAATAGCCATTGATGGACCTATACTCCACTAACTTACCTAGGTTTTTTTGGAACCCTGTTATAGTCATGGCCATCACCACCTCCTCTGGCAAAGAGTTCCACAGGTTGACTGTGCATTCTGAGAAGAAGTACTTCTTTTTTGTTTGTTTTAAACCTGCTGCCAATTAATGTCATTTGGTGACCCCTAGTTCTTGTGTTATGAGGAGTAAATAACACTTCCTTATTTACTTTCTCCACACCAGTCGGGATTTTATAGACCTCTATCATATCCCCTCTTAGTTGTCTCTTTTTCAAGCTGAAAAGTCCCAGTCTTATTACTCTCTCCTCATATGGAAGCTGTTCTTATTGCAATGCCTAACTTTTAGATGTCCTTCCATCCAGTGTTATTCACAACACTAGGCTCCCTATGCAACGCATGAGGAGAGTGAGGCATCTAAAAATGGATTAACAAAAGCCAGCAAATGGATCAGGGAGCCACGTAAGCTATCTAGTGGGAAATGCAATAGGTGGGGAGACCAAGCTCCACCTTCAAAGAACTTAGGCACCTACCTCCATTCCTGGCTGGAGATAGACAGCTATTTTCACTCAGGAACATCCATGAGCTCTCCTGGAGTCAGCACCTAAGCCAGGATAGTCTTTTCTCAAGAGAGGAGGAGGAAGTACCCTCCCTTTCCTTTATGCTCAATATCCTAGTGGTCAGAGCACTTCCTCAGTATATCAGAGGCCAAGCTTCAAATCCATCCTCTGACTGATTCTGCGGGGACTTGAATCCAGGTCTCCCTCCACTCTGAGGTGAGTGCCCTAGCTATTGGGCTATAGAGTCATACCCACTCTCTTGGCTTGCCCAATGACTATTTAAGTATATGCCAGTGGTCAGGTCACTCAAATAGGAAGTGGGAGACCCAGGGTTCATGCTCTGAATCAGGCAGAGGAGGGATTTTAACCCAGGTCTCTCACATCATGGGTGAGTGGCCTTGCTACTGGGCATAAAACCATCACCTGCTCCTCCTCTCTTTTTTGTGGGTGTTCTCAGAACATGCGTACCATACCTGGCCCAAATGAGGAGATGGGCAGGGAAATGCCTAATTTGTGAGTCTCACCTGATCCAATGTGTGAGTTGGGTGCCAACCAGCTTGCTGGTGTCAGCACTTAGGCAGATGTGCACATACAAATTTCTGCTGGTGGGTATACCATGGGACTTTACCGGTGGAAACGTAGGCACTTAGAAGCTTTAGGTGTCCAAAGGGTTAGGTGGCAGCTGAGTGGTGGTTTTGTGAATGCTAGTGGTGCCTAAATGTTGGACTTCAGGACCTAAAAGGGCCAATTAGGCACCTCAGACCCCCTTGTGAATCTTGCTTTCATTAACTAAATAAAATGGGGCCTGATCCTGGGGGGAGCTTTCACTGATTTCAGTGGGGGGCAAGAGTAAGACCCATGGATTAATGTCCCCAAATGCCTCCCTTTTCATTTTTGACTGCTAATCCACCAAAATCTACAACTACATGGTCAAACTGATGCCTGTAAGTGCATATCATGAAAATGTGTGCCTACATATGTATTTATCTATGAAATTAGTAGAATTTTGCTTGTAGAAGCAGGTTTTTGGTTAGCACAATTCATATTAAAAATGAATGGACAAAGAGGGCTCTCAGAGAGAGCACAATTAAATCCCTAATAAAGAGCCTGACTACATACGTTCTTTGCTCCATTAACCATTTTATGGCTATCCTCAAAGAAGCTTTGACAATGTGTTTTAGCAAGTGTTGAAATTATTTCTGCTATAAACAGGTGTACAATGTGCAGAATAAGCACTTGAGCAAGAATCAAAGTGATAAGAGAAACTCAAGTGTCTACAATTCTGACATGTGTAGGGCTAGTTAATTCTTAGTTCTCTATCTGTATGTCTACACTGGCCCTGTGAGGGTAAAGGGTCCCAGAGCTTGGGCTCCAGCCTGAGCCCAAACATCTACACAGCAATTTTTAGCCTCAGAACCAGAGCCCTGCAAGCCCGAGTCAGCTGCCCCGTAGGGCTTTTATCCCTGTGTAGATGAGAAATATATGAAGGGATGGTCAAAAGAAGCCACTATCCTACCCCACCTGTGCCCTTCATAGAGGTCAGACACAATCACAGTCCTTGCCTTCCATGACTGCAAATATCAGGATTGTGCCGGATCCCTGCACAGGAATGTAAGTGGTGGGGAGACTCCTTAAACCCTCTTCACAGACTGTTCCTTACGTGCCAAACTGCATCTTCTTTATTTCTGACCAGGGTGAGCAAAATAATAAAACAAGTTGTCAATTCTGATCAATTTCAAGTGGAAAACTTTTTGAATACACTTAAAGGTAACATTTTATCCACTAATTGAATTTGGGGTCCAACTCATTTTAATTAATATTAAGATGGTCTTCATAACCACAGCTGGTGAATAGCCTGTCACCATACTACTGTATCTTCGCCTATGATCTCTTCAGGTCCCAGGCAAACATCCTATAACAGAGCAGCTGTACTGCTCTTGTCAAAAGAGCGTCAACCCTGGTGTCCTAAGAGACTGAAACGGAATCAGACTAAGGCCAGAAGGGACCATTATGATCAATCTAGTCTGACCTCCTGCACATCAGAGGCCACAGAACCTCACCGACCCACTCCTGTAATACCTTCTGTTAACTATACTCTCTCTAGCATTTCATATGATGAAATTATTCTTCATTTCTTCTAAAAATTTGTATGGAGTGTTAATAAAATAGCATTATTACACATTAGAAGTGGGTACATTTCAGTAGTGATAAAATGAGATCTATTTCTATAAAGTGCTCTGGGATATTTCTGGAAGAAAGGTATTTTATCATCATCATAAATATAGTCTAAACTTTCTGCAGAAGGTTGATATATAAAAATTTTCACAATATTTACAAAAGCCCAAGTCTATTTTTTTTGTACATACTAGTCAGGTCCCGAAAAATTTAAAAACTTAAATCAATTGTGCTTCTTAAGGCACACAACTGCTACATAAAAATAGTAATGATCCTTGAAAAAAATAGGAAAAAAATCTAACAGGTTTATGAATGAAGGTATGGTATATTGCCAATGGTGACATGCAGTAATTATTCTTGGACCATGAGGTCATCACCACAAATTATGAAAATGCTGAAATAATATTTCTACAGTTTCATCTTTCCCTCATGCAGAAATTCCTCTGCTAAGACTGCATAATCTTGACCTTAAATTTAAAGACATTATGCTAGTTTAATTAATTATTTAGAGCAGAGGTGGCCAACCTGTGGCTCCGGAGCCGCATGCAACTCTTCAGAAGTTAATATTCAGCTCCTTGCATAGGTGCTGACTCCGGGGCTGGAGATACAGGTGCCAACTTTCCACTGCTCAACCCCAGGCCCAGGCCTCCACCCTTTCCCACCCCCTCCCCTGAGCCAGCTGCACCCTTGCTCCTCCCCCCTCCATCCCAGAGCCTCCTGTACACTGAGAAACAGCTGATCGCGGTGGGCAGGAGGCATGGGGAGGGAGAAGGAGGTACTGATCAGCAGGGCTGCCGGTGGGCAGGAGGTTCTGGGTGTGGCGGGGGGGCTGCTGACATATTACTGTGGCTCTTTGGCAATGTACATTGGTAAATTCTGGCTCCTTTTCAGGCTCAGGTTGGCAACCCCTGATTTAGAGGCTTGTTTTGTAATCAAGAAAATATTAAAGTTCAGACTATATTTTACTTCACACAATTTCTTTACAGAAATTAAGTCCTAAAGAGTATAATTAAAAATACAAAAATTTGATTCATTCTCACATTAACTAACAAAACATGACATATATACATTTGTCATCTTATTCATAGACCTTGACTATTAAGATACACTATGAACTGAATAACTGAAATCCAGTTCTATGGAAATTGAGATTAGACATTGTAATGTTTTTGTCTATTTAGATCTGATTCCAACAAGGTCACATATCATCTGAAAACATGAAGGAAAACAAAGAATTTTATTAACTTTCTTACACTATTGTCTTTAGTCAACACTTCTTTAATATTTAGCCACATTTCCTCAAGTTTGTCAAAGGCTTCATGTCCCCCCCAAAACTGCGGAATAGTGTGTTCTTCATGATCATACTACAATGCACCTAATTCAATATGACTGAAGTTCTCTGTGAAGGGAGGTATTCCAATGAACAAGTCCAACTATTTATGGACTGGATCACTGTTCTAGAAAAGTTCACAGTTCAGTTGATATTCTTAGGAAAAAAATCTGCTTGCTAGGAAGCAAAATGTTAAAAGATATTTTAAATATAATGATGCAATTTCAGCAGATTTATGAGCACAGTATTTTTTAATGGAATGGACCCAGCAGCACTTTATTTTGAACTCTCCCTCCCCCCCCCCCCCAGGCTGGGTCATTTAAAACTTTAATGCAGAAATCACTTAAGATTATATTGTAGGTAACAGTGGTGTCTTGACAGAAATATGGTTAAAATGACCCTACAGACCTTGGCCACCTTGTATCTCTATGTCTTTATTCTATATGCATATCTTGCAGTTCACTGGAGATCTTCTATGCAGTTTGATAGGGTTACGTTTGGAAGATAGTTTGGCGCATACAGGTTTCTAGGCAATGTTTCACTTGAACTAAATTTTATATCATCTGCTTGATGAAAAGACAAGGAGAAACACATTTTTCAACTTTTATGCACAGTAAAACAGATCTAATTTCAATACTGATTCTTAATATTACTGGTATAGTAAAGTAACAGGTTTACTTCCCTAAATACTGCTTATTCTCAGAAAGCCTGAGAGAGAGAGAGAGAGAGAGAGAGAGGGGCTCTTTCAAGATGCTTTCATGTAAGAAAGCAGTCCTTCAATTTCACAATGCTGCTAGTGCTGAAAATAACGTCTTCATTCTGAATCTTAAAGTCCAGTTTTTTTGGTGGGAGAAAAATAATTACAAACTATTTAAGTGAGGGAGCCACATAATGGAGCTCTTTTGTTTAAATTAAATTCAGAGTGGAGATAAGGGGACCAATCTGCCCTGATCTACAGCCATTAACTTAACTATATGGGTATTAATCAGCGCAGAATTTGTCCAGAGAGTATAAGTGAAAGTAGGAAAGGGCCTTCATTTTCCATTATTTCACATATATAATTTCTGCATCTCTGCGCTTTCCACTTTGTTCAACAACTCTATAACCATAAGCAGAGCAGTTGCTTCTGTTTTACTTTGTATTCTATATTTCCATTTTCTACAAGTCCTTTATTAAAGCATCTGGGAAACCATTTTATATGATCTTCTGCCAGGCAATGGCCTTTTGGACACAATGCAACAGTTCCACATCCTGGGTGTTAGCTTGATGGGAGCCATTAAGCAACCCCATCTTACGCTGTTATTGATCATCATCTAATAGTGCCTATGACTTTCAGAATTATATAAATTAGCCAGAGTGAGCTTGCTGTTTAAAATACAATCCCACCCTTCTCATTTGGTCTTGGAAAAACATTTTAGTAAACATGATGAATGAGCCCACTGAAACACTATTTTGCACTCTCACCTCATTCACGCATATCCTAAAATTTCATTTCTGCCCTATTCACATAGAGATTTCATAACATCTTTATACAAAAATGATTCATTAAGCATACTTACTATGTATATACACACACAGAAGAACTAGATGATAAACTTCAGAACCATGTTATCAATTTCAGGACTCTGATGAGTGAATTTATCATGCACCTGTGATCTCATCTACCTCCACACTAATCTACCTCCCCTGGGATTTATTCTAATTTTCCAAACCGATAAGCAACTTCTACAGCTGACTTTTTTTTTTTAAAGCAACCTGCCTGAAACTCCCCCTTTTCCAGAAAGGGGTGGAATTTCACCTAAAATAAAATCGTGCCTAAAACAAATTAAGGGAAAGATTCAGACTTGAGCACCAATAACAGAAGTATTGAAGATAAAAATGTCAAAACTTCAATGTTTGATATCTTGCATCCTTGCTGGGCTAGAAGTGGAAGTTTTAGATCACAAGATTCCTTGCTTCCCAATGAGGAAACAGCACTCACTACATTTTCCTTTACAGGTTTAGGAATCAACTAATCAACTTTAAAGATGCATCATTGTTATGTACATTCTAGGTTATTTCTGGAGAATTTTATTGCTCCCTCTGAGCCCTCTAGTGTTGAATTAATGGTGTAAAAAAATACACTCTGGCTTTCATGGAGGAGGGATAATCCAAATACATTTTAAAAAAATTTTTAAACAAGTTGAAAATAGTTTTCTGTTTTAACAGCAGACATATACAGGATCCATGATGATGTGGTGTGATGGAATAAAGATTGTATCACTGCTCATTAGAGATATGTGTAATACTCATGGCTTCACCACTTGTAATGAAAGCATCCAAATTCATTTTAATGAACCCTTCATGCCACACCACCATATATATTATTTATAAAGTTCCTCCCATGTTTCTCAATTGTTCTGTCATTTTGTCTTTTGAAGAAAATTCTTTTCATCTTTGTGTCTAGTATGGAGCCAAAAACAGTGTCAGCACTTAAACATAGATACCCTGAAATTTCCTAATAGGTTTTGTGGGCATCTAAGACATATAAAGGGCCACCTTTACTCCCACCTCTCGATCCACTTCCTGGGGATATGGCGAAACAAATTCCACCCTTGCTATCTGATACTTTGGAAAATCTGAGTATGAACCAAGGGAACTTTCAGAGAAAGTTTAGCGCTTCTGCGCATTTCTCCATGGGAGGACATGATTTGGTCTCACAATTTTCCATCTATAAGAGTAACTATCACATGAAATTCATACAATTTGGTTTTATTTTGAGATTCACACAATATGTAAAATCCTGGCCCCACTGAATTCACTGGGAGTCTTACCATTGACTTCAATAGAGATATGATTTCACCCCATATATATACATACCAAAAAAACTCTCTTAGAATTGGGCTCCTAATATCAAAATCTAAAATTACAAACTGTGATCTGTACGATCTCTGCAATGAACTTTTTGTACATATATTACTGTTAAATGCTTTGCCATCAGGCTCCTTCAGTGTTCTGCAATGTGCATTTGATGCATGTCTCATTATATTTATACTTGTCATGTTTCTAATGTGTGTGTTGCGGCCTGTAGGAGAATAATCAGTTTTGTCAAGAAATTAATAAAAAATAAAGCAAGATCCAGTGCTCTGTGCAATAATTGCATAGTCATTTACTTATATATTTTTTAAATGTTGAATAATATTTTCAGTTTGTATGTAAGAGACCCCATACTCCCTTCCCCTATGTAGTTCATGATAGGATACTACTTATTAACATTAGGATCTTTAACTTCAAGTCAATTGTTCAAACAGACACACAGTTCCCAGTTCAGTTGGTTCCAAGCAATTCTTCATATTTAGGGTATCCCGATAGCAAGTATGAAAAATTGGGACAAGTGGTTGGGGGTAATAGGCACCTATATAAGACAAAGCCCTGGATATCGGGACTGTCCCTATAAAATTGGGATATGGTCACCATATTCATATTCTCTTTCCTGCTATCTATTATGCCTTGGATAAAGAAATAAAATGTTTTTGTTCTTCATGTTTTCTAGTCAATCATCTTTACATCCCTTTGTATTTAGCCTCTGTTTTTGCACTCGTATTAAAGTTCAGTGGTTAAAATTTACGTTTCCTTTTTTAACATATTTCTTGATTTTCATAATTAGTTTAGAAGTTTTCTTCAGGGTCTTTCTTATACTGTGTTTTTTCATCTTATTTCCTGAATTCCTTCTCTGAAAATCTGAACTATTGGATTGAGGGGTTCTCTTCTCTTCCACTATGTGGTACCTCATCTACAGACAAGATTTACAAGATTCAGATGTCAGATATGTAAACTATTTTTCCTTCGAGAGCAGCAGCTGGCACGTTGGTATCTTCCATAAACGTGTGTTTCTGGCTCTAGATTTTCCTCTGGGTTTCATTATCTTCTATCAGCAATGCCACTTTGTTCACTTAACTTAGGTTATGATGAAATAGAAATTTTGTAGTCACTGGTAAAAATCAATTCTCGCAGAAATGTCTCCTGAGGCCTCAGTGTACACTGAGCGGAACAAGAGAGGAAGTACTTTCTATGCTCATGTATTTTCAACACATATAATTGCACGTGTTCCTTCTAGAACTATTCTCATCACAGTATCTATGACATGAATCTCTTTGAACCAGCTTTTCATTTTCACTTACAAGCAGAAATACTATATGCACAGTCTGAAAATAATATTTTTGTTCCTCATGGTGTGATTAAAACCCACCTTTGTGAATTATCCTTAAACATTTTATCCTAGAGATCTATTCAAATTATGACAAAAGTCTAGTCAGCCATAATTCAGAAGCAGTCACCTGTTACGTGTTTGTGTTAATGGCTTTTGATATACCAATAAAGAACAATGCTGGGACTGAGTCAGCTAAAATACTCTGCACAAGGAACACAACATTGCCTGAATTGTGACCTTGTTTTAATATAATTTTAGCAATGTTTGTATATTTAGAAAATGATGATCAATATGGTTTCTCCAGGCATGATGATCAAAAGTGGTGGTATACACAAAGGAATTCATACCTATAATTTTTAAATGTATGTTATGTATGTGGTGTGAGTAAATAAGAGAACTTTCATAAATGTCAAACTGCTGTCACTTTCTCTCTCTCTCTCTCTCTCTCTCTCTCTCTCTCTCTCACACACACACACACACACACACACACACACACACACACACACACAAAAGAAAGAGAGAGAGCGCAAAGAGATAGGTCTTTTTTAAAGACTAAAGATATGCAAAAGAAAAAGTGACGCAGTTTGTCATTTATGAAAGTACTCTTAATTACTCACACCACATACATAACATACATTATCTGGTCGCCAAGACAAGAATTGCACAAACTGGATTGCTCAGGCAACAGTTATGTAATGTTTTTGATGTTCTAGGTCTGATCTTGGGCAGTATTAATTTAAAAATTTTATTAGTTTTAATTTCATATGATGTATACACTGCCCACACTGAATTATGTGAAATACATCCTTATTTTACCATTTGACCTCATTTCCTTTATAGATTGTGCAGTCATGCAGGCAAGTGGACACTTGAGTGTGGGAAAGAGTTTAATTACAAACATCTCAGATTTCTAATATAGAAACCAGGAACAAAATTGAAATCAGTAATACAAGAAATTTAATGAAAACTGAGAAGGATAGAAATCCCATTTTAACCCAGAAGATGTGGGACTGTGTTACATAGACTTCTCACAGACTACTCTATAACATGGTGATGTTAGACTGCATCGTCAACATTATTACCCAGTATTTGCACTCAGATCAAGATGTGCTTTGCATAAAACTAAGGGTGAAAGAGAAGAGGTGGTTTTAATATGAAATGCACACTGCACATGTTAGAGTACCCTCAAAGCTGCAGTAATTTATGGGGACTGCCTGAGGCCTGAAGGGACCATTTCTACAGCCAGGAATGACTGGGGTATAGGGACAGGGACTGGTTGGTGCATAAACTGCTATACTGACTCTCTTCAACAAGTGATTCCTCAACTCATGAGAAATCCTCAAGTAGCCTGATAAAACAAGTTTGGGGCTGTTTTGTATTGCAGAGGCAGGACTTAGGATCTGGCCCTATGTGCCCAGACTTGTGAGTATGCACATATCATTCAAATGGAAACTGGGGATCATTCCTAACATTGATGTCTGTCCCTCAGGAAAAACTATGCAGAACAAGAGTCAGTGATGTTAGCTGCATAGGAATTATGGAGCTTAAGAAATGGATGACTAATGGCACAAGAATGAAAGGGTAGAAGTAAATATAAAAACCCTGTTTTGATGTTAACTGCATGTGGGTAGGGCTAGGCAGACCAAAAGATAGGCACTTATACAGCCACCCATTGCCTAACTATCACAAATATACACAATGAAAAAGCATTATAAAAATAATGACTAGTTGTTAAAGAGAACTTTCACACTGTGAACAAACTTGAGAAAAAAGACGACTCATATTTAAAACAAATTTGCCAATATTTTTTCTGTCCCTTCATTTCTACTATTAAATTTTATGTTTCAGAGTAGCAGCCGTGTTAGTCTGTATCCGCAAAAAGAACAGGAGTACTTGTGGCACCTTAGAGACTAACAAATTTATTAGAGCATAAGCTTTTGTGGACTAAAGCCCACTTCTTCGGATGCATCCGAAGAAGTGGGCTGTAGGCCACGAAAGCTTATGCATTAAATTTTATGTCTCCCTCTGCTAGATTATGTTAAAAAAAATCACAATCCTGTAATGATGACATTAGCGTTTCACCATGGAACGAATTTACATCACCAAGTAAGCTGACTGGTGAGTCCATCACGCACTAGTGTAAATCTGTTGAATTCAATTCAATTATTTTCATGTAAAACAGGTGTGAGAATAGAATCACATAGAATCACACAATTTCATATCAGGAATTAACAGAAGATGTATTATTAGGTTCTAGGAATCTATTTAAACATATATAGAGTATATAAGAATATCCGCAAAAGGCAGCACAAAATTATGGAAAAAAATACAAAAAGGTGTGTAGATTTGTGTCTCATACTTTTAAGAATTTTCTCTATCATGAAACTCTTCTGTTAAAAGCAAACATTGTATTGTTCTAGACCCAAATCGTTATGGGGGGGGGGGACTTTACCATATTGAGCAAGAACAAATTAAGTTTGGCAAAATAAATCAGGAATGATTGAGAAATATCACTAAAGAATAGAAGAAAAAAACCACATTCTTGGTTTAAGGGTATGTTTTGGAGAAAGAGTAATTCTCCATACAGTCAAGTATGGTGTGCAAAAAAATTTACACTGATCAAAAATATATGGGTTTTAATGAAATACTTGAATAATTTAATGAAGTCCAACACAAATTGTCACAGAGACAAAATAACCTGGCTTTTGCTTTCTGTTATGATCCCTATGGATATTTATATCATTTGGTAGGGATTAAATCAATTTGGCTCTATAATAATGTGATAGGGTTCTATAGAAATTACTCGGAAAGCCCACAAATTCATTAGACAATAATTGCATTTCCATAGGTGTTTTAAATCATCCTATAGAACCCTACATCAGGAATATCATTTTCTATTACGTGATATAGATTGGTTAAACAACCTACACAAAAGCCATAATTTTCTATTAAATTCTATAAGACTTTTTCCATTTCCAGACTGAGCTGCTGTGAGATTTTATCTGCTCCAAGTTGTTTATCTGCTCCAAGATTTTATCTGCTCCTTGTTTTTTCACTCCTAAAATTAAAGATGGGCGCTGCGGGCGGCTGTGCCTGTGGACGGTCAACGTCCGCAAAATGTCTCGCAGCCCGCCAGTGGATTACCCTGGCAGCCCACAGGCTGCCCATCACTGGGCTAGGACAAAGAGAGACAGTGAAAATCCATGATAAATAAAGTTGTTATTAATTTGTATTAGGATAGAGCTCGGTGTACTAGGAGCAGTTTATAAGCTCAATGAGCAACATCTGAAAGGAAACAATGTATTAAACTTTCGATACATATAAATCAACTGAAGTGGCACTTGCGCTGGGAGAGCAGTATTTGGTTCTAGTTATGGAGCAGATTATTTCTCATACTTCAAGGCGCTGGTAGGCATTTTTTATTGTCAACTCATAGCCTGGGATACAGAAAGATCAAGGGTGAAAACCTGACCCACTGAAATCAATGGGAGTTTTACCATTGATTTAATTGGGTCAGGATTTCATCTCACAACTTGTGTCACACCTAGCAGGCTGATTGGTATAAGTGAGAGGCATTGTCTTAACCAATCTATAGCATCTCCAATCAAGCAGTTATTCAAAAGATTAGTCCCACTGATTTTTGTGGGACTATTTGTCAGAGTATGTGTGCACCAACATGATTAAGAAGGACCCTACAGAATTATGAAGGTCTTAAAGGATTTAGATTTATCATAAATGGAATTACAAATGTGCAGAATATGATGTAAGAGGTAAGAAATGACAGATAGATGATGGGACTATACCATCACTGGATGCTATTAGTAAGATCAAGAAGTGTGATAATATATCTTAATAAAGCTGTAATTTGGGGCTAGTATGTCAGTAAAAGGCCAAATTATCAAAGAGGCTTGCTCTTTGGTGCCTCTTAGGCCTCAAAAACACAGTCAGATCTGCATGGATCGACTCCTGCACCCATACAAAGCCCCTCGGATATCACTATGGGTGTCCACGGACACAATGGTCTGGAATCAGCTGCAGCATTGGGACCTAAATTTGCACCAGTAGTTACCTGTAAATGTACAAAAAGAACACACACAATTATGCATCTACTTGATTTGTGTGTGCGTAAATACAGGTGTTTGCTAATATGAGCCTAATTTCACTATTATTGGGAGACACATGGGCCAATTATGTCTTGCACCTAGAGATCTTTATGTTCTATTTCAAATGCACCTCTTATATCAAATACATGGCTATCTCCATAATCATGTCATGCAATATTTACAAAAAAATCCTTTTTTACTACTACTTATTAAAGCTAACATGATCTTATTTGTTTTGTCCTTAAAAATAAAAAAAACTGTAAAGAACTACCGTGCTAAGCATAATTGCATTTCTCAGTAGTCTTAGAGACCTTCTTTGAAAACAAGAACAATGTTTTTTCATTATCTGATTTTAATGAAATTTCAAAACTATGTTCCTTTTCATTCTGAATTCATAAAATCATTTAAATTCTCCAAGTCTAAAAGACAGAAAAAAAAACCTGACATTCCTTCATGGTTCAGTGTTACTTTAAAGCACATAATCTAATGTGACTTGAAGCTTGTGAATAGTTAAGTTATGATTACAATTTACAGTATAAAAAACTGTAATAACTGTACATCTGGGCAGTTGGCTTAAGTGGCAGAGGCTAAATAAAAGCTGGAGGATGTTTTATTTTGTCTATTTCATATTCTTCAAGGACATGGCAGCTTGCATTAGAGGACAGCAGGAAAGAAAGCATGTGCACTGTGAGAAAGCTTGCACGTGAACTGCATCTAGTTCTCTTTTTGAATAGAGATCACCAGATAACTTGTCTGCAGAATGTATTCCTCCATCAAATGGACATACTGTCATTGTCCACTGGTTGGAAGCCAGAAGTTAATTGCTATCAGCATTTAGACTCTGATCACAACATGTCAAAACGCACCGTTGCCCCGGTATGCAAGAATTACACAATGCTGTTATGTAACATAAGTGTATTAGATCTCAGAATTACCCTTAATGAATCAGCAATCTGTTTGCTCTCCACTATGTTATTTACTGCCCCCTGAGAATCTCAAGAAAACCACTGGGTCAGGTGAGGAGAGAAAGGATTAATTTTTATTAAATCCGATCCATAAATCAGGAAAAAATACTCCTGGTAGAACTCTGATAGCTAGCTATAGAATTAAATTTAGTATTTGTTCTGTGATAAATAAAGTACTGAAAATCATTTTCTAAAATTTTCAAAAGGATACTTAGTGAACATACACACATTCAGTAAACACATGTGATAAGTATATAAAATTGGCAGGGCTGGCGGCAACACCTATAGTTAAAGTTGCCTGACACTTTCCATTATAAGACTCTGTTTTTCAGTTCCTCATACTTTTTTCAAACTTTGACTGGTGGGGCTTAAATTTTCCATGGGTGTCTGCCTCATGTTTAATGTTTGGGGTTTTTTTAAAGAAAAGTTTTAGCAAAGACAGGGTAGCCATTTCCAAGAATATTATGGAAAAAATAATGTTTAACGTTGGCAAAAAATGTGTTACAACAATTTCCTTGAGAAGCTCTAGCACCCCCAGGCTTTGGAGTAGAGAATTGAAATCTGGGGGGTGGGGCAGGGGGGATTTGGGTGACCAGATGTCCCGATTTTATAGGTACAGTCCCAATTTTGGGGGCTTTTTCTTATATGGGCACCTATTACCCCCCACCCTGTCCTGATTTTTCACACTTGCCATCCGGTCACCCGGGAGGGGGGGGGTGAGGGGAGGAGGAAAGAGGGCAAGGACACAGCCCTGGAGTCAGAGAAGATGCTTTGTACAATCCTGTGAAACTGAGCATGTGCAAACTGCATTTTTTCAAAGGCTTATAACTTTCCTAAATCTCACAGGGACAGCAAAAGGCACATCCCTGATACAAAAGCCATTCTCCCTGCTATGTTTCAAATCCCTGCTTCAGAGCATGAGAGCTCTAGAGCAGTGGTTCTCAAACTTTTGTACTAGTGATCCCTTTCACATACCAAGCCTCTGAGTGCAACCCCCTTATAAATGAAAAACACTTAAATATATTTAACAGCAGTATAAATGCTGGAGGCAAAGCGGGGTCTGGGGTGGAGGCTGACAGCTCGCAACCCATCATGTAATAACCTTGCGACCCCCTGAGAGGTCCCGACTCCCAGTTTGAGAACCCTTGCTCTAGAGTTTTCCAAAGAAAAGCTTTTGATATGGTCTCCCACAATATTCTTGCCAACAAGTTAAAGAAGTATGGGCTGGATGAATGGACTATAAGCTGGCTAGATTGTAGGGCTCAATGGGTAATGATCAATGGCTCCATGTCTAGTGGGCAGCCGGTATCAAGTGGAGTGCCCCAACGGTCGGTCCTGGGGCCGGTTTTGTTCAATATCTTCATTAATGGTCTGGAAGATGGCATGGATTGCACACTCAGCAAGTTTGCAGATGACACTAAACTGGGAGGAGAGGTAGATACACTGGAGGGTAGGGAGAGGATACAGAGGGACCTAGACAAATTAGAGGATTGGGCCAAAAGAAATCTGATGAGATTCAACAAGGACAAGTGCAGAGTCCTGCACTTAGGATGGAAGAATCCCATGCACTGCTACAGACTAGGGACCAAGTGGCTAGGCAGCAGTTCTGCAGAAAAGGACCTAGGGATGACAGTGGACGAGAAGCTAGATATGAGTCAACAGTGTGTGCTAATGAATGGAAGGCTAATGGCATTTTGGGCTGTATAAGTAGGAGCATTGCCAGCAGATGGAGGGATGTGATCATTCCCCTCTATTAGGCATTCGTGAGGCCTCATCTGGAGTACTGTGTCCAGTTTTGGGCCCCACACTACAAGAAGGATATGGAAAAATTGAAAAGAGTCCAGCGGAGGGCAACAAAAATGATTAGGGGGCTGGAGCACATGACTTCTGAGGAGAGGCTGAGGGAACTGGGATTATTTAGTCTGCAGAAGAGAAGAATGAGGAGGGATTTGATAGCTGCTTTCAACTACCTGAAAGGGGATTCCAAAGATGATGGATCTAGAGTGTTCTCAGTGATAGATGACAGAACAAGGAGCAATGGTCTCAAGTTGCAGTGGGGGAGGTTTAGGTTGGATATTAGGAAAAACTTTTTCACTGGGAGGGTGGTGAAGCGCTGGAATGGGTTACCTAGGGAGGTAGTGGAATCTCCTTCCTTAGAGGTTTTTAAGGTCAGGCTTGACAAAGCCCTGGCTGGGATGATTTAGTTGGGGATTGGTCCTGCTTTCAGCAGGGGGTTGGACTAGATGACCCCCAAGGTCCCGTCCAACCCTGATAGTCTATGATTACCAGAATTGTTTTAACATTGAAAAATAACTTAATTTTCCCATGCCTCATTCTCAGAAATAGCTGAACTGTTTTGGCTGAAATTTTCCAAAAAAACATTCAGCCTGAGGAAGACCTCTGGCATGGAAAATTTCACCCCATTTGTTTAAAGTTTGGCAGTTATAAGCAACTGAAAAGAGGATCTTACAATGTGAAGTGGCAGGCAACCTTAATAATAGGCAGGGTTACCAGCCCCTCCTATAATACTTTCATGCAAATACACTATTTGCAAACTGTGTACTGAATTCATTAAATATTGACAATTTAAGGAACAATGTAGCCTTTAAATGGCCACACTGATATACTTTCATTCTTATTGTGTGATTTTTATAACCAAAAAAATGCTTTTGGGAAACACTATACAGAAATAACCTCCCTTCGACTACACACCCTTCGTTGTCACCTACCAACCCACTTTGGAAACCATACAGGGCATCATCAAAAAACTACATCCCATACCCAATGGGGACCCCTCCTGAAAGAAATATATCCTGACCTCCCCTCTTCTGGCCTTCAAACAACCTCCCAATCTCATCATAAGAAGCAATCTCCCCACAGACCACAAACACCAACTCAAAGCAGCAGCAGAACCTGCCAGAACATATGCAAAACCTGCAGACATATCTTCACTGCTACAATGATCAACACCTCCCACAACATACCTTTCAAGATCCAGGGTTCCTACACATGCCTATCACAACATGTGGTACATCATCCTGTGCACTAAATGCCACAATTAACAACTATGTAGATGAAAGCAGATGATCACTACGTTCTCGAATGAACTCACACAGGAAAATGAAAAGAGAAAAACACCGTATCAGCTGTGGGTGAACACTTTTCACAAAGTGATAACTCTATACCTGACCTATCAGTTCACATCCTCAAAGGAAACCTGCACAACACTTTCAAAAGACAAGTCTTGGAGCTTAAATTCATAACTTTGCTAGACACTAAAAATCATTACCTGAATAGGCACACTGAATTTATGGCTTATTACGAAGAAACTATAACCCACTAGCAAACCCCCTCCCCCGGCTGCCTTCCTTCTGTCTTCCTTTCCTCCCTATGACTGGAGGGATGTTAATGGGCCATTTCACCTTGAATGGCCCCTTGAAATATATGTTAACTACTTATAGAATCATAGGACTGGAAGGGACCTTGAGAAGTTATCTAGTCCAGTCCCTATACTCATGACAGGACTAAGTATTATCTAGACCATCCCTAACCAGTGTTTGTCTAACCTGCTCTTAAAAATCTCCAATGACAGAGATTCCACAACCTTTGTAGGCAATGTATTCCAGTGCTTAACTACCCTGACAGGAAGTTTTCCTAATGTCCAACCTAAACTGACCTTGCTGTAATTTAAGCCTGTTCCTTCTTGCCCTATCCTCAGAGGTTAAGGAGAACAATTTTTCTCCCTCCTCCTGGTAACAACCGTTTACGTACTTGAAAAGTGTTATGTCCCCTCTCGGTCTTCTCTTCTCCAGACTAAACAAACCCAATTTTTTCAATCATCCCTCATATGTCATGTTTTCTAGATCTTTAATCACTTTTGTTGCTCTTCTCTGGACTTTCTCCAATTTGTCCACATCTTTCCTGCTAAACAGTCTCTTCCACCTTGTATTTAGCTCTGACACTTTAAGCTTCACGTTTGGGAAAAACAGCTCTGTAAGTTCAAAAGCTTGTCTCTCTCACCAACAGAAGCTGGTCCAATAAAAGACAATATCTCACCCACCTTGGCTCTCTAAAATCATGGGACCAACATGTCTACAATTACACTGCATAAAACAAATTATTAACCAAGTCCAAAATGATGTACCACTTGTTTAAAATGTACCAAATTGTTTTGATTATTCTGGGCCTTATTTTCCTTGGCTCTTGGAGGGAAGTGGTAGGGGGAGGGAAGTGGCAGGTTAGAAGAGGCCTTCCACTCTCAGTATATTCTCCACACAAGAGTTACAGAGGGATCAATCACAGTCCCTGTACTTAGGTGAAGGGTAGGAACTGCTTTCCCTCTGTGTACCCTCTTGCAGTTGGTAAGGAGGAGCCAGGGCCATGCTCCTGCTCTTCTCCACCCTGGGACACAGCAATGGTGATAGCTGCATCATGCCAAAGAACGGTGGCACCTGTGTACTCCTGCTGATACCAGAAAGCTTGCTGAAAGTTAGTGCTTAATAACATGCCTCATGTATAAGACACTGCTAGGATTAATACTAAAATTTCCATCCAGAATTTTAACAGCTTATAAACATACTCAAACTCTAGCATCATACTTTAGCCTCCACTTCTCTTTGGGCATCATGCAAAAAATGGAGTTCAAGCCTAAGGGATTTTTTATGTCATAGGAATAGGTTTTCAAGTTGCTATGTTTAGCAGATGGTTGATAACAGATTTCTCTATTTCCTATTTTTTAATTTTCTTGGATTTTTTTTTTGACAGAATAGATCTTTTCCTGAGCAATTTGTTGAGTCTGATTGCTTGCCTTTTCTGAATTATATCTAATACTTATTTATCTTTTGTAGTTTTTCTCCATTACTTTCTAAACATAGAAAATCTTGCCCTATTCAGTCTATATTTTCTGGGTATGTGTAAAGTAATGTCTCAAAGGAAGCAAACACAATGCACACTTTCTGTCTGGCCTGCTGCTTTTCTCAGATTGTTGGAATTAATTAGGATATGGGAAACTGGAAATGTCTCATTTAAACCCAGACACAAAAATCCTTCACATTGAAAAATTAGTTTCCTAACTTTTAATTTTTTCCTTTACAGATTGGCAATTCACTGCTTAATTAGGCTTGGTATTGCTGTTTCCCCCCACACTTTCCAAATCTTAGAAGCATATAAGAGACTCTTCCCTACACCGTATTGCAATCTGCCCATCAACATTCCTCTACATTCAGGATGGTCTCTATTAGATGCTTTGGGAGATTGAAAGCTAGTTGACTTACTCTACCTAGACATGGAAGACTTTGACGCTTTGCACTAAAGATCCCTATTTAATGCCAACAAAACTAATCTGTCTTCCTCCCTGGTTTAGTTCTATGGATGCAGAAGTTTACTGCCTTGATCACATCTGAAGTGTATAATTGTCTTTCAGAATGTGAGAGGGTTTAGTGCACAAAGATAGCAGAGAAATTGACTATTTTAAGTGGAAGGCTTTTGGGAAAGGAGACAGGGGCTGGCCTCGCTACTACCTCATCTTGAAATAATCTGAGGTAATGTTGCTTAATGGAAAGTTCCCCAAGAGCACTAAACCTCCAAGCCAGTGTGATGACTCTCCCAGAGCCCACACCCTGCACCCGCTCCTGCACCCCACCGCCCTACCCCAGCCCTGAGCCCCTTCCCACATTCCGAACCCATCAGCCCCACCACCCAGCCCACACCCCCTCCTGCACTCCAACCCCGTGCCCCAGCCCAGTGACAGTGAGGGAGGGAATAAGGGAGGGAGGGGAAGAGTGAGCAACAGAGAGAGGGGGGATGGAGTGAATAAGGGCAGGGCCTCGGAGAAGGGGCGGGGCAGTGGCATGGCCTCAGGACGGAGCAAGGGTGTTTGGGTTTGTGCGATTAGATAGTTGGCAACCCCAATATTAATGTGGATTTAAAAATATATAGCAAAACATAATACCCAGGAAGTCAAAAGATTAAAGTAATAAAATATTTTATCATTTGAATGCCTAAAAGGTTTTTGTTTACAAGAAGTTTTTACAATAGTATTAACAGATTAAATCAACCAGTGTTTAAAATTATACCCTGTTTTGTGTTACCATATGGGCCAGAATATTGAGCCTCTCTTTGACTTTCTTTCTACTTACCTTTCTTTTACTTTGAACACAAGAATAATTTTCTTTTTACTTTGGTGAAGGATTCTCTTCTCAGTAGGATTAAATGTTTACACTAGCAAAACAAAATTGAACTTGGATACAGCCTTTGTAAGATTTGAACAAGAAAATTACACATTACTATTAAGAGATGCAGTTAAAGTACTATAAAATAAATGAAATCAGCTGCTCATAGGAGATTCTGCAGCTTATCTGTGAAAAATACACATTTAAAATAAAGTGTTTCATTACCACATTCAAAAGTAATGACAAAGGCAAGAAACGAAATTTGGCAGATAGCAACTATTTTTTTGCTTTTCAACTGCTATTCCAGTAAGTGAACTCTCCTCTTGTGACTCTCTCTGAAATTATGGCTCTGTGATTCGTTGTTTGCACATGCGAGCAGACTTTGAATGTTCAACATGCATACCTAGTGGTATATAGCACATACTGGTTCATCTTTTATTTAAAAAAATTGCTTTACAAAAATGTTAAAAGACACATCCCCCTTTGAGAACCAAAACCAAAGAGGTGATAGATAGCCAAGGCAAAGATGTTGTCACGGATGTTTTTAGTGAAAGTCACGGACAAGTCATGGGCAATAAAGAAAAATTCACGGAAGCCTGTGACCTGTGACTTTCACTAAAAATATCTGTGACGAAATGGGGAACTCAGCTGCTGGGTCCCCACACTGCCTGCAGTGGCTGGCAGATGCAGGGCCCCACTTGAAACTCGGGGAGTCCTCACCAGCCATAGGGGGCTTGGAGCTCCAGGGTCTCCTGCTGCCCCCGGCAGCCAGGAGCTGCGGGGTGCCCTGCAGCTCCAAGCTGCCGCCCACAGCACGGGGGGCCCTACAGCTCCCAGTCATTGCGGGCTGAAGTCATGGAGGTCTCTTGAAGTCACAGATTCTGTGATTTCTGCGACGTCAGTGATAAAATCATCGCCTTAGTGACAGGAGTGCTGTCAGCTTTTCTGCCACCCTAGGCGGAAGGTCCTGCCCTGAAATGCCGCCCCCCACAGAGGTGGTGGAAGGTCCCGCCACCAAAATACCGTCGCGATCGCCACCCCCCCAAATTGTAGTGCCCTAGGCGACTGCCTAGGTCGCCTAATGGGTTGCGCTGGCCCTGCTTAGTGATAGCTAATATCAATCAGTAATTTCATATTGAAGCAAAAATAAAGAGGATAACAGATATCAGCTATATGCATCCTCATTACTCAGTCCAGACTCTCGTTAGATTTGACTAAGTTGGGAAATTTTATCTTCTGTTTTCTACAAACTGCTATAAATTATTTAGAGTAAATATATTACTCCCCCACCCCACCCCCACCCCCTGGATAAGTCTGCAATATTTGTGAAAGGCAAATGAAAAGCTTGAACTCATGAATAGAAAACGCAAGCACAATTCCTGGAGAGGTATGTTTCTCCCATCAAGCATTTTTGATAACTGGACCTGTAATGGGGCCATTTGGCATTTTTAAGTTTGAAATATTGTAATCATATCCTTCTCTCTTTCATACACCACTATCATCTCATGCTGATGTATTTTCTCTAACAGAATACTCACTTTCGGGACTACTCTATCATATGAGCCACCACATTATATTTGACAGTCTGTGCCAGATAAAATGAAGGGCATCCAAACAAGGACAAGGTCGTTTGGATTTCTGAATCTTTACAGGAAGCATTTTAAATTGTGTTTTAAGTAGAAAAAAGTACTTAAAACAGAGATTGCATGAAAAGTGCTGTTAAGTCAGTATGATTTTGAATAAAATTAGCAAGAAAAACATCTCTTCCAAGTGCTATTAAAAATAATGATGCAATTATTTTATTCTTTCAAGTCAGCACACATATAGAAATGATTAAAACATTCTTTTTTATAAAAGAATCAATTAAAAAAATGTTGCAGAGTATATGATATAGCATCTACCAATTTAGCTTGCATTGTATCTTGTAGAGAGTGCTGTGAGTTGCAGGTCATCCTCTTCATACAGGTTGGGGAGCTAATCTCAGTTGGAACTGCCAGGAGGACATTTAACTAGCAATGCAAGGGGAAGGTGCTAAGGCGGCAAATGTGCTATGAACGTGAAATCAGCATGTCATGAACAGATTGAACTAATGTGGCAAAGAATATGAAGAGAATAAATTTTCAATTGCTTTTATACCAATTTAGGAGTCTGAGTAACAAGCAAGAGCAACTGAAAATTCTCATTGATGAGAAAAAAAATTGATCTAATTGGCATTGCTGAAACTTGGTGGGATAAGTTGCATGATCAGAATGTTAAAATTACTGGTCATAACCTGTTTAGGAAGGACAGTATGTGTAAAAGAGCTGAGAGTGGGTGGCATTTCTTTTAGAGTTACTTATAATTCAGAACCACAGGATCTTGACTACATATAAATCAATGTGAGTGTGACAGACTGATAATATCTTGTAATATCCTGAACAAACCTTATGGAATTGAGATAAATTTTTATAAAAAAGAAGGTTTAAATAATTTGTGTGTGCGCGCTAACTTGAAAGGATAAGCGTAATGCCTTTGGGTACATAGTGTTAAATTGCGTATGTGACATTGTATATACCTTCTGTAGTAGGATGGAGATTATAATGCACTTCCTCATATATCAGCTCTTTGAAGTTCCCTGCCCTGGAGAGGTGTCCTTATACTAGTTCAAATTAGATTCTCCAGAGACCAACAGACAAAAAGGATTTTTTGAGTAAATAGCCTGGTTTTAAAACTGGCTTAGAGTCTTCTTCCTGATCCAGAAAACAGAGAGGACCCTGGTCCAATCCTTGTGCCTACTAAGGCGCCATAGACTGTGTGCATGTTCTGAGCTGAAGCTGTGATGAACTTGTAACCACGAGGAATCCACTTGGGTGGGGACTGAAGGACTGCTCCTGCAAGAATCCATGTAAGGTTTGGGGTGAATTCCGGTAAGTTTATTAGCACGTGTGTAGGTTCTTATATTGTTTTAAACATGTTTTATCTGTACTGCTTTTTACCTTCACAATAAAATAGGCTTGTATAGATAGAAAGACCTGCATGGCACTTATAGTTATAGAAATTACACCTGTTAGTCTCTGAAGAGAAAGCAAGCAGGCCTGCTTGGGCAGCTTGTCTCTGATTGGAATATCACTGAAGGCAGGGAACTGTGTAGCGTGGAAATACCCAGGTCAGAAAGGAGAGAGATGCAGGTCTCCACCCAGAAAGGCAATGACTGGGGAGCTGTGAGTGAGTGCTCTTGCTGGATTACTGAGGGGAAACACAGGTGCAGGTGCCCTGAACTGTAACAGTGATAACTAACAAAGTCCAGAAGAGGGTGCTGTTGGGGGGGGTCTGTTACAAACTGCATGAAACTAGAGAACAGCATGTGTGGCTCCTTAAGCACCTGCCTGTAAAGTGTTTTGTTTTATGGGACTTAAATTTTGGAGACATATGGGGACACCTCATGCAGCCATTAGCAAAATATCACTGGAGTTTAAAATGTATATGTAATTTGCTAACACAAGAGGTACTGCACTCAACAGAAGCTAACTTGAGACTAGTTCACTATGTAAAACAGGTCAGTCCCAACCAATAAACTGTAGTTTCTGCTTATTAGCAACCTCTCGGATAAAAGCAAAAATTTGTCACTACAGTTGCCAATAAACAAAAGGCAGGTTTGCAGGGCTACAGCCAGGGAAGGAAGTACTGGGACATGCCTTCCCTGGCTGCAGCCCTGCTTGCAACTGGTGCTTGGCACATTCCCCCCAGCACTTTCTTCCCTGGCTGAAATCCTGCAAACCTGTCCTCAAGGGTGCAGCTATGGAAGGAAGTGCTGGCATGTGCTGAGCCTGGACCACTGGTCCCAGGGCAAGGAACAGCCCAGAAAACATAGGGAGAGGAACTGTGTAGTTCCCCCAGGTCTTCCACACTTCCACTCCCCATAGAAGGCACCAGCATCCAGGTTGTAGCCCTCCTCCTCTGCCGGAGTCCCAGTGCTGCGGATTGGGCAGGGAGGCTGCAGGCAGCACAGCAGTAGAGGGATGGGAGGGCTGTATGGGGGGGGGGGGAAAGTCAGTAAGCAGCATTTCAGTTGCTTATATCCGAATCCCATTAACATTAAAGTCAATGGCACAGGATCATTCCATGGCAAAATGTTGCTAGTAACCAGAAGATTTCAATTTTGGGATTGCTAATAACCACCATACACACTATTAGGAACAAAAGAAATGCTCACAATGGTACAGGCCCCTTATTGGATGGAGATGGTGAGATTGTTAATAAAGATGCTGAAAAGGCAGAAGTTTTCAGTAAATATTTCTGTTCTGTATCTGCAGATATGTCGGATGATGTGATGTAAGGATGATGAAGTACTTTCCAGTCCATTAGTAATCAATGTTAAACAAAATCTACAAGGAAGAAACATTTTTAAAACCTGGATAACTTGCACCCAAGAGCTGGGCTCAGGAGATCTCTGGCCCACTGATGTTAATTTTCAATAAATCTTGGAATACCAAGGAAATTCCAGAAGACTGGAAGAGTGCTAATGTTGTGCCACTATTCTAAAAGGGGAAGCGGGATGACCCAGGTAACTACAGGCCAGTTAGCCTGACAATAGTCTCATGCAAAATAATGGAAAAACTGATTCAGGATTTAAGAATTAAAGGATAGGAATGCAATCAATGCAGGTCAACTCGGTTTTTTGGAAAATGGGTGTTGTCAATTAAATCTGGTTTCATTCTTTGAGGGGATTTCAAGTTTTGTTGATAAAGGTAATTGCATAGATATAGTATACTTAGGCTTTTATAAGATGTTTGACAAGTAAAAAGTCAGCACTGTACAATATCAATAAAGCACATGTTAAATGGATTAAGGACTAGCTAACTGACAGATCTAAAAAGTAGTCATCAATGGGGAATCTCCATGGAATGGGGGGGGGGGGTGTTTCCTACAGTGGGGTTCCTTGGGGATCAGAACAAGGCCCAGTGCTATTCAACATTTTCATCAGTGATCTGAAGATAAATACAGAATCACTGCTGATAAAATTCGCAGATGCCACAAAGATTGACAGATTGATATATACTGATGAGGACAGTGCAGTCAAACAATCAGGATCTCTCAGTAAGCTGAGTCCACTCAAACAAAGTACATTTGAATACAGCCAAATGAAAAATCATACATCTAGAAACAATGAATGCAGGTCATACCTACAGAATAGGAAACTGTATTCTGGAAAAGCAGTGACTACAAAAACGACCTAAGCGTCATAATGGACAAGCAACTCAATATGAGCTCCCAGTGTGATAATGCGATTCTTGGATGTATAAACGGGGAGCAGTGAGTAGGAGCAGGGAGGTGATTTTACTTCTGTATATGGCATGGTGAGAACAATACTGGAATACTGCATACAGTTCTCGTATCCATAGTTTAAAAAATATTAAAAAACTGGAGAGGGATAAAGACGTAAAAATGATTCAAGGGCTGTAGAAAATGCCTTCTAGTGAGAGACTGCAAAAGAGATCAACCTGTTTAGTTTATCAAAAAGACAATTGACTGATGACTTGATTATAGTGCTTAGTACCTTCACAGGGAGAAAATACTGAGTACTCAAGGGCTCCTTAATCTTAAGGGAAAAGGCTTACAAGAACCAATGACTGGAAGCTGAAGCCAGACAAATTCAGTGAGGGTGATTAAAAATTGTAACAAACTACCAGGGAAGTGGTGGAGTCTCCATCTTTTGGAGTCTTCAAATCGATGCGTTTCTGGAAAACATACTTTAGTCAAACACAAACCATTGGGCTGAATACAGAGGTAACTGGGTGAAATATAATGGCCTGTGATATACAGATCAGACTAAAACCAGTGGTTTTCAAACTTTTTTCATTTGCAGACCCCTAAAAAATTTTGAATGAAGGTGCAGACCCCCTTTGGAAATTCAACCTCTGGTCCATGGACCTTTACCATAGATGTCTTAGACCAGAAACTGACTGAATAAAATCCAACAATATATGTTGCACGTGTTTAGCACGGCATTTGATGCAGAGTGAGAAAGCGTGTTAAACTGTGGGCTTCTATGGTTACAACACTTCTGGGCTTTGACCCGTAGGTGGGGGTATTCACATACAGTACTTTTGATTGACCAGAAAAACGGAATGCCTTTTCAGGGATTTGAAACTTTATTTTCATAGTCCTCTGGAGGTTTGCAGACCACAGGTTGAAAACCACTGGACTAGATGATCTATCCCATTAATTAAAATCATATGTTTTGTGAAATCTCTTTGGTATTAAATGCATTCTTACAAGGCATCATTCAAATCAACTGCAGCAAACATTTGTGCAGAGTAAAATAAAATGCCAACTTGTTATTCTTTTTGTTTCCTACTTATATTTAGTATCCAGTTATTTTTTTAAAAGCATAAAAGTCTGTTTTAATTCTGCAGTCCATACTTAAAGCCCTGTATTATGTCATAGTGCTATAAACAAACAAAAAGAAGCATATTTCTTAACTGCCACTAATAAGGACACATGGTAAAGTTGTGGCAAATCATTCACATCAAAATAAGCAGTTTTATATGACAAGTAGTATTAAATGGCTCCCATAATTATTTGTTTAAATGACCCTTCTTATTTTGTCTATTCAACTATAGGGGTAAAATTATGCCTGCATGTAACAAGAATAATATACTAAAAAAGGTTTTTGATACCTTGAAAAGCCTGCACCTACAGTGCATGACTTCAAGTTGTTTATGTGAATAGTTTGCTAAGATATGAGAAAGAGATATTGCAAGCCATTGTACAAAAATTACACCATACCAATTCCTTCTTTTTCTAACCTTCCCCCAGCCCTCAAATTTGTCACAATGGTGGCTGTGAGGGCTGCAGTCCATAATTATCTCAGTTACACTGATCAGAGTTTCTGTTAGAAAGCTTTCACATTTATGCAACAGCTCTTTTGATGTATAGCAATAGACTACATTCCACATAACCTAGCACAGAACTATTATTGACTTGCACCATTTGTGTATCAACTAGTTCAAGTCAGTACATAGATCTTTCTATCTAAGAATTTTAACAGGAGATAGCATCAATATGTAAATCTTAGTCTCTTGGGGGAATCTCTGTATCCTAGTTATTGTCTAAACGCATTTTAAAACAAAAAGCGAAGATCCACTCATATTCAATACTCTCTTCCCCCCGCCCCCTCAAACTGTGCCAACAGATCTTGAAAGCAAAACTGAGTTTAAATCCCATACAGTGCATCTAAATTTTGCTGACACCCTAACACGAGCAAATGAAACCTGCAACCAGTGCATATTCATTGTGGTACAAAGAATATCTAACTGCTAATCTTTAATTTAAAACTAACACATTCCTAAAATAAAATACATCAATATGCACTAAATAAGCAAGTATACATAAAGTGTAGTTCTTCTCTTAGAAGTGACTATGTAAAAATGACACCTTTCTTACACAACAATTCTGCTTTCTGTGGGCATGATAATATCTGAAAACTATAGTGAGAATGGGTGTGGAGGGGGCTTACTGTTTTATTGTTTGTTTGTTTTTACTACTTTTTACTCCTATTGACTGATACAGCTCTGGGGGAATGGCATATTTCTGCTTCACGCACCAAAACTGTTAATGAAGTTCCAAATGCAGGGTCAAATTCTGCTGTCAGTTATATCTGTGCAACCACACTGAAAATAACACCGTTGCACATATATAAGTGATGACATACTTTGAAAACAACGGTGCTGCACAGGTGTAAAAATGCAAAATGTGGTCTGCAGAATTTATATTACTTATGATGCATGAGTCATATAAAACCCAACTCGACTTTCAGACTCCAGAGTCAGTTTTCAGCAATAGCAATTAAAAAAATATATATAACTTTTTACTCGTTGAGTAATTTTTTTCTGTAAGTAAATACAACACAATTAGGATAGACAACCAGAATGCCATTTTTAGAGTCACTTTCAATAGCAGAATCATATATGATTTTCAGGGGAGGAAGGGAGAGAGAGAGAGCGCATAAACAAGTCAGCAAAAACAAATCTTATGATTCATCTCTGCTAAAGAGTAACAGGAAAAAGTTGCATTTTCAATATCTGAGACAACCTATTAAATAAAAGAAAATATTTAGCTATTGATATGCAATATTTTTATGGACAAAATCATCCACTCCCACAGAAATATAATATGGGAGAGGGAAATTTATTAGAGAAACCTTGCGATGCTCATCAAGCAATTTCATAGCCATCAACCTTTCAGCTGGAGTGGGACTATGGGTGAAATTTGCAAGATTAAGAAAGGGAAAGCACTACCTATAATGGATGCTTCCCAGTTTACTCATCTTCCAGACAAATCCTCAGAGCCTTAGCCTTACTTTGTTCACAGTGGGGGACTATCTTAGGCTCCGAGGAAGGGAAGGAGGGAGTATATTACCTCTGAGGCTATGCCTTTGCTAGAAAAATAGATTGTTTTAAACATGTGTTAGCTGGCCCTATACTTTTAAAGTGCAGAATGACAGTTGTGTTTTGTGATTTAAATATATACTTTTATTTTTATATGTATTAAACTTTTTTGTAGAAAGTATTTTAAAAAAGAAAATCTTTGCCCTTCAAATGAGATTACATCTTTGCTTGATAATCCACACATTACATCCACAAGTGAGCTCTGAGTCAGGATGTTCAGAGGTCACTTCAGGTGACAGCAGCAATGGAAAAAAAAATAAATCTGGATGTGTACTATTTTAAAAAAACAAATCTAAACTATATAAGATCTTGATTTGGCGAAATTTTTCTGAAGATCATTAGTTACCTCCAGTCACCATTTTCTTTTAGTTATCTAGGGGTGTGTGGGTTTTTGGTTTTTAAATACAGGCTGCACATTTTTATTGGCTTTCTTTACCTTATTAAAACTATGAGAAAAGAAAATATAGGTCACTTCTTCAATGCACTTGAATTGCTACAGGAAAAATACAGCAAGTACAGATCAGAACACTAAGGAAAGTAGGCTTTTCTCTTAAAATTTTAGGCAACTTTGAGAATCCCTACGTGGGAGAAATATATTTATTTTAAAACACACCATAAATAATTTAGGGCCAAATCTTGCAGTCCTTCCTCAAGCATACCAGCTGACATCAATGGGACTGTACATGGGAGTGAAAATATGCACAATAATAGTTATTTGCAGGGTCAGACCCTAAATTAAGACTACAGGATTTTAACCCCATTTTGGAATTACCTTAAAGTCATTGGGCCTGATTTTGATCTTACACCTGTTTTATACTGGAGTAACGCTAATGATTTCAGTAAACATACAGTACTCCTAATTTTCAGTTGTGTAACAGACAAAATCCAGCCCACTGTACTTACCGGGTAAGAGAAAATTTTCCAGGGAAGTAGGAGTAAAACCATGATAAGACCAACGATCTTTAGGCCTTTAGGAAAACACTAGGAAAATGTTTTGAAAAAAAAATCAGCAAAGGATAGATGTGAAGAAGACTTGACTGGTATAGAACCCTTGGATAGCATGAGTCCAGTTTTCAAACACGTCAGTTCACGTATCTTAGAACTGCATTCCAGACATGTGCAAAGATATGCCTGAAATTTCAGTGTTGTAATAGCTGCCTAATTATACTAGAATGGCTGAATTAAATTTGTAAGCATACATAGAAATAAATCTATCCCATGCCGTTTCCTTGCAAGGGTGCTGGCAATCTACTTACATGGTTCCAGTGATGGCCAAGTTTCAAGTGTCAGACAAACATAACAGAATCCAGGCCATTTTCTTCATTAGCATATTATACCTCCCTGATATGTACATGAGCCAAGTTTGCAGCAGTAGACAGCCCTAAAAGGTTGCAACGCTTCTCATTTTGCAAGCAAAGTGTTCTCTGTATATGAAAATTACACCTATGTGCGATCTGAATATCTAAGTAACCCCTTAGAGGGTTTTTTTCTTTGAAATAGTAAAGCAAAGTACACAGTGATTTGTTTTGAGAGTAATCATAATAGGGCACAGTGCATGTGAAAGTCTGTCAGCCTGTTCAACTGCCCTCCTTTGATGCTGAACCATGAACATGCAGATGATGAATGATGGAGTTTGACATTTTATGTCCAGACACATCCCAGTCTCTGGATTTTGATTTTTACTTTTAGGCATCCTATTATCCATTATGCATTAGTTAGTAGTAGTAGCATTGCAGTAGTTCCAAAAAGCCACAATCAGGTTGTGGCTTCATAACACTAGTAGCTGTACCAACACACAGGCAGACAGTCCCTGCCCCAAAGAACATATCTATTACATCTATCAAAATCTCTCCATTAGATGATCCCTATTAAAAATCATGTTTAGATAATTACATTTTTGGCCCATTTCCAATGCTTAAGTACCACTTTTGATGCATGTATCATAAAGGTTTTGAAAATTCTTATCACATCTCTAGAGGCTGATTCTTATATGTCCCCTTCGCCGCACAAATACATAATAGTCTCTCTAAAAATCTTTTCCAGAAATGTACTGTTTGTTGAGAATATTGAAAAATCACTTATAAATTGGTGAAATGACTAGACTCATAGACTCATAGACTTTAAGGTCAGAAGGGACCATTATGATCATCTGGTCTGACCCCCTGCATGCTGCAGGCCATAAAACCGTCCCTACCCCTTCCCTGGACTCTGCTGTTGAAGTCCCCAATCCTGTTTTTAGTGACTTCAATCGGCAGAGACCCTCCTGCTAGAGATCCCTGCCCCATGCTGCGGAGGAAGGCGAAAAACCTCCAGAGGCTCAGCCAATCTGCCCTGGAGGAAAATTCCTTCCCGACCCCAAATATGGCGATCAGTAAGACCCCGAGCATATAGGCAAGAGTCTCCAGCCTGACCCCTGTTAGCCATTATACTATTTACCTACCATTGCTTGGTTTTCCTTGACTACTATGTTTTACCATTAAACCATTCCCTCCATAAACTTATCTAACTTAATCTTAAAACCAGACAGGTCCGTCGCCCCCACCGTTTCCCTCGGAAGGCCGTTCCAATATTTCACCCCTCTGACGGTCAGAAACCTTCGTCTAATTTCAAGCCTGAACTTCCCCACGGCCAGTTTATATCCATTCGTTCTCGTATCCACATTAGTACTAAGCTGGAATAATTCTTCTCCCTCCCTTGTATTAATCCCTCTAATATATTTAAAGATAGCAATCATATCCCCCCTCAGCCTTCGCTTTGTCAGACTAAACAACCCAAGCTCCTCTAGTCTCCTTTCATACGACAGGTTTTCCATTCCTCTGATCATCCTAGTGGCCCTTCTCTGCACCCGTTCCAGTTTGAGTTCATCTTTTTTAAACATGGGAGACCAGAACTGCACACAGTACTCCAAATGAGGTCTCACCAGCGCCTTGTACAACGGAAGCAGGACCTCCTTATCCCTACTTATCCCTACTAGATATACCTCGCCTAATGCATCCCAAGACAGCATGTCTAGGGAGAAACAAAACATAGCAACATGCAATAATGTTTTTTCAGCAGGAGAAAATCTATTTAAATATAGGGCAATATAAGCAAAAAGAGTAACTGTAGGTTTCTGTTCCTACAGTGATTCAGGAGGAGCTTCAGTAACTACAAAAGTTAGACATTTTTAAATCAGTAGGTCAGAATACCTTGCATCCAAGAACTTTAAAAGATCTGGCCAAGGAGCTCTCTGGACTTGATTTTGAATAAGGGCTGGTCCACACTAACCCCCCAGTTCAAACTCAGATACGCAACTTCAGCTACGTGAATAACGTAGCTGAAGTCGAAGTACCTCAGTTTGAACTACAAGGTACTTACTGCGGGTCCACATGCAGCAGGCAGGCTTCCCCGTCGACTCCTCTCGTGGAGCAGGAGTACTGGCGTCGCCGGTGAGCACTTCCGGGATCGATTTATCGCGTCTAGACAAGACGCGATTAATTGATCCCAGAAGATCGATTGCTTACCGCTGAACCCGGAGGTAAGTATAGACGTACCCTAAGTCTTAGAACACTGGAGAATATGCAAAGGGCTGTAAGAAACTGACATTGTGCTAAGGGTAAACTGGATGAGATGTGTAATTATAGACCTATCATCCTGGTATCCTGGCAAAATAATGGAAACGACTGATTGATTGAATGAATAAAAAGGAAGGTAATACAATAATGCCAACCAACATGGATTTATGGAAAAAAATAATATCAAACTAGCTTTATATCTTTTTTGATGGGATTACACATTTGATTGATAAAGAGAATAGTGTTAATATAACATTCTTAGACTTCTGGAAGGCATTGGATTTGGTACCTCATGACACTTTGATTAAGAAACTAGAATACAAAAATCAACATGGCACATATTAAATGGATTAAAAACTGGCTACCTGATAGGTCTCAAGATTTATTTGTAAACAGGGGATCATCACTAAACGAAGGCGTGTCTTGTGGGGGAGTCTCAGGGATCAGTTCTTGGTCCTACACTATATAACATTTTTATCAATGACTTAGAAGAAAACAAAATTAATTACTGATAAAGTTTGCTGATGACACCAAGATTTGGAGACTGTAAAAAATGAAGACAACAGGTCAATGACAGAGAGGGACCTGGATCCATTGGAAAGATGGCTGCAAGCAAACAATATGCATTTCAATACAGCCCAATGTAAAGTAATATATCTATATCAGAAAGAATGCAGGCCATACTTACAGAATAGTGGATTCTATCCTGGGAAATTGTAAGTTAGAAAAAAAATCTTGGGGGTCATGGTGGATAATCAGCTTAACGTGCGCTCTCAACAGGACGCTGTAGCTATAGGGATAATGTGAGCCTTCAGTGTATAAACAGGGGAATCTCGAGTAGGAGTAGAGAAGTTACATTACCTATGTATTTGGCACTGGTACGACTGCTACTGGAATACTATGTCCAGTTCAGGTGTCCATCATCCAAAAAGGATGTAGTTAAATTGGAAAGGCTTCAGAGAAGAGCCACAAGAATGATTAAAGAATTAGAAATCATGCTTTATAGTGATAGACTCAAGGATTTTAATCTGTTTATCTTATTAAAGAGAAGATAAAGAGATGATTTGATCAGTCTACAAGTACCTGCATCAGGAACAGAAATTTGGTAACAGAGGGTTCTTCAGTCTAGCAGACAAGGTATAACAAGATCCAGTGACTAGAAATTGAAGCTAGTCAAATTTGAACTAGAAATAAGGCACCTATGTATTTATGAAGCATACAGTGCCTCTGACCCAGGGCCAGCTCCAGCGTTTTTGCTGCCTCAAGCAGCGGGGAAAAAAATAAAATAAAATAAAAGCCGCAATCGGCGGCAGCTCTACCGCCACTTCATTGTTCGGCGGCAGGTCCTTCCCTCCGAGAGGGACTGAGGGACCTGCCTCCGAATTGCCACCGAACGGCCGTATGTGCCACCCCTTTCCGTTGGCCGCCCCAAGCACCTGCTTGCTGCGCTGGTGCCTGGAACCAGCCCTGCTCTGACCTATCACACTATCTTAAAAAAAAAAAAAGGAGTAGGTTGTTGTTTGAGAGGATAGAGCAGAAGAAGTTAGGTAAGATAGTAAATTTTTAAAATGCATTACTCACAAAACAGTTATGCTAACACTGTCCATATAAAAGTCAGGGTAACCTATTAATGAAATAGCATATTACAAATATAAAAGCTCTTTAAAACTCTTTTTAGGCACGTGATGGGGACAACAGTGCACATGTTATTTCAGAAAACTAGCATCCAATAAGGAGATTTCTGGGTCAGCAAAGACGATGCACTGAAAATGCAAGTCTATGTTGCATTTCCATCCTAAGCCTGGATACTCCTTCCTGCAGAAAACCAAATTACTAGAGTAGAAATCTGACAGAAGATGTACCAAAAAAAAAAAAAAAAAGGGCAGAAAAAAGAAAAGCTGTATCATCATGTCTTAAACGCATGTATCTCTGGAAGCACAGCAGTAAGGAATCATGGCTACACAGCTCAATATAAGCAGATCATACCTGTCATGCTAATTGTAAAGCTGTATGCAGTATTGTAGCTGTGTTGGTCGAGGATATTAGAGAGACAAGGTGGGTGAGGTAACATCTTTTATTGGACCAACTTCTCTCTGTTGGTGAGAGACACAAGCTTTTTTGCTTACACACAGCTCTTCTTCAGGTCTAAGATCGAAAGCTTGTCTGTCACACAATAGAAGTTGGTCCAATAAAAAAATATTACCTCACCCACTTTGTCTCTCTGATAGTAAAGTTGACATAAAGGCCAGAACTACTGTACATCTATAGGTACTGTGGGCAAACGTGACAAGGGCAGAAATATACCCATGAACACAGCTACTAATATCTTTACTGGTCATCAGCATGCATTCATCAATAATAATACAAAACCAAAGTGTGCCATCTGACCTTGAGGGATCTGAAGCCAGCCACATTTGATGATGAAAGAGAACCAGGTTGTGCAGCCACGTGTCTGCAAATTACTGATTCCATGAGCAATAGTAACTAGCAACTGATTTTCCAACAAAACCAAAGCGGTATTATTGAGGAGAAACAAGTGTAATCTGACCATGGCCAGGACTCTACACATTTGATTTCTCTATATACCCATTTCTGTTTTCTCTGAAACTTCTACAAATGTTCTGTGTTATGTCCTGAACACAACAGACTACCCAATGGGATTGTGTCACTTAGGCAGCTGTCTTGCTGCTGAGTCGGTTTTCTGTCTACTTTTGTAGCACTCTAAGTTACTATAAACTACCTTCCCTGCCACTGGATGGACCTAAGTGTTTGTATATAAACTCAATTTTTAAAAAGTGTTAAAAATAAAGGACACAAGAAGACATTCCCTTTTGCTTCAGTAATGTGGGTAATATAGTAATTTGTTTTCACAATATCTCCTAACTATACTAAAAAAAATCTTTTATAATGCAGGGCAAGATGCACAATCTTTAGATGGCATAATTTTTAGAGGCACTGAGAATCAACAGTCCCCATTGACTTCAATAGGTGTCTCGGGTGTTCAGCTTCTCTGCACCTACATAACATGGAAAACTGACTCAATCTTTCTCAAAGGCAAAAAATACTTAGATATACTTTTCTAGGGAAAGTTACATTAGACTGTACTTATTCTGACTCTCCATACAAACATGTTGCTGAGGATAAAGCCTGGGGTGGCTCTAGACTAGTGGCGCACCATGCAATGCACCCCCCCGCCTCCAAACCCCAAGGGCAGATCTAGGCTGAGGTTTTTGGTAAACTGGTAAACATTTTGCCCCTTTTTTCCTTTTAATGTTTTTTTTTTTTTTTTAAACAGAGGCTTAATTATTCGGTTTGTCCATCTGTCCAACCAACGTTTATGAGATCAGATAAAATAGAGAGACAAAATTTTCAGAATAGATTTGTACACAACAGCTAGATGATATATCAGTCCAATTTCAAATAAAAATGCATTAAAAATGTTAATTATAGTTTTTATTACTACAAATCCAAAATCATCCATTACGCTATCCTGCTTTAACTGCCATTACCACACATCCAATATAGAAAGAAATAAAAAAAAAAACTCTTCAATGAACTTTAACCTGTATTTACAAAACACTCCGAATAAAAAACACTCTGTGCTCTTAAAATATGACTTTTCTTGCTTTACGTTTTGAAAATTCAGACACTAGTTCTTCTAGATCCAGTTTTCCAGCTCTACTGACATTGTGGCAAGTCCAACAAGTCTCTCTTGCACTACTGTTGAACACATATGTTTTTATCAATTTTAACTTTGAGAAGCTACGTTCCCCACTAGCTATGGAAACTGGCAAAGTTAAAAGAATGCGTAGAGCTATAAAAATGATGGAAAACGGTCTCAGTTTATTTTCACAAACAAACTTCAGTACTTTTTCAGGAGTGGACAGTTTCTTAAGTCATCTTGAAAAAGTCTGAAGCTCACTACACAAATCAGTAGCATCAATGTCTTTTGAATTTTCATGAGTCAATGCCAACTCCAGTTTTATACAAAATTCTCTTATCTGTTTTGCTGTTTTCTTTTGCAAGCTGTGGATATCATATAGAAAGCCAAATACTGACTCTAGCTGCTGCATCTGTTGAGATCTTTCTTCAATTGAGTGAATAGCAGTATCAAGGACTGCAAAGTAGAAATTGACTTAGAAACTTTGTTTTGGGTTCTGATGGGTGCGTCTCGTCCTTCATACGAAAACTGCTGTTTCTTTTGCCGAATGCGAACTGGCTCTGGTTCAAATTCTGTCGGAAAGTCTATTTCTTCAGCAAACTCAAGATAATCTAGCAGTGTTCTTTCGAACCCTTCATCACGTCTGAATTCCTCCAGAATATTTTTAGTTTGCTGCAGTTTTTGAATAGCAGAATGTATATTCAAGTTCTTTTCTTGAAGCTGCTTACTAGTGAGGTTAATCTTGAAAAGGATATTATACCACAAAATGAGTGAAGTCACAAATTTGAAGTTGAAAAAATTCTCCTTTGCACACCATTGTTTTTACCCTTCATATTACTCCCATTACATAGGTCTACAATTTTTGAGAAGTCGTCTGCTTCAGAGATAAAATGTGCTATTTATTATGTATTTTGATGTGCTGAATTCAAATATGACAATTAAAACAACTGATTGGCTACTGTTTCTAAGATATTTAAGTTTTTACATTTTATGTCTATGTATATTGTGTAGATAGTAGAGTTTTAATCATAAATTGTAAACCTAGGTCTTTTCATGTGTTTATGGTTGCTTTACATGATAATATTTCACCTGTCCTGTTTATGTAACACTTTAAAAATCAGCAAAAGGGTTATATAAATAAAATTTATTATGAAACAAAAGGCAAAAAACTATTATGTACATAGTTTAGTCCTATTCAGTGTCTACTCGGCACTTCTTGGCTTGTCTCTTGTATTCATTAAATGGAGCATCTCTTGTCACTGTCCAGCAATAGTCTGCAAGCATTGATGGGCTCCATTCGCCCTGATAGCGTTTCTCCATTGTTGCAATGTCCTGGTAAAATCACTCGCCGTGCTCGTCGCTCACTGCTCCACAGTTCGGTGGAAAAAAATCTAGATGAGAGTGCAAAAAATGTATCTTTAGTGACATGTTGCAACCAAGGCTTTTGTATGCCTTGAGGAGGTTTTCCACCCACAACCTGTAGTTGTCTGCCTTGTTGTTTCTGAGAAAATTTATTGCACTAACTGGAAGGCTTTCCATGCCGTCTTTTCCTTGCCACGCAGTGCATGGTCAAATGCATCATCTCGAAGAAGTTCACGAATCTGAGGACCAACAAAGACACCTTCCTTTATCTTAGCTTGATTTAACCTTGGAAATTTTCCACGGAGGTACTTGAAAGCTGCTTGTGTTTTGTCAATGGCCTTGACAAAGTTCTTCGTCAGACCCAGCTTGATGTGTAAGGATGGTAACAAAATCTTCCTTGATTCAACAAGTGGTGGATGCTGAACACTTTTCCTCCCAGGCTCCAATGACTGTCGGAGTGGCCAATCTTTCTTGCTGTAGTGGGAATCTCTTGCACGACTATCCTATTCGCAGAGAAAACAGCAGCACTTTGTGTATCCAATCTGCAGACCAAGCAAGAGAGCAACAACCTTCAAATCGCCACAAAGCTGCCACTGATGTTGGTCATAGTTTATGCACCTCAAAAGTTGTTTCATGTTGTCATAGGTTTCCTTCATATGGACTGCATGACCAACTGGAATTGATGGCAAAACGTTGCCATTATGCAGTAAAACAGCTTCAAGACTCGTTTTCAATGAACAGTCTCCACTCATCTGGATCGTGAACGATGTTGAGGGCTGCCATCACACCATCGATGTTGTTGCAGGCTACAAGATCACCTTCCATGAAGAAGAATAGGACAAGATCCTTTTGACCGTCACGGAACATGGAAACCCTAACATCACCTGCCAGGAGATTCCACTGCTGTAGTCTGGAGCCCAACAGCTTCGCCTTACTCTTGGGTAGTTCCGAATCCCTGATAAGGTCATTCAGTTCACCTTGTGTTATGAGGTGTGGTTCAGAGGAGGAGGATGGGAGAAAATGTGGGTCCTGTGACATTGATGGTTCAGGACCAGAAGTTTCATCCTCTTCCTCGTCTGACTCAAGTGAGAATGATTCTGGTGCATCAGGAACCCGCAGCTCTTCTCCATGGGGTACTGGGCATATAGCTGATGGAATGTTTGGATAATGCACAGTCCCCTTTTTCTTCTTTGACACACCTTTCCCAACTGGAGGCACCATGCAGAAGTAACAATTGCCGGTATGATCTGTTGGCTCTCTCCAAATCATTGGAACTGCAAAAGGCATAGATTTCCTTTTCCTGTTCAACCACTGGCGAAGATTTGTTGCACAAGTGTTGCAGCATATGTGTGGGGCCCACCTCTTGTCCTGATCTCCAATTTTGCAGCCAAAATGAAGGTGATAGGCTTTCTTAATCATAGTGGTTATACTGTGCTTTTGTGATGCAAAAGTCACTTCACCACAAACATAGCAGAAGTTATCTGCACTGTTCACACAAGTACGAGGCATCTCTGCTCATTTTGGCTAAAGAGAAATGTGTCCCTTTGCAAAATCAAACACTGACAAATAAGAGAGCACGACACTGTATGATATCTAGAGCTGATATAGGGCAATTTGTTCAGCAGAGTGATGTAAGTTTCGTTATGACTGCATCATCCATGACTTCTGGGAATAACATGATGCAATTCATATCATGTATGACGCAATACCAGCTTCAGATTGCATCATTCATTGTTTTGCCTAAAAAGCAAGTACTGTCCAAACCCAGTTATAGGTTTATTCTTAGATCCAGTCAAAGATGTATTTTAGTCATTTCTGTTTTAAATTGAGATCCCTTCCCTTTATAACTCACTTATCCTCTGCCATTCCCAAGTCAAGGGTCATATATACTGACCCAAGAGCATATCTTGAAAACTAGAGCCAATCAAAAATTTTAAGCATCATTTTCGTTCTCAGTGACCCAGAATTAGTAAAGTTTGACTACATTTATTTCAGAAGCATTTTGGCTGTAGAGCAGCCTTGTCCACGGAAGTTTTCAACAGATAATGACATTGTTTCAAGCTCTTGTAGAATAGTTTCAGTCATAAATGCTCAAGTCATCTCCTTCAGTGGTACGAAACCCAAAAAATGTTCCTTTATGAGCACTTCAACATTATCTTCATCTGCAGACTTTTCCATATCCACAAAACGAATGATCATCATTTGTTCAACATGACTCACATTTGGTGTCCAGTCCAGTATTATTAAAAAGTATTTTGCAGAATGGGCAGCTTCTACAATTTTCTTTTTAATGGCATTTGCTAGGATTTGAATCAGTTCATTCTGCATATTTTTTCCTAAGTAATGAACCTGTGTTTCATGATCAATTATTTTACTTAGATGCTCTATCATGACTGGATCAAACCAAGAAGGTAGTCAACAAATTTTTAAAAGTTTCCATTACCTGGAGTGTATAATTTTTCATTTCTACAATTTTCTAAATTTTGCCCACCGAGAACTCACTAAAGCAGTCGCATGTTCTAATATTTGTTACCAATATAATTCTTTTCCCTTGATCATACAAAATTTTCTTCATCGATAGTTTTTCCTTTTTTCCCAATCGTAATTCAAGTTCTTTCCAATTCTGAAAACATTCCAAATGTTCTCTCTTCACATGAAAGTACAGAATTGAAGACATGTTTTTTCAGTCCTTCGAACCATTTTCAGTAAGTGATTTACCAATTGCTGGATTTCTAAACAACTTGTAGCAAAAGCAAAACACAGAGTCCGTTGACACTGAATACTGTAATGATGGATTTCTTCCCCATTAATGAGTTTCCTCTTGTAATGCTGAGCAGAGAATTTCCTTTTATTTCCATTCGTAGGGAAGGGAAATTCATGAACTTGTTCGGGTCCATGTTCCACGCGAATTTGCCTCACACTGTCATCACATCGGGGCCATGAAGCTGGGTCCCCATACTATAACTTGTTTGTAACTTCCTCATCCTTTCTTCCTTCATTTACTTCAATTTCTGCATGTCTCTCTGAAGGTGAATACATTTTCTCCACTTCCATATCAGTCTGATGCTGTGAGCTGCCTTCATCTAGAAGTAAGTTTCCATCATCTTGAGTTTCCAAACTGCTTTTTTGTGGATGTGAGCTAACCTCCTCTCCAAGTAAAATTTCTTCATCTGGATGCTGTGAACTGCTTACATTTTTCTTTGGATTAAAGAGAAGATATTTCAGGAAGGATCCCTGCTGTTTTGCTTGGTCATTTTCCTTCTCAGCCTTTCGTTTACGATACTCAGTTCCTGAGGGTTTTCTTTTTCCTCTTGCTGCCATGGGGCATTTGAATATTGTTATGTACTGTGCTCTTGACTGCAAGCATTATAGCGTTAAGGATGGCTGACACCCCACATGGCTGGCGATTTAAACCACACCGCAGCCATCTCAACATGTCTTTTCACTGCTTAAAGGTTCAATGATTAGTAACATACACTCGCTTACCTATTAAAACACTTAGTTACAGTGTTTACACGGAAACAAAATGAACTTTTTCGACGTTATAACCCGACACCGTTCGTTTGGAAAGTAAACCCCTTCCTCAAGGTTACCTACTTGGAATGTGACATCACTTTCACAGTCTATTAAGCGTTAACGCTGTTGCCTTCCTTTTATGGACCTTATTTATTACATGTGAACCAGTTATAACAAAGAAAAGTTCATAATTATGCAGCCCGATAATAACGCTAAGGTTTAATAATGCTTAAAGTTACTCACATTTTGGATTTATGATGCTGAAAGATATTATTCTTTATTCTTTGGCACCAAAAAACAAAATTTTCCACAGTAATTTGCTTGATTCTTAACCATCTACCTGCAACGTGTGTTAAAATGACCATTTGACATGTATCAACTCGCGATATCTCCGCTCTACATGAATTTCCGGCTATGCGACCTTGAGGTATATTCGAGTTAGGTGTCACTAGCATTGCAGCTCTTGCCGCTGGCAGTTGTGTTTCATTGTGGCTGAGTTATTGCTTATCAAAATTGCGGAGTGGGTCATCTTGACCCTACGTCGCAAATTGAAATTTTTTTTGTTAAAATATGTATTTTTGCAGTAAAAAGATTTGACATATTAATAAATTCTCAGAAATGTAGAGAAATGATTGTAATTCATATTCCCTCTGGACATGCATGGGAATTGAAACAATGACATCTTTGTTATTTTATTTGTATTTTTTTCCATCTTCTTTCTTTTTTTTTTTTTATTTGATTTTTTTCCTCAAATTTGGCGCTCCATTTAACTTGGCACCATAGGCGACCGCCTAGTTCGCCTATATGAACGGGCCGCCCCTGGATAAAGCAAAGGACTGTTTCTTGAAACCTGGCTGCTGCAGTGGTCCCCAATACAAATGGACACAGTATCAGCTCAAGGATTCAGCGTTACAGGTTCAGGAAGTAGCTCACCAGTCTAAACTCTGGGTGTCTGCTCTCATAGCTTAGATGCTATGTTACAGCATGTGTCCTAGCAATGGATTTCCCCCCAACTAATAGTTTTCTGACGAGTTGGGGGAAAAGAGTGGCAATCAGGCAAGATGAGGAAAAAACCCTAAAAGAGAAAAATGAATAAAAAAATAACATGAACCAAAACTAGAGGGTAAAAATTAAGGGAGTCACAAAAGGAGAGAATGAATGGATAGAGAGAAGTAGAGAACACCTGTAGCAGAGGCATAGCAAAAGGAGTTATGGGAGTACGCATCCACCAACTTACTGCATGATGAGTTAAAACAAAATATGTTTGGAACTCACATCCATTGTATCTGGGTGACAAGATTAAATATAATCTCAATATTAGTCAAAGTAATGCATTTAGGCTCTACCGCTCCATATTTCTGCATGTACTTCTATTACTTGCCGGGAAGAAGGCTATGTGCTTGTCTGTCTCTCTCATGCAATGTTCCAAAAATATGAACAAACACCAATATGAACAGTAGTAAATTATATATTGTCAGCAAAGTAGAGTGAAAGGAACACTGCTAAAATGAAAGTGTCTCAAATTGTATTTATCTGTTGTATTTTTATTCTATTATGCCTGTTGGTTATAGGTATTTTGAAGTTAAAAGGTACTTAGCTATAGCAGAACTGTGCTTAGATTGAATAAAATACATGTGTACTCAAGGTATGCCTGTAATATAAACAATCACAAGTATAGTGTTTGAGAAGATATGAAGTGTGATCTTGGGAAACTCTTCTTTTATGGTCCTTAGATCATCTGCAGTAATTATTTATTTTCACAGGTTTAAGAATATAATTCTTACAATGTCTCTTACTCAATCACTCGCCACGATTTTGGTTCAAGGTTTGAGTGAAACAACTCATCTGCAATACCTAAAATAACTAACTTCTTTCACTTTATCAACTGATGGGTAGAACTTAGAGGTCAAGAAAACACATCCACACTACCAAAAATAGAAAAAGTGTTTTGTTTAAACTAATCAGACCATTTACATTAAAGCTGAATCTTTCCTCAATATTCTTCCTCCTCTCCCCCCAAAACAGGGTCCTCCTGAATAACTGTGACCCAGATGTCACAAAGAGTAATATTCTCATCCACAGTTCCTGACACATTTGTGACACTCTTCTTACCACTGTTTCTTAAATAAAAAATAATAAAAGGAATGAATGTTGTTTGTGACTGCTAGTTTCACAGAGACAAATCCAGAATCAATATATTGCACCAGAAGATTATAAAAAGATTATTCAACCCACCAAACCAATATTACTTTAATGCAGGGCTGTCACATGATTAAAATTATTAATTGTGAGATTATTTTTTTAATCACAATCACAGTTTTAATCGTACTATTGGACAATTATAGACTATTTAAATACTTTTGATGTTTTCTACATTTTCAAATATATTGATTTCAATTACAACACAAAATATAAAGTGAGCACTGTACATTTTGTATTATTGTTATTTTTCATTACAAGTATTTGCACTGTAAAAATATAAACAAAAGAAACAGTATTTTCAGTTCACCTCATGAAAGTACTGCAGTACAATCTCCAGGTGTGTGTTTGAGAGGACAGAGTCTGGGAGACAGCAGAATCTGAAGAATCCAAAGGGACAGAGAAACATGCATACTCTCTCTGGGCATGGAGAAACTGGGGAAAGGATTGCATCAACTATGGAAAATTCTCAGCCAGGGTATTTCCTGGGTCATGCAGATCCTCATTTTTCCTCTGCTCTAGGCTGTGGCTAAATGCTACCAATTAGCCCAAAAGCAGCTTTCCATTATAACCTCAGTTTTGGCAACACTCCAAAAACTTTTTGCCTGAAATTTATCATTGTGATTTGCAGCCAGAAGGATAATATTTGGAAAAGTTTAGGTTACCTGGATAAACTAGGTGTTTTGAGTTTGAAAGTGAGGAGTATTTTCACTTTTAAAAGCCTATGTCTGGTCCATGGTGTAGCTCTGTGTCATGTTACTTTGTGAGTTTTTATTTAAATTAATAAACTGTCTCCCCTTAAGGAAAGGGCTTGAAAGAGACTTTGGCGGGTGGTTAGACCTTCTGGGCAAAGGAAAGAGCACCAACCCTCCAGTTACTCCTTTTGCTTATGTTGCCTTATTCAATTTATATTTATATAAATTCTCTCCTGCTGAAAAGACATTACTGCCTGTTGCTGTGTTTTGTTTCTCCCAGCCATCTCAATGGACAGATGGTTTTCAATATTCCCAACAAGCGGTAAATTTCTGGAAAATATTTTTATAGAAACTATTATGTATTTGAATGGGGAAGGGGACATGTAATGTTTCGGCCCAAATATGTTTTATCCCCAGTGTGGAACATTCCCTTTGAGTACTTTTTGAAATATTGGGTAGATAATTCTGGAGATGCTCACTGTGGACTTTTGAAACTTGGAAAAATGGGGAGGTCCCTCAGTGGTTTAAAACTTGCAATTCTTCACAGTGCTCAGCTGAAACGGTTTACGAAATCCATAGAGGCAGCTTTTTGAATTTCATAGTCCTGATCCAAACAAACTGGGTTGAAGGAATCTAAGAAATGCTCCACCACAGAAAAACTTTAGTGCAGTTTTGAACATGGGAAGAACAAAATATAGCATCATCTATAAGTGAGACATTGTCCAATTTTCATACCTCAACTAGTATGAATAGAACTGATGGAGAGAGTTGCACTGATGCAAGAGCAACAGTGGAGGAATTTCACAAAAACCTCACACAGGCAATGTGAAAGGGACCAAACTGTTTAAATACAGTGCTCCAGACATTCTCTGGACAGTCAAACCATGTCTAAATATAGTTCTTTAACTTTGTTTGACGCTTAGTGTAGACACAGCCTTCTATTATCTCCACTGAACATCTTTCAAACACTCTTTGGCTGCTGGCCCACTTAGGTCATAGGCTGAAAGGCACTTCCCATTATTAAAATATATTTAATCTATACAAAAACTTAGATTTTTTTTATGTGACATGAAAACAGATTTAGAAAGACAAGTATTTTTAAATTAAATTGAGGCAAAGGTATATCTTTTTTTATTTGCCCAGATAACTCTGAAAGGCTCCAATTTGGACTCTACTTTATGAACCAATGATGTTCAACAAAGCTATGTTTTTTTCCCCATTCTTTTTTCCCTCAAAGGCCTATTTTTTGCCTATTTTGCCAGATGATATTCCTCAAGGGGAAAATATAGCCTGGTTACTTCCAATACATTATTTTCATCATGTGAAGTAAGATAGCTTTTGTGGTTCTATCACATTGGTATTTTTATTGTGTTTTTATAATGGTTTTATTATCTGTAGCATAAATTATTGTACTATCCCCCAGGCATCTTGTGGTGGAGGGTCATTTTATATATGGAATTACAGTCCCCAGAGCTTACGTGGTGGAAATTTCCTTTCAAGATACATATCGCATGCACGACAGAGAGGGGACACATTAAATTTCACATGGGGATTTGAACCCCAGCTCTGATTTATTTTTGCAGGCTAGGGGTGCAATAAACAAAGCTATGTAATTAGTCATCAGTGGCTGCTTGGCTTACAGCACTTCCTATAAAAGTTTACCCTTTTAAAGGATCTATGCAAACCCCACTGCCCCATGAGCCACCATTGCCTTTAAGATTTCTCTAATCTGAATATTCCAGCAGTCTTCAAAGTGGTTGCTCATATGCTACAGTAATGGGGCCACATAAAAAACTTAAAATCTATATAGAACAGGAATTCTTACATTTGGAAACAGAATAATTAAAATTATTTTTACCATGTCTAATAATGAGAAAGGACAAAAGTAACTCTGAAAATTAAATATAAAAGGAACACCAAATCCCAGAAGATAAGCAGCAAAGCCCTGGCTAGGATGATTTAGTTGGTGTTGGTCCTGCTTTGAGCAGGGGGTTGAACTAGATGACCTCCTGAGGTCTCTTCCAACCCTAATTTTCTATGATTGTATTAATTGAATAGCAATGTAACAATTAGTCAAAAATGATCCAGTGCGTGTTTGGCATGAACTGTGGATTAAATTGCTAATTTGCTTCTCAAAAGGCCATTTCTGAGAAAAAGGCTACCACGTTGGAAGGTTTTTGCTTGTTTGGTTTTTTTAAACACAATACAGCAACAAATAATTATAGTACTTTTTTTACATTTTTTAAAAAATTCTCACCACTAGAAATTGAAATGTGTTTTCTTACAGACGCTACACAAACCCATCCAGAGCTTCCTACTTCATGCAGCCTGCTTTGTTATAATGATACAAAGTGGGCCAATGTACGAAGAAGGGAAAGCGGGTTCATGGATACATCTCCTCAACGCCCCCTTTGGAATGACGTTAAATCAGAGAGCAGACTGCTTTCTCAGGGGATAACAATGACTGAGTCTGCTAGAGCATTCAAGTGAGAAAAGGCTTCTTCCACCCTTCCCTGCAAAAGGGACAGTCACTAGCCAGTCCATAATGAGGAATATAAATGCTGAAAGCCAAAAAAACTGAAAGTCAACCCTCTCAATGGTGAATTATTTGATCAAATTGTATATATCTGGAGACCAAAGGTTTTCAGCTATTCAACTGGATACATGGGTTAAGTGAACTTCTTGAAGTGCCACAGAGTTAACAAATATTAGTAATGTTTATAATCAGATAGGTAATAAATATTTATCTGTAAACAATTGTACCAGATCCCCTCACAATATTCATCATATCAAAAATCCCAATAAGTCAATTATATTCCTTGAACAATTCCCTTTTTACAATTTTATATAAAACACAGTAAATTTTAAATAAAATGTTTATGCATTTGTTGCTGTCATTGACAGGGGGAACAAATAACTTTAAATGGAAAATGAAATTATGTTAATTGTTGGGCATCTTTCAAATAATCAGTTAGATTTCCTTCCCCCTTATTCTGACTTCAATGAAGAATTAGTCCCATGAAGTCCATAATTAAATCCTGAGCTTCACTTTGCTCTGCTGTTATAACTTCAAAACTTTTTTCAACAGTTAAAAATTGTAACTGTTGTGGTAAGAATGTTAAACTTAAAATATTTGATAATGACTCCAGTCTAAAGGCTGAATTTATTTGGACATTTATAAACTGATCAAATTGTGCTCTACGTTAGCAACAAAGGTGCCAGGGATCTTGAATCTAGACATGCGGGTTGCCAAGCAAAAGCCTTACCCCTGGCACCACCATACTGCAAGATTAGATGAGGAAACTGCAGCTGATACCCCACAAACCGGGGCTGCTACATAGACCTAGTGTAATCAGCTGACTAGCAGCAGACTGCCGATTGGACACCTCTTAGCATAAATCTTCCAGTTCCTGCCAGACCCACTGTCTGAGCAACTAGTTACTAGGCCTGCTGCAGATCAGACCCCTGAGACCAAGTTCTTTCCTCCTCTCCTGATTCCCACTCCTTGCTCCTTTTAGCACAGCTTGGTCCTGGCTTCTGCTTCCTGGCCCTAACTCCAGTTACTCACTCTGGCATGACCCCTGGCATGAATTCTGGCCTCTGACTCCACCTGTGATCCTTGGCATGACTTCGGACTGTGACACCGACTTTACTCCAGGCTCTGGCCGCTAGATCAGACCACCCATGTACAAACTAACATTTTGCTTAGACCCTCTCAATCTCTTCCAGGACTCATAGCTGAACCCCTTGACCGAGTATGGACATCGCCGGGGCACCTGCTTCACCATTGCCCCAGGGGCTTGAGAGTCCACAGGAATAGATTGCTGTCCTTCAGGATGAGAACCAGAGGCTTAGGGAACAAGTACACAAATGGAAAATTGCTTCCTGAGTGAACAAGTTACAGTGCTCAGAGCAGCTGTGGGTACCCTTGTCTCTCCTTAAAACTCAAGCTCAGGAGACCAGCCCCAGAGTTGTTTTTACCAGAGAGACACGATGGCACCCACAGTAAGTTTCATGGGTTTATTATCAGAGTAGATTCTTGTTTATGCTCTAGTCCCAGGTATTTGCCAAGGCCAGGGCAAAGAAGGACTGGCACTTAGCCTACTTATTAGCGAAGCTCTAGCTTGAGCCTCTTCCCTTCTACAGCAGAATCATGCAGTGCTGGCAAGCTAAGACTGCTTTCTGCAAGTGTCTGCCATCATTTTTGATGGCCCACTTAAAGCTCCCATGGCAGAGACTACCTTATGTAAGCTTTGGCAAACCCTGGGGTCAGCCCCCTCCTTTGTTGCCCAGTTTACATGCCTGGCCATAGATACTATCTGAAATGATGTTGCACTCCATCAGTTTTGGCTTGGTCTCTGTGACAAATTACAGGACGAGCTGGCATGGGTAGACTCTCCTGCCAGTTGGAGGCTTTTATGGACATGTGTATCAGGATAGACATCAGACTTCATGAATGACAACTAGAATGCAGGAAGCCCCACATCTACATCCTGCACTTGCCAAATGTTCAACCCTCAGATTAAAGGAAGTTCGGTCCCGACCACGCACATGCAGATCGACGTGGTGCAGTTCTGCCTGTCCCTTGGAGAGCAAGAGCACCAGAGATAGAAAACCTCTGTGTCTACAGTCTAGGAGCCAGATATACTATATCCATGTGCCCTCCCAAAATCTCTGTCAGCTTGACAATGGGAAAAGATTAGGCCCAGGCTCAGTGGGAGTCCCGAGCCTGGACACCACCATGAAAAGACGCCAAGATTATTATGTTCAACCAGGAAGTCCTCATCCCCACTTTTACAAATTCTTCTGTAATCGTGAATCCTGCAGAAAAAACAGGCCTTTCCCAGGCAATGGATCTTGATTGATTTGGGAGTGGGAGAGAATTTCATGGATTTTTCCATAGCACAGATCCTCAGCCTGCCAGTACAAACCAAGGCCATCCCAGATGTGGTGGAAACAGCAAATGGTTCCCTACTGATGTCGAGTTTCATTACTCAAGAGACCATTCCTTTGCAAGAGGTAATCGTGTAAGACCAGGAAAACCTATGGTTCAGTTTCATTAGCTACCTGCATTTTACCTTGATTTTGGGGACACCCTGGCTAATCTGGGATGGCCCCCATATTCTGAGGTCCCAATACATTATTTATTTCCCATTATGATTCTGTAGGAAGAACTGTCTTCTGGCTCAAGAGCCCAGAAAAGACAGTTACCTTTCCTGTAACTGGTGTTCTTCAAGATGTGTTGCTCATGTCCATTCCACAATAGATGTGCGTGCTCACCATGTGGACCAGTGCTGGAAGTTTTTTCCTCAGCAGTCCCGTAGGGGAGCACCCCTAGCAACCCTGGAGTGGCGCCTCTATGGCACAGTATAAGGGGCACTGCGCGCTCCCGCCCCCACCCTCAGTTCCTTCTTGCCAGACAACTCCGACAGAGGGGAAGGAGGGCAGGATGTGGAATGGACATGAGCAACATAGCTCGAAGAACACCAGTTACGGAAAAGGTAACGGTCTTCTTCGAGTGATTGCTCATGTGCATTCCACAATAGGTGATTCCAAGCTATATTTGTTGGAGGTGGGAAGGAGTTCACAGATACTCGGGATGGAGTACAGCCCTGCCGAACCCGGTGTCCTCCCTGGTTTGGGAGATGATTGCATAATGCGAGGTGAACGTGTGAACTGAAGACCATGTGGCAGCCCTACAAACGTCCTGAATGGGGACATGGGCCAAAAAGGCGGCACTCAAGGCTTGCACCCTAGTCAAGTGTGCCCTCACAATCGGCGGCAGGGGGACTCAGGTCGTAACAGGTACGAAAACATGAGGTGATCCAGTTGGAGAGCCGCTGAATGGAGATCAATCGACCTCTCATGCATTCAGCCGAAGCGATGAACAGCTGCGAGGACTTCCTGAATGGCTTTGTACATTCCAGGTAAAAGGCCAGAGCCCATCTCACAGCCAGCATGTGGAGGCGGCGCTCCTCACTGAACGCATGGGGTTTGGGACACAGCACCGGCAGGAAAATGTCCTGACCCATGTGGTAGGTGGACACCACCCTGGGGAGGAATGAAAGATGTGGTCGGAGCTGGACCTTATCCTTATGGAACACTGTGTATGGGGGCTTGGAGGTCAGTGCCCTGAGCTCCGAGACGCGCCTAGCTGACATGATCACCACCAGGAAGGCTACCTTCCACGAGAGGTGCGATTATAAGCACGTAGCTAGCGGTTCAACTGGGCTAGCACCAAGTTCAGATCCCCCTGCAGGACTGGGGGCCTAACATACAGGAAGCGACGATCCAACCCTTTATGGAATCAGCCAGTCATAGCATGGGAGAATACCGTGTGGCCCTGCACCGGCGGGTGGAAGGCCGATATGGCTGTCAAGTGCACCTTGACTGACGAGGGTGCTAGGTGCTGGTCTAAAATGAGCTGCATCGGAGCAGCCAAAGGTGAGATGCCCCGATCAGCTGCCCACCGGGAAAACAGAGACCACTTCGCCAAGTAGGCTTTCCAAGAGGACGTCCTGAACCCTTTCCGAGCACATCCTCTCCTCCCGGCCTAACTATTGAGCAGCAACGCCATGAGGTGGAGTGCCACTAGGTTGGGGTGGAGGAAACGGCCTGGTCCTGGGACAGCAGGTCCAGGCGGGAAGGCAACGGCCACGGTGGGGCAACTGCCAGGCTTGTGAGAGTCCCATACCAATGTTGCCTGGGCCATGCCTCTCCAAGACCTTGTCGATCAGCGGGATTGGCAAGAAAGGCATAGAGAAGCTGGCCCGACCAAGACAGGAGAAAGGCATCAGAGATGGCACCTGTGCCCAACCCCACCTCGGAGCAGAAGCCGGGACACTGGCGGTTCTGCCATGTCGCGAACAGGTCCACCTGGGGAGTGCCCCACTTTTGGAAAATCCTGTGCACCACCTCTGGGTGTAGTGACCACTTCTGCTGAGAGGAGAAGTCTCGGCTCAGGTGATCCGCCCGCGAGTTCTGGGCGCCCGGTAAGTGGTGGCCTTCCAGGCAAATATTGTGGGCTATACAGAAGTCCCACAGCCTGAGGGCTTCCTGGCAGAGGAGCGGGCCCCGCCTTGCCTGTTGATGTAGAACATCAAGACTGTGTTTTCCATGAGAACCCTGACCACTCTGCCCTCCAGTTGCGAGTGGAAGGCCACGCATGTCAGACGGATTGCCCTGAGCTCCTTGACATTTATATGTAGGGCAAGGTCCCATGCAGACCAAAGACCTTGGGTCTGAACGCTTCCCATATGGGCTTCCCACCCCAGGTCTGACATGTCGGACACCATCTCCACTGATGGGGGCCTGCCCCTGAATGGGACCCTGTGGAGCATGTTTCCCGGGGAGGACCACATTGTAGGGAGGTGATCACCGGTTCGGGCACAGTGAGGACTTTGTCCATCCTGTCTCTGGACTGGGAAAACACCAAGGCCAACCAGAGCTGGTGGGGCCTCATCCTGAGTCTGGCATGGCGAACTACATATGTGCACGCCAACATGTGACCCAGAAGCTGGAGGCATGCTCTGGCTGTAGTCACGGGGAACCTTGTGACTGTGCTGATGAGCTCCCTTAGCCTCGGTCTACACTACGAGTTTAGGTCGAATTTAGCAGCGTTAGATCAATTTAACCCTGCACCTGTCCACACGACGAAGCCATTTTTGGCGACTTAAAGGGCTCTTAAAATCGATTTCTATACTCCCCGACGAGGGGCTTTGTGCTGAAATCGACCCTGCTGGGTCAAATTTGGGGTAGTGTGGATGCAATTAGACAGTATTGACCTCCGGGAGCTATCCCAGAGTGCTCCATTGTGACCGCTCTGGACAGCACTCTCAACTCAGATGCACTGGCCAGGTAGACAGGAAAAGCCCCGCGAACTTTTGAATTTCATTTCCTGTTTGACCAGCATGGGGAGCTCAGAAGTGACCATGCAGATCTCATCAGCACAGGTGATCATGGAGTCCCAGAATCGCAAAAGAGCTCCAGCATGGACCGAACGGGAGGTACTGGATCTGATCACTGTATGGGGAGAGGAATCCGTGCTATCAGAACTCCATTCTAAAAGACAAAATGCCAAAACATTTGAAAAAATCTCCAAGGGCATAAAGGACACAGGCTATAACAGGGACCTGCAGCAGTGCCGTGTGAAACTTAAGGAGCTCAGGCAAGCCTACCAAAGAGCCAGAAAGGCAAACGGCCGCTCCGGGTCAGAGCCCCAGACATGCCACTTCTATGATGAGCTGTGTGCCATTCTAGGGGGTGCCCCTCTAACTACCCCAGCCCTGTGTGTGGACTCCGTCAATGGATTCTCACGGAACAAGGATGTGGATTTTGGGGACGAGGAAGATGATGATGAGGAGGAGGTTGAAGACAGCGCACAGCAAGCAAGCGGAAAAAACATTTTCCCCGACAGCCAGGAACTGTGTCACCCTGGACCTAGTACCCTCCCAACCCACCGAAGGCGGGCTCCCGGACCTAGGAGGAGGAGAAGGGACCTCTGATGAGTGTACCTTTGTAAATATAATACCTGGTTTAAAAGCAAGCGTGTTTAATGACTAATTTGCTCTGAAGACTTGGGATGCATTTGCGGCCAGTACAGCTACTGGAAAAGTCTGTTAACGTGTATGGGGATAGAACGGAAATCCTCCAGGGACATCTCAACGAAGCTCTCCTGGATGTACTCCCAAAGCCTGTTAGCCATGCAGTGGGGGGAGGGGTGAAGCGATCATCCCAGAGAATTGTGTGTGTGTGGGGGGGGGGGTTAGTTGGGTTTGTGCTGCATGTTAACCCGAAAACCACAGCCCTTCCTTTTAAATGGCCAACCCATTTTAAATGGCCAACCCAACAGGTGCTTGGTATGTGAAATGACGGAGCTGCTGTTTGAAACCATTCCCACATGTTCTGAAGGTTAAAGAAGCCAAAAGACTGTGACTTACCATGGCTGCCTGCAAGCCGAATTCTGTTGCCCGCCGGCCCTGCGTATGTGATCTCTCACACCAAGCCGGCAAGCCCTCAATATAAGAGACAAAATGCGACCTTGTAAAGAAAGTATACGTGCTATGTAATGTTAATAGCTTGGTTCACTGTGAAAGAGTCTACCCATTGTTCTCTAAAATGTGTGTCTTTTTAAAAAGACTACTCTCCCTTTTTCCCCTCCTGCAGCTGCAAATGTTTCAGCGCTCCCCGTATCATCTTCATCCCAGAGGCTAGCGAAGATTAGAAGGTGAAAAAAGACTCACTCACGATGAAATGTTCTCTGAGCTCATGCAGTCCTCCCTCACTGAAAGAGCCCAGCAGAATGCATGGATGCAGACAATGTCAGAGTGCAGGAAAGCACAAAATGAACACAAGGACAGGCAGGACGCGAGCAAGAGGACAGGCAGCGTCAGCGTGATGAGAGGAGGGACTCACAAACAGGAAAGAATTAGTAGGGGAAGCAAAAGTGGATGGGAACCTGGGAGGCAGTGACCATGAGATGGTCGAGTTCAGGATCCTGACACAAGGAAGAAAGGAGAGCAGCAGAATACGGACCCTGGACTTCAGAAAAGCAGACTTTGACTCCCTCAGGGAACAGATGGGCAGGATCCCCTGGGAGAATAACATGAAGGGCAAAGGGGTCCAGGAGAGCTGGCTGTATTTTAAAGAATCCTTATTGAGGTTGCAGGAACAAACCATCCCGATGTGTAGAAAGAATAGTAAATATGGCAGGCGACCAGCTTGGCTAAACAGTGAAATCCTTGCTGATCTTAAACGCAAAAAAGAAGCTTACAAGAAGTGGAAGATTGGACAAATGACCAGGGAGGAATATAAAAATATTGCTCAGGCGTGCAAGAGTGAAATCAGGAAGGCCAAATCGCACTTGGAGTTGCAGTTAGCAAGAAATGTTAAGAGTAACAAGAAGGGTTTCTACAGGTATGTTAGCAAGAAGAAGAAAATCAAGGAAAGTGTGGGCCCCTTACTGAATGAGGGAGGCAACCTAGTGACCGAGGATGTGGAAAAAGCTAATGTACTCAATGATTTTTTTGCCTCTGTCTTCACGCACAAGGTCAGCTCCCAGATTGCTGCACTGGGCAGTACAGCATGGGGAGAAGGTGACCAGCCCTCTGTGGAGAAAGAAGTGGTTCGGGACTATTTAGAAAAACTGGACGTGCACAAGTCCATGGGGCCGGATGCGCTGCATCCGAGGGTGCTAAAGGAGTTGGCGGGTGAGATTGCAGAGCCATTAGCCATTATTTTTGAAAACTCATGGCGATCGGGGGAGGTCCCAGATGACTGGAAAAAGGCTAATGTAGTGCCCATCTTTAAAAAAGGGAAGAAGGAGGATCCGGGGAACTACAGGCCAGTCAGCCTCACCTCAGTCCCTGGAAAAATCATGGAGCAGGTCCTCAAGGAATCAATTATGAAACATTTAGAGGAGAGGAAAGTGATCAGGAACAGTCAGCATGGATTCATGAAGGGGAAGTCGTGCTTGACTAACCTAATTGCCTTCTATGATGAGATAACTGGCTCTGTGGATGAGGGGAAAGCAGTGGATGTGTTATTCCTTGACTTTAGCAAAGCTTTTGATACGGTCTCCCACAGTATTCTTGCCGCCAAGTTAAAGAGGTATGGGCTGGATGAATGGACTGTAAGGTGGATAGAAAGCTGGCTAGATCGTCGGGCTCAACGGGTAGTGATCAATGGCTCCATGTCTAGTTGGCAGCCGGTTTCAAGCGGAGTGCCCCAAGGGTCGGTCCTGGGGTCGGTTTTGTTTAATATCTTTATTAATGATCTGGAGGATGGCATGGACTGCACTCTCAGCAAGTTTGCAGATGACACTAAACTAGGAGGCGTAGTAGATACACTAGAGGGTAGGGATCGGATACAGAGGGACCTAGACAAATTAGAGGATTGGGCCGAAAAAAACCTGATGAGGTTCAACAAGGACAAGTGCAGAGTCCTGCACTTAGGACGGAAGAATCCCATGCACTGCTACAGACTAGGGACCGAATGGCTAGGTAGCAGTTCTGCAGAAAAGGACCTAGGGGTCACAGTGGACGAGAAGCTGGATATGAGTCAACAGTGTGCTCTTGTTGCCAAGAAGGCTAACGGCATTTTGGGCTGTATAAGTAGGGGCATTGCCAGCAGATCGAGGAAGGTGATCGTTCCCCTTTATTCAACATTGGTGAGGCCTCATCTGGAATACTGTGTCCAGTTTTGGGCCCCACACTACAAGAAGGATGTGGAAAAATTGGAAAGAGTCCAGCGGAGGGCAACAAAAATGATTAGGGGTCTGGAGCACATGACTTATGAGGAGAGGCTGAGGGAACTGGGATTGTTTAGTCTCCAGAAGAGAAGAATGAGGGGGGATTTGATAGCAGCCTTCAACTACCTGAAGGGGGGTTCCAAAGAGGATGGAGCTCGGCTGTTCTCAGTGGTGGCAGACGACAGAACAAGGAGCAATGGTCTCAAGTTGCAGTGGGGGAGGTCCAGGTTGGATATCAGGAAAAACTATTTCACTAGGAGGGTGGTGAAACACTGGAATGCGTTACCTAGGGAGGTGGTGGAGTCTCCTTCCTTGGAGGTTTTTAAGGCCCGGCTTGACAAAGCCCTGGCTGGGATGATTTAGCTGGGAATTGGTCCTGCTTTGAGCAGGGGGTTGGACTAGATGACCTCTTGAGGTCCCTTCCAACTCTGATATTCTATGATTCTATGAGGCAGGAAGCAATGCTTAGGCTACAGGAAGATCAAACTGATATGCTCCGGCGTACGGTTGAGGTGCAGGAAAGGCAGCAGGAGCACAGACCGCCGCTGCAGCCTCTGTGTAACCAACCGCCCTCCTCCCCAAGTTCCATAGCCTCCTCACTCAGACACCCAAGAAAGCGGTGGGGGGTGCCTCCGGGCACCCAACCACTCCACCCCAGAGGACTGCCCAAGCAACAGAAAGCTGGCATTCAATAAATAAGTTTTGAAGTGCAGTGCGGCCTTGTCCTTCCTTCCTCCACTCCCCCCCCACCCGGTGCTTCCCTCCTCCTCCACCCCGCCCGGGCTACCTTTGCAGTTATCCCCCCATTTGTGTGACGAATTAATAAAGAAAGCATGAATTTGAAACAATGACTTTATTGCCTCGGCAAGCGGTGATCAAAGGGGGGAGGGGAGGGCGGTTGGCTTACAGGGAAGTAGAGTGAACCAAGGGGGAGGGTTTTCATCAAGGAGAAACAAACAGAACTTTCACACTGTAGCCTGGCCAGTCATGAAACTGGTTTTCAAAGCTTCTCTGATGTGCAGCGCACCCTGCTGTGCTCTTCTAACTGCCCTGGTGTCTGGCTGCGCGTAATGAGCAGCCAGGCGATTTACCTCAACCTCCCACCCCGCCATAAACGTCTCCCCCTGACTCTCACAGATATTGTGGAGCACACAGCAAGCAGTAATAACGATGGGAATATTGGTTTCGCTGAGGTCTAACCGAGTCAGTAAACTGCGCCAGCTCGCTTTTAAATGTCCAAATGCACATTCTACCACCATTCCACCATTCTGCACTTGCTCAGCCTAGAGTTGAACAGCTCCTGACTACTGTCCAGGGTGCCTGTGTATGACTTCATGAGCCATGGCATTAAGGGGTAGGCTGGGTCCCCAAGGATAACTATAGGCATTTCAACATCCCCAACGGTTATTTTCTGGTCTGGAAAGTAAGTCCCTTTCTCCAGCTGTTCAAACAGACCAGAGTTCCTGAAGATGTGAGCATCATGCACCTTTCCCGGCCATCCCACATTGATGTTGGTGAAACGTCCCTTGTGATCCACCAGTGCTTGCAGCACCATTGAAAAGTATCCCTTGTGGTTTATGTACTGGCTGCCTTGGTGGTCCAGTCCCAAGATAGGGATATGCGTTCCGTCTATCGCCCCACCAGTTAGGGAATCCCATTGCAGCAAAGCCATCCATAATGACCTGCACATTTCCCAGAGTCATTACCCTTGATTGCAGCAGCTCAGTGATCACGTTGGCTACTTGGATCACAGCAGCCCCCACAGTAGATTTGCTCACTCCAAATTGATACCCGACTGACCAGTAGCTGTCTGGCGTTGCAAGCTTCCAGAGAGCTATTGCCACTCGCTTGTGAACTGTGAGAGCTGCTCTCATCTTGGTATTCTTGCGATTCAGGGCAGGGAAAAGCAAGTCACAAAGTTCCATGCAAGTGCCCTTACGCAGGCGAAAGTTTCGCAGCCACTGGGATTCATCCCAGACCTGCAACACTATGCCGTCCCACCAGTCTGTGCTTGTTTCCTGGGCCTAGAATCGGCATTCCACGGCATGAACCTGCCCCATTACTACTATGATGTCCAAATTGCCAGGGCCCATGCTTTGAGATAAGCCTGTGTCCATGTCCTCATTACTCTCGTCACTGCGCTGCCGTCGCCTCCTTTTGAAGTTTCTCATGCTGCATATACTGCATAATGCGCATGGTGTTTACAATGCTCATAACAGCCGCGGTGATCTGAGCGGGCTCCATGCTTGCCGTGGTATGGCGTCTGCGCACAAAAAGGCGCGGAACAATTACCACTTCCACCACTCCTAGGCCAAGGAGCCGCCCCACCCCTGCTTGAGCAGTGCCTCATGAGAGGGGTTCTCCAGGAGGGATGGGGGGTGAGTGGTTGGGGTAGAGGTAAACTGGAGGGTGTAGCCCCGGGAGACGGTGTTGAGGACCCATCGGTCTGTGACCACTCCGGGAGAAAAGCACACAACTGGTTGGAGAAGGGAAGCTTCATTGCTGGTATGAACTGGTAAGTCGCCCCCGGGATCCAGTCAAAAACGGACACTTTCCCGCCTGTTTGCCCTTGGAGGGCCCAGGTTGGGGCACAGTCCCTTGACTTTTTATAAGGGGGCTCATATTTAGAGTGGGTGGCTTAGGTGGGAGCCTGCTGTGGCTTAAACTTGGTCCTGGCCGGGGCCGGGACATAGCGGTCAAGGGTCTTAAGCATTGTGTGGGAATCTTTCAGGCCATGCAATTTCATGTCAGTCTGTTTTGCAAACAGAGTCTTGCCATCGAACTGAAGGTCCTGTAAGGAGTTCTGTGCTTCACTGGACAGCCCAGACAGCAGGAGCCACAACGCCCTCCTAATGGACACCGCGGAGGGCGTGGACAACGCAGCCGTATCCGTGGCATCCAAAGCTGCCTGAAGGGCTGCGCTGGCAGTCCCTGTACCCTCCTCCACCAGAGTATTGAACTCTTATTTGTCACGCTCTTGGAGAGAGTCCTCGAATTTGGGCAGAGAGCCCCACAAATTGAACTAATATCTCCCCAGGACGCCTTGGTGGTTCGCCACCCTCAGCTGGAAACTCGAGGACTAATAACCCTAAGGTCCAGTCTCCTCGAGTCTTTATTCTTAGGAGTAGGGGAGGGGCTGGGTGACCTTGCCTCTCCCTGTGGTTTACCAACTTGATCACCAGGGAGTTGGGGGCATGGTGGGTGCACAGGTATTCATGCCCCTTGGCGGGCACGAAGTACTTCCGTTCGGCCCTCTTAAAGATGGAGGGCAAGGAAGCCAGGGTTTGCCACAAGGCATTCGAAATCTTTGCTACCCCTTCATGGAGTGGGAGGGCCACCCTGCCCAGTGCCAAGGCCGAAAGGACGTTGAAGAGGGAGTCTCAGGGTTCCTCCACCTCTTCGGCTTGAAGATTGAGGCTTGATGCCACCCTTTTCAACAGTTCCTGGTGGGGTTTAGAATCCTCCTGCAGGACAGGCGGATGAGGGGCTGTGATCACCCCATCTGGAGAGGATGAGGATGGGGGTGTGGTACTCTGCGTACCCACCAGTGCCGTAAGTCTCACCACTTAGTCCCCATCTGGGTGCAGAACCGGTGATGAACGCCCGACCGACTCCTTCCTGGGAGTCCAGGATGGGAGGCAGACGGTCTCTCCAAGGCTCCGGCCACCGAGCGAGCCACCACCAGGGGCTGCGTCGAGGGCCATGGGGCCCATTGCTACCATGGTGCCGGCCAAGGAGCCCGGTGCCACTGCACCTGCTGTGGCACCGGCAGAGCAGGCTGTTCAGCCTGACTAGCCTCTTCCATCAACTGACGACTGCGAAGGGAGACCGGATGCTATCCCAGGACCAGCTGACCATGATCCCACTTGATAGCAGCTGCTCCGAAGGGGGGATCCGCAATGGCGAGGTGCGGGCGATTGACATCTGGGACTGCGGGAGCGGTGCCGAGGCAGGGACCTCGAGCAAGACGAAGAATGGGAACGGCGTTGATGCCCGTACCGCGAAGGGCTATAGTAGCCTCTCGGAGACGAGGACCTCCGCTGCCATCTGTCCTGGTCTCAATGGGGCACGCTCTCCTCACGAGGTCTATGATCCCTCAAGGCAGAACAGTGCCTGGAACTCCTGCCAGTCGGTACCCAGCCAGACAACCTGGTGGAGGTCGACGGGGACCAGCGCAGACTGTGCACGGGGTGGTTGCTAAGCGGCGAACGACGTCGGGACCATTCCCTAGGCCATGAATGGTACCGACCAGGCAGCGATTGCAGGGATCCAAGGAGTGGCTTGCCTCTGGACCGGGGAGCCAACGATGGCGGCGCCCCTGGTACCGGCAGAGACATAACGTCCCAGGCTGCTTGCAGGGCCTCCATCGTGGAGGGCACCCAGACGTCTGGGGAGGGCGGTACGGAGTGGGCCGGGCTACTCCGCTCAACCTGAGTCAGAGGCCAGGAGGCCAAAGGGGACCGAGTACTGCCTAAAGTGGGTCTAGCCTCTCCCCTGTCTTGCTCCGGTGTCTCGGTGGCAAAGACCTCTTGTTAGCCCTTTTGGAGTGTCCCGTGGAAGGGGAGCAGTGCCAGCTGGTGGAAGGCACTGAAGGATCAGCGCGCATCAATGCCACGGTGCTCGGTGCCGACTCAGAGCAGCGCAATGGTGTCAGGGTCAGGGCCAACTTCATCAAAATGGCTCGGAGCCAAATGTCCCGCTCCGTCTTGGTCCGAGGCTTGAAGGATCTGCAAATCTTGCAGCGATTGCTGAGATGGGTTTCCTTCAGACAGTGTAAACAGTCCACGTGCAGATCACTCACGGGCATCGGCCGCTTGCAAGTGTCACATGAGTTAAAGCTGGGCACACTAAACTGGGCGCAGGTCTTCACTACGGGGGGGGGGTCGATTTAAGATATGCAAATTCAGCTACGCGAATAGCGTAGCTGAATTCGATGTATCGCAGCCGACTTACCCCACTGTAGGGACGGCGGCAAAATCGACCTCTGCGGCTTCCCATCGACGGCGCTTACTCCCACCTCCGCTGGTGGAGTAAGAGCGTCGATTCGGGGATCGATTGTCGCGTCCCAACGGGACGCGATAATTCAATCCCTGAGAAGTCGATTTCTACCCGCCGATTCAGGCGGGTAGTGTAGACCTAGCCTAACTGTAAGCTAAACTACTTTAACTATAGGTACTACTAAACTATGAACTAACAGAGTCCAAGGGGGAAGCTGTAGCCAAGCTGGAGCAGAGCAGTTCCGATGCACCTTCACTGGCAGCAAGAAGGAACTGAGGGGGGGGAGGGGGGGAAGCGTGTAGTGTCCCTTATACCTCGCCACAGAGGTGCCACTCCAGGGGTCGCTAGGGGCGCTCCCTTATGGGTACTGCTGAGGGGAAATCTTCCGGCACCAGTGCACGTGGCAAGCATGCACACCTATTGTGGAATGCATATGAGCAATCACTCAAAGAAGAATCGTAGCACCCAAGGCAGAGAACCCTCTTCCAAGAACCCAGACCACCTTCCACAAGGTGACCATATTATCAAATCTAGAAAGGCCAAGTCTCCATAATGAACCATGCCTTCCCGTAAAATACCAAGATTACCAGGAAGTCTTCAAAAAATGAAATGCAGACTTATTAGCACTGCATTGTGGATAGACCTTCGACCCGGAGCCAAAATTCTGTTCAGATGCATAAATTCTATGTCCAAGTCAAGGTCAGCCAGGTACTCGAACAGTATCTACACTGTTTTCTTAACCATTGTCAAAATAACTGGGTTGTGTTACTTCCATTTGCCAAATTTGTTTATATAAACAGAACATACTTCCACCCAAATAAGTCCTTTCTACTCCGTGTGTGTGTGTGTGGGTGTCAGATACCTCAGGGCTCAAACCCAGGCCTGCAGTGTTGCTGAAAAAAAGAGTCTTACCCTCTGTGCTGCCACATTGCAAGGCCGGATGAGGAAACTGCAGCCAATACCCTACAAAAAAGGGCTAAATCTGTGGACTCAGTGGGATGAGCTGATTAGTAGTAGACTGCTTCCTGTTCCCACCACACCCCTTGTCTGAGCTGCTAGTTGCTAGGTCTCCTTCTGATCAAACCCAAGAGCAAGTTCCTGCCTCCTCGCCTGTTACCACCTCTTGTTCCTGGTTCCTGCTTCCTAGCCCTAACTCCAGTTACTCTGGTTTTGACCCTTGCCCTCACTGCTGGCTCTACTTAACTCTTGGTGTGGCCTCTGACTCAGACTCCAGCTTTGACCCTTGGCATGACTTGTGGCTCTGACTCCAATTTAACCCGTGGCATGGATTTTTACTCTGACTACGACCCTTGGCATGACTGCTGACTGTGACCGCAATTCTACTCTGGGCTCCAACTACTAGGTCAGACTACTCAACTCTGGGCTCTGACAAAGACACCCTTCATGAATTACAGCTTTGCATTCATTCTAAGGTCTTTTATAAACCCATATAAAACAACTTTACTATTTCATCAGTTTAACACCAATTGTGTCACAGAACTGTTATTCTTCCAAGTTTCTTGGCAACCCAGAAAAATGAAACCACAGACATTTTTAGGGATACAACCAACATTAGGCCCCAAAATGTAATGAACTTCTAATCTTTGCCCATTATTAGCCTTCTATAAATATATTTGTGTAACCATAATTCTACATCTCTCTTATTCATATAAATTATAATCCAGTTAATTACATGATTACACACTTTTTTCCCTCCACAGGACCTCTGTCTCTTTTGAGAGTACAGGATTGTGAGGCTTTGCTCAAAAATAATGATGATGAAGGGCACAGACGCCCCAATTTAGCAAGGTGCACCAAACTTTAATGGGACTGTTCACAAGCCGAAAGTTAGGCTGATGCTTTACTGGCTGAATTGGTGCCAGAATTAACAGAAAGTAGAAGAATTGAGTCAAGTGCACATAGTTTTTGGTTATCCATTTTGTGTGTGATCCTTGTGAAGGTTTCACTTTGTGTGCAGACTGCTGAAACAAGATACTGATGCAGTGTATGTGCACTCTTAATGGAATCTTAAAAGCGTCAGGCATCAAACCAGGCCCAATGCATTGTGTGAAACAGACAGAAAATGGTGGCTTTTAATAGAACTCAACCAAATCAGAACAGAGATTTATATAGGGACAGCACAAGGTATCCCCCTGACTCCAGGATTATCCCCCCCTACCAAATTTTAAAGTCTTGCTGAAAACAATGGAAGTGCTAGAGCTCTTCAAAACAGTTTCCATGATTATTTTTATAATGGAAATTGTTAATCGACCTAAATACCAGGGTCGCTGTTTCTCCCCCTATAAAATGGATAACATTTTAAGAGCTAAGTTAACTCTTGAGGCAGCTGAGTAGGCTTGGGTGGTGATGTGTGTGTATGGGAGGGGGAGGGGGAAATAGCTCTAAGCCAGGGGTGGGCAAACTTTGTGGCCCGAGGGCCACATCTGGGGGGGAAATTGTATGCAGGGCCATGAATGTAGAGCTGGGATAGGGGTGCGGGAGGGAGTGCGAGGTGTGGTGCAGTGTGCAGGAAAGGGATGAGGGCAAGGGGTTGGGGTGCAGGAGGGGGCTCAGGGCAGGGGATGCAGGAGGGGAGCAGCAGGGGGTTAGAGGATTCCGGGCAGGGGGTTGGGGTGTGGGGTGCAGGAGTGATTCAGGATGCAGGGCTCTGGTCTGGCACCACTTATCTCGAGCGGCTCCGGGGTGGCAGTGGCAAGCAGCGGAGCTAAGGCAGGCTCCCTGCCTGCCCTGGCCCCGTACTGCTCCTGGAAGTGGCCAGCATGTCCGGCAGTGGCTCCTGGGGGTGGGGTGGGGTGGGGCAGGTGGCTCAGCCGCTCACTGCCCTCGCCTGTGGATACCACCCTCGAAGCTCCCACTGGCCATGGTTCCCCATTCCCGGCCAATGGGAGCTGTGGGGGGTGGTGCCTGCAGGCAAGGGCAGTGCACAGAGCCCTCTGCCCCCCCACCCTCCAGGGACCGCAGGGACGTGGTGCCGGCCGCTTCCGGGAGTGGCATGGGGGCAGGGCAAGCAGGGAGGCTGCCTTAGCCCCACTGTGTCATGGGGCGGGCAATCCCACGGGCCGGATTGAAAACCCTGACGGGCCAGATCCGGTCCCCATAGTTTGCCCACCCCTGCTCTAAGCCATCCTTCCACTGTCTTGATTCTGGGCTGGCATAATTTAGAAAGCAGCCTAGAGGTTCTTTAAATTATGCCTGTTGCAATGGCCCCAAAGGGATCAGCTGAGGATCACGTATAGCACTGTGCATTCCACCTTGTCCTTCTCCCTTCCTGCCCCAGCACACCCCAACACATCTCTCTCTTCTCTCAACGTGTCCCCTACCCAGATGGGAATGGGAGTGGGTGGTGTATAATCAGCTACACAATCACTCTGTGCCACAATGATTTCCTTTTCTCAGGGGAATCCTTGGTTGCCCCTTTAAAGAAGCGTTCTCCTGCTTTGTGCTGATGAGGCACCTCAAAGCTGGTGGAATTAGTCTGAGAATCAGGCCCATTATTTTTTGATTGGATGGTAATGTCCATTTGAAGCAATGATCCAAAACCAGATTAAAAATGCATGAGCGTTTACAACAAAGCATTACTAGTAAACAAAATGATGTGTCTTTTAGCAGTGTTGCTTATATACATAGATATATACACATACACACAAAGCAACTTTAACAAAACACCATAATATTTTCACTCAAAATAGGAAAAAGCGGAATTGCTGAATTCCAGTATCAGATATCCTGAACTATGCAAAAAGTATTGCTTCAGATATTATATTATATATGAAAAAGACCTCTGTACTTTCCAAACTCAGCACAGACAATGATAAATGAGACTTTTAATCTGAGGACACAAACAAGAAAGTTGGCCTGGCCCCATACATTTTTTCAGCACTAAGTGGGCCAGCTTCTTTTTTGTTTGTTTGTTTTTCGAAAATATATAAACCTGATTAACAGAAAAACTAGTAAGTAATTTAATATAGCAAGCATGCAATATGTACCTATTTTGATTTATGAATTGGGTAGTTTCAGTGCTCCAAAAATAGTTTTTAATCTAATCTGTTTTAGCCATCACAAAATATTTTTTTCAATTGGATTATTATAGTTACATAGGAAATTAAGAGTAAATAATTATCTTCTTTTACACATTTCTGGTAAAAAAAAAAAGAGTTATTTAGAGCTAAACTCTGTTTCCAGGAATGTCCACAGATGGTCAGGGTTTAGCAGCCTTAGAAACCATCTCCCTTCTTAAGGGAGAAGCACCTCCCTAAGGAAGTTATATAGGGCCAGATTTTCAAGGTGCCTACTGAAGCAGCTAGGTGACCAGTGGGATTTTCAAGAGTGCCTAAACAGATTAGGTACTGAACGTCTATTGGCTTCAATGAGAGTGAGGTGCCAAAAATGCTTTTGTAAATCTCACTTGGTACCCCCTTAGTGAAATGCTGATTTAAGGAATACAAAAAATTATACTATATATACACATACCTGAAGACATTCCAAATATACTACTGCATATGTATGAATGCTTTCTACCAATGCATTTCTGTAACTTGCAGTATTTTATAAGAAGAAAAAGTTTAGGTATGTTAATGAATGGCCTCATTCCACGATGAATGGACTCTCAACAGTCACACAGATACAAAGCATGTGTCATGTGCAAGAACAGAAGCTTGTCTATCAAACTTGTCTTTAGAAGTATTTGCATTAATTCTAAGCTCTAAACAGGTGTCACATTTCTAAGCCCATTGACACAAACTGTGTCAAGAGACAAAATGTTGCTTCATGATTCCAATTCAAAGGTGGTGTTAACTGAAATACATATTCTATAAACAGCACAAGCATGTCAAACTTTAAAAGAATAGACTCATGAAGTATGATCTGATGGGCTGACTCAATCACTTTGCCTTCTGTCATGAACAATTTACTGGACATTCTTCAATCAACAAAAAATTGTCAATTAGACTTCAAGACAGAAAAGTTAATAGCTCACTTTTCACATACGGGAAAATATTAAGATATAAATGCTACATCATGAATCATGTTAAAGTTGAGGCACAGGCCAATGAATTCATAGCTGCTATTCACTTGTTCCTTTTTGGTCTGGGGAGGATTTTTCATTGTCATGTCATGTAAAACTGTAAAATACTATTTGCAGTGTTGAAGATACAGGATTAGATTTAGAAACCATAGTTACTGCTTACATATTAGAAGATAATATTTCATTTTAAAAGGTATTTCAAAGTGAAATATTAAGCACCGATGTGCCTGATGATGTACAAGATGCAAATAGAGAGTCTTTGCTTTGAAGAACTTACAAATGAAACGACAAATACAGGTAAGACAAGATGCATCAGAAACCCTAAGATATTTCTAAATTACCTCCATTCCTCCTCTTTCAAAACGTTGGGAGTAGACAGGGATCTTAACTGACTTAGGCTCCTATCTCTAATTGTCACAGAGGATGTGATATTTTAGTAGAGATGTGAAGAGGAGAAGGTAGAGGCCCTGCTGCACTAACACAGATTTCATTTCGTGAAATGAGGCATGGAAAATTTTCATTCAAAATAAGAAAAAATAGAAGTGCTGAATTCCAGTATCAGACAGCCTGAACTATTCAAAAAATATTGCTTCGGATACATTATATATATACACAGCACTAAGATCCATAAGATGGAGTGGAGTTATGCAAGGCTTTGAAAAAGAGAACAAGATTATGTGTGACATGGTAGGTAAGAGTGAGCCAGTGAAGGGATCAAAGAGAAAAGTAATTTGGTCTGACTGATGAGCAAAGAAATAAGCCAGAGAGGAAGATGTTCCAGTAATCAAAGTGCAAGGGGAGTAGGGCATGGACAATTATTTTGGCCATACTTTCTATACTTGTAGACAAAGAGGCAGCAACACTTGGTAACAGCCTGAATATGGAGAGTGAAGGAGAGGACAGAATCAAATATGTACAAAAGCATGTGTGAAATAGTGACGGAAAAGGATGGTGGAGATGTCTACTTAAGGAAAAAGGTAAAGATTTATATGGTTTAAGCTTGTTTTTTCAGTGTTAAGACTGAGTTGGCAGCAAAACATCTAGGATAATAGAGAAAGTAAAAAATGAGATATTGGACAGCACAAGGCAGGACAATAGTGCAGAAGTAGATTCAAGACTCATCCTGATACAGGTGATAATTAATATTGTGTAAATAGATGGGGTGACCCAGAGAGTAGGTGCCAACAGAAGAAGGGACTAAACTCAGAGCCCTGTGGAATATCAACAGAGATAGGGTGGTGAGAGGAAGGCCAGCCTGAAAACACAGTCAGATTGTAAAGAGAAGAGCTGAGAGCACTGGGCTGCAAAAACAAATGGAGAAAAGGCTGTCAGAGAGGTTTGCTACTGACGGATACACTGATGCTGTTGAGGGTCTGGCCCAATGACTCCAATAGGACTACTCCAGTAATGTGAGCAAGATTTATCCCTAGGCTCTTTGTCAAACACAAACCATTTACATTATTCAGGTTGAAATACTGGCCCTCATGAAGCTGCAAGTTGGGGAAGAACTAATAAGGAACAGAATTTTATATTTAATTTTTCCCTAAGAGATATGGTCTCGTTAAACAGGAATTAACACAAGCAAGTTCTATGGCCTGTGTTATATATGAGGTCAGACTAGATTATCATAATGATCCCTTCTGGCATTACTTAAATGCATGATTGAGAGATTATTTAATTTTATTTTTTCATAATTTTTCTCTGAGGATTTGGAGGTTGGTGGATTTTTCTCCTCTGTTTACTTGTGAGAGACCAGAAAAAAATGTATGATGGATGGACATATCTTTCTAACATAAAGAGAAAAATCACTATCTAAATAATTCACTAAGCTTTTCTCTATCAGATTTTATCATTTTTATTTTTTAGTATGTTGGGAAGCAAGCACACAGATTCCCTTAAAAACACAAGTTAAAGCTTTCTTGATCAAAGATTAGTGATAGAGTAATCAAATTATTTTTTCAGATTACTAGAATCCACTTAGTTTCAACTATTGTTATTGTTTATTTGTATTACAGTTGTACCTAGCAGGCCCCAAATGAAACTGGTGCCCCATTCTACTAGGCACTTTACAAATACATAGACACAGTTCCTGCCCTGAAGAGTTTAGAAATGAAATAGGAAAGAGACAAAAACTGTAGGAGGGTACCATGGCAGCTCTACCGGCCAAGGCCACAGATGAAGAAAAAAATATATATTAGTTTGGCCAGAAACTGAGCTAATTCTAACAGAACACAGGTTATAAGGAAAGGATGCATTATAAAGCACTAGAGATATAGGTGCTTTTATTATTTATATAGTTCCATTTGTGTGTATAAGAACCTGCATGGGGACCAAGGACACCTCCGCATCATCATTAGATGCTTTGGTTGGGCCCCCACTGGAGGACCACTCAACAGGAAGTACGGCTGAGCAGGACCCGAGTGGTAGCCCCCTCACAACCCACTGATTGGCCGATACCAGTATATAAATCAGGAATCACGGTGGGGAGCTGTCTGAGCAAACCAGACAAACTGCCTGCCTGTTTCTGCTGCAGACCCTGCTTGTGATAGACCCTAGGCTCTGGCTTCTGACCCAAGTTGATCTATGACCTCCCTATTTGATTGCCATCTATAACCTGGCACCTGACCCTGGTCACCTGGTAATCTGAATTTGCCTACCTCTTGACACTTAACTCTCTTTGCCTTCTGACCTGTCTCAACTCTGACCGCCTGGCATCTGACCCGGCCTGACTACTGACACCTGTTACGACCATTGGATCAGACAGCTGACATCCCAATCATAACAGTGTGGATGAGAAAAATTATGTCAATAAACTCATGAGACCCTGAATTAGGTTTAAATTTCTATTGTATGTATAATAAATACTATTTTTTACCATGAAAGAAAGCCATTCAAAACTACATTAGTACACATTTCCAAACACCATTGCTATTTTAATGAGTATTTTACTATAACCTCAACTTATTAATGGGGCGCTGCTTAGTGTACATTAACTTGAAATTGACCAAGATCTGGATGCAATTGCTTCTAAGGAATCTATCTAGGCATTGAAAATGTGCTCATTTTCATGGTAACTGAACATCAGAATTTAAAATTCAGTGAATGGACTTAAAAAACCAAAACATCTGATTTGGGACATAAATTGAAAACTCATGCATGAAGATGATGTTCTAATAAAACATCTGTCTATAGAATGTAATTTATTTAGTTTTATTCAAAAAATGTGTGCACACTCATTTTGGATTCTTTCAATAATATCCCAAATACTCACAGTGTGAAGCAGGAGTTATTTATTTTAACTGCATATTCTATTTAAATGCCTCAATCATGTCCCATCTCAACTAGCACAATTTTTTCTTTTGTGGTCTTCCTAAATCCTACAATCTAAAACCTCAAGGATCCAGAATTCTGTTACAAGACTATTCTCTAACTCCAGAAAGTAAAACCTTTTAACCAGGGCCGGCTCCAGGGTTTTGGCCGCCCCAAGCAGCCAAAACAAAACAAAAGCCGCAATCGCGATCTAAAAAAAAGCCGCGATCGCGATCTGCGGCGGCAATTCGGCGGGAGGTCCTTCACTCCCAGGCAGAGTGAGGGACCGTCCGCCGAATATCTGGACGTGACGCCCCTCTCCGGAGCGGCCGCCCCAAGCACCTGCTTGAGAAGCTGGTGCCTGGAGCCGGCCCTGCTTTTAACATCCATAATTAGGTCACTGTAACATACTTATATCTATCACTGAATCCAATTCATGTCACTGGCCTGGTTTTCAAAACTCTCCCTGGACTCATCCGACCCTAACTCAGTCTAGTCCTATAGCTATCATCCAATGACTCCCCACTCATGCATTCCTGACTGTCCCATTCCCGTGACTACCCAGATGGAGGCTAACCTTTCCTTTGTGCTCTCTCTTCTATCTGGAATTCCATCATCCAATCTAATTACTCTCTTCAACTTTAAAAACTTTTCTGTACACTTTAATTTGATTGACATTCAACTCCATTCACTCTTCCCATCCTTCATTACTGCATTCTTCCATTCTCCCCTCACTGAGACTAGCAGATGCTGCGAGAATACTTAAGTCTTTGCTGCTTTTACATTTCATTTTTCTTTTCTTTTATTCCATTTACTGTGCTTTCTTTTTCTTGTGCGCAAGGCAGTTGTTGCACCGACCTCTGAAGTATTGTATCCTACTGACATCTGTATTTGCAGCTTCATACAAATAAACTGTATTGCACGTAATGCAGTAGTTTAAGGAATATTCTCTTACTATTGAGTCATATTAAATAGAATTGTATTAGTCTACTCTACTGTAGTGGTAGAATCTTTAAATAATACCACTGTATTGCTCCAATCTCTGTTTCATTCTTCTGCAGCTGAACACAAATGAGGAATGCACTGAGCACTGCCAAGTTTCTCCATGCTGCTCAAAACAACTCATTGCTCTTAGGAAGGAAAAAAAAATGTCTTGTAGACAGCAACTTAGCACTTTTTTCTAACAGAATTACTTCCATGAAGCATGGGGAGCTCTTCTAAGCAGAAAAGAGAAGTTAGAGAAGAGGCAGAACAATGATGGGCTAGGAATCAAAAAAGCTGAGTGGCAGAGGAAATTAACAGTGGCAGAGTTGTTCAATGTTCATCAGTAAGGGTATATCTACATTACACTACAAACACTAGAGTGGCACAGCTACAGCTACAGCTATGCCTCTGCAGTGTAGTGTAGGCACTTGCTACAGCGAGGGAGGAGATTTTTCCATCTCTGTAGAAAATCCACCCCCTCACAAGACAGTAGCTAGGTCAATGGAAGAATTCTTCCATCAACCAAACTGCATCTACAGTGGGGATTAGGTCAACCTACCTACATCACATAGGGCATGGAATTTTTCACTGAGCTGAGCAATGTAACTCGGTCGACTTATGTTTTAGGTGTAGACCAGGCCTTTCTTTAAGCTTTGCTTATTTGAAATAAAATATTCTAAATTTTTTATCAATGAATCAATTAAGAGATGATTCTTCCATAAAAATACATGTTCCTCTCGTTCCTTTTATGTTTGTTATGAATTCCATTTCACATAAGGCATGGTTAGATACTATATACAGAACAAAATCCAACTTTGGAAAAGTTGTGATCAGAATATGTGCCCTCTTCCTAATATTGTTCCCACATATCTGAATCTGTTAAATGTTAGTGTTAGTAACTCCTAACAGCCTTTAAAAATAAAGTAGCTTTTTCATCATCAGGTACTTTAATCTTCATTTTCTAACATTACAAAAATTATGAAAACATTTCTTATTTTCTAAATGATAACTTCTAGAACTCCCATGTACACAGATAGCTACATGCTTTTTGTCACTTTCCTGCCTTTTTATTCTAAAGGACTCGTGTTGCTGCAGACTTAATTGGCATCAGGAAGCAGGCTAGAAATTTCATGCTGCTTGAATTGAACCTGCTACTACTGCAATTGAGTCACATGTACAATATTTCTACTTTTGGCCCAATAAAGGCACATTTTCAACCTGTTCCTGGAACGAATGTAAAAAGTCACTCTAAAGATTATGAAGGAAACATTCCATTTCTCAGGCTCTTCACAAACAGCACCAACTTAATGGTATTTTTTTGCCTAATCAACCTCAAGAAAGAGCTATTAGGGAACTCAGTGTTTATATGAGGTACCTTAAGACTTACTTTTACATGATGTATTTTACTAATTATTAAGATGTACTGTATGCAAGGAATATGGAGGTACAAGAAATACCAGCAATACAGTAGAATAGTGTCTGTGAATTACAATCATCAATAGTGGGTTTTTTAATTTTATTTTTTTTAAATTAAGAAAGCATTTGGGCAAGAGTTCACAACAAAAGAAAGAGAAACACTCACAGAACATTCTTCCTCACATAAAAGTAATGGCTGCAAATATACATTGACAACATTCCTGTAAATGTATTTTGACGAGTACGGACAGGATGCTGAAAGGTGCTGAACTTCCTTCCAGGTCAGGTGTACCTTTTATACCTACAGTGCTAGTAGAAAGTGATCATCTTATGGGAGACACCCAGCACTTTGCAGGACTAGGCCTTTACACAATGTAGGGCAGACACACAATCCACCTACTGCCTTGGCACTGCTCTGGGGACAGAAAACACCTGCATCTCTCCAGTTCAGGATTCCCTCAACATGGGGGAGTCCTCAGAATGCATAGGGACCGCCAGCTCCAATGCCACGCTCCTAGCAGACACCAGCATAGGGAGCATATAGGACAAGGAGGCACACACTGCACTCTAGCATTTCTTCAGCTGGTGAACAGTAAACATGGCAAAGTAGAAAATTTGGCCCTTTACTTATACTCTAAAATGCAATGAATACACCTTGGAGAATTAATCAAACTTGCTGATAAAGTCAGAATAATCTTTTTAAATACATTAATTTCATTAGTACATTGGTAGGGCAGACAAAGTCAAAGTTACAGAACAAATATCATGAATCTGAGCTACTTTATAAACATAGCATTGTTTGAGGAGAGCCAAAAATCTTTAGTGTTCTTTAAATACACCACACTGTTTCCAGCAGCAGATACTTAGTTCTCAGTCTTAAAAACAAAGAGCTGTTCTATGTATTCATCTGCAATGTCCTTAATTTAGAATTTATCGCCTTTAACATCAGAAATAAAACTGGCATAGAAAAACCAGCACTATCTATTTGCGCCAAATTTTCCAAGGGTTTCAAGCTGGTTTCCCATTTGTATTCATTCAATTTTTAAGCTGTATCACACATGGAAATTGCAATTTCTATGGGAAGAGTCCACATGTGCTAAATTTGCATGTGCAAAACACAACTTGCACATGTGGTAAACACACCATAAGTGATTCTGTACATCAAGTTGTGTGCACAAAAATACTGGCCACATTTAGAAAAAGTAATCCTTTATGTTTAAAGGTCCTGGAGACACAATGAAATTGTCATACAAAGAAGACAAGCTGCAGAGGATAAGAAAAAATGGCAGCTAACTCATGCTACAATAATTACACAGACTGAGATCCTCAGCTGTTTAAAAGGACATTTAATGCCTTAGTACTAGTGTATAATAATACATGCTTCTTCTCCATGTTGTGCCACTAGTCTCTCTCAAACACATTCTCAAAATTAGATTTCAGTTCAGGTATTTTCATAAGGGGTTAATCAACTGGTAAGAGAAGGCAGTGTGGAACGGGCACTAAACCAGGAGTTGGGAATAAAATCCACATCTCCTAAACCTCTTGCTGACCTACTTGGTGACTTGAGTATGTCGCTTCACTTCTCAGTGCCTTGTTTTCACCAAGAATAGGATACAGACATCTCCTTATAAACACTTCAAAATCTATGGATGAAAACTGCTACATGGCAGCTATTATTAAAGTAGATAGCCTATAACTATTTTCTTTATTGAGTGTCTTGTTTTTAAGTGAATAAATTGACACAGAAGTCCAATTTTTGCTTTAATTTACACATCCATACAACACACTTAAGTCAATGAGGCAGAATGGGTGTAAGTGAGGTTAGAATTTGGCACAAAATATTAAAACAATTATACTCGAAATGGAGTTGCTGTCAGCGATTATAAAGATTTGCATTTGCTTTTCTTCAGACTGAATTTCAACTATGGCTGCAAAGCTGTAACAGAAGTGATTAATCTATTAAACTGGCCAGTCCTCCTTAAATTACTTGTTAAGTACATCTGATGTTAGCAATTCTTGATGTGTGCTTAATCTGCTGTGATTAGACAAGAAATGTTAGATTAGGGACACTACTAAGGAAAGGCCGTTAAATAGGCCTTTGTCTTCATACAGAAAAGTTAAAAGCTTTTCTTGATACAATAAAAGTGAGTATTTACATACTCTGTCTCAATAAAGATTTCTCTTTAATTCTTCTGGAAGAGTAAAACATTTAGTAAAACAATTCGAATTTAGACTGCTTTGTTCTATGCCTTCAAATACTGTACATGGCTGAACTCCAGATCAAGTAGTTGTCCTCAAATGCCTTCCAAAGAGCCCTGCCAGATTCTGTGGTTCAGAAGTAATTTAAAGGCAGAAAGCTGTAGCAAATCAGACCTAATGGAAAACAGAGAATGCTCTAGTTCATCCTAGCTGTTTGCAGAAGAGAAATGGAACACCACAAGAAAGAAAAGAAAGGAAAGAACAAAAAAGAAAAAGGAAGTGGCAAAACGTTGTAAAACTCTTTACAACTGAAGCTAATCATTCACCAGCACCATCACAGGGCATGTGCAGTGCCTTCTGAGAGACTGATTATAAAACTTGAAATTGAAAAACACCCCATTGTTGGAATTCTTATCTATTTCTTAAATGTTTTCCACTTCCATTTTTTCCAAATGCTATATATTATTCCCACCTTTGTTCACCTGCTTGTTTGATTAACATTTGACTAAAATAATTGCTACTGGTTAGGACAGAGATGGCTATTAAGCTTAGCCAACTGTTCATAACTCTAGCAGATGGTTCTGTTCTGCTGGCCAATAGCAACTTTACAGTCCTCTCCCCCCATCCCCCCCCAATAGAAATAGAGGTTCTTTATTTAGAAACTAATAATTCTTGCAACATAGTAGGTTTGAGTCTGCCTTACGTATTCTATTTGCAGTTTACTATACTGGTTTTTCTCTTCAAAGTACATTGGTTAGTATTAATAAAAATGTACTTTTAGAGGGCCTGATTCAAAGTCAACTGAACCCAGTGGGAGTCTTTCCATTTACTTCAATGGACTTTGGATCAGGACCATAGTATTTAAGTAGCAACCAGCTAGTGTGAATTAGAACTGAATTTCAAGTCAGCTGTAATTAGAAAGGGTTAGCTGTCTTCCTTCAGTCACTGTTTTTTCCCCCACACTTATCAGATAAGAAAATGCCATTGCACAGAGTTTTGACTGATATTTTACACATGGCAAGTGCTATTTCTACATTGTATATATTACATTCAAATTGAATACAGGGATGCATCTGGATCCAATCAAGATGGTGTTGTACAAAGTATAACAGCATACTGGTATGTATGGGGCTGGACTGAGACTTACAAGCAATGTCCTGCACTAGAACAGCATAGAGGTGCCCACCTCAACAAATTCCTTCAGCTTGGCATCAAGGTGGATTGTGAACAATACCACCTAGAGCTTCATGGTGCAGTGGGGAAGAAACAGAAGTTTAAGGCCAGAAAGGACCACTAGATCATCTATTCTGATCTCCTCTGTATTTCAGGTCACCAACATCACCCAGCACCCACACACCAAACCCGACAACTGAAATTAGACCAAGGTATTACAGCCTCAGGAGACTAAACTATTCAGTGCCACAGGCTAAGAATAGGAAGGAGTGAGATGCACCACTGACCGAGGCCTCCACAGTGGCAGGAAATTGATTGAGATATACCCAGATGGCCCTGGCAAGTAATCCATACTCCATTCTACACAGAAAGGCAACCCTCCTCCCCCCCCCGCCAAGGTCACTGCCAGTCTGACCTGGGAGAAAATTCCTTCTTGACCTCTCATATGGTCATCAGTTAGACCCTGACCATGGAAGCACAAAGCAGACAACCAAGCCTCAGAGAGATAATGCTTGATGCCACCTTAGGGCCCTGGCCCAACCGGTCCAATGTCCCATCTCCAGCTGTGGCCATCTCTGATGCTTCAGGGGAAAAAGAGACAAGCAAGCAAACAGAAACCCTGCCACATGGGAGGGAGAGGAGGGGGAAAGGGAGGATCCCTTCCTGATCCCTACAGGTGGCCAGCTGAAACCCTGAAACATGACCTTTTAGGAACATCCATATGAACTAGACCCTCAAGGCTGTCCTCGAACATCACAACCCCGCCATACAACCCCACTCAAACTGGTACAGCACTCTCTTACAACTAGTTAAGTATTGTGATTGCCATTTTTACACATTTTAGAACGTTTCTAAAATGTTTGTGTAGCATGTAGGACTAATACGTTTACTGTATTGTCAGATAAACTGTTTTGTAGGATACTGCAGGTTACCTAAAATATAGTTTAAAGAACTGTTCTAAATAGATGGGGGAGTCTACAGTGTGGAATTCCACAATTTAGGAGAGCTTATTGTATTCATCAGCTGATGGCTTTGTATACTACAGATCTATTTTTAAACAGCAAGTTTTACATTCAAATAAAGAGAAGCAAAAAAACCCCACCATATTCCTTCTTGTTGTCTGTTTAGCTGCTGAAGTTTTTGTAGGTTATAAACTCTTTTATGAGGTTTTAGAGGGTGGAGTAGCAGTCATTTTGTTCATGTTTGGTCAACCATGGAGAGCATTTGCAATCCCCTCAACACAGAGTAATAAAGTGATTACAAAGTAATCTTCCACAATATGATATGTTTTAGTAACCCATGGAAGTCAGGGCCAATTATCTCAAAAGACTATAACAGATTAGAACACTAGAGATGCTCACCATTAATTTTAAAATGTAGAATTTTATCACAAACTTATTTTCAGAGACCTCAATAATAAACATCAGGACATTAGCAGCAGAATTAAATAATCAGGTAAGCTAAAGGCTCTGTCTAGAAGAAAATATAACCTGCTTTCAAGATACTCAAGCCCCAGAAGGGTATCTACACTGGCTTTGCAGTAGGTCAATGTATTCCAAACAGGTCAGCTTCCTGCACAAGGCAAAAAATAAAAACATCTACGTAGAAAAAGCAGCCATTCCGGGGAAGGAGTGTTCAGGTTAATAAGTTCCCCAATTCTCTAATTTGAGTCCCATGGAGTCCCAGGAGAGTGGACAGGAGCCTTTTACTTACCTGGAACCTGCCTTTCTACACTGGAATCCTGGTGGGAGTTGCAGGACTTCAGCCTGTTAAGAAAAGAGATTTCCTGCTCAAAGGATCCTCTCTTAAAATTCAGTCACTAGTGTTTCTGGTGTGAGAAATATTATGGTCAAGTGACCCATCTTACTTCCCCTGTCTGAACTCTGTCAGCCCACAAGTAGCTCTTCTGCTGTAACTCCTGTCAGCCCAAACACTACTGTGAAATAGTGCCTGTGTGCATCCATCCTTATATATACATATGCAAATTAAATTCCTGTATAAGAAATAAAGTAATATTATAAAACAAACTGCTTGACTGGATAGCTTTTATTAAAATAGATGGGTGAAAGAGTGGATTGTGTGTAAATTAGAAGATTGAACCTATAACGCAATATAAGGACCTTAATGCTTTAATGTTATTTAAGGCTCTTTTCTTTTAAGTTATGAATTTTGCAAATCTGGACTAACTGATCCACAATACTTTCATCAGTGGAAGAGAGAAATGAATGCTCAAAAGAAGCTATAGTAGTTACTGTAGAATAGTTTGTGAAATTAAGTTATCAATTGGGTAGCTTTCTGATATATTACAATAAATTATCTCATGATGGCTCTCTACTAGGACACACAATTCTAAAATTCTTGTGAGTTCTGCTATAACTTCAGTCCTTGTTCATAAAAATCCTTGGTATAGGATTTAAAATTCTCAAGTTGCTTTGCTCTTTTGCTTTATTTTTAAAAGTGTCAATAATGCAGTTTTTCCAAACTAATAAAAATGTGGTGAAATGGGTTGTGAAAATAACCTTTCAATGAAAAGAAGCAATATATTAAAAACACAAAAATGTTTTGACAGCTTTTGTAATAAATTTTGAGAAACTGAATAAAACTTTAATGCATAGCAAATGTTATAATGCCAATGCTGTATCTGCAAAACAATACTGCTAATATTCTGAATACTATCCTGTGTTTTCTAATTTCAGCACTATATAATTTCTGAAGAATTGGAAGGATTGCATGCAGTTGTCACTAAACAACACAGTAGATAAGGTTTACCAAGTTGATTATACTAGGCTAACCTACAAGATAATATTATGAATAGCATTCCTGACACAAAAGATTAGGTACTGTAATTCAGTCTGAATAGGTATACATTACTAATGTCTTGTATAAATTCTCCCTGTGACAGAATATATGCATTTACATGCTACAGACATGCAGACAAAACAATTCTCATTCATTTATTAGAAAGATGAGAAAAGGAAATAGTTCTCCTTCTTTATATTGTGACGTTCTTCAAACAAAGAAGAAATAAAAGAAAGCATTGTATTTGGGTGATGAGATCAGCACACCACCACCACGTCTGGGGAAATTCCATGAAAAATGGTTTACCATGAACACAACTGTTGAAATACAGTTTTCCTTGTTATCAGTACACAATTTATTGTTGTCGATACCAAATTTATCCTGTAAACTAAAGCTGACCAACAAAGTTGAACCAGAAATGTAAGCAGGTCACCAACTAGCTAGTTTTGAATCTTGTCTTATCAAAGCAATCATATTTGCAAAGAACAAGACATATCTTCAGAATACTTATCTAAACAACACTTACTTACAGTGTAGTGGTTACTTTTATTCTCATTATCATCTGCACTAAGAAAACATACCTATAATCAGTTCCCAACATTGCACAGCACATCTATTCAGAAATCCATCAAAATTCTCCTCTTATTTTTAAGCTGTATAAAGTTCATGTATAAATAACTGACATTTTAGTATAATCTATGCATTTATAAACCTAGCTAAAGAAATTAATTTGAATAACCACTTTATAAAAGTTTATTGTATACATGGTCTACTCCAACATATATTCTTATAGGAAATGCTGATGTGGTGGTGTTGAAACAATAAAAATGTATATTATTGCTCCTCAGTGCTGTTTTTCCCCTAAATACTTGTTAAAAAATAATGTCCAGAATACAGTTTTCATAAAAGCTACAATAAACTGTCATTTACCTTTGTTAGAACATAAAAAGCATGAATTAGTTGAAGGATCAAAGCAATTGCTATATGGTAAATTTTCTAGTATGAACATATATAAATTTCAGCATTTTGTGGGACACAGGCTCCTGGTTAAGCTGTCAGTAATACAAGCTGTTTCAGGCAGGCAACCCCATGTGCTATCACTGAGCCCCATTTGTTTAATTGGAACTACTCACATGGTTACAAGTTATGGAATCAGGGCCAAATTAAAGTTAATTATTTTTCAAATTCAACAGACATGCCTACCCTTGTGCATTTTCACCAGAGCGTAAGTCCATATTCAGACATCAGTTTCACAAGAAAGGATGGTTGCTATGCCAAACTCAGAAAGAAGACAAAAAGGCTTGTCTGGCAGTAAGGATGACACTACCATGTGTGGAATGAACCACATGTGACAGTCACATCATTTACTTCATGCACTACTGGAAGACACAGGGATAGATAGTCAAAGGTAATTAGGTGCCTAAAAATGTAGATAAGTACATAGTGAGATTTATAAAAGCACCTAAGCACTCCCGTTGATTTCAAAGGCAGTTAGACACCTAACTTGCTTAGGTGCTTTTGTAAATCACATTTGGCACCTATCTACATCTTTAGGCACCTTTGAAAATCTGGGACTCAGATACTATGGTGATGAGGGCAGTGTAAGAACCTACATAGAATAGAACACCACGTCATCTACACTGTAGGTGGGTGAACACAGAGAAAAAATAATTCAATTTCCCCCCCCCCCACAACCTCAATATAGAATTTCATTTTTATAGTGTTCATAGCTCTTTTTATTCATTTTCACTAATGTGTGTGTGGACAAAGCTTTCTTTGGTCAAACTTTTACAGCCAGGGTGACTAGATGAGGAATTTTGGGGGCAGGCTGACTGACGTAAGAATAACCCACAGCCCAGAGTTCAGGCACTCACCTGGGATGTGGGAGACCTGTTTTCAAATCCCACTCTGCCTGATACAGAGCAGGGACTTGAAGCCAGGTCTCCCGAATCCCAGGTGAGTGTCCTGACCACAAGGCTGTTGGCTACTGGGAGAAGGGGGGAGTCTCAATCTTCCCCTTTGTATAAATAAATAACCCTTCATGGCTGTGAATCCCAAGCTGAAACAGGCACCTAGTTACCTTTGAGGGTCAAGGCTTAGGTGTACCCCTCTCCTTGACTTTTTCTACTGGCTAACTTAGGTGGATCCCTGCTCAGATTGCTGTCTTCCGAGGGTCCCTTTCTTAGGTGGCTAACTCTCCCCATGCATTGTATAGGGAGCCTGGGCACCTGACTCAGTGCTGAGGATTCCACTGGATGGCATGGAACCTATATCCCTTTGTGGATCCAGCCCCTCAATACCTTTGTAAATGTGTCCCATAGCGTCTAAGTCACTTTTGAAAATGGATTTAGGTGCTTTTGAAAATTTTACCTAGCATGTTTTCAATTTTCATATTCTTTCCTGTGTCCAGTCTCAGGATATGCAGAATGGGGTCAGCAGTAAGCTGCTTGTTGGTTTGTACATTTCATAAAATCGGTTAGTATTCAATCTCAAAAGTTTCTGATTACTACACATTTCCACAGGTATTATGTTGAGGCATTGCACATGGAGCAATAAGTTATGCATGAACTTAAGTACCTTGCTTAATGAGGGCCAGAATGAAGTATTGATGGCTTTGGTACTAAATTTTGGTACTAGAGGTACTAAATTTTTCTTCCAGTAAAATTGGTGAAAATGTAGAGATAAAGGCCCAGACCTTTCAGCATTCTATTCTATTTTTTGTGGATGCAATCTTGCTCATGCCAATAATCACATCAGCAATGATTTGTGAGAAACATTAGAAATCTAACTACTTGTTGACCATGCAGATTAGAGTTAAGAGTCTGATTCTTTACCCTTATTCAGGTTGTTGTAAAAAACACCAGACAGAACTTTGGATAGGCATAACGATAAAGTGCCTTACTTATGAAAAGACAGAATGATATTTTCTTTAGCACAGTTACCTTATTTTTTGAACATGAGTTCTCCCATTCCTTAAATTCATTTTCAGATGTCAGAGGAGATCATAACACACAAACTATTTGATTAGCAATGATGATTCTATGTAATATGCCTTGAAATATCTTAATTCTGTGCCAGTTATGGAAGACGAGGGTAACAGATTAACTAGAGGGGATCAATCTGACTTTTTATAGTAGGTCAAGTAGTTCATTTTCAAATGAATACTTTATTTTTTAAAATACGGGTGAAAGTGGCTTCTGTAAAACTCCAGCTGGTTAGACTCAGAAAGCAGTGTATTGTGGTACACCTTCCTGGATCTTTACTTTGGAAATGTTAGCAACTTAGCTGCAACTCCAATAACGGTACTATAAAGGTATGGGCAGTCCTGCAGGCCCTTTTGCAGCCCAATGTGGTGCCGCAGCTCTGCAAAAAGTTATTGGGACTCAAGTTCAGGGCTCCCAAAGTTACAGTTCACACCCAAATCTCTAGTTAGGTTAACCTCATCTCCTGGTAGCTGAGGCTACAGATACACAACAAGCTAGCAGTGTGATTCCCAGCTTGTGTACACATAATCACGCTAGCTCTCATCTGAGGTAGCACACAAGACATAGTAGTATAACTGTGCACAGCTAGCCACCAGAGTACAAACCTGGGCCAATGGAAGCTGCGGAGCCAGTGCTCAGGGCTGGGGCAGTGCGCGGCGCTTCGCTGGCCCCTGCACCTAGGAGCCCGACTTGCCGGCCACTTCCAGGAGCCACAAGGAGCCAGGGCAGTTAGGGAGCCCGCTTTAGCTCCGCTGCTCCGCTCACTGGACTTTTAGCAGCCTGATCAGCAGTGCTGACTGGAGCCACCAGGGTCTCTTTTCGACTGGGCATTCTGGCAGAAAAACGGATGCCTGGCAACCCTAAAGCAAGAAGCAGACTAAACCCACCATCTACTTTTTAATATTGGAAACCAACCAATAACAAGTCTAACCAGTACCAGGACCAACAAGAGGGAAATTTCTTCACACAACTAATGACAAGACTATTGTAAAGTTTCAGATTCAGTGGTTGCAATTCAATGTTCATGTGAAATCACGGGTGCAGCCTTATTTACCTAAGTCCCAAAATGGGCCCCCAGTTGGAAAAAACATTCAAGTGCTCCCACTTTCTATATCCTACTTCTTTTGTCTCACTCATCCAAAATGTCCATCCCAACCAATGCTATCCTCTCTTCACTTCCTTTCCTCTTCTGTACAAAATCCCTGGTGGCTAATACAGTATTTAGGGTTACCATATTTTGAGTGTCCAAAAAGAGGACACTCCACGGGGCCCCGGCCCCGCCCCAGCCCCGCCCCAACTCCGCCCCCTCCCCTGCTTCCCGCGAACATTTGATTCGCGGGAAGCCTGAAGCAGGTAAGGGGGGGGGGAGGCGCGGCCCAGTCTGGCCCCCCCTGGCGTGTCCAGCCTGGGTCGGCTCGGGCCCTGGGGTGCCGGCCCCGGGCCAGCCCCCGGCCGAGCACCCCCGGCCTGCCCAGCACTGCCGGCCCGGCCCCGGCCCCGCACCGCCGGCCCCGCACCACTGGCCCCCGGCCCAGCACCGCTGGCCCCCGGCCACCAGCCCAGCACCGCTGGCCCCGCATGTCCCAATTTTCCCAGACATGTCCGGCTTTTTGGGATTTCCCCCCAGACGGGGATTTGAGGCCCAAAAAGCCGGACATGTCCGGGAAAATCCGGACGTATGGTAACCCTATAATACAACAGAAGCTGAAGAAAAAGCAGCCAGAGCCTGACAGTTCCCTATAGGGCCCACTGGACTTATGGGATCCGGGCAAATTTGAGACTAGAGCAAGATGTTTACAGCCCAATATAACGTGTTCTCCTTGTTCACTTTTAGATAAAAAGTGACAACATAGTTGAGTCACATTATAAATGTCATATGTTCAGGCTAGCATAGCATATTGCAAAGAAAGCAATTAATGTATAATTAGTTTGCTGAATAACTGTTCTTTAGAACGTGTCTTTCTAATGTAATATAATTACTAAATTTTTTTTGGAAATAACATCTCACATCACACTAGCATCCCTCTGAAGTCCATATTTTATTTCATATTTAAGGTTCCAAGTGCCACATGGCCATTAGATGAGGAACCATATGCTAATGAAAATATTTATTGTTGATAAGGAGCTACCCTGTCAGTACAATAAACTCCTGCTTGGAGGGAAACAGCAAAATAAGAAAAGTGGGTTGCAACCAAATTTTTGCACTAGAGATCATTCAAAGACTTATTTTACATGCTGAGACCTTGTATGGAAACAAATCTGGCACTTCAATTCCTAACAGTGACAGAAGAAATCAAGGTACAGACAACTCATTAATACTCTATACGGATGCAAAGATGAAGCAGTGTTGAATATACATCCAAAACAGAGTGACATACTTGGCAGTCATGGAGGAAATAAAAAAAAACCAGTATGAGGACAGAACTATACATAAAGGCTAGACTCTGCCAGGGAAAACCCTTCCGCAGCTGGGAAGCCACCTCCTTAGCTGAAAAGAAGACAGTCATTTAGGAGTTAATGGGAGAGTGAAGGAATTTGTTCCACTAAGTCTGACATGTAGTGAAATCGTGAACCTGTAAGCAAGAAAAGAGTTTGCTTGGCTTTAAAAGGATGGTCACTTGGCATAGAACAGTCTCTGCAGAATGTTAATACAACCAAAATTTTCAGTGTATTCCCCCACAGGATTGTTGGGTGCACAACAGTGTATTCTTCCAGCCCCACGTCAACCACACCCATAGATCCCAGATCCTGCATCAGGATCCTCTTTCCACACAGTTAGGGGCAAGTCCATGAACACAGGGTGCTCTCTGCACATGTCTGAGGGGGAGGAGGGATGTCTTCCAGCCTCTGGTGAAGATGAATCTAATACAACCACCCATTCAGGGTAAAAACACATTTGGTAACTTCTGTTTGATCTGTTGGTATATCTTTACATTATAAATGGAATCAAATTGCCAAATCCTGAGAGGAACGGAGTACTTGCAAGTTCCATAAATATTAAATATCCATAAACATTTGATTCAATAAGTCTGTACAGTACTAACTCACAGTGTGCTAATCTGTACCGTCAATAATACACACTCTCTCTCTCTCATGGTAATCTCTCTCCATTTCTGAACAGTGTTGTAAAAGCAGAGTGTTATATGGTTTTGCATCCCTGCCCAGTCTGGCTGTGAAGTCTTGTTTTACTAAGACCAAATAGCTTTTACAAATGATGCAGAATTTTTTTTAGTACAGCATAAACTGTTTTAAATAATTAAAAATAAACTATACTCACATAAATTAAGGTTATTTTGTTATGCATTACTCTTGATATTTTTATTGTTCACTGACAAATTTACAAAATTTGCAAGGGTGTCTCAATCATTAGTGCAAATTAGCAAGGTTATTTATTTAAAACAAAAATCAAACACATTAAAAAGCTGAAGAGATACTTACAAAAAAAGTCCAACTCTCTATTAAAATACAAAAAATGCTGAAGTACAAAAATGATTCTAAGTATGCAATCATGTATAAAGAGTGATTAGCCAAGAATTTAAGACAGGCTAGTGGATTGAATGATGAGATAATCAAGTTGAGTTCTTCAGTTCATTAGCTATCTGAAACTAATACCCATTCAATTGCAATTGGAAATGTATACCATTTACATTATAAAGGAATTGTGCTTGAGATTACTTGAAAGTGACAAGAGAGGAAGAGGAAGGAAGCCACAGATCATACATTCACTGCTGAGCAATAAATATGAAACTACTTCTTAAAAATGCCAGCATGATTAAACTATTCCACTACCATAGGGTAAATATAGAATCAATATATTCAGATTGATGGCTCTACAATAGTTAATATCGCAAAACAGATTTCACTGTCCTCTCAACAATCCATCTGCTAATCACGATCTCCCCAAAACATAGACCAACTCACCCATCACTAGCAGGGGCATTTTCAGGGCTCCCGCAGCTTCTCTGCCAGGGATTTCAGGGCATTCTTTCAGGGCACTTGGTTGGGGATTTCAGGACCCACCACCATCCTTTGCTGGGGCTTTTAACCCCATCATCCCGGGCAGAGGGGACTCTCCCTCCCTCTTTCACTGAGAATCACAGCATTAAAGTTACAAAAAGTAAAGGAAGGCAAAAATTAAGTAGTAATGTTAACCCAGTCTGAATTGCAATGTTAACCCAGTAACGTTAACCCATCCTGCATACTTAATGGTGTGTGTATAATTTCATCATAAACAGTAATATACTTGTCACTGGACTGGGACTCAGGAGATTTGTGTTCAGTTCCAAGCTCTGACAAAATTCCTATGTGACCTTGAGCAAGTCACTAGAACTCTCTTTGCCTCAGTTCTCCATCTGTAAAACGGGGATAATACTCCCCTTCCTCACAGGGATGTAGTGAGGATAAAATTATGCATGTTTGTGAGGTGCTCAGCTACTACATTGATGGCATCCATATAAGATCGAAAATATATAGATATTCAATATACAATGTAATACCTAAGGAAAAACAGGAATAGAAAATTATGCATATGTGAAATGTGACAGACTCGTTGTTACTGGAACCTAAACTTTTGCACTCTGGTGTGATTTTTACTATGCAATCATAATGTAGCATTAACATAGGTGTCCATTTAATTTCCTAACTTTCTTTAAAAGATAACAAAAATTAAAAGCTTGTAAAACCTTGAATTCATCAGAGAAAACTTGAAATAGGTGCACCTCGCATGCACCAAATAGTGTGCTCAGCCCTGACCTCTGTTCCAGTCCCTTTGCGCTGCTCTGGTGTCACAAGGGGACAGGAAGCTGGCAGACCTCCTCAACTGGGCAATCCTCTCGCGTTAAGGGAACCTCTTAGTAGCCAAACCTGGCATGGCCAGCTCTTATGCCACCCCTATTTTGGCTCCTGGAGCAGGAATGGTTTATGGGTGGAGTACAAAGCACACTGACAACTGACAGCTGCTGCATTGGTACCTTAGAGCTGCAGCCAATCATGCGTAGTTTAGAAGATGGAGGCTGAAATAGCATCTAGTTGATCTCAAGATCACAAAGCAACAGACAGTTCCTCTTTGTGACTCCCCCCCACTACACCTAATGCTTACTAGGGACAGGATTGAAGCTTTTAAATATGTACCTAAAAACAATGAAACTTTCTATTGTAAGTATTCAGTAAGCAATTTTCCATCTGTGATAGCCTCATTATATCAAAACCAATTATTTTTTACTTCAAGCATACACACTAATCTGATGAAGAGTGCATTTGTACCAACTTTCAAGCTTCAGCCATTTTTGCTGTAGCTATATCTAAAAATGTCTGATTTTTTTATAATAGAAAAAATGTAATTTTTCACTCTACTCAAAATGCAAAAATAGTGGAAGGGATTGTGTTTAATCCTTCTAAGCAAACACACTTTCACACAGAATACAAGCATAGAAAATGTCACTTAAAAAAGACAAATGTTTCAGAGAGTTATGAACATGTGAAAAAGACTGTTATAATGGAAACTGTATTGCAACTTTACTGTAACTACTGTGGTGTTAAGTATCAGAGGGGTAGCCGTGTTAGTCTGAATCTGTAAAAAGCAACAGAGGGTCCTGTGGCACCTTTAAGACTAACAGAAGTATTGGGAGCATAAGCTTTCGTGGGTAAGAACCTCACTTCTTCAGATGCAAGTCTGAAGAAGTGAGGTTCTTACCCACGAAAGCTTATGCTCCCAATACTTCTGTTAGTCTTAAAGGTGCCACAGGACCCTCTGTTGCTTTTTACTGTGGTGTTGACCAAGTAACCTTTATAATGTACAGCAGACTGAGCTGAAACTAGTAAAATAAATTAAATAATGTTCAAAACATTATCTGGAAAAATATTTTTTATACAATTTTTATGAAGGTTTCTTTTCTACAAAAAGAGGCCACCTTTTCAGGAAGGTGAAGGACTGATGGTGTAGGCAAAAACCAAACACGATGCATATACACTCAAAACACATACGCCTTTGGAAACAAGTCATACATTCAAGTATGAGAGGGGTAGCCAGGTTTGTTGCTGTTTACAGATCCAGGCTGAGTCCTGTGGCACCTTATAGACTAACAAATGTATTGGAGCATAAGCTTTCGAGGGTAAATACCCACTTCGTCAGATGCGTCTGCTAATGCTCCAATACATCTGTTAGTCTATAAAGTGCCACAGGACTCTTTGTTGCCGTTTACAAGTCATACATTCTTAATCTTAAAATAAACTTTTAAAAAAGTTCTGGAAATGCACTTCAGCTTGACCTCTGCTATTTCATTCTAAGCATGTCTGAGCAGAAAACCACTCAGGTTGTGTTATAATTTTTTGAGGTGAAAAACTACTGAACTCTACATTATAACTAAATAAACCTTTTCATTTACTTCACTCCTTGTGCTCCTCAGCAACAAGAAAATAAGACAATTCCAGAGTATTCTCAATCAAGCTCTCTAGAAAATTAAGTTTTGTCCATTATATTAACATTATATTTTGTGTAAATCTCAAAAGTATACTGTTTCCTCAAAACAAAGGGCTAAAAGTTCATTAAATTAAAATATGCAGATTAATTAATAAAATAAGGCCCTGATCCTGCAAATACTAATACAAGTGCTTAACTTGATACATTGTGAGTAGGCCTACACACCAGGAGTATACCTATACACCAGTAAGTGTATTCAAAATTAGGGCAAGAAAACACACTTTTTTTCTCTAATGTTAGACAGTAATTCCGGTTCAGAATTTCCACTTTAGGTAGTCAGATAAAATCTATGAATGTCTCCATTCTGTATAAAACACATATTTTATGTTTTATTTATATGCTGAGAGATATCCACATCTTTTCCTGTCTCAGTCCTCCTTCTACCAGTAAAGAGAAAAACAAAACAAAAATAAACCTGAAATGGATTTCCTCATGGACTAGATATCTGAAAAAACTTTGAAAACCACAATATGTAATAGCTGATAAAAATTATTTGTCGTCCTTTCTTTTACATTCATACAAAAGAAAAGATTGTCATCTTGAGAAATAGTGCTTCTCATGATAATCTCTTGCTCCTAAAGCACACTGCTTATTGATTTGTGTTGTCTCAATGGACATCTGCACAACCTGGTTTGTCATCTGTGACATGAAGACTAAGTGTGTGTGTGTGTGTGTGTGTGTGTGTGTGTGTGTGTGTGTGTGTGTGTGTGTGTGTGTGAATTTTATTGCCTGCAGCTCAAGGTATTTGATATGGAGGGTTGATTTCTTGAGTTAGAGGAGTCCCAGAAGTTCCCAAATCCCAAAAGTTTGTGTATAGTAACTACTATTCTCAGAGGATCCCAGATCTTTCTGGAGCGATATAGGGGTTCTTCCACCACTAGAGAGTGCCAGAATGTGAGGGTTAGGATGATCTTGGCCTGCAGGTCTCTCATGTGGGGTCCAGTGAGTCAGAAAATGGTAAAACAATTGCAGAGTATGTTTCCTGACTTGTGGGAGCAGATCTATTTTAGCAAAGACACAAAGATGGCTAGCATTTCAAGGATCCTTTTGGCTAATTAATCAATCCAACAAAACACCAGTAAATTGCATCCATTATCACATCAGACCACCCTGAGAAATACAACTGAGGAGATAGGGACAAAATTTACTGTAATTAATGGTGTGTAAATAGCAGAATCCTCCACAATTTCCAATGACATTTGAACAGAAATGCATTTGGTGTATAAAAGATAGTAGGTATTTTCTGCTACCCAGTATGGGCATGTTCCTTTTGATTGTGACCTGCAGAAGGAGGAAGATGAAGGGAGCAGAGGGTGTTTTTCTATTAATTTTCAGGAGCAGGGGAATAATGGCAGGAGTTACAGCAGAAGAGCTACTTGTGAGGCAGAATTTATATACGGGGGGCGGGGGAAGGGGCCCAATTTAGCTGACTTTACTTGAGAGATCAGAAGTGATTCTGTGAGGTGTCTTGACATTTTTTTGTGGGAGGGGCAGGTATTTCATTGCCAGCCTCACCACTTATTTTGGACACCAGCCAACACTGTGGATTTCACAGGTAATTTTCACTAGGAGAACTTCACAGACTGGTTCCCTGAACAAAGAGGGCCCAGCCCTAGCCTGATCCATAAGGAACCTTGGAGGAGAGGTAAATTTGGCTCATTATAATTGCCTAGGTGATATAAAGGATAAAAGACAGTGTCTAAGTACCTCAGTCCTAAATTGTTTAAGTCTATATACACAGTCAATAAAACCTTGAACTGAACCTATTCGTTTACTACCAAACATTGTAATTTTGGAGACATCCACACTAGGCAAAGATTGTTATTAATACTTTGAACCCCTATGCCAAGAAGCAAGTATGAAATCTATGTTCTGTTGCTTCCAGATCATTTTTAATGAAAGCCCAATTAGGAGATAAATACAAAAATCAAGTTTGGAGAGCTGAGCAACATGAATAACTGTATGCCCCATTAGGAAAATCTAGAAATAGCAATAGACATTGCAAAATTCTATCATAATATGGCCTTCTATGCTAAACCAATCAATCCAGTATTTATGTCAAATATTTAATTACTTGGAATTTGCAAAAAGAAAATCAATTGAAATTTGCAGATTATTCCACAAAAATCCAGAAAATCTGTGCATAGTATCAATAGGAGAAAATGTTAGGAATTATTTTAATATAGTGTGATTTAACTCAAAATGATCTGTTCCTCGAGGATATACCCTACCTCAAACTCTGTATAGATATTTCTCTATTTTTTCTTTAATTTAACATGGCGGTAAAACAAATTAGTCAAGCTAAGAGATGAAATGTCATCACTTCTTTAACAATAAATAGAGGGGAGTTAAAAATATAAAGACTATAAAGCATTTTAAAAATTGGAATTCACAGTTTATTTACCCCTTTAAGGGGAAAGGTGGTTAAAAGGAATGAATTCCAATTTTCTAGGTGACATGCAGTGCTGAAAAAGCTTTTCAAAACAGCTACAAATTTCGTAAAAGGGACCTTAAAATGGTAATGGGTTTGTGTCTCCAAGATATTTATATTGATTTTCTTGGGTTAGATTTTGTTCAGGCTAATTAACTTTCAGCCATTTCACCTGAACTATGTGTCATTTTTCAATAAGTCTTTCATACACATTTTGAATGAGCCTGAATTAAAGTTTTGTAATAAAAAAAAAACTAAAGTTAGAGAGGGATATCCTGATTGATATCCGTTATAGACTGATAACTTTTTCTGATTTGCACCATCAAGGGAGTTTTCTTCAAAAAAAAAGTTTCCTTTTCACTTAGGAAAACAAGTGTTTAGTTCCCCCCCCCCCTTTAAGGTGCTCTCATTTTCAGAACAGCTCTCTCAAATTTAACTTGTTTTGAGGTAGGTCTTCATATTTTAGTCCCAGTATTCCCTAGGTTCTAAATTTGTTAGCCTCTCAATTTCATAGTTAAAAATTATTTACTTCAGAAATAACGAATAATGCTACCCAAGTAACAAAAAGAGTAAATTTCTTTCCAACAAAATGAAGAAAGGCACTAAAGGAAGGAATCTTGCAGAATTTTAAGCATCCTGCAAGAAAAATGTGTGTGTTTTCCACCCACCCACCCCTTCATTTGTATGCTACAGACCTGCAATAAATGTCCATTTCTGGGAGAAGAGAACATTCTAAACACTTCAAGCAAATATAATTTTAAAACAACTTACACAGTCCCTGTCAAGTAGTATCAGAATTCCTCACAAACATTCACAAATGTATCCCTGCCACACTGCTGTGAGGTAGGGAAGTAGTAGTATCCCCACTTAACAAATGAGGAACTGAGGCATAAATAGATTTTAATGACTTGGCCAATCTGATACAGCAAGTCTGTGGCAGATTCAAAAACTGAACCCAAGTTTCCTGAGTCACAGTCCAGCACCTTGAAAACAGAACTACGCATCCTCCCTTACCACAAACCGTAGCCCCCCAAATTTCCAGTGGAAGGTACAATTCAATGTGTAAAAAGTGATCCTTAAGTACATAAATTAATCAGCCATAATATATAACTTTATGAAACATAGTTTTGTTGTTAATGATACCTTTCATAGACATGTATAAATTTAAACTGTACAATATATTTCAAGGTTCATCACCAGGTAAGAAACACACAAAATAAAGCTATATATTGCTAATACAATTTAACTGTTATAGTTAGACATTTGAATCAACTGCAGTATACTATGAGATTTGATACTATTTGTTAAAAATCCCAATTTGTACATTAAACATGGCATTTGTTAAATATGATTTTATCTTATTTGATTTTCAAATTATATCCCTGTAGAAATTTATTTCTCTATGTATAAACCATGAAAATTTTAGTAAGCCTTACATAATATAAATAAAAAGTAATTTAATTCCCCTTATTTTTAGTAGGGAATGCCCACCATATTAGCAACACAATTAGACAAAAAACAACATTTCCTATTCTCTTCCTGGTATGCAAACAAAGTAAACTTCAAGACGTGCCTTGTATCTGAAAACCAGTTGGAGGAACTACACACTCCTTTTTAGTTTCCCTGTGCTTCTCTCATAAAAGAAATAAACAAATAAACACAGAGTAGAGAACCCAGGATCTATTTCAGGAAGCCTCAGTTTGCCAGAAAGAAAACACTTTATAAAACTTCTCATGATAGACAAAGTGCATATTATTAATATGAATTTGAAAGAAGTTAACAGAAAACACACAAGCATCAAGTCAGAAGTAGTCAAAGTATTTTGCATTATGCATGTTATGTTCAGTCCTCATTTAAATCTCTGCATTGCCTTTTCAATGATTTAATCTATTCCATATGTAGTAATTGATATTTCCAGTATCACCAAAAAGAAATGGAAAAAACAAATGCAAAACAATCAAAATAATATTTTTTGCAATGGTTAGTCAATATGAAACTTTCACTCAACATTTAAGTCAGCAGTGTTTTCCTTTCTCTTATTCACTGAACTCTAATGCAGATGGAGAAAGTAAATAAAAGAAAGAACTGCAATTCTTGATCTCTTGCCAGTTTACAGTATTAGAAAAAGAATCTGCGCCACAGATTGGCAGTCATCCATATTTACAGTAGGCTATCGGTTTCACCCAACAGGAAGGACAAAGGATTCAGTGTGGTGTTGCTGGTTTTGTGTGCTTCAGACGTTCTCTTGAAAGTAGTCAATACGAAAGTAAAACTTCATAAAATTAAACCCATATTTTTTCAGCCCCATTCTTTTTGAGACCATTAAGAAAACTCAAATATGTTCAAAAAAGAACATGCAAAGGAATGAGAAATGTTAGGGTAGTAGTAATATCAACAATTTAACTTATGAAAGCCAACTACTTGAATAAGAAAGTAATGTACTGATTAAAATGGTTTAGTTCATATTTATATTTCCCCCAAACCTGGAAGCATATCATACAAGGTTTGGAGATATCTACATCAATTTATATAACAGAGCTATATAATTGGCTAAAATTGGAACTCCAACCTTAACTCTGAGGTCCAAATTCATTGCTGGTGTAATTCTACTGGTTTCGCTAAAGCTGCACCAGCAGAAAATTTGGCCTTTTGAGGATTTAAACCTCAATCCTGAGAGTATATGAACATGGTTATTTTCCTGAAAATGAGAAACTCCTAAGTGCTCTTCTCTGAAGATGTACTTCTTGGGGGATAACCACTCTTAGGGTTGTCTACGCACCTACTTAGAGACCTAAGGCAAAATTCCTACACCTTTTTCTAAACCATTTGACCTGCTTGGGGGAAGAAGGGGGGGGGGGGTTGGTGCTGTCCTTGCTGAGGTACATAGGCTCCCAGCAGTATTCCAACAATCAGTTTCTTTGAAATGAGGGGTAAAATACCTCCATAATAGCAGCCAATTAAAACATCAATAAAATACTAATATGAAATTTCAGCCGCCTCAACTCTATAGGGAGAAGAACGGTGAGTAATTCACTGAGATTTATTTCTTCAAGGACGAGTAACAAGTAAGAAATTGCCTCCTCTCGGAACATATCCCCCTCAATGGATACCCACACTTGAAGCCTAAAAAGCTTCTAGGATGTCTCAAAAACATGAGAGACTGCAGGAGGCAGTAAGAAACAGCAAGCAAGACAGAGGTGCTTTGAATAGTACGAACACCCACACCGCAGTGCACCAGGGTTCCCCCATTGATGTGTGCCTAAATGGCTTCTCTAGAGGTACTTAGTAGGGGATACCAGCCACTGAAGCTATAGAGCAGGAAATGCAAGAGGAACCAAGATAAGAACAATTGCTTTCCGCTGTACCTGAAACTTGGCTGGCACAGGATCCATACCCTTGTCCCTGGGGACAGAACGAGTGAACATCCCCATGGCTCCACTCACCTCAAACCAGCAAGCGGTGCAGGTCTCAGTGCAGCTCCTGTCAAGTCTGGGACAGTAAATATCCCAGCAATGTAGCCCTTCCCCGAGTCCTGTGGGGAGGGTGGTGGTGGTGGGGGAGAATGAAGATACCAGTGACTCCCTAATTTCAGATTTGGGAGGGGAAGAGTAGATTCTGGCAGCTCCAAATCTCTCAGGCCTGCAAAACTATGAAGATCTCATTATCTCCCCACACCCAGACATAGGAGAGTGAAAATCATGACATCTCCTTTCCCGACTTCAGGCCAGGAGTAAAGGAGAGTGAAGATCCTGGAAGCTCTGAATGACTAAATGAGCAGAGAGAGAAAGGAAGGGGAGGAGAGAGTGAGAAAAGATTAAGAGGGGAGTGGTGAGTGAGAATCACACTAGTGATGGGGAGAGAGATGGGAAGAGAGCGCAAGAAAGATGAAATGAGAGGGAGGTGAGAAAATGAATGAATGGATAAGACAGGATGAGCAAATGGGACAATATGAATGAGAGTGGGAAAGGAAAACTGACAAGAAGGAACTGGATTAGGACAGAGAAATGAGAAGAGGGAGTGAATACGGGGGGAAAATTAATGAGAAGACAAGTGGAAAGAGAAAGAAAAGAGTGGATGACAATAGGTGGATTGAATTATGGAAAAGAATGAAGGAGAATCAATAAGTGGAGTGACTAGACCAAACGCATGAACAAATTTGGGAATAAAGGGTTGCTCTCAGAAGTATTAAACTCCCATTCAGTCAGCCAATCATTTCACTCTCAGAAAGGAGAGAAATTGGACCTCCAGCTATGTGCAGGTAATATCAACCTATGTGTTAAGTGGAATTTATCAACTCTGCAATTTATCATGCACTTTTGATGACCTCACCTGCGCTCTGCTCATTAGTCTGCATCTGGCAACATTCCAAATATCCAAGTAGTTTTAATAAGCCATTTAAAAATAAATAAGGAAACCGACCTTCCTCCAAATATTTACCTTTTCCCAAAATGTGCACTCTTTGCCCCTTCCCTACACCTCAAGATTACCACCAAAAACATTTACACTGGTCCACTGACAATATTCAGTCCTCAACCTAAAAATGGACTTTACATTCCCAGCTTTTCAGTGGAATACACAACACTTGCTTCCAATCCTGGATGGGCCTGAGATATTAGATTTAAAATTCAGAACAATTTTAGAAATACAAAAATTATTTTAGGTAATTCTTGGTCTGAAACAGCCTGGATTAGTTTACCTTCTATATATGATACGGACCTCCTTCATAAAGCACTTTGAGAGCTACTGATGAAAAAGTGCTGTATAAGAGCTAAGAATTATTTCTAAGCTATGGTAGTGAGAGATACCAATAACCATTAGACACACTGTCAAATGAAGCAAGACACTGGTTGGCATGCAAAGAGTTTTAAACCTCTCCAGATGAAAGCACAGATACCCTGTCTTACGGGCCTGTGGGAAGGACTTTGCTGGAATTACCATGTGAGAAAAAAAAAATTGGGTGGGCTCTTCAAAAGTGCATAAATGACAGGAGAAAATGTCCCATTAAAAGTCAAGTTTTACCAATTAATGTGGAACTATGTCCCTACCTGTGAAGGGAATAATGTGTCTATAGATTCACTTTATCTCTGAAGAATTTAGAAAGGCAGCTCAGGTCACTAGAGTCAGAAAGTTACTCACTTTGCAAGCTGAAGTCACTGCCACCAAGAAAGTAACCCTACTTGTACAAAATGTTGTACATCACAGGTATTGGGAAGCACAGAAGCAACTTTCATCAACTTTGGTCCCATTCCACAACACCAAAAGTTTTAAAATCTGGGGTATGAAATTCACCATCCCCTCACAAATCTCACAATAGGATGCTGCAGAAACACTTGTCCACCTTCGACATGTTTGTCAAGGACTAAAACAGTTGTCAGACTTTAATGAAAATTACCTTTATCCTGGACTGCAAGACAAAGAAGATATATGAGCACTTTCTGTAGAGGTATATGAAAGAATCCATGTGAGCCTTTCTACACCGGACAGAATATCTTTTGCACTTGCAGCTGAACAGCCTTCCAAGCAACTAGGACAACTTGAAACATTTATTGAAAAACTGCACCTACTTCCCTAGTTCAGTGATCAGATGTAGCCAGACTCTCAGTCTCATAGGATCAGTCATTACCATCCCTAACATGACCAAGAACCATATTTGCCTCTGCCCATAAGAGATTGTTAGGATCATCTAACCTGTGTCTTTCCTGAGCTCAGTCAGGAACCTTGTTGCCGAAAGTACTGCTGTGAAAGCATATATTAGCTTCTCTTCCTCCGACAGGAAAGCTTACTAAGGCAGATACTGACAGTCCAGTTTAAATATACTGGAGGGGGAGAATAACCAACCAAAACAAAAAAACCCACAGAAGTTTTTCCTGTTGTTGTGAAGGTGGCTTAGAACCCTACAGCTTCTGCTTGAAATGACACTAATTGCTTTAAACACTGGGTTGACGAAGTGCCCCTGGTTCAGATAAAGTACAAGTTGACATCTTGTGTGGTTCTTTTCTTTTTTGCTTCTTTTATAGGCAGAGGAAGAAAGTGGCTTGACAACAGGCCAGAGAGAACAAAGGATGGCTTGTCTCTTTAGTCTTCATGAAACTTGCCTCAATTTTTTATCCCTTTTATTTTTTCTCCATCATAGAGCAGATAATTGGTATTCTGCTAAATCTAGATATTGTAGTCTGACAAATGCAGCCATGCATTTCTGAAAGAATCTATGTCAAAGACTGCTGCCATCACTGCCTTATAGCTGACATCAACAGATGTCAGCCCCCTATGACTTCTTGTGTTATAAGTCAGCTTCATAAACTCCTGGTAGACACTCTGTTTGGGGAGCAGGTCCCTGTATATGTGAGCCTTCTTCCACAGCTACAACTGGCAGCACCCAAGGCAGTTTCCAATGGAAGCTGCCAGCACTGCAGACTAGTGAACCCTGAGTTCAAGGACATCCAATACTTCAAGTCATAGTCATGGGCCACAATGCCATAGTGTCAGTCAATTTGGGTGCTGCTCACAGCAGCCTCCCTCACTTGACTCTTGTAGGGAAGAATAATAAAGTGGACACTAGATAAAAGATATTTCCAAAAAGAACCTCAGGAGTTAGCTAACTTTTACCGTCCAGCACAGAATAAACTCCTAGGCTTAAGGGCAGCTGGGGGCAGCCAGGGGACTCCGCACACCGTCCCCACCCTAAGCACAGTTCCGCAGCTTCCATTGACTTGGAACCGCAATCAATGGGAGCTGCAGGGGTGGCGCCTCTGGATGGGGCAGTGTGCAGAGCTGCCTGGCTGTGCCTCTGCCTAGGAGCCAGAGGGGGGACATTCTGCTGCTTCTAGGAGCTGCCTGACGTAAACATCACCCGAAGCCTGCACCCTGCACCCCCTCCCATGCCCCAACCCCCTGCCACAGCCCTGATTCGTCTCCCACCCTCCGAACCCCTTGGCCCCAGCCCAGAGCCCCCCTCCCACACCCTGGACCCCTCATTTCTGGCCCCATTCCAGAACCTGCATCTCCAGCCCAGAGTCCGTACCCTCTCTCATATCCCAGCCAACTGCCTCAGCCCGGAGCCCCCTTCCATACTCCAAACCGCTCAGCTCCACTCCCCAGCCTGGAGCACCCTCCTGTACCTCAAACCCCTCATCCCTGGCCCAACCCTAGAGTCCACACTTCCTCCCGCATCCCAACCCACTGCCTCATCCCAGAGCCCTCTCCTGTACCCTGAATGCCTCATTTCTAGCCCCGCCCCACCCTGGAGCCCGCAGCTGTAGCTCTCAGCCCCTCCTGCCCCCCCGCCCCCGGAGCCAGCCTGGTGAAAATGAGCGAGTGAGTGAGTTTGGTGGGGAGTGAGAGACAGAGGGAGGGGAGGATGGAGTGAGCAGGGGATCCTCAGAGAAGGGGCAGGGCAGGGGTGGGGCCTCAGAGGAAGGGCGGGGCAAGGGTGTTCAGTTTTATGCAAGTAAAAAGTTGGCAACCCTAGAGCCTGCAGGGTTTTCATTGGAGACCAATTGCAGAGAAAGCTGCTTCCTGGTCACAAGAGAACCACCAGATTTTGGTGAATCTGTGTTGAGACCAGTAAAACTTTGGACTTCAGCAAATTACACAGAGGATTCACTTCATCTGCTACTGAAATACAGCCACCTCTAAGATTAAATAGAGGAACTGTTTAACCCATCTGACGGCATACAGCAACACAAAGCATGAGTTGAGTTTAGATTAGGTCATCTTTTCCCCGCATCTAATTTAAACTGCAGGGAAGTGGGGGGAATTGAGTGAAATGTAAATGGAATTTCCCACATTGCAAGTTGGTACGAGAACACTCTGGTCATGAGAAAAGAGCCACAGTCTCTTTAATAAGCACAAGTAGCTAAGATTTCAGTTTTACATCTTATCTGCAAGATCATTTTAAAAATGTGGAGGTCACTAAACTGATTATGAGTAAAAGCAGCAATTTACATATTCAGCTGCAAAGTATATTAGAACATCTCTCAAAACAAGCGAACTTTAATTCCTACCCCTTCAACATGCCCTTCCACCACCCCACACACCTCCTATGCCAGAACAGGAAGTGAGATGGCTGACTCAGGAGCTGGCTCTGCTTATTTTATACCAGTGTAGAAGTTCCCAGTGGCCAGGGAAATTCTTTGCTGGCCACTTGCAGACAGAATGTGGCTGCTTTGTGCCATATGTGTAGCTCAGAAAGGGCTAGACTGTAATTGAACATGTGGCTCAACTTTAAAAAAAAAAAAAACTTCTGTTCTTTTGTTTTCTTCCAGTTTTTTGTCCAAAAATCCTGCTGTTTTCCCTTCTCCATGCAGTTAGAAATAGAACCAGACCTGTTACTCAGGAGCAAGTCCTCCCCTCCATGGGAATATCCAGGTGTTATAGTAAAACAGTATTGCATCAAAATAAGGGAACACAGTAAAGAAATTATGAGTCACAGAATACATCTATAAGTTTATAAAAGTTAACTTATATCAGAGATTTTTAACTAGTTTATCTAACTTAATTCATCTTTTTCCAAGCAGTTCAGCTGTAGGAAGCATGTCATTCTCTTTCTTTGAAAAATCCTTTTGTTCCTTTCAGTCACTTGTATAGTAGGCACTTGTTTTTGCAACAGTGATAAAATACATTTATTGGTTGCAATCACCAGGATTCTATACTTAATGTAAATAGATCATGATATATCCCCAATGGAAATTTTGGGAAAAGAGCATAAAAATTGTTGTTGTTGTGGGGAAACAGAACAATTTTGAACTCCCTCCAAAACATGAGACTAACTTGTGAATTTGAGTGACAGGTCTGCTTCTGACATCAAGCTGCATATAGAGAATAACCTCATTTTTAAAAACACAAAAGAGCAGGGGAATTGCTTGAGAAATTATTGGGTCTACAAATTGTTGAAGGCCAAATGAATGCGAGTCTTCTGCAGTAACTATTTTAAAAAGACAATGTATAACAGTAGAATAAAAACTAGGTGTTTTGTATCTAGCAGCCTTTCCTCATTAGACGATAATCAGCAGTAGGTAAAATTTTGGTCCAAGAATATGCATACCATATTTCTCAGGCCCATGGCTTGTCTTTGTTTGTTGTAAAGATTAAAATGAAAATCCAAAGAAGTAATATTAATTTTAATACTATTACATCACATCATTAATATTGGTGACAAGAGCTAGACTTCATCTTTCAGCAGTAATGTGAGCAAGAATCTCTTTCTCATATCATCAATCATTAATCTTCAGTTTGTTTGTATTTATGAAGATAGAACAAACCAAATATTTTAGCCCCAAAACTGAGGCAACTGAACTGCAGGATAAGAGTAGCCACACACAAACACCAAAAAACATCCTAACCAACACATGCACACACATTTGGAAACCTTGTATCTCCCCCACTAAGCAGGTGTATCTGCTACTCGATCAATGATATATTTAATTGCTGCAAATTTAAAATAAGATTTGTAAATACTAACCATGGCAATATTTGGTATTTACTTAATATATATTTTTAGCACCTATCTGTGCAAACACTGAAATCATAATACAGAGTTACAGTATATAACTAGCTAAATTTAGCAACACTCAGTTTCTTGAATACAGGCTCTGGAACCTCAGACACCACAGACATTCACTTCAGTGTGGAGAAACCCTACAAACTATATAGATGCTTTCATGAACCAACCAAACAAGAAAAGTCATTATTTGTTTTTGGTATGATACAAATATTATCAGGAGCCAAGAATCATACTGAGACTTTATTTTTTAATTGCAAGTCTACTGTTCTTTTTCAGAACCTGTCATAAAATCCCATGGATACTGTTAATGCTTGCTATTATATTACCTACAGTCATTGTCCTGCAAAGCTAAAGAAGTGTTCTTTTAATGAATGATCTGGAAAAAAAAAATCACTAAATATGGAGAACCAATGCCTAAGAAAACAAACTCTTACCACATCAGCATTCTATAATATTAGGAAACTATTTGCATCATGCCGCTTGTGCTATATTACTTAGTGATCTCATCCTTACCATAACAAATTATCTGCCAGAAAAAGACCTTGAAGGTCAACACTGGCAACAATTAAAAAGTAATGAAAAACATTCATCCCTAAGGCAGAGCTACAATTTCTTAGTTTGAAGCAATGTGCTGTATATTTTATTAGCTATCATTTGTTTAATTATTCATTAACAATCCTCTTATATTCCATACAGCAATCTCAGGTTCTGAAGATTTTCATTTGAAATGCTCATTCCAATTCAAGAACAAATATCTTCTAAACTAATTTTTTGGTGAATGTTATGTTAACAAATTAAGGAGTTTGGTTTTGTTTTTAATTTTGAACACTCTTTCTCAGACCTGGACCGTATGCTCTGTCTTTCCAATAAAGACATTGTGTGTGTCCACATTCATCTGGTGCAGTATCCCTGAGAAAACACACAAGTTTTCAACCAACTACCTCTTTTTTTTTTTTTTTTTTTTTTGCCAGCCAGGATCATTTTTATTCTGGTCTCATATGCAGTAGCAGCTCACACTAGCACAGTATTTTTTCAAAAAGAAACTCAGTGAGTTCAAATAAGGAGATAGCCTCATAAAATAATTTTATGCTGTAAGTGCCATTTTACTTCCAGAATCTCAACAAGTAAATAAAATCCTTTTAAAGCCTTAATAGAGAAATAAGGAGTTGCTAGGACAAGCAAGGGTTAGATTGGTAGTGTCTGAAGTTTTTAATTTACTTTTCCACAAGGACACGTGCATTTATGCCCCAATTGCAGGTCACAGATACTGGGGAATTAAAATAATTTGAGATGTGAGCAAAACCTTATCACTTTGAGGCATAAAAGCCTGTGCTAGGGTCCCCAGTTAAGAATTTCATTAATGGAAAACATTAAAATATTTGAGCATAATTTGTGTTTTTTTGTAATTTAGTCACCCTCTTTTTTTTTTTTTGCTTTTTTCTTTCCTTCCAGATATATACCTCACATTCTGAAGTATACTTTTACATTACACTAGTCAGTTATGATGCCAAAGGTTAAAAATTTTATAAGTATACATTAGTAAAATAGTGATGTGAGGGAAGAGAAGGTTGCCTAACAAAAACATACATTCATTTAGAAGTACTCTGAATTTTCTGGTGAACACAGTAAAGTGAGCAGAACCCATAAAATGTGCATTTCTATCTAATGAGGCAAATCGCATCTAATGCTCTCAGAAAGTATTTATTTGGCCTAATTAAACCCACTAGATCCTGGAAAAGAAGACAGCATTGTTCTCCAGTAGTCCTTGGTAAAAAACAAGCACATACAGAGAGTTACAGGAAAATAGAGATTTACAATGCAAGTAACCTACTTAAAGCACTAAGATGTACTGACACTTCAGGCTTGATCCTGAGATATGCTCAATACCACCTAGAAGATGCTGAGTAGAGCTGAGTAAGTAGTGGCGGGAGGGGAGTATTTCCAAAGCACTTATTTTTAACACAAAGTTTATTTTTAATGCAAAACAAATTTCCAGGCTCATAGAGGAAATTCATTTTATGATAAACAATTTGTTCTGGGCGGTAGCTAAAGCTATGTAGCAGCCACCCTAGAATATCATTTATGATGTTTATGAGAGAAAAGTGTAGACTGCAGAGCAGAAGGGAAAGGAAGGCACTGAGGAACTTCAGATCTAGGACTAGACTGAGACCCCCACCCCCCACCCCCATCTATCTGGCACTACAAACAGTAGAAAATATATCCCTGTAAAATGCTCCTGCTCTGGCCCTCCAGACCTTTTTGATACCCAAATGGGGTAGGGCATGTCCCATTGCTTCTTGTTTTTCTGGCAGAAAAATTGGCATATCGGGCAAACCTATGAGAATCTGGAAGAGTGGAAGTCCAGTAAGTAAACTGAAGAGATCATGAACAGTATCCATTGACACTGTGTTCTCCCCTCCCGCCGCCTGTTGCTGGTGAAAGAAATGGATCTGTGGAGGTTGGCATCCCTCACTTTGAAAAAAAATTCTCCTTGGCCTTCTTAGTGAACTCAGCCATCTTGAACCTGTTCCTTGGGGCTCTTGCTACAAGATGAGGGTCTAGAAGTCTTACTACGCAAGACATGAAAGGATATCCATGAGGACATGAGCAATCCTGGTGAGCGAAAGAGAACCATGAAGATTTCTTGGTCTCCACCAAGATGTTCTTTTCAATATGGAGGTTCTAATGAGCTTGAATCAAGGCCTCCCCAATAAATGTTATTTCTATGAATGGAGTGGCAATGAGTCTGTCTTTTCTGGCATCATGCCCTTAACCAGAGGATGCTCTTCCCTGTAAGCTTACATGTAAATAGCAGGGACACCAGCAGGAACGGTCTAATATTTGTAAAGAAGCCAGTATATTGAGGGACTCTAAGCACTACTGAAACACAAATAATAAACAACCATCATCACTACACATGAACTTGGAAAACAAACAGAAGTTGGCCCAGACTTTTTTCATTTACTTGTCTGATAAAGAAACTGGAGGTCACACTGGCATGTCATTCTATCCTATTATGTATAGGTTATAATATTCAGCTCATCACGGCAGTATCAGAGCATTTTTCAGTAGTACATTAAGCATCGTGACTTACATCCATCACATGTTGTTTGTTCTCTCCTCTTGCTCCCAGAGGGAGAAAAGTGGGTGCAGTGGAGTGTCTTGGTTTAGTTGGGTTTTGTTGTTATTGTTGCTTTAAGCTCATGCTGTACCCTCAGGTTCCTATTAGAAAACCACCTTTTCAGGATGGGTGACTTCAGTTTTATACACAGGCATGATCTCAAAACGTCTTTCAGGGAGGCAGTAAAAATAATGTTTAACCCTAAAGAGATTCAAGCATCTGGCATATCGCAGGTTTCCATGACCATATCCTTGATGTCCTCATGGAAAGGGAAACAGGCAGGGCTTTTGCCTAGACTTCAATGACCTATTGTGTAACAAAATCCAGGATTGTTCCATTGCTTCCCAGAGCACATCAAAACTCCTCTACTGCCAACACTCCTTCTGCGAGGCGCACTCAGCCTGCTCAGAACTTTCTACAACCTTCCATCTTGCTCCAGAGTGAAGGAAAGGGTTTCCTTCTCTGGGGATCACTCACCCTTCTCACACATTTCTAGAATTTGAGGGTGCCAGATGACCAAGGACTGCCATCCCCTGCTAGCTGGAGTTGAATCAGTGTGGAGCTTAGAGAGACTGAGACAAGAAGGCATGGTGATGTTTACTAATTGATTTAATCATGTTCAAGAGACTATTGAATATGGTTCTGGTAAGGAAGTATCATTTATTTGCAAAATGTTAAGTTACCTAAATGGAGGAGCCAGCTCAAAAAATTGCATGGAAGCAGGAGACAATGGCTGATCAATGTACGTGTTTTAACATAAATACTTCATTTTTCAAATGGAATACATATGACTGCTTTATTTCAAAACAAATCCTAACTCCTACCACCCACATAATTTATTGTAGCTAGTCTTTACAAAACGTTCTCTCTCTCTACAATTTTTTGTGTTCTAAACCAAATTCACTTGAGAAACTAGCCTTTCAGTACGAAAAGTAACACTAATTTGCTGAAGTAAAGACTTATCTAAACATGATATGGAACTTTCTCTTTGCAAAATCTACAGAACTTTCTTAACAAGCTGGTAGAAGCAATTTAGAATTCCAAAGCAGATCTCTGAAAGTGTGCAAATATTTATCAAATTAGGTATACGGGGAAGCTAATGCCAAGAGTGCTACTGAGAGTAAACATATTTCTGTTTTAAACACTTGTGACCAAATATAAAGCTTATTCTTATTGAGTAAAGGGTACTAAGAAAACCAGATCCTTCAATAGGAGACCAGACAACAGGCCTTTATGAGAAGCAAACATCTACAACAATTCCCGATATTTTATGCATATCGGTACAACTAAAGAGCAGCTTTTAAACCAGTAAACTCTAAAAAGTGATGTAAGTACAGAAAAGGTCCTAGTCACCAAATACACCTCTACCCTGATATAACGCGACCCAATATAACACGAATTCGGATGTAACGCGATAAAGCAGTTCTCCAGGGGGGTGGGGCTGTGCACTCTGGTGGATCAAAGCAAGTTCGATATAACGTGGTAAGATTTTTTGGCTCGAGGACAGCATTATATCGGGGTAGAGGTGTAGCTTTAAAAAACTGACCTTTGGGATTGAAAGATTGATTTGCGTCATGGATTTATATATACTTACCTATATAAACCAAAAGTTGCAGCTACTCATAATATGGCTTTCAAGAATGAAATCAGGATCTGATTTTATCTGGTACACCACAGTAATTTGCTCTGCAGCTTCATGAAACACTTACAAATAGCATTACAGCCAGAAACCAACTGTTGCTGAAATGCATTTAGTAAAATGTAAAATACAGGGAAATAAAACACTGTAATTGTCTCTCAACCTACATTATATATAGTGTTCCTAAATTATATAGTATTATAGTTTCTAGTTTTTAATATAGTTTCCCATAGAGGAATTGATAACTTAAGAGACATTCACTGGCCTTTTCTCTATGGAGATCTAAAACAATATCCTACGCAGATCTATAAACCAAATAAGTCTGTAGCCTCTTATTAGATCCCAAGGGATAAAATCGGTTTTACAAAACTACCACTTGCAACAATGCATGAAACATCTAATGCAAACAGCTTCCTTTGCTAATCTATTTCTCACTCACATAACAATTTTCTTATACATAGCTACAGTTGTACTTTACCAGTTGTGACGTTCCCCTCTAGCATTATCTGGACTGGTGATCTGCTAGGTCACCCCAATCCTTGACTCTGGGAGCCAGCTTTACCCTGGTCTGCTGTGAGAACCCCCACTCCTGGGCTGTTCATAGCCTCTAGCATGTAAGTTGCTCCTTGGATTGTGCAACAGAATGACACTAGCCAATATCTCCAGTCCCAGACAGAACCTTAGGAACCTCCATCTTGCAGTGTCCAGTTACATAAGCTTGCAGTGTCCAGCGGGCATGAGTTCATCAATTTAACAAAGAAATTGATATGTACCAGGCTTGTTATTCCATAGGGAGTCTCTGACACTTCAAACTAAATGTACTGCTTCAGGTAGAATAAACGAGCAGATTTATTAACTACAAAGATAGATTTTTAGTGATTATAAGTGATAGGCAAAAAGTCAGAGTGGTTACCAAAATAAAAGCACACGACTCTAAATATAAACTCTCAACTCTATTAGACTGGGCAACATCTAGATTAAGCAGTTTTTCTCACCCCACTGGATATTGCAGTCCTTAATATACAGGTTTGTTCCTTAAACCTGGGCCAATCTCCTTTGTTGGAATCTTGTCTTCTTCTCAGTGTCTTAGTTGCTTTCAGCGAAGGTGGAGGCAGGAGAAGGGCCCAATGTGTGTCCACTCTGCCTGTTTTATACTCTCAGTCCATGTGCTTGGGGAACACAAGTCCAGACACGTCTGATGGGCATTGCTGAGTTTCTCCAAGCAAGGTTGAGCAATTCCCCTGGTGTAGCCTCATGCAAGTGAATCATTGCATTGTAACTCCCTTGCTGGACAATAGCTGTTAATGGGTTGTTTGACACCCCACCCAACTGTTGGTTACTTTCCTTTCTGTTGCCTCTGGGGCAGCGCCGTATTATTGCCTAGGTCGACAAGGCCTAGGTCTAGGGCGGCAAATTTTCAGGGGCGGAAGCTCCCCTCCATGCCCCGCCCCCTGCTCCAGCTCACCTCTGCCTCCTCTGCAAGCGCGCCGCGGCATCCTGTTTCTCTCCCCTCCCAGCGCTTGCGCCGTGAAACAGCTGTTTCGCAGGGCAGGGAGGGAGGGGGGAGGAGGGGAAATGCCACGCGCTGGGGGAAGAGGCGGGGCCAGGGGCGGGGATTTGGGGAAGGGATCCAATAGGGGAAGGGAGGGAGCGGAGTTGGGGTGAGGACTTTGGGGAGCATGTTGAAATGGGGGCGGGGAAAGGTCGGGACCAGGGCGGCAATTATTTCCTGGCCTAGGGGCAGCAAAATTATTAATCCGCCACTGCTCTGGGGAGCTAATATCTGGCTGATTCCCCAACTTACAGCATATTTTAGTGACCATCATACAACACAATTCTCATAACTTTATATGTATTAATGATACACATATATAGATAAATGACTTCCAGCAGATCATAACCTTTCCCCTGATACATATAAAGCATGCCTTGTAAGGCAAGATCACGATTATATGAAAATGAGGAATATAGGGGTTATAGTATGCTCCCCCCAAGGTATAGAATGTCATGCCAGTGTACAAACGTTTAAGAGAAAATCTGTACTAGAAATCTGTACTAAAACCTATACTGTAATAAATATACGGTTTGTAATACTGTACATCCACCACCATATATAATTCCTTGCTGGTTCTCTGAATGGCTGGACCTAAGCAAGGCACGAAGTAACCCATCAGGTTCTCTGCTCTTCAGATATCTCAAAGTATTTCATGGACTTGATCCAAATGTAGCAGGATGTTAAAAAACCACATATCCACCAGATAAGTAATTTGCGAGGCAGTTAAATCAAAGGTCAGACAGTTCCTTCAAAAGAGGCCTTGTGGGGATTTTGATTTGATACTGTTTGTAGCTCCACAATTAATCACAAAATAACAAAAGATTCAAGTCATTAGAGGCAGAGTTTGGAAGGTTGTAAGGAATCCATGGTATGAACAACAAGAACACAATTTCAATGTGCAAGAAAGAGCAACTCAGAAGTAAGACACACAGTAACAGGTAATACCAATTATAAAAAAAATAATAGCATTGATTATGCATTTAGGCTCAGATCCTGCAAAGACTTAGGTATGTGAGTAACCTATACACATGAGTAGTCCCATTGACTTTAACGGAAGTACTCACTTGTATAAAGTTACACAAGTGCTTAAGTCTATACAGAATCAGGACCCTAGCACCACATCTTGTGCCAACTGACGCCTGCAGAAGAACTCCCAATGACTTCAATGGACACAGGAGTAAGACTACCACTAAACATAGGATTCATGGTTCCAAAGCCAAAAAGAGACCTCTGTGATCATCTAGCCCTGACCTCCCATATATTACAATCCATAAAATTTCCCCAACATAATTCCTATTTGAACCAGAGCCTATCAATTAGAAAAAACATTCCATCTTGTTTTTTTAAATTGCCAGAAATGGAGACTCCATCACAACTCTTGCTAAGTTGTTTTCATGGTTAACTACCCTCAGTGCTATTTTTTTGTGTGTACACCTTTTTTCCCAGTCTGAAGTTGTCCAACTTCAACTACCACTCATAGGACATTTGTATGCTATGTTATACCTTTGTATACTAGTTTGAAGAGCCCATTATCAAATATTATCTCCCCATATAGGTACTTTTCAGCTGTGATCAGGTCACCCCTTAGCCTTTTCACTATTAAAATACAGTAAGTAGATTGAGCTCTTGGAATCTATCACTGCAAGGCATGTTTTCCAGTCCATTCTTGTGGCTCTTTTCTGAACCCTCTCCAATTTATCAACATCCTTCTGGAATTATGGACACCAGAACTGGACATAATATTCCAGCAGAAGTTACAGCAGTGCCAAATACAGAGCTAATACAACTTCCCTACTTCTACTTGACATTCTCCTGTTTATGCATCCAAGGATTACACATTAGCCCTTTTGTCCTGAAAATTTGAGCATCCAGTATTTTAGAAACTGGAAATGATAAAGCACAACTAAATCCAGAGCTGCTGCCACTGTCCTTTTTTTGATACATGACATATATATTAAATACATTACTTTGAAATGAAACATAGAAAGAAGGAAGGATCCACTTTATCAGAACTCTTGAAATGTATTATGTTAGGGCTCTACCCTGATCTCACTTAAAACAAGTTATTTTTTTTCCATAATCTAAATGCAGAGATGGCAGAAGAAGTTTGGTTAATATAAAACATGCAATGTTGGTATCCTGCTTCATAAAATGTGGTGTACATCTGAGTAAAGTTCCCAGATACATGACAGAAAAGGAATTGAAAAAGTAAATACATACATTATTTTCTTCTTTTTCCCAAAATGTCTAGAACAGTGGTTCCCAAACTTGTTCTGCTGCTTGTGCAGGGAAAGCCCCTGCCGGGCCAGGCTGGTTTGTTTACCTGCCGCGTCCGCAAGTTCAGCCGATCGCGGTTCGCAGTGGCCGCGGTTTGCTGCTCCAGGCCAATGGGGGCCGTAGGAAGCGGTGGCCAGTATGTCCCTTGGCCCGCACGGCTTCCTGCAGCTCCCATTGGCCTGGAGAGGCGAACCGCGGCCACTGGGAGCCACGATCGGCCGAAACTGCGGACGGGGTAGGTAAACAAACTTGCCCAGCCCGCCAGGGGCTTTCCCTGCACAAGCGATGGAACAAGTTTGGGAACCACTGGTCTAGAACTTTGATAAAAACTGATATGTAAGTGAAAGTAGCCCACAAAAGTTTTAAGTATTATATATAACTGGTGCTTTCCATGCATAGCATATGACTCTAGGTCACATCTACCTTGACATTATTTAAAAAGTTAAATTTTTCCCCATAGACTGAACCATTCTTGAATAGCTCTCCAAAGCATCACAAACAGTAAACGTGAATTATAGTTAACGGCAAAACTCCCATTGGCTTAAATGGGGATAGAATTTCACCCAGCCAATGCAGGGTGGAATTTTCTTCTTAAGTTGAACGATACTAGTACAGTTCTTTTGAGGTTTAGTTTTAATATCTTAGAGTTAAAATATTTTTTCATTATAATTTTTATTGCTTTTTTTTCCAAATAGCACATGGATAACATGAACTTGTACAGTAATCACAATTCATTACAGAAAGTGTTATAGTAATGTCATTTGAAAGGGAAACACTTGCCTATTTAATAAAAAAAACCTGCCCGATTAAGAAACTGATGGACAAGTTATCTTTTAGACAATGCAAGTCTTAATGAATAAAGCTTTCACTGTATAAGAGAATTACTCTTCTTCACAGTTAGTCTCTCCTCCAACCTCTCTAGTTTTCTACTAAAATAATTCTGAGCTTAGACTCAAACTGAAGAATTATTTTATGAAAAAAATCTTTACATTACCATAGTCTGTGTTCTACTACTATGAATATTCAGATAGACAAAAAGTGGTTCAGTAAACCTCTTGGCAGACAAAGATATTTATGTTCTACGTAGGTTTTTTTATACTGCGCTCATCACCACGGTATCTGAGCACATTCTAGTGGCATCTGTATCGTGTTTGTTCGCTCATCCTCTCAGTATATGCCCTCAACTAATGCAGAAAAACTAAAGTACATTACAGCTACAATAAATTGAGAATAAATGTATTAAAATTTTAGAACTAGCATTACAAGCACTAAATTGAACAAAAATTAAGACGTTTATAATGAAAGAAGATTGCAAGTATAGACATTGTCAGAATTAGGCTGAGTTTTTGCACTGTCAGTTTCACTGGTGATAAGGAACCGGTAAAAGAAAAGCTCTGGTTTGTGTTCTCACTCACTTCGACAGGCATCAGATAGTGTTCACATTTGCAGCACTTCCATCTCCGATGAGAGCAGTGCACTGAGGGCGGCTATCCCACAGTGCAGCTCTCTCCATTTTGATAGATTCAGGTCTTGTGGGGAGAAAAGAGGGGAGTTTGATCGTGGGGCATCCTTGGTCCCTGCACAGCCTTCTCTCCCCAAACACTGATCAGCTCCAGTAGCTCAGCATTGCTCCAAGCAGGGATCATTTGCTCCATGGAGCAGCCATTGTCACCTGGCCAGATAAGTGAGCACTTGCCAAGAAAACAGGAAGGGGAGTTTTAAAGTTCCCTGGGCTTTACAGGGGGAGGGGCAGACGTCTGTTTACCTGGCGTCAGAGCAGCAGAGCTGATGGTTAGAGTGGTCACGTAGGCACTATGGGATATCCTCCAGAGGCTAAAAGCTGTGTAAACAGGAAGAACGTGTCTTCACTTGCAGATCTCTGCAAAAGTATCACTGGTAAGAACTGTACGCCTCTTGTGGAGGTGGTTTTCTGTTTGCAGTGAAATTTCTGAGTTTCACCGCAAAAAGTCATTGGCAAGTGTAGACACTCCTGCAGTTTTTGCGCAAAAAGGGGACTATTTGCACTTTAAATGCCAAGTGTAGACATGCCCTAAAGCAGTGTTTCCCAAACTTGGGACACCGCTTGTGTAGGGAAAGCCCCTGGCAGGCCGGGCCGGTTTGTTTACCTACCACGTCCGCAGGTCCGGCCGATCAGGCTCCCACTGGCCGCGGTTCGCTGCTCCAGCCAATGGGAGCTGCTGGAAGCGGCGGCCTGTACCAGGGCCAGCTCCAGCTTTTCTGCCGCCCCAAGCATGAAAAAAAAAAAAAAAAAAAGACGAGCGGCGGCACTTCGGCAGCAGCTCAACTGCGCCGCTTCTTCTGCGGCAGTTTGGCGGCGGATCCTCCCTCTCTTCCTCTTCAGCGGCAATTCGGCGGCAGCTCAAAGAGGAAGAGAGGGAATGAGGGACCTGCCGCCAAATTGCCACCGAAGACCCAGACGTGCCACCCCGATACCGGACAGAGTGCTGCCCCTTTGAATTGGCCGCCCCAAGCACCTGCTTGCTAAGCTGGCGCCGGCCCTGGCCAGTACGTCCCTCGGCCCGCGCCGCTTCCAGCGGCTCCCATTGTCCTGGAGCAGCGAACCGCGGCCAGTGGGAGCCGCGATCGGCCAGACCTGCGGACGCGGCAGGTAAACAAACCGGCCCGGCCCACCAGGGGCTTTCCCTACACAAGCGGCGTCCCACGTTTGGGAAACACTGCCCTAAAGAAAAGTAGCACTGAGTTTTGAAGCACTTTAGTGTTTTATTGTATTTGGTTTTCTATTTGACTTTTTATGATAAAACTAAAGCTGCAACTGCAACCAGGCATAGACACTTTGTAATAATTGTCAGCAAACAAACTCTTGAGATCACTCATAACTCCAGCCTATATTGTTGTCTTAACAATTCAATATAGAATCAGTATTCTGATATATTACTTGAAAAAAACAGTTGACCATTAGAAGTCAAAACAGCAACAATATTGTCACTAGTTTCTTCCCATCCACGGTAGACACACCATTTCTATGATTAATATTGTTCTCCACAGACTCATTTACTATACAGAAAATCACAGCAGTTGAAGGCCCCAGTCCTACAAACATTTATGCAGAAGTTTGGGTCTACTGATTTGTAGAGAGTTACTCATATGCACTAAAATTACTCACACATTTGCATGATCAAAGCCCAAGGTTTCACAGTTAGTTGTCTGATTGGTAAAACAATGACGAATAACTTTCACCTGAAAGCATCTCCTCAATCATAACTAAAAACTCTTTTATAGTCTAGCGATGCTGTAAAATATCACAAATAAATTTAACCAACAAGAGATTTTTCTAACTCTTAAATATCCAAAAAGTTACATTACATTGAACTGGTTTGAAAAGGAAATTTGACAGCTGTTTTTCCATAAGCTCTCCTAATTATGTCAATATTACTTTTCTAGAAGTTTCCCCTACAATTGCAGAAGTAGAATTTGCCTCTCTTTATATTCCGGTTTCTGGATTCAAAAGATATTTCAACCAGTTTAATGTGTAAAATGCATCAAGTCTTTTTCCTTTTTTTTAAAACAAAATCCTTAAATTCCAATTCATAAGAAATTTATTTTCCATTATAATGACTAAAAATTTAGCTTTCAGTTTTATCTCTTTAATTCCCTCTCTCTAATATACTTAGTACCAAGAGAGTACTATAGTCATTCCAACAACTATGTACATCACTGAATGCTGAATTCTGACTTCTCCTGTTACTGCTACTTTTCTGGGTCTTTTAAAGGCTTATATCAGACTGCTGATGTGGTTGTTGCTCGGAATACACAGCACTGACAAACAAACTGAAGCCCAAATGGAATTTTCTAATTTATTGATTCCACTGCTTGATTTCCAATAGGCCTCCTGTTTTTGTTTTCCCCCTCTGAGACCAGAGCCAATCCCCTGCATGGCCACTGACTTTCCCCAGAACTAGCTAGAAATATTCTGCTGGACTCTATTTATAGGCTCAAAAACTCAGACATTAACTGGTCAACCAAATTTTTCTATGCCTTGTTCCTCCTCCCTTTACTTACACATACTCATACTCATACTCATACTCATACTCATACTCATACTCACACACACACACACACACACACACAAAATCTACTTTGGGCAAAACTAGATCCCAGAGTTCTGGGTTTCTCAAGGGGATAAGATTTTATTCATACTACATACACACCTATATAGTAGAGATTAATGGAGATTCAAATACCAACTCACTTGTAGACAGCCTTTGTATGTCATTACTGGGCAGGCTGATAGCTCATGGATCTCCTTTTATACAGGAAGTATTGGGCTGAATTCTCTCACACCAGCAGAGGTACATTAGTGTAAAACCAATGTACACGAAAGAATCAGGCCACCAACTATAAATATAGAGATTTCCCCACCTGTAAGCTAAAATTCTGCAAGTCAGAAAACAATCTAGATTGATGCATATTCTCTCCCCTTATGTTGGATATGTAGACCGCCCCAAATTAGAGCATCTATTGGCAGGCTTGAATTACATCACAATATAAGACATACACCCATTTTTATTATTATATTGTGGTAGTACCTAGAGACCTCAATTAGGTTTCATAGCAGAAGGCAGTCCATGCTCTCCCCCAAATTATAATATTCAAGTTAACACGTGGACCAACCAAAGATCTTCACTTACAAAAGAATCTAGTATTATTTTAAGTGGTAGCATATTTAGATGATTGATAGATAGAATTATTGCTAGGAAACAACGTTTACTTCAAGCCTAGTTTACAGTATGATGCTGCTCTTGTACTAAGACTGGTTGAAGAAGCCCCAAGGGTAGAATTCATGCTCTATGTCCAACTTTCCTGTGTTACACTCCTAATGTTATGTTGTTATAGTAAACCATTTGAAAACAATTATTTTTTGACATGTGAAACTTATAACAGCAAAATTGTTTGGAACAATTTACACATAATAGTCAAGATAACACACAAAATAAAGTCCCGGTGAATTGCATGTTTGTGTGTGTAGCAAGGTTTCCTATGGAGTTGCAGATGACTGTAAAATATTCTTCCATTAACTGACAGAGGATTTAATATAGCCCTTATGGACTATTACACTTGTAGTGCTCCCAATACAGAACAAATTAAGGAGTCCTTAACCCAGCCAGGTACGATATCAGGAGTCAGAGAACACAGTATCAAAATCCCCTTTTAGATTTACTGTTGTTCCTTAGATTATAGCTACTGAAAAAGATGAACCTATTTTTAAACGTGTTGAACTAAATCCCGAGAGATTTGGGACACAACTCTCAGTGATGTCAAAGAGAATGGAGAGGACCTAGTACCTCTTATTATTATATGCTAAGTTTTTATGCCAATACCTATCTTGTTTTTCTTGTTTCCTCTCTCCTTCCACATTCTTATTAATTTTCCTTTCCCGTTCGTAGTCTCTCATTTCCTTATTCCTTCCCGCTCCTGATGGTGTTACTATTCCTGCTATGACCAGAAACATGTAATCTTCTGTCCCTTCATTATGTAAATTACCTTGATGTACACTGATTTACTGACATGTAACTTTAGGATTACCATATTTCAATACTGCAAAAAGAGGACACTCCACGGGGCCCCGGACGTATGGTAACCCTATGTAACTTATGACACCACTTAGGTCACTTCTGAATTTGGTGTACTCTGCAGAGTGGAAAAAAGGTAATACATCCCCCAACCAAGAATTACTGCCCTAATGTGTTTACTTCTTTTAGGAACTTTGGGGATATAATGTACCTGTGATGGGGTATATAAATCCCATTCCTACTGAGAGCAGGGAGGACTTAATATAGGTCCAGGAAGTGGATCAGTTGTGTGTATTTACAACTGCAATAGGAGGAGACTTCACTGTCAGAGCACAGAAGATCTGAAAATAATGAAAAGGAAACTCTTCCTGAGAGTTTTGTGGAAGGTCTCAAGACTCTCAAGCATCTAAGAATGATGTTATTGGTGTATTAGAAAAACAGACTGCTAGACATACAGAAGAATCATAAAATAAAATGTCCTTTCTAATTTACAAGGACATTTTAATTTTTTCCTTCTTATTTTATACATTTTCATGTAAAGTAGTAAATAACCAAATTATAAAATATTAGGAAGCCAACATGTTGAAAATGTTATAAAGTTACCATATTAATAAAAGCAACTTTATATTTTATTTGGAAATCAACTAATTATATTTGACTCAAACAGCATATGCCTTCCAAGTATACTTTGTGCACATAAGGTAAAAAAATGATTCAGTTTCATTCCATGTTAAAATGAATTTGTCCGACCTTTACAACGTATAACTAGCTGCAATACAATAAGTTTGCTTTTATAAAGTTGTATTGATCCATAAGATAGCTTGTTTTTCAATACAAGGCAGTTTGATCTGTTAAATTAGTTTGCATAATTTACTACTACTTGGCAGTATCTAACTAAGCTGCCTATACCACCACACACCTCTGCTTTCTTTTATTGACAAATCAGTGGTATAATGTCTGTATGCACGTATGTGTATATACCACATGTGGATGTTTTTACCACCTCAAATGGGGGAAATTCATTCCTGTAAAGAGGGACATCTCAAGGCTTATTCATCACTAAAGTTCCACTGTCCCTGTATTGGACTTAGACTTTATTTTTATTTATAGCAGTGCTAAAAAGGAAGCCCATCCATATGTTCTTGGCTCTCCTGACATAACTCATAAATAAAAGTGCAACAATTGAAAATAACCCACCTCAAATTTCCCTCCCCCTTGAATAATTTCCCATGGCTACAATTACAATTCCTTTCCATTTCCAAACACCTGGTACAGAAGAGGAATGCTGCACTGAGTTCTTGAAGGTCATCAGGTTCAGTCCAAAATGGTGTCAAACACTTTTGCTGGCCCTCTTCAGAGGTGAGTTCATTGATAAAAATAGGGCAATTTTAAATCTATTGTTGTTGCAGACTGGTCCCACTTTTTAAAAAAAATTATATTGCTAATAGTTACACATTCTTTTCACCATATAACTCACTCCTGATTTATTTTAAATAAATTCAGACTTTTGTACAAAACATATTAAAAGGTGAAGGCTAGAGGCCCCCTCCCTTCCTCCCCAAAAAGTTTAATTTGAAATTAATAACAGCACTTTATATTATCCGTTTCTGCAGACTGACAGTCATTGACCCATATTTAATCAGTCAAAAATGTGGTGTCTAATCTATGTCTTAATGTCAATTCTGGGGCGGGCGGGGAAGAACACATGGATCAGTGTTCACATTGCACTCCCTGGACCAGGGAAGCTAATGATGGATCAGTGGACCAAATTCAGTGATAAATCGTGGTCAGGTGCCACCTGAGGCACATTGAGGTCTTTTTTTTTTTTAATGTAAATTTCAGTCTCAAGACATGAAAAGGTTAGTTACAAAACAAGTGCAAATCAAATACATTATTTCATTGCAATTTTTTTTAAAGAGTTAGCTGGCAGTGGTAATAAAATGTTGGGTAGTATCCAATATTTACTTCCATATACTGAATAGAAACGGACATGTCTGACTCTCCCCTCCCCTCCACCCCAACCCCCCCCACACACTTTGTTCATCTTCCTGCTAGTTTGCACAAATTCAAATACAGATTTAAGGAATTATAATTGAATTTATTTAAATTATTCAGTTATTCCACAGTGTATTTGAAGGAATCTGATGGTTAAGTTATACAGGGTTTACACAGCTAATCCTGCTGAAATGTGGTTTTACTTCACCTTTTACAGCATGTTGGTCTATGATAAAGGCTTGGTGTAAAGTGTTAACAAGTTAGTCATTTAAGTAACTTTTTTGTAAACCAAATTCTTAAAGAATGTTTAGTGACCAATATTTGTTTTTAATTATTAACTTAAATAAGCCTTTGTGCTAAAAATAATTGGAACCAAGGTGCAATCCTCCCCCAGCACACCTGAATAAACACACTATAAACTGAAGAGGTCAGCAAGGGACATGGGGAACAGCATCTTCCCCAGGGTTGCAAAGCTATGAATGGAGGAGCTCTGTGGTCTCTATTGGCATCTAAGGGCTTGTCTTCACTACCCGCCCGGATCGGCAGGTAGAAATCTCTCTCTCAGAGATCGATTTATCACGTCTCCTCAGGGATAATCGATCCCCGAATCAACGCGCGTACTCCGCCAGCCCAGGTAGAAGTAAGCTCCGTCGATGGGGGAGCCGCGGCGGTCGATTTGCCGCCGTCCTCACAGCGGGGTAAGTCTGATCAGATACGTAGAATTCAGCTACGCTATTCCCGTAGCTGAATTTGCGTATCTGAAATCGATCCCTCCCCCGTAGTGTAGACTTAGCCTCAGGACCACAGCAGCAGCCTACAGTTGCTGCTGCAACTTCCCTATACAATTTATTGCAGAAAGAAGTTTAGCTGGGAAATCCCAGCTCCCTTCCCCCAAGAATTCCCTCCCTGCTTGGGTGCATGAAACTTCCCTGATACAGGGCAGGTGCAAAACCCCTGTGCAGGATCCTCCGTTTCAGAGTAGCAGGACTCATGGATGTAGTGCATATACGAACACATACATAATGTAAATAAGCAAATACATCATTCCTGACTGTACTCTGTAGTACAATTTTGGATACAGTCAGAGTAATCGAATTGACCGCTCATGTATACTACTGATAGAACCACAGCAAATTTCCCACCTTACTTAATCTGCAATACTCAAACTACTCTATTCCTTAAAAAAAAAGAAAAAGAAAAAAGAAACCCTGACAACTGCGCCCTGTTTTGTGATTTTTTTCCTGTAGACGTCATAAATAATGCTAAAATCCTCTTTTGAACCAAGTCCTTAGTCTGCACAGCCAAAAGGTTACTGCCATAATGCATTGTCTCAGAAGTGCAACATCCCCTTCTCCCAATTTGATGGTATTTACAAGGAAACAGCGAAAAGAAGCCAATTTTCGTTTCCAGCTTCAATTCTGATGTTTTTGAAATCAGATCACCAGTTGTCCTTGAACTAGAAATACAGCTTAATCTTAAAATACTCCCTTTATCACTCCGTAGTTTATAACAGTGTTAATGAAAGAGCTAAGTATACAAACCAAGATTGATTTTTAAAGGCAAGATGTTGCCAGAGTAAACTGGGACTTTTAGACTATGACACAATGTTTCAAAATGGCCTGATTTATGGGAGCAGCGCTGTCAATGTGCACATATGAGTGAGGGTTATGAAGTACACAGATGTGTGTTTACAAATTTTCAACTTGTGCAAGCTCTTCAGGATTTACACACACACTATTCAAATGTACATTTTTGAAAATATGGGCTTTTGGCTCTATCCGAATATGAACTAAACATAACTGCTATCCCTTGTCCTCTGTGGCCTGAATCTGCCATTGTCTAACAAAGCATGATTACAAAAATTCTTCTGAACAGACCACTGCTTTGCCTAGCGAACTGCTCAAACCAATTTAAGGGATTCAGAATCCTACAGTGCGATCTCTAAATTTCATGAGCAGCCTCACAAAAAAATAGCTCAGTCTACTCTAAACAATAAATTAATGGAAAAAACAGAAATTGTGAAGTTTCAGCACCAAAAGATAGTACTTTTGATTTCCATTGCTTTGAATTAATGTGTCTTCACCCTTATGAGATAAACAATCAGATAAATAGTGCTATTACAAATATTTAAAAAGTTATTTCTATATTCATGCAAGGCGTACATTTCAGCATTGCACTCTTGAAATAGCAATGTAGATTTAGGTAGATATGATTTTTTTTAAAATGCAATTTTTCAGTGCCATCTGCATCTTTATCCCTCATAAAAAGGCAGCAGCAACACATGAAAAGACAGACAAAAAAAAGAAATGGAAATGTAGTCTATTTACAGGTTCCACATAACTGCAGTATCATGTTAGGATTATATGGAATTCAGAAAAAAACATTAGCAAAAAGGCTAGGAAATACCCTATAGTTTGACAGCCTAGGAAAACTAAAAATCCCACTGTGGACAAATTTAATTACTTACTCCCTGATACTGGCTTATGCTTAAAAATTTTTGAGTCCATTGACTGATGAGCATATCTAAACTGCAGCTACAAAGCTGGTCTCATGCCTGACAATCTTTTTGCTTATTTTTTAAAAAGCTAAACAAACAATTTACTATCCTGGTGGTTTATACTGCCCTCCAGGAGAAGTGTACGTGTATAATTACACTCACTTTACTCCCAAAATGCAGTAGAATAGAAGGTGCAATCTTCACTTGGTGCAGTTTTAAAAGAAGTGGAAGGTAAATTTTCAGCCTCAATATGATGTGCTGATCATTCAGTGCAACCACAGTTTTTAAATGTGGGTCCAATCAGACATCATTTTGTCCTTGGGTGAGGCACAACATTTGCACAAAACAGTTTAATCTTAAAGTAAATGAAAGCAAATGCTAATTAACTATGACAACCTTATTTTCTTGTCAAACAATTCAAGTTGTCCTTGGATAATTCATCTTAAAAACCATGTCCTGCCTGTGACCATGGATCACAAAGAGTTAAGATTTCAAATACTAACGGTAATTCAAGAGCAGTGCAACAGGTAAAAAAACCCAAAAGAGAGAATCTTATTTCAGAAAAAAGCTTTTGTTAAGTCATAGTTTAATTCATAACTGACTGGACTAAATATTGTCCTAGCATGTATTTAACTGAAGAATTCTGATCCAGAAGTAAAATGAAATCTAAAACTTAGGTATATTATCTATGCAGTCTTTATTTCTGTACAAAAAAAATTGGAAATGTTTAGGTAATACAATTCTTACAATCAAATCTAAACACTCAAAAAAGGTGTTTAAAAAAACAAACAAACCAAAAACAAGACACCTTAGTAATTCCAGATCAAACAATGCATAAATACTAAAAAGCACAACCAACTTAGTCACAGTTATCTATCTTACAATAGGAGAAGGAATATGCCCACAAGTAAATCAATGGCAAAACTCTCATTCATTTCAGAAAGAGCAGGTTCCAGCCATTAAAATATTTTTTGCAAAAGTTAAAAAACAGAACTGCATTGCATAACAATGCTACAGAAGCAGAAACTAAGTAAGACAAAAAAGATTCAGTAACACTTGTTTCAGTTGTTTTTAATTCAGTGTCTATAAAAGGGGCATGGTGAGGTCCTATCAGTATCCTGCTGAAATGCAGTCAAGCCAAGCAAGAAGAGTTTTGATCTTTTTGTTTGCTCAAAGTTCAGCACTGGGCTTCAAACACAGCTGAAAGCAAGACAAACAGAAGAATCAGAACACAGATAGAAGTTCCTGCTTGCTCTTCCAGCAGCAAATGCAATTCAGTTTCTAAAAGCCCTCTCTGTCTCCTCCCCATGCCTCTGAAGTGAAAAAAACAGAACCACCTCCCTGCTTCCCCATCCCCCATTTTCAGTGAGACAGAGGCCATGGTGGCCCCCTAGAGGGGCATATAAGACAGCCATGGTTCTCCATCCCTCATCTGTAGGGAGGGGGATAGAACCACCCCGATACTTTCATGGGGAGAATCATTTGAGAATGGAGCATTTCCATTCCCTGGAGTATAGTGAGAGAGATCTTCTTGCCAAACTGCCTGCCTGTATACATCTCATGCCGGTCACAGGATAAAGGTGGGTGCTGATGCTGGTATGTGAGATTGTGATAGTCGATATGTAGGGTGGAAGCAGAGTTGCCTCTGTGCAGGTGGACATATAGGCATGGGGCAGCCAAGAGCAAATAGGTATTTTGGTCAGAGAGGGTGGAAAGACAAGGATTGTGGGAAAAGCAATGTCACCTACTCACGATTTTATCATGAGATGCACAATATTTGATTTTTTTTTTTTAAGTTCCTCATGTTGGCATCAGGAAGGAGATGGAGAATAGTGAGTGAAAAGGAGGAACAGAAGGGAGTCTGAGGGTATAATAGGAAACAGGAATGGCAGAGAAGGAGAATGTGAATGGTAGGAAAGTAACTAACCATAAGGGGAAAGGAAGGGAAGTATGGGAAGACATGAATGCTTGGAACAGCCAGGAATATGAAGGATGGATCACGAAGGGGGAGACAATTACAAGGAAGAAGGATGGAGAAGAACAGATGGTGCCCACAACAGGTAAGTAACTGAATTTCCCTTATGAGCAATGAAATGGGGGAAGTATGCATTTAAAGTTTCATTTTGAATCTGATATAACCACACATCTCCTTAAGTTCTCAAAAAATCAAAGGTAGATTTTAAAAAGGTGAAACTTATTTTTTAAAAATCTTGCAACTGGAGGGTCTGAATCACGATTTTTAAGTATATGCAGAGATAATGCCAGAAAAGAGGAAAATAAGTTGCGTGGTAACGGCTGAAATGCCTATATGATTTTTGTTTTAAATGGGGGACTATTTAAAAATAGTTATGCTTCTGTATGTAAATAAACAAGTCTTGTTTAGAAGTCAGAATATAAAGTTGTGGAATGATAAAAAAATTGACCAAAACCGAATTACTCTGATTCCTCTCTTAACACACTGCTGTTCAGTGTTGCTGTAACAATGGATGCCACATTTCCACCTTGGAGGCACACACATCTCAAAGTAATTCATGTATATACTACTCTGTAATGCAACTGCCAGATATGTGTGAGGCATATCAAATTAACATTAATTGAACTTTACAACTGGAATTTTTTTTTTAATATAATGTCTGCTTTGAATGTTCCCTTTTATCTATCAATGTGTTACTGTCACCACCCTTGTCTACTCATATCATAATATATATTTACTAGATGACAGAGTTAAGTCTGTATGTGCAGCTTTAATGTTTGCATTTCCCAACTTCAGTGCCTGACCTATCAATCTTAACATTCTGTTAAAATATTTTCCCCAAACAAATTTTGATTTCAATCAGCCTTACATCAATTCTAGCTTTTGCTATTATGATAAGAGATGTAGTGCTTATAGTAGTTTACAATAGAAGATACCTTTCAGAAGCATTCCTTACAAATATAGATACTAAACCCAACAGTAATCTATGTAAAGCACCTGAGTAAGTATTTAAATCCAACCCTATAGAGCACATGCTTAAGTTCCATTAAAGTTAAATGCATTGCTGAACCCAGATGGTTTATTGACTCTAGGCCTCCTACACTAGTCCCACTGTAGACTGAGTACTGCCTGAGTAAAGGCTTTGCAATGTTATTCTCACTATCGCAATAAATTTACTGTGACAAGATGGTCGATATAGTATGGTGGGTCCTGCGCTTTTCTTGCGGGGGGGGGGGCTAAAATACCATCCCTTACCCCTGCTCTTGGGGTACCGAGGGCCCCACTAGCGGCCCAGGAAGGTGGTAAAGGAGGGAAGCAGGGGAGGGGTCTGGGTTTGCTCCTCGCTCAGAGTCCCAGCCCCCTCTCAACCCCTGCAGGTTCTTACCCTCTTCTCCCTTGGGTGGGGTACCTTCTGTCCTTAAATGCTGGGGGAGGAAATGTCCCTCCCCTACTGGGGCAGGGTCTCCCTTACTCCGGTTTTCTGTTCCTCCAAGTCTAACAGCACACCTCCATGCTCCAGTCCTCTCTCCTTCCCCCTGACTGCCTGAAGCAAGGGGTTTTATTAGGTTTCTAACAGGGCCTTAATTGATTACAGGTGCTCCAATTAACCTGTAGCAACCCTCCCTAGTCTACAGGGAACCACGCCTTAATTAACCTAGGGTTTATATACTTCCCTTTACCACTTCCCACTGCTCCCTGGCCCTCCTGTATCACATATCCCCTTCCCCTGCTCAACGCCATGGGATTGGGCTACTTGGGACAAAAGACAGTGTTGTCGTGATAGGCCGCCCGCGTTGCTGTGTTGGCTGCCGGCTCTATGCTGGATCCGGAAGTGAAAAGGTTGTAGGGACAGGAACCATCTAGTCACTCGTGCATTCCTCTCCTTATTTGTGTGCATCCATTGGAGCGGGGCGTGGTCCATCACAAGGGTGAACTGCCGCCCAAGTAGGTAGTACTGTAGAATCTTCATGGCCCATTTAATTGCTAGGCATTCCTTTTCTACTACGGCGTATGGTTGCTCCCTGGGCAGGAGCTTTCGGCTGAGGTAAAAGATCGGGTGCTCCTCATCTCCCACCATCTGTGAAAGGACGGCCCCAAGTCCTACCGCCGAGGCGTCTGTTCCTTTGTGAAATCTGGGACTATGAGCACTGGATGGCTGCAAAGAGCTGTCCTTCGGTCTGTGAAAGCTTCCTCTGCTTCCTCGGTCCACTTAACTATCTCCGGGCCCCGAGCTCTTATTAGGTTCGTCAGAGGCGCTGCCCTTGTGGCGAAGTGAGGGATGAACCGGTGATAGTACCCTACTATCCCTAAGAATGCTCTGATTTGTTTTTTTTTTTTTGATTGGGCGGGGCCATTTCTGTATTGTTTCCACTTTGTTCCACTGGGGCTTCACCAGGCCCCTTCCGACTACATACCCGAGATATCTGGCCTTAGCTAGCCCTATTGCACATTTGGATGGGTTAGCGGTGAGGCCAGCCTGTCTAAGAGTATCTAGTACCGCTTCCACTTTCCCCAGATGTGTCTCCCAGTCAGGACTATGGATTACCACGTCATCTAAATAGGCAGAAGCATACTTGGCATGGTGTCGAAGTAATCTGTCCATCAATCGTTGGAAAGTTGCGGGGGCCCCATGGAGCCCAAAAGGGAGGACGGTATATTGGAAGAGGCCGTCAGGTGTAGAGAAAGCGTTTTTTTCCTTGGCGTCCTCAGCCAGGGGGATCTGCCAGTAGCCTTTTGTCAAGTCCAAGGTGGTCAAGTATCGGGCCTTGCCTAACTGATCCATCAGCTCATCAACACGTGGTATCGGGTAGGCATCGAATTGGGATACCTCATTTAACTTCCGAAAGTAATTACAAAACCTCAGGGTGCCATCAGGCTTGGGGACCAAGACAATAGGGCTGGACCACTGGCTGTGGGATTCCTCAATCACCCCAAGTTCCAGCATCTTCCTTACTTCTGCCCTAATTTCTTCTTTTTGCCTCCGGTATGCGATATGGTTTTATGGTCACCCTTGCTCTGGGACAGGTGACAATGAGGTGTTGGATCAGCGTCGTACGGCCTGGTTGTGTGGAGAACACATCTTGGTTCCACTGGATCATTTCAATGACCTCTGTTCGTTGTTCTGGGGCTAATTCGGGGGATATCCTTACCTACCCTTGTGGGCCATCTGCCTGGGGTGTGGCCGGCAGGATGGCCAGGCACGTCTCCCAATTGTGCCAGGGTTTCAGTAAGTTGACGTGATAGATCTGCTCTGGCCTTCGGCGGTCTGGCTGCTTTACCTTATAATTCACCTCCCCAACAGCTTCCACGATCTCATAGGGTCCATGCCAACTGGCCAGGAACTTACTTTCTGCTGTTGGTACCAGCACCAGCACCCGTTCTCCTGGTTGAAATTTCCGTGTTTTTCCCCGACGATTGTAGTAGGTTCGTTGGGCCTCTTGTGCTTACTCCAAATGCTCTCGTACTATGGGGGTCACTTGGGCTATTCGTTCTCTCATCTGGGCTACATGTGCAATGACATTCTTCCCTGAGTTGGGTTGTTCCTCCCATTCCTCCTTCGCGATGTCTAATATGCCACATGGGTGGCGTCCATACAGTAGCTCGAAGGGGGAGAAACCAGTAGAGGCTTGGGGAACTTCTCGTATTGCAAGCATCAGATATGGTAGGAGGGTATCCCAATCTTTTCCGTCTTGGGCCACCACCTTTCGGATCATACTCTTGAGAGTGCAGTTAAATCGCTCAACCAGACCATCTACTTGGGGATGATGAGGTCCGCAAGGCTAGGACGCGGAGCAGGGTACATAAGTCTTTCATTACTCTCAACATGAAGGGAGTCCCTTGATCTGTCAGGATCTCCTTAGGAATGCCTACCCTAGCAAAAACCTGCACCAGTTCTTTTGCGATTGCCTTGGACGTGGGGTTCCTTAAAGGAATGGCTTCGGGGTACCGTGTAGCGTAGTCCAGGATGACAAGTATGCTTCGGTGGCCTGGGCTGTTCTTTCTAGTGGGCCCTGTGCATGCCATTTACCTCTACTACCTCCTCCCTCACGTTTGCATATAGTGGGTCATCGGCTTGGTCCTGCCCAAAACATTTGCGTGCGGGACCAATCTGGCCTGATTCTATTGACTTGGGTTCCCCTGCTTCTTTTGGGGTGCTTCTGCTCATGCTGGGGGCCGTCTCTGGGTCTCCACAAGCCTTCCTCCCAACCAGGGCAGCTTTCTGGTTTGCTGCCAAGATCCTGGTTCCTAATCTTTTGTCTGCTCTCCTTTCCCGTCTCGATTTCCAGGACTTCCCAAGGGGTGAAAATAACTCTGGGGAAAACTCAGCAAAAATTGTGGTAGGATCATCCATGAGTACCTCACATTCTGCTTGGGGTTTACTTCCCTTTCCTAACTCAAGGTGGGTGGGGGGGGAGGGGGGAGTAGGCGCTCGAACCCAGGAAAGTCCCTGCCAATTAAGACTGGGTAGGGGAGCTTGGGGACCACCCCTTCAGTCATCTTGGTAGTACTTCCCTGGATCTCAATCTGTACTGGAATTGTGGGGTAGAAATTTACTGTGCCATGCACACATGTCACTCCAGTGCTCTTGGCCCAGCTCAGCTGGTCTTGCCCCACTAATTTCCCTGAGACCAATGTGACAGCACTCCCAGAATCCACCAAAGCTATGGTCTGGATGCCATTCATCTTTACTGGCCTGGTGTACTCATGTTGGGCCCTTGCAACCCCCACCAGGCTGATTAGGCCACATTGGTCCCCGGGATCCCCCCAGATTACATTGCATGGGCTCCTCCCTGTTGGGGCACTGGGCTGCTATATGCCCCAACTCCCCACACTCATAACAGCGATATCTCATTCCAGAGGTTGCCCTCTGTCTTGGGCCCTCTGACTTGCTTCCCCAACCCTCTCCTCCCGGACCCACAGGTCCCTTTGGGGGTCTCAGGCCACTCCTTGGTGCCTGTTCTTCCAGCTATGGCTTTCCTGGAGTTCTCGATGATCCGGGGCCTCGGGGTTGGGACTAGTTTCCTAAAACGCCGCGTTTCACCTCCCGGGGTTTCAAACAGTTCACGGGCTGCCAGTTGTCTCTCTACAAGGGTGACTAGTTCGTCATAGGTGGAGGGGTCATTCTGGCCTACCCAGGCTCGAAGGCCCGAGGGTAGTCCCCTCGTATAGTGGTCCAGTACCAGGAGCTCCATCATTTTCTCTGAGCTGAGAGCCTCCGGGCGTAACCACTTCCAGGCTAGGTGGATTAGGTCAAATAGTTGTGATCGCAGTGTCTTGTCTTCACAGTACTGCCATTCATGGAACCTCCGGGCTCTCAAGGCCGTTGTTACCCCTGCCCTGGCTAGGATCTCTGCCTTCAGTCAGGGGTAATCTGCTGCCTCCTCTGTGGTCATATAGTAGGCCTTCTGGGCCTCCCCGCACAAAAGTGGGGCAAGGATCCCTGACCACTGGTCTCGGGGCCAGGCCTCCCTCAGAGCTGTCCTCTCAAAAGTCAGGAGGTACACCTCCACATCATCCTCCCGGGTCATTTTCTGCAGACAGTAGCTGGCCCGTATGGTCCATGTCCCATCATACCCGCAGCTCAGCTCTGTAAGGACCTTCACTTGGTTCACTAGTTCCTGCAGCATGGCCTGATCTTGGGTGGCCTGGGTCATCAGCAGGTGATTGGTCTCTTGCTGCAGCCGCATGGCCTGCTGTTGGGCAGCTGCCTGAACCTGGGTAGCCTCCTGCTGGGCGGCAGTGGCTTGCACCAGTGCTTTGACCAGATCCTCCATCTTGAGGATGGGTGGTTGTGACCCACTCTGGATTATGTTCACAGCGCAGAAATCCCACCCCTGACAACTCGTGTGACAAGATGGTCGATATAGTATGGTGGGTCCTGCACTTTTCTTGGTGTGGGGGGGGCTAAAATACCACCCCTTACCCCTGCTCTTGGGGCACCGAGGGCCCCACTAGAGGCCTAGGAAGGTGGTAAAGGAGGGAAGCGGGGGAGGGGTCTGGGTTTGTTCCTCACTCTGAATCCCAGCCCCTCTCAACCCCTGCAGGTTCTTACCCTCTTCTCCCTTGGGTGGGGTACCTTTAGTCCTTAAACACTGGGGGAGGGAATGTCCCTCCCCTTCTGGGGCAGGGTCTCCCTTAGTCCGGTTTTCTGTTCCTCCAAGTCTAACAGCACACCTCCAAGCTCCAGTCCTCTCTCCTTCCTCCTGACCGCCTGAAGCAGGGGGTTTTATTAGGTTTCTAACAGGGCCTTAATTGATTACAGGTGCTCCAATTAACCTGTAGCAACCCTCCCTAGTCTACAGGGAACCACGCCTTAATTAACCTAGGGTTTATATACTTCCCTTCTACCACTTCCCACTGCTCCCTGGCCCTCCTGTATCACATTACCTATATGCAAACACATCTTTATAACAGTCAGATGTCCAATAAGCCAGCCACATTTACTGTGGATATATAAAGGTGTAATGGTTTTCATACAGGACATTTCAGAAATCAGAGTCTTCCAGTCCTTATTAAAATTATGAACTACCATATATACTCATTCATAAACCGAATTTTTTTAGTAAAAAAGGCAAACACCAGAGAAGGTGGTCGGCTTATGAACAGGTATGGAGAGGGAGAGGTGGGACACAGCCCATCCCCCCAACAGAGGGAGCAAGGAGAGGCAGCACAGCCAGAAGGGAAGAGGCAGGGCCAGAGTCTTTCCGCTTCTGGCCATGCTGCTCTCCCCCCAGCCTCCAAAGCAGCTGCAGCTCCGGGGCTGGAAGGGTGCAGCCGTGCCGCTCGGCCCCGCCCTCCAAAGCGGAGTGTGGCCACGCCGCTGGAGCACACTGCAGCCGTGCCACCTGGCCCAGCCCACTGGAACATGCTGCAGCCACGCCGACCGGTCTAGCCTGCCGGAGCAGGCTGCGGCCACGCTGCCCAGCCTGCCAGAGCAGCTCCAGCTAGGTCAGAGACATCCTCCCGAAGCCCTCCCCAGATAAGGTGGGAAGGGATGGGAGGGGGAGAGTGTGGGGGTCCCGGGGTGGGGTCATGTGAGGGTGGTCACAGGGGTTACTCCCCTGAATCCCAGCTTCTCCCCCCCAAAACATTTCCCCACCAGTTGCTGTCCCGGCCCATCAGAGTAAGCAGCTGGCATGCCAGGACACTTTGTTTACTTAGGTTTACCTCCGTGCCTGTGGATACTCAAGGTAAACAAACCATCTCGTCCCACCAGCGGCTTATCCTGATGGCCCGGGAGCCAAAGTTTGCTGACCCCTGAATTATAGGGTCGGCTTATGAATGGGTTATAAAAAATTTCCATTTTTACTTATCCATCTTGCGGGGAGGGGAGGGTCGGCTTATAAACGAACCGGCTTATGATCGAGTATATATGGTAATTTGTATTTTCTGTAGAATTTTGCTAATGTAGATTTCTTTAATCTGCATATTTTAGAATCTGTACACAAAAATTGGTGCCTTCTTCTCACCTCTCAGCAAAGAGGTAATAGCAGACTTCTGTAACGAGGTCTTACATTACTGAAAGTACATTATGAAAGTGAATTAACCAAATAAATGTGTTGCAGTATCCTAGTTTTCTGTGTGCTCTTTCAGTTACTCACAAATTCAGCAATTAGGGCAAATTGTCAAGATTCCCCTGTAAGTGTTTCCATACCCCATGGCCTTTCTGACCTCTAGATTTTCATAAAAGACAAAAACATTATTAAAACGCCAATGTTGTGGATACACAGATTGAAACATGCAGCTCTCTAGGGCACAAACATCCATGCCACATAGTTTGCTCTATGTGGACCTTTCACTGACCATTTTTTGCATGCAGCATCCAATAGAAATTATCCTGCATTAACATTTTTTTCCATTGAAAATTAAGCCTCAAAACCCAAATTTTCAGACGATCTTGGAAATGTTGTGCTATGTATTTACAAAATCTGAATTTGTGAGCACAAAAAGCTCACAAACAACTGAGGAAACAAAAATAGCGGACCACTGGGCACATAAATGCACATAGGTACAGATAAGGAACAATTTGAACATTTGGCCTCAAATATTCATGTGATCCTGTAAATTTTCATTTACTCTCCTATTGAGGGAAATAAAAAGAACACAAACAGAAGTTGCTGCTTTAGCAAGACTATAAAAATTATTTTTCTAACAATTTTTGGTGTAAATAAGCTACAAAGATAATCTATCATTTAAAAATGGAAGAAAGGAAAACTATGCTTAAAACTAACTTTTACATTAACAAAGAATCACTACTTAGTGATAAACTTTTCATAATACTACTTTTGGGAAGCTAAGGTGGGGAAAAATCCTGTCAAGTTTGGAGAACATTTCAGCAGCTTGGTACTGTTCTATAAAGTCCTCTAGTACAGGGGTTCTCAACATTTTTCTTTCTGACCCCTACTCTTCATCCCCACTCCATCATGATATTAAAACGGACTCCTGAGGGCATTCTGCGCCAAAAGAGTAAAAATTCTGTGCCAGAAAATTAAAAATTCTGCGCAAAATATTTTAAAATGCTGCAAATTTTATTTGTCAAATAAATGTGGAGGCTCCACCATGGCACTGGGGAGCACAGGCCACTGGCTGCACAGAAGCAGGAGATCACTGAGCAGCTCCCCCGCCCCAGAACACGGACTCAGCGGTGACGCTGCACCCAACCCTGACACAGCGCAAGGACCGGGCCTGCTCCAGAAATACTCCAGGGCCCTGCCCCACCGTGCCAGGTGCACCAGGTGTGGGCAGGCAGGCTCAGCAAGGCAGGATCCAAGTGGACTTAGCATGGGGGGGGGGATCTAAGTGTGGGTTGAGAGGGTTCTGTGTGGGGTTAAAAATGGAACCTATCAAATTGAAATGGCATTGGCCAAAAATGTCATTCAAATCACTAGAAAATAAAAAGTTAAACCTAAGTACTTTCTTTTGTCACCTGTCTGAACAAGTAACACTTCTGAACCACAAATCTAAGTCAATGCCCCAGGGTTGTTTCCTCAACCATCTGTGCATGGATCTTCCCATTCTTGCACAGAAAGGGGATGTGACCACATTTCACTTGGGAACTATGTTGGGGGAGGAAGTGGAAACTGACACAGCACAAGGACTGGGCCTGCCCTAGAAACACCCCAGGGCCATGCCCCGCCGTGCCAGGTGCACCAGGTGTGGACAGGCAGACTCAGCAAGGCAGGATCCAAGTGGGTTTAGTATGTGTGTGTGTGGGGGGTCTAAGTGTGGGTTGAGAGAGTTCTGTGTGGGGCAACCTGGGTGCAGGTGGCTCAGTGGGGGATTTGGGGGAGGGAGTGGATCTAGATACACAGGGGCTTTTGGGGGGGGGGGGGGGGAAATAATATTTGCTAGGCCATTATTTCTGTGTCATATGATTTCAATAAGTGACTGTTCTCGGTAATATTTAAAACAAAGTTTATTTACAAAATATTTGTGATATTGTGGCATCAGATTTTAAACCAGAACTATCCATTTAAAATCAGTGATGATTTTACTCAAACTATCATGGCACAATCTGGGTTTTCTTTTTAGCACTCTATATACTAGATACACAAAGTGGATATGTTGCTGACCCTGCAGAGCATTCTGCAGAGGCAGACCCCTATGATTGCAGACAGTACCTTTTCAGGACTGGGGCCATGTTACATAGTCCAGTCTGTCTACTCTGACAGACTTCACAGTTTTAAGCATAAAAACTATTGCTATTACCACAAATACTACAAATGAATGAATCAACAAAGAATACACACATCTAATCTTAATACACATCTTTTTAAAATATAATCAACCACTAATATTTTTAAATACATACATTCTGTAGGGTTTGTTTGTTTTTTAAAATCAGCAAGGTCTTGACTAAAAGCCCACTGAAGTCAATTAAAGTTTTTTCTCTTAAAAGTAAGTACCTGCTTAACTTTAAGCATTTGGTTAAGTTCCTTAACTTCAATGGAATTTAATTGCAATCTTGAATGGGGATGCTTTCCTGAATCAAGGCCAAAAACCAAAACTTTAAAATAACAAAACAAGACAAGAAAGGTTTGCCTCCTCGATGAGTGGTGCAAAACTCCTCACAATAGTCAGGAACAAAAACTAAAAACTTAAAAAAGGAACCTATCAAACTGAAATGGCATTGGTCAAAAATGTCATTCAAATCACTGGAAAATAAAAAGTTAAACCAGAGTACTTTCTTTTGTCACTTGTCTGAACAAGTAACACTAAGTCAATGCCCCAGGGTTGTTTCCTCAACCATCGGTGCATGGATCTTCCCACTCTTGCACAGGAAGGGGATGTGACCACATTCCACTTGGGAACTATGTTGGGGGAGGAAGTGGAAACTGGGCAGGTTGGGGAGAGGAATGGCGTGAGCCAGGCGTTGGGGGAGAGATATACATTGTCCCTCTCTGGCCCCACTGAGATTCTTTTCTGCAGTATCCTCTTCCCAATCCCTGCTATACTTGGGTGCCCCGAAGACAGCAACCATGAGTCCCTAGTAGTATAGCTACCATAGAGCCATTCTGCCATAAATCCACTGGGTTAGGGAACAAGCCACTAGTCTTTTTTTTTTGGCGGGGGGGGGAAGGAGAATGCAACAGGCAGATCCCTCCAGTGGGATGGTGTTGGGGGATTGCCACAAAGGATTTTACCGTGCAAGGAGATGAATTGGCCCAATATATGAATTTTAATTACTATCGAAATTACTCTTAATAGCTATTTGTGGTAAACCTACAGAAACAGTGGTTGCTTTTATGCACGAAAATGACTAAGAAAAAAATAAAATGAGAGTACTGTGTGTGTGAGGTGTTCTGGTAAGTTGCTGAGGCTCTCTCATCAAATCTGAAGCAGAAGGTTATCTTTTTCAGTTTTACTGTTGTTTCAAGCAACCATGACATGTTCCTTAACCATTTTTAAAAGTATATAGCTAGCATGATCATGAGTCTTAGAACTACATTTTGCCTCAGATGAGCAATCATTTTTAAAAAATATCTTATTTTCATTCCAAGTGCACATTTCTCTCAATGAAGTCACACAACCAAACATACCTGACTGGTTTTAAACCCACGTTGCTATTTACTTTAACATTTCTTAGAGATACCATTCATTTTGAAAAAATATATTTACATGTGTGATGCACACTAAAACATTTTATGCACCTAATTTTTTTAAAGAAAAAGACATGCTGTACACACATTAGCATAAAATTCAAAAGAAAATGTATTTTTGCATGGGAAAACCACATCTTTCCTCATCATATTAGGTACTAGTTCTACAAATAATAAACCCTTATTGATTAAACATCAAAAGAGCAACAACTATGAAAAACAAACAATGACAAAATAAATGAGGAGAAAAGGGGAATGTTCCTGATGATGGTTTGTACTGGGCATAATCAGCATGGTGGCAAGAATCTGTCATGTCTGGATAATGTTTATTAGATCTGGTTAGCAAGAACAATTGACTTGTGAAAGCCCCAGTTTAATAGGTATCATTTTAAGAAAAGAATATTCATTCTCATTAATGGTCTCAAGATTAATTCTCAAAACCTAAATTTAACTCTGCTCCATGCCCAGCCATCCTATGCCTTCACCATGTAAGGCAGCTGTAAATTAGAGGGCATCTTAGTGTTCATTATGTGCGTGCTGAAAAGGAATAGCATGAGGTGTGTCCCCCCACATTAATAGGGTGGACAGGACTGAGAAAGAGTTAAGGTTGTGTTTTGAGACAACCATTCCTAAAAAATGTGTGACATCTTATACAGGACCGGCTCCAGGCACCAGCTTAACAAGCAGGTGCTTGGGGCGGCCAAGGAAGAGGGGCGGCACCTGCGGCAATTCGGGGGAGGCAGGTCCCTCACTCCCTCTAGAAGCAAAGGACCTGCTGCCAAACTGCCACCGCCAATCGCGGCTTTTTTTTTTTTTGCGCTTGGGGCGGCAGAAATGCTGGAGCCGGCCCTGATCTTATATGAAACTTTTTCTGCACTTATCGGTACTTTTTGTCTTCTGAACAGATCTCTTTCTGCACTAAAGAGAGATTAGTTTCTCTGTGGCAAATAGATTCCTATCTCCATGAAACACTATATAAACACGACACGCACCCAATCATTAGCAAATAAACAAAAGTTCTTATGTTTTGAATTTTTCCTTCAAACACAATCCTAAGTAACAAATACTAAGACAACTACAATACATTTTAAATAAAAAATACAGGCCATTTCTGAATTTAAAAGGTATCCAAGAGAATTTACTCTAGTAAATTTCTTAGCTAATTTTGAAAGTAATCTATAATGTGAAAATGACCACTGCAATTTCTTTCAAATTTCATACACAGAATAAAATCTTCTCCATCCGAAGAAGAAATTTTTTTCAGGTCAGATTGTTTCCGTTAAAAAAAAATATATATATAGAAAGGGCATTTGTAAATAAGGCTTATGATGGAACCATGATTGCACCTGTAATGATAGAGCCATTCCAAACAGCTTAATAGTAGTAGTAGTATTGTTTTAACACCACAATAGGGTTATGCTGTGAAAAAGATAACATATGCTCCCACTCTGAAATATACAACAGATGGGTGGACCGTTATGCCCAGGCAAAGCCCCACATCATCTTCAATGGGGCTCTGCACAGATGCAGCAGTATACGGACATGATAAAAATTTCAAGATCTGGGTCATATACATAGTAAGGACAACACTAACACCCATACCAAACATGCATCAAAAGTTTAGATTCCAGTCTGAGGGCACTGATTATTTACCTATTGGTCTAAATAGAGGCAAATAAGTGGGTAGATTGATCCTTGACTAGTGTGACAGGCAGATCACAAGATGTTTCTACAAGACTGGTAAGAAATTGTCATTTAACATTTCATATGTCCCTACAGAGCAGTTTAGGCATTTAATTGTTGGTGAACAGGCTCATAACAATAAAATGTATACAATGTCACAAAGTGAAACATACAAAAAAAAAGTCATTATAACACATGAGCATTTGCAACCCTTACTCATGATGAGTAGCACTTAGTAATGCAATTACTCTCATGGATGTTACTAGGACTACTTACAGAAGTAAGGACCTCAATGTGATTTTTTTCCTTTAAATATTTCACTAATCCTCTAGTGAACTTTATTCTAGGATACAGAAATAACTTAGAGAATTTTTCACTTGACCACAGCTCAAAGAGCCGGGAGTTTAAACTTAAATATGCCGGATTGCAGTATACCCAAGTTTTGTACTGGGGTAGAATATACACTTTTCAAGTTGAGACAGATATCAAAAAAAAAAATTATGTCAGCAGAATATGTGCTTTATAGAATAGCCAAAGCAAACGTGAAATATGGCTTGGAAAATGATAGATTGGAGGAAGAATGACTGAATTGGTGTTTATGTTTATTTGGCTTGGGGAGAACATTTAGTATTTCTTTAATTCTGTCTTTTGCCCCATAGGCTTCACGTAGACAGATTTCCATCCTTCAGCCACAAGTAGTATATTCAGTTTGTTTTATTAATTAGAACATACGATTTTTTTAAAAATCTGAAAAATAAAGTATAAATAGAATATATTTTTCTGTGATTCTCCCCCCCCCACCCCATGAAGGAAAAGATAAATGTTGCATTCCCAAAAGGTAGTGAATCTACTAATCAGAGCAAGGAACCTGGGGTGGGAAAACTTAAGTTCTGTACCCAACTCTTCAACTGACTACTCTGCACAATGTTCAGCAAATTGTTCTGGCTGCATCTACACTGATAAAAACTGGACATGTGATTCACCAAAAGAGTCCACCAGTGCAGCTCTCCTGGCAGTAGCAGCAGTGCAAACTGTAAAGTAGAGACGGCTCAGGTGTGCTCTGAGCAAGGTTAAATAGATAACACAATGAAAATGCTTAAGCCCTGTTTACAGTACAACTTCCATCATCACTATCATCAGTATAGCTGCACCAGTGCTTAATTATAGGTCTCACTGCCTTCAAATCTCTATTCCCAGTGTCCCCACTTGTAAAATAGGCACAATACCACCCATTTTTATAAGATTCACTGAGATCCCAGGTTGAAGTGTGTTATATTAGTGAAAAGTATTATTACTACTCATTTGTGGTGTAACTACAGAACTATGATAAATGTATACTATCAACAATTCTAAAGTCAATTATTTGCAGGCTTCTTTTATACCTTCCCTATTCTAAATGTTATTGCCCTAAATACACACACACACACAGTTCTATCTGAAGTATATGGATACTCCATTTGTTATTAAAGCGTGACTATTTAGGATTCAGAAAAGTAGTACACAATTCAAATGATATTGGTATATTTCACTTCACCAGAATCAGATTAAATCAGATTGTAGTTGTTTCAAATGTGTCCAGTCTTTAAAGCCCTCCTCAGTTTAAGAAAAATTTCTATGTACACCTCTACCACGATATAACGCTGTCCTTGGGAGGCAAAAAAAATCTTACTGCATTACAAGTGAAATCGCATTATATCAAACTTGCTTTGATCCGCCGGAGTGCGCAGCCCTGCCCCCCCCCGGTGCACTGCTTTCCTGCGTTCTATCTGAATTTGTGTTATATTGGGTCGCGTTATATCGGGGTAAAGGTGTATGTGTCAACCACAATGTTCATACAATCACGATTCAGAAACAACGTTTGCCACAGACCCTCATGCTTAGTTTTTAAATTTAGTCAATTAAAGATGGATACAAGTTCATAACACAAAACTTAGAAACTTAAGTTCCTAATGTACCATTTCCATTTTATTTCCTTCTGAACATCACCAACAGTACAAAGCATTAAAGCAACAACTAAGAAAGAATAGCCAGTATATGGCACATGAAAGTAATGACAACAAGCTCCACTATTAAAAACAAATACTTATCGTGGAAGAAGATCAAAAAGTAGCACTATCACATCTAATTATAATATATTCTGTATTTAAATATTGAGTATGAAACATGCAGGTTGTTTTTATTAAAACCAGAATCAAAAAGCTAGCAAAATTAATGAAGAAACTGACTAATAAATCATTGAAATACACCAAGAAATATGTATGCAGCTTTAGAAATTAAAAAGAAAATATCAAGCCTAAATTGTGCAAAAAAACCCAAACCAAAACAAAAAAAACAGTCATACTAATTTAGACATTGTGTAGTATGAAAAACAAACAAACAAACAGGATTTCAGTTTGCTCACCTTGACACATTTTCTGGAATGTATTCTAAAACTGGATACCCATCATGTCTTCTGGACGCTAAGTCAGTATGTGATTTCCATGTCTCAACTAGTGTACTGACTGGAGGAAATGAGCTCACATGCTGAAAAGTCTGCTCTCTAGCAACAGGTCGTGATAAAGATATTGTGCCTTGAGCTCCAATCCTGTAGTGAAATGATTGTCCACCTGAATTCACACCAACAATGGCAGACGATGGCATACTGTTCTCTTGATAATAGTTGCCATCATCAGGCTCCTGTTTAATACCCACAGGTAGGCCTGGATTTGGAAACCCACTACCTTCACAATTGCCATCAAATGATGAAACAGGTGGTCCTAAAATCCCAGAAAGAGAATAATAGTCTTTGTCGTCCATAAAAGAAAAATATGAACCATCCATAAATGGAAATGGATTTACTGCTTGATTCCCTTTAAAAGAGGCACCAGAACAAGAATGTTTAGCTGATTCCTGTTTTACTGGTACTGAAAATGGGGAATCAGAGTTGATTTTGCTATTTTCTCCAATACATGAGCTACCAAATGCTCCATCTGGGTCAGGCTTTATAAACTGAACAAGATTCATCTGACCAGCTACACAATTGTTCGAGATGGCATTCTCCATTTCCTCCATTTTAGGAAATGTGATTTCTTGAGCACCTTTGTCTTTTGTTTCTGGACTAGGAATAGTATCTTGGCCTGTGCTAGGTCCAGCAGGTGCTCCAGAAGCAGGGAAGCCTAGGGCATTGTTTACTGGGCTACAGATAGAAGATCCCACAGTGCTAACAGCTGGACTAGAAAGACTGGACCTATTATTTGTATTGGAAGGGCTGGCAATAGAGCACCTTGAGTTCATATTTGCAGGACTGGAAACAGAGGATCTCATAGTGATATTATTAGGACTTGAGACTGGAGATTTCACACTGCAGTGACTAGGAGGGCTTGAAATTGGTGATTTCATGCTACTTATAGGACTAGAAAGAGGAGATCCCACATTACTAACGTGTGCAGGACTGTGCAATCTAGAGCTCCGGTTTTCAATGTTAGGTGAGCATGACAAAGGAGTTCCCTGGCTGACTGGGCTGTGCACTGGAAAATTTACAAAATTAGTAGAAGTAGTTGAGGATACACAGTTAATGCCAGCTGGGCTACAAACTGAAGGAGTCATGTTCTGAGGACTACTGCCAGAAGGAGTTTTCTCAGGACACATTATAGGGCTTTTGACAATAGTGCGCATGAGACCACCATTCATAGAACTTCCAGAGTCTGATATCAAAGATCTCAAGGGCCTATTTGCACTGTTTAAGGGAGAGGCACAATGGCCATTTTCCTTATAGAACTTTACCAGCTGCTCAACATTTTGATAAGTCTTCCCAGGACTTATGCTCCCTTGTTGATTTTGCTGATCGTAGGTATAATCAGCATCTCGTATGGAATCCATGTATAAACCCATAGATTCAGCAACAGTTGCTGAAAGTTCCTTTGAGTCTGACTCACTCTTTATGTCAGAGTTTAAAATACCAGGCTGATTATTATCTTGCTGCAGGCTAGGGAGTAGTTCAGGTTTTTCTTTGCTGTTTCCTTGAGCACTGCTGTTTGGAAAAGCACCAGATATACAGCTTACATTTACAATCTCCATATAATTACTCTCATCAGTCCGCTCTCCAGCACCTGAAGAATACTCCACAGACTGAGAAACTTGACCCCACCGTTTCTCCATGTTTAAGCCTTCTGGGTAACTGTAGTATCCTTTTGTCTCCATAACTAGGAAAAAATACAAAAAAAGTAAAATTAATAAATGATAGGCTTTTTATGATTCCATATTACAATTCAGAGGTTAATAAATGTAAAATACTTTTATCATGTGATGTTATTTTCTACATATATAATCTAGTGTAATAAATGCTGTTTTAAAACAATAACCATAGATTTTGATTAGCCATAACATAGCCATGCAGACAAATAGGAGGGTGTACAGATCACCTCCTGCCTATTAACTACTTTAGAGGGCTATTAAACCTTACCTCTGGGAGCTGAGGGAAGCACAAAGCCTGCACAGCTGATGCTTCCTCCAGAGAACAAATGAGTAAAGTGGGAGGAGAGGGACAGGCAGTGAATGGACCCATGATTCCACACTCCCCTCTATGCCAGCCAACCCAGGTAGAAAATGAGCTGTACCCTGAAAAAAGGCTGTAAGCAAAATACTCCTCACCTACCACAGCTGCGCATAAAATGTACTATCTAGTCCTACATTATTTTGAAAAAATCTAACAAATAAGACTTTATTGAATTAAATGTTAGTTCAATAACTATTTTAGTGATTTTAAAAGTTATGCACAAAATGAAACGTAAATACTTATAAACCTTACAGTATACAAAAGGGTTTTTTTTAGTTTGACCAATATACTGAGTGCTCAAGTATTCAATGTTAATGTCTAATCTATTTAAAACCATAACACTTTTTTCTCCCCAATTTTTTTTTAAAAAGTTTGTACTCAACCTAAACAAAAGAATTTGAAAGCAGGATTTATGCTTTTTGCTATATAGATATAGATACAGTCCTGATCCTGAATTTCTTCTTTTTTTCAGCCAAAAGCATCTTTGCAGACACAGGGAGCAGTACGGCATCACCACTGATTCCTATCCATAGCTTGTTCCTCCATTAAGGCCTGCCTCGTCACGTCCCTGCATACAATATCCCACCATCTAGTCAGGGGTCAGCTTCTAGGTTGGACTGACTGTGGTGGTGTTTGTATTATTTTCTTTGGCATCTTATGTGTTTGACTTCTGCAACGTCCCCACCAATGTAATCTTTTTCAAATGGCAGCCAATCTGATAACCCAATTTCACATCCTCCTCTCCTTCTAATTTCTTTATTTGTCTTAAAATCATTGGACTTTACACCTGCCACCTTTGGAAGAACTCTCATCTGTACTGCCTCCAGCCTTCAGATGTCTACTTAATTAAATCAGCTGCTTCCAGACCAGAGAGTAATACTGTTTGGAAGGAAACATTATGGAAAGTAGCAAAATCATATAAAGTTTCAGATAAGATAATTACAATTATAAAAGCTATGTATAAGGATTCCTGCAGTGCCATAAGAATCATTGGAAAAGCAAGCAACTGGTTCAAGTCAAAGTTTGGTGTAAGACAAGGGTGCATGGAATCACGATCGCTTTTCATCATGTTCTTAAACTGGACATTAAGAATGGTAGACAAGTTGGAGACCATGACATTGGGTGATCTTGAGTTAAGCTCCTTAGTTTATGCAGATGACATCATAAAACTGGCACAAATTTGAATTAATGGTTAGACTCCGTGCTACCTAGGAAAATTGATGTAGTCCGCTTGGATATATAATAAATGCCAACAAGACGACATGCATCTTGGAAAAGACACGATACATAAAGTGTTTTAATGCAGCTGCAGTGAAGTCATAGAACAGGTAAAAACTTATGCGTACCTATCACTGCTGACAGTTCCGTCAAGATGAGATTAAAAGTAGACAGCTGTGCCTTAGCCACAAATGCTGCACAAAAATTTACGAAATTATGGACCAATAAAAGCATTATGTTTGGTATCAAGTTGAATTCCTTGCACAACCAAAATTTTGATGGTCTTCAATAAACCAGTGTCCTACACATCAAACGGTGTTCATATAGGTTAAAATTTTCCAAACATAAATGCCTAAAGTTACACACACAAACTAATATTTAGCCTCCTAAAGAAATATTTAAAACATGTTGAGCACCCCCAATACTCTCTGAAACCAAATGAAGCCATGGAGTATTCAGCATTTCTAAAAATGAGAACACTCATTTAGAGGCATAAATATGGATTTAGAGTGAATTTCAATCCTGTGCAGAGGCCCAGCAGAAGACTTGTGCACCACTTATGTCCATTTAAGCCATAGAACTTAAGTGGTGCATAGACACCACAGCATAGGGGTAAATTTCATCTTTAGTGCCTAAGCATTAGGCACATAAGCTTGAAAAGCTTAACAAATCAAAGCCTATAGCAGTCTAAGTGGCAAATTCCCTGATTCAGCAGCTATAGTAAGAGGTCCATTCTTTGGAAGATACATTTTAGAAGGGATAAAAAGCCTGGAAAGATTTATATATAGCCTGATATAAGCTAGGTCTAAAATTATAAATAAAAACCATGTGACAAACAGGTTCCTTGGTAGTGCTGATTATTGCCACCAATAAGTGTTGCAGTGGGTACTAATGCTAAGAAGTCTATTTCGAATTGCTGATGGGATCAGGTTTTGGTTTGTTTGTTTGTATTTTTTAAAAGCAAAAATTGATAAAAGAATCCATTGACTTCCGTGTATGCACATCGGATCTATACCCCATGTACTGTACAGACATTTATTTTTACAAAGCTCTAAGAAGTTTTAGCCCAGAGTCTAATTCACAACTGCTGACAATGGAGGCAGGGACTGTATTTATGTTGGAAATTATACTTATGCATTTGCCATTTAATAATATTTATATTATGAACAAACTTGTTCCCCCAACCTCAAAAATGTACTTGAACATTAACATTTGTGACCTAAGTGTTTCACCTCCGAACATTCAACAGATGCAGTCTTTGCAGTCCACGTCTCCAGACAATCAGGCATAAAACCCATTTCTCAGCAACGGTCAAATAAAAATGAAATTATATAGTACCTGCAATCTCTGTACGGGGAAGATCACCTAAATATAAGAAAATCAGAACTAAATCCATTTTTTTTATTCTAATATCTAAATCAGTGACTAACTTGGAAATATGCCCTATTTCTTTTTTGTTGTTGTTATTTGAGTTTTCTTTAAACATCATTCATCGGTGTGCCACTTTGATGACCTAGATGTAATACTACTCAGGAGATCCAAGTTTTATCCTCAGACCTGATTGTCCCAAGTCAGTGAAGTACCATTTACAAATGAAAGCAGATAGAAGGACTGGACTAATCAAAGTCTGACAGCTGCAAATCTTAAATGTAAAGTTAAGGACCTGGGACCATATTCTTCTGTCAATGACTCCCAGGCAATCACAGTTTCTTCAGCAGCATTGCACAGGGTAACAGAGCAGAAAATGGCTCACATTCTCCTTTTTTTTTTTTTTTTTTTTTTGCAGAATTCCCATTAATGGTAAAGGGTGTCCCACATGCAAAACAAGGTAGTAAATGCCCCTTGAAGAGGAAAAAAATAGTGGAAATATTTATTTCTCCAATTGTCCTAAGACATAGAACACTACATGGGATTTTGTGTGTGCATGCATGCGGGGTGGGAGTGTGGCATATTCCTAGTTGCTGGATTGTTTTAAAAGCTCTACTTATAATTTTTCTATTTTTTATTTCTTCAAGTTATTTAATTTTTTATATAGGATTACAATAGTTTGAAAACATGGATTGAATTTATTTCCCTATTTGCATTCAGGATTAAAAATGAACTATTGCTAAGAAAAAATAGAACTGTGTCATATTAAACAGATTTTTCTTTCATCTAATTCTTATTTGCTTTGCCTTGTGTGTTACTTATCAAAGATATCTTTGCTGAATTTAGAATTTTCCCCCTCAATACCCATCACCTCCTCTCACTTATCCTACAGTGATAGAATGCGTAATTTATGATTTCTTAATTATTTTCAAGACAACATTCTGTGATGGCATAAACTCAGAATTAAGACATCAGAATAGGATCATACAGCTAGAGAAAGCTTTATTATACAAATATGAATAATTACCAAGATAGCAAATGGAGTATGGAAAGTTATAAGTATCTTTCTTTATGTTTTAATGTGCTCTTTTTCTCACATCCTGCCCCCCTCCCCCCACTAAACAGTTTAGCTTTATATTTTCATGGGAAAATTAGATATTCTGTACTGGATTATAAAATATAGGCACAGTTAGCTAAGTTTGAGAGACATACAATTCTAATTTACAGTATGAAAATGATTAAACTACAATACACAAATGGATCTGTACAGTACATCTGAATAAAAGGCTTTTGACTAACCGTACAAAACAAAATGATGCCAGAGAAATCAAGGAAACATTGGGGATGTTTGTCACTGAAACCAAATAACCATGAAACATAGCTAGCAAATATATATGAAACCACTTATTACAGACTGATGAACATTAAACAGATCACTGCATGTACTCAGTTTGACTTCTACCTAGATTTAAGACAGCTGATTTTATATTGGAAGCTGTTGAAACTAACTGACCTATTCCTAACAACAAACAATTACAAGTCTGATCTGTGGATTTTCTTTTTAAAATGCAATAAACAAAACTTTGTGCGGGGGGGGGGGGATCTCTCGGTGTGGGAAAGCTTGGGTACATGTCCATATGCATTCCAAACACAAAGAGCCTAGACTAAAATCATAAAATAATAAAAACATGCAGCATCTCCGGCAATAAAAAGGGACATCTGAAGACCCATCTCCCCTTGCAAAAACAAAACAACGCGCAAAGCCCTACCTCCTTTGCAAAGTGGATACAACGACACCGAGCCATAAGAGGACAAGAACTGCCAGTGCTTCCCCCGGACACCTGCGCTGTCTGTCTCTACCTGTTGCTACAGTCCGCATTTCCATTAAAGTGTAACCCACCTAAATCCAACATCTAGGCCAGAAAATGCTGATTGTTTCACATTAGAACAAGAAATAATTATTCGCCAGCAGGTAAATCCGCTGGCTTCCCTCTTAACCTGAAGTTCGCTACGTCGCCCAATGACACTGAGCAGGGCAGACGAAGGGGAAAAAAAGGTGCCAAGTCCTTTTAAAAACATGTCACATGCTCAGATAAAGTTCAAGTTAATATCCCGCCCTTCGGTTGCCTCCACTGGCGGAGGGAAAGAGAAGAGACGCTCTATTGGGCTCTGGAGGGTTTCTCATTGGACGAAAGCCGTTTCAGTCAACGGGCGGGCGACATGACTGATACAAAGTTGCTGCGACACAGGCTGGAAAATGTATCTCGCCTTAAAGCCACAGAAGCTCGTTGAGAGAGCGCAGAGCCTGGGACAGAGCTACCTCTCCCAATGCAACGTGCAGCCCTCTAAACATCCCCTCTAGCCCAGTTCCCCAGCCAGAGTGGAGTCAGGACAGTGGCCCGCTGTTATCGACTGGAGAAGTTAAAAACCACCTCATTATAAACTAACGAGGGAAATACTTTTAAAAAGTGCCTTGAAATGAATCCAGAAGAGGGAGGCCCCCTCCAAACGGAGCCTTGGCAGGGCTGTGATAGAGAGCGTGCCCTCCCCGCTGGCGTTTTTGTCTATTTCATTCCCCACCCCTTTGACTGACGGCAGGCTTGGGAGTGGGGGTGGTTCCTCTCCTCAGGTAGAGCAAGAAAACTAGGGTCTATAAAAAGGGAGCCTTTGTCCCCGCCCACCGCAGTCTCCTGGAGACAAAGTTAACTCCACCTGCGCCAAGGTGAGCAGCTTGGCTGGCCAGGGAGCAAATTTGGAAGGACGCAGCCTTTTCCTTTCTGTGCTTATAATCATCGCCTCTTACCCGTGCAGCAAGACTATCACGTTTCCATTTCAATTTCCGTGTTTGAACAATACATGAATATGCATGTTATCGATGCGGTAATGATTTAAAACAGAGAAACTCACTAAGGTTCAAGGACTTGTCCTTTGCTTGCCTCTGGGTTTCATTTTATTGCGCCTAGTGTAGTCTTCGTAAATGCTGCGCACAGATTTTCTCTTTTCCTCCTTTTCAAGTGAGGGTAAATGATAAATGGGGGCAATAAAACTATTTTAAAACTCGAGACGCTGTCTGGAGCCTGAAGCATTTAATTTCACCCTCCTTGTTTGCTTGTTTCCAAAGTTTATAAATATTTTTGAAAGAAAAGAATACAATGTAAACTTTAAAATGATACATTCCTCAGTAGTTCTATGCCAACATCCTTTAACCCTGGGCTTCAAAATCAGCAATAATGACGGGCACTCCTAAGCATCAATCAATTAAAATGTATGTTTCCCCTTCTCCAGATTTTGACACCAGCAGCAATGATGTAGAGAGCTTCTCTTTCTCGCCAGCTAAAACCTGACACAGACACTCCTCCCATCCAACCCTTGATCCTATTTCTCTCTATTTAATTCCCAGACAAGAATAAACTCCCTCACGCCCCGAGCAAATCCCATAAAATTAGAGGTACCCTGGGAAAAGGGGAAACCTGCAGAAGAATCGTACAATAAAAGCGGTTTAAGAGTAGAGAAATATTTAAATATTCCGTGGAATTTATATTTTAGAAAGCTGGGGATTACGTTACTGCGCCCGTCTGATAAAAAAAATGTATTTACTTTAGGATTATTTTTTTAAAAGTCACGTGCCTTCCATGTTTTAATATTCTGCCAAAAATTGATCTCCACTTCCAGATCCAGCAGTAGACACGGGCCGAGGAATGAGCCAGGCTCCCAGACCCAGCAGAGCTACCCAGAGACACAGCTGCTAATGAGTTATTATTTAAGCAATAGACATGGGTGGTTTTTTTTAAACCTAAATTTTAGCTGATTTTAATAGGATCGATCTTGACCTGGACACACAATCTTTCTGTTGAAAATCTCTGTAGACACAGTTATTAGTTCCCACCCCACCCCCCCTCAACACATTGCCCTCCAAACTAACATATCTGATCCTGGCTTTTTTGCTCTATTGCTTTTCCCCATAAAGAAACGCTCTCTACCCGCCCTTTCCCCCAGGACTCTGTGCAAAGTGATTTGACTGCACTCACCTTTTCTAGGACATGGTGGGGCGGCTGGAGGAGGCAAGACCCCCAGCTACTGCCAACAAGCCATTCAACAAGCAGCAATAGCAAGAATTAGGAGGAAACGAATGATGAAGATGCGACTGAAAATGCTCGAGGTGGTTTTAGTTATATCCTGGAAGAAGGGGGCTGTAACACTCTCACACACAAACCCCAGCGGCAGCAGTTCCTCTCTGACTCCAGCCCCACGGGGGGCTGCAGTACTGTAACAGCGGAGCTGGAAACAGTGAAGTCCACCCGGATCAGCTCCTCTCTGCTCTTGGTGACAGCTCCCACCATAGAGGGTTAGGTGGCGGGGCGGGTTCGCCCCTTGTGTCACACCCTCATCCGCTGCTGGAGGGGGGAGTCGGAGAAAGAGCCACCCTGAAAAAACTTGTCATTCCAGGTAAAACTCCCAGCGACGCCACCCAGGAAGAGGGAGGCGAGAGTAACACGGGGGTAAACTTTTTCCTCCCTTTTATGTTGACAATCCCTCTGTGCTTCCCCTCCTGCGTCCGTCCTCCTTCACCTTCCTTCTCCTGGCGCTGCTCCGCACTCCCCGTTTGGCTTCCCCGTGTTTTTCTCACGCACGGGAGGCTGCAGCTGGCTCTGGTTCCTGGTTTGTGGAGCTGCTGGAGGAGAGGGAGGGAGGAGGGAAGGAGGCAGGCCAGGGTGGCGGTGGGGGGAGGAGTATAGCTCCCTCCCTTCTCCCCAGGCGGAGCGTGTCTCTCGGCTCTGACAGCAGCAGTCTGAAGCGCTGGAGCCCACCCCCGCCTTCCCCGCGGCGGCGGCGGCAGGAGGAGCGAGCGCCGCAAGGACTTGGAGTCGCTGTGCTCCGGCTGGCCGCGCCGCGCGTTCGCCCAGACACCTAGCGGGGCGGGGGGAGGCGAGCGGAGCAGGCCCGGCCAGCGGGCAGGGCCACGCCGCAGCCGTCAGGCGGAGAGAAGCGCTTGCTGCTGCTGCTGCTGCTGCCCGAGAATGGAGGGCAGGGGCGGCTGCTGCCAAGGCCAGGACTCTGTGCGGTGACGCACGGCGGGAGCCACCTTCTGCCCTGGCTGGAAGGGCCGTGACGGGTTCGCGCTGGCCCGCGGCCATAGGGCTGGTGCTGCCCCGAGCGCCCATGGGGACTAGTCCTACCCTTGTTAAAGCGGGGCCGGGGGACACCTCCGCGGCTCCAGTGGGCGAATGAAATCCGGCTCCGCTCTGACTGCGCTGAAGTGATGAAAGTTAGCCCGGGACTGACTCCGGGCCAGCCTGACACACAGCCCGGCTGGCTTTCTCCCCGCAGCTGTGCACTGATTAGCTTCAGGTGCTGGAGCCGGCCTTCGCCCTCCCTAGGGCGAATATCAGCTGCCTCCCACGAAGCCCTCTCTTTCCACCCCCAGCCTTGTGCCCACATAGCCTGGAAACCACTCAAAGAGAGCTTGTAGAACTAGGGGTGCTGACACCCCCGCGCTTGAAGTTTGTTCAATGTCTCTGAGCACCCCCATTATGCAAATTGTTTCAGCACTCATGTGCTCAAACCAGTAATTGGGGTGAAAGCCTGTTAGGTTTTTTCCTACAATTCCCTCCTTCATAGTTACATCCCAGAGTTGGCCTCTGGGGTCCTGAAAACCCATAGCCCTAGCTGCTTGATTTTTCTTGACACGACCCCAGCATCATCTCACAGTTGTAGAGTGAAGCTCTAGCCCAACACACAGGTGGTGCTAAAACCAGCACGAACTGCCTGCTGCTGAACCATCTCTGCTAAGCATCCATCCGTTGGCTGCAAGAGGAAGCTCAAGTGTGTGAGAACCAGCAAGGACTGAGTGCACAAAGGACTAATCCCAGCTCAGACTTTGACAACCACATTGCTCAGATGTCCCCCATCTTGAGGGCAGTCACTCATTTTAGATCCAGAGTTACCAATGAGATATACTAAAGTGAGGGTTGCAAATTTATGATTGAAAGTTATTTACGTCAGCATTGAAGAATTATGTAACTGAAGGTACAGAGTTATTTACAATAAACAAAAGAATTTCACAGCTTAAGTTTCCTGCATTCCACATTTGGGCTTTGGCTAGTTAAGATCGATGTTAGCCTCTGCTGAGTCACAAGGATCAATTTTGGCTCCCTAACTCCTGAGGTATTGAGCACCCATAGCTACCATGAACTTCAACAGGAGCTTTAGAAGGGCCATACTTGCACAATCAGGCCATTTATATAGGTACCTAAAGTTGGATGCTTAAATTTATACATGCACAAGTCTGAACATTTTTGCTTTAACCTCTGTAACCTCATTTTCCACATCTGTGAAATAGGGATGCTAATACCGCATATACTGCATGCAAGGGTGACAAGCAGTTAATAGGGGTAAAGTGTTACCCTTTGCCTTCATGACCCAGTCACACCTTTCAAACACAGAAAAACTTGTGTATTTAAAAATAACACTAAAGCTAATGACAATGACATTAATATTTCACTTACAGCTGGAATTTTAGAAATTTGATTTTGTTTATTTTAAGATGTTAAATATATTCTAATTTTATTTTCTCAGTGAAAAATAAAGTCTGAAGAGGTGGCTGTGCCTTAAGGCCCTGACTCAGTAAGGTGCTTAAGAACATGCCCAACTTTATACACATTTATTTTAGAGTTCAGGGTTGTGATCATGATCCTGCAAAGACATGCAGGAGTAATTTTCCAGATGTCAGTTGACCCACAACACTACTCATAAAAGTAGTTATGCATGTGCATGAAACTAGGTAGCCATTGAGCCCCGCTTTTTATTTCAGTTATTGTCTACTCTGTCCAAGCATCCATCTGAAGTTTATGATGAACTTGATAAATGTTAATGAGAGAAGCCTATGACAGTTGTAAGGCCAGAGTTTAGGATGACAGAATTCAATAGCACAATTACTGTTTTTTTTATTGAAAACCAATATTTCACTATGCCCCCACTAGCAGACTATATTTACCCATAATGTAGCTGAAAAAGGAGAAATGTACTGATATGTATTTTAACAAAAAGTAGGAACCTTCTATTCTCTTCTTTCCTTGTGTGTCAAATCTGGTTTGGAATACAGATAATTTGTTTAAACAGAGCTACAAAGTATGGACTACAATTTGCAGTTCATAAGCAGGTAAAAACCTCTATTTAATCACTTAAGTAATCCTGCAAATCACAATAATGTGATTGTATACTACACAATTAATACTATCACTTGTATACTAATGACTCCCTTCTTTTGCATAAGTTTAACTTTTTTAAAGACTGAAGTTTGTTTGCAATTAAATTTTCTCTTCCATAATAAGAGTGTAAAAGAAAGAAAGCCCCTGACGTTTTTTTTGGGGGGGGGGGGGTTGATATCATGATTGCACCTGTATTTTTTTAAAATCAGGTATTTTTTCATATTAGAAGATTTATCTTGTGTATTAATTGTGTGTTTTCTATTATACTGTATGTAGTGATGGCAGCAGGAAGAATAAAGCACTCCTGGGGGAGGGGGAGAAGGTAGAGGATGCTCACAAGTTTTCCACAAATTCAAGGGAAACCCCACTTGTTTTCTGCTTGTGGCTCATAGGAGCATGTCACTTGTCAGTTGTTGGCACTATATGCATTTTAGCAGCATTTTAGCAGCTATCACTAGCAAAGATAACATTGAACAAGAAAATAGCATTATATTTTTTAATTTAAAGAGCCAAACTAGATCAAGAAATAAAATGCAATTTGGAATTTTTATCCAGTCAAAAAAACCCACTTGTGACTATGTACACTAAAAACCAGGAGCTTAAAGACTATGGTGAAATTATAAATATGGAATTAGTAAAAATTTTAAAATGTAATTTAAAATGTGCATATAAATATGTAACCAACATTCAAAATTCTGTGATGGGCTCCCACAGCAATGTAGCAATAAGCAAACGCAGACCATCATCATAATTTTCCAAGGAGGTCAACAGCAGCAATGTGAACACCTTAGATGAGAAATTCTCTTCCCTTGCATTAGACAAGAGATCCACTCATGTCAGACACATGAGATTGAAAGCAGCAGACAGACAAGGGTTAGTCACGCTATAGCAGTTGTCATCTTTGTTCCTAAAGATGGGGTAAATGTGCTATGGCTAATGTATTGCCAAACAAATCACCACCAAAGCTCCGCAACTGTCACATTTCTTATCCACCAATGGTCTCTAAATTGGAAGTGTGTTTTTGGGAGCTACAGGAGTAATGGTGTAGTCTAAATTCAACCTACTGTACTTTTAAAAAGAAGAAAAAAGAAGGACCTGTGCCCTATTTTGAGAACTGAATAAAGCAGATGAAGTTTTGTGTTGGTTCCAGCTGAGGCAGCTGGGCATTTCTCATTTCACTCTGTCTTGCTGAAAGACAAAAACAAACTCATGCCTCAAAAATATTATTCCTTTAACTGTATTTATTCACTATAGATCCAATGTCTATTGGCATAAGGCTCATGAGTTTGAGGTTTGTAATTGCTTAGTAGTTACCTTTTAGGAAAGTATTACTAATTAAAAAAAAAAGAGTTTGGCTTGATAGATTAAAGTTTACTTTCCCCTGTCAAATAGGTGCAGTCCTTTAGGAAGAGGGAAATACAAATCTTCCTGGTTAATTAATAAAATTCAAGTTCTTGATGCATGATCAAAATGTTTTGAAGTCTTTATGAGGAATAAAAACATGTAACACTTTCTGTATGGTATGGTTATTTTCTACCAGATATTAATAATTAATCTGCAGTCTATTTTGAACAATTTTATACTAATTATAGATATATTTGAATGTTTTAGCTGAACAAGACATATTCCCTTTTACCTAGTTTATTTCTTCTCTTTTTTTAAATGCTCTTTAATGGCTCAGCCCATAGATGTGGTTGAACCACATCTAAGTATAGTACAATTTCATTGCTAATGCATGTTGACATTAGCAACCACAGGCTTGTATGGAGGGCCAGGACATGCATTTTGAAAATACATGTTTCCAGCATATTTCAAGTCATGATTTTTACTGATCGTTTAGTTCCAAATGCAAGGAGCTATATATTTAAAATATTAGGTCTTATTGGCAATGGTAGGGTAGATGTAGCAGAAGTAATAAGACATGAAGAACTTTGTTTCTTGTAGCTTTAATATTGCCATATCAATTTATGTACCTTATTTTCAACTTCCAGTTTGTATACTACATACACTAATATTTGCAAGAAAGTGTAAATTATAAATACAAAAATGTAAAAAAATTAATAGAACACTGACTTAGTTCAGTATTAATTTCCAAACAAATTGTTGTGCAGCTAATTGAATCTTAATATTTATCTGCTGGCATTTTTATAGTATCAAATGTAACAGTAATCTGATTAAAGTTTTTTAGTAACTGCAATAGTACTGCACTTAAACACTATGCCTGAGTTTGTGGTGTAACAGTAAAAAAAAAAAAAAAAAAAAAAAAAAACATCTTCCACCACATAATATATCAAATGCAAGTTAGAGGCATTTTAATCACTTCATAGGCTAGTAAATTTACTTGCTGTTCACAACTCTAGAGGAAGCACTCATTTGAGGAACAGAAATGTCATAATAATTTGGATAACAAGGTCAAGTCTAATTCAAGACTCTTGAAATCCAAGGAAAAGTTCTCTTTACAGTGGCATACTATATATACAATCTTACATTCCTTATGGTATGAGGAATTCATATCCATTTAGAATTCCAAAATTATATATGCAAAGATATTATATAAATATCAAAGTAAGGAACTGCATCACAGTAATATTGAGGCTTGAAGATCTTTTTCAAGAGTTAAGAATTTAGTTTTTGGAAGATAGAAAGCTAAGATAGAACCTGACTGAAGTGTAGTGTTCTACAGAGATACTTGATTAAAAGAACACTTTCTAGTTAAGGAAAAAAGTGATAACTTTAATGGAAGGTGAAGTGTGCCCTATGTTAAATGAGAGAGTCCCATTGACTTCAGGGGATTTTGGATCATTCTGAGTTTTAAATATGCAATTCCTGTGTAGGTTGTGCCCTAGCAGGAGCAGCTCATGCAGTGTGCAGCCTACCATCACAACCCTGGCTGAAATGAAGGTCGTATCAAGTCCTAATGATATATTTAGCAGCTGTTCATTAGTTATTCAGCCTATATCAGGTATGAAGCCACTATGAAGACAATTGGCTATACCTGTACTCTTGGGACACATATAAACCAGCATAAGGGTCCAAGCCAACATCACCGATCCAGAACATTATGTTGAATTTGGACACTCAGAGGTTCCAATGCTTTCTCTATTCTGCCCTCCTGCACCTTCCCACACAAAACAAGGTGGGTGTTTTGTTACAAGATAGAAACTGACAGATTAGAGGGGGGAAAGGGGAGAATATGCCAATTTATGAACTCCATTTTGGCTCTGTGAATGGCTTGTTATATTTCAACCTCCAGGGACTCTGAGCATTTATTTTATATTAGGAGCTTAGACACCTACTGGAAAAACTGTCTAAGAAGCTGTGACAGAGCAATCAAGAACCACCACCACATGATTCTACACCAGTGAAAATGGGTTTGCTACCAGCAGTTACTGAATTTGAATGTCTCTGTCTAGAAGTCTACAGGTGGCATGGGGGGGGGGGCGGGAGACAAGAAACTTGTCAGAAATATGCTAAGATAAGGGATCTATTTCATTGTCAGAAACAGAAGACCAGTCTGGAGAGAATGGAGGGACTGTGCATCCCCCAAGGATGTGACCAAACCCAGGGATGTGATATCAGACTATGGGGATTGCATTCAGGAGTTGGCACTTTCAAGAGTACAGAAAAGAGTTAAAGTGAGTAAGAATTGCTACGTTGTTTTTTCCTTTCTTTACTGCCACATTGTCCCCAAATGGTGGGTAACTAAAAAGCCAGTGCTTCCATAGCCAGGTGGGGAAAGAACATGTCTAAATAAGTGTGTGTAGGGGGGTATGTGTGGGGTTAGGACAGCAGAGGTCAGGGTCTAGGCACCAAAACTGGGGGGAAGGGGGACGGTGTCCCACTGCCAAAGAAGTGAGAGAGATGGGAGCATGCTTGAGACCCACAACTAGGAACCATGACCTGTCATTTCCCAGAGCCAGGGTGTCTGTAATCCAGACATTAAAACAAAAACAAAAAACCATGGGATAATGAAGTGACTGGATGCAATCACAACAGACTGGAGTCCATTCAGGGACATGAATTAAGTCACCTCCAGGTTCTGTTGTGAACCCACAAGAAATGCATCCTCATCAGGTGCAGATAGCATCTGCCCTAAAGGAAATCTAGGATAGCTTGATAAGCGATAGAAGAGTTGTCCAATTTGTATGTGGCTAGAAGGGAGGAAATCAGGGACATGCCAGGAAGGGGGGAGAGAGATTGTCTGAAGCAGGAAAGTTGGAGTCTTGTCACTGGTATAAGGATTAATAAATGCATTGGCATTTTAAGAATCACACTACTGCATGACCATGCTAGTCTGGTTATTAATTCCACATGCATAGTGAGAAGTACATAGCTGGTTTTATCATGAAAGTTAAGATTTAAAACAAACAAACAAAAAACAAAAACAAAACAACACTACCACCACCACACACGCACAGTTCGAGCAGAGTAGAATGGATTCTGCATCCTAAACTATGCTGTCATTCCCATCACTCCCCATTAAGATGAGCTACCATGTTAGATGGGGAACACCCTCCAGCATGCCCTGAAGACTTAAGATATACATAACATGCAACCCCTACAATCATCCCCCATACCAGTTATTGCCAACTACTCGCCTTCATACCCATGTCTGCTCACATGTATTTAAAAAAAAAAAGAGCATGATGGGAGAAGGAAGTGACAGAAATGGGATTATTGTCACTAGGTCCTACTAGTAGCTATGCTTTTAGTGGCTCAAGGTGTATACTGATATGCCCACTTGCCAGCAGTAAACAGGCTGTTCCAGACAATTTGACCTGAGCTTGATTGTGTGATTAAGTGTATTTGATTGTTGTATGGGGAAAGCAAGCAGCTCATGCTTCCCTCAGTGTGTTATTCATGTATATTTTCAGTTTTTTTACCTCTATGGACTAGTCACAGCTATTCCAGGATCAAACTGCATTACATAGCTGTGCCTTGTCAGATAAGTCACAGCAGCCCAGAGCCTCAAAGCATTTGGTGCCTAACTCCACTATGACCCTTGTTTTCTGTTCCCATACAGAGGAGGGTGTACATGCACATTTGAAGTTTGGCTTCTGCCCCTACCATACTTGCATATACAACTTTGAGATCTGCTTTTCATGACCAATTTTGACAGTAGGATCCAGGTTACTCAAGTGTTCCTGGAAAGTAAACACAAAGAGGGAAAATGAACATGGCTATTTGCAGTCCATTTAAAAATTCAGATCTGTACAAATATTCCATGTAAATGTAATATTTAACTTATTCAGCATTATTTTCTCAGCAGTGACTGGAAGTTAGCAACTGTGCACCAAATGTAGAAATATTGCCATATTATTTATCAGCAGAAGCAATAGTGTAACTGATACTGCACAATGCCAATGAGAGTTTGACAATGAAGAAGATAGTGGTTAATTTCTTAGGGTAAGAATACAAGAATAAAAGCCAAAAAAGTAAATAGTGGACATCTGCTTCAGACTATTAGGACATGAAGGAAAGAAAGATTCTTGGACCAGTTTTCCAGTACTTGAAGCCTCAAGATACTATGTTTGTGGCAGATTATTTGAGTCAAGATTGGTAGGACAAGGAATCACTAGAATTTCTGTTTTATGCAGAGAAAAAAAAAATGAACCAAAAGCAGAGAAGTCATTCTTAATTTACATTTTACTGATAAAGATGAGAATACTAGTGAAGCAGGCTACAGTATCATGACCACAAAAGTACTTTAACATTGCAAGGAATAGGTTCAGAATAAAAGGTATTACATTTCAAGAAAGCGGATTTTGGAAAGTTAATTCTTACAAGATGCAACAGGAGGAACTATTAGAATCCATCAGTGTGACAGAATGCTTGAGGATTCTAAAAGCTACTATAATTAGAGCACACAGCACTTCCTGGAAAAAATAATAATCGGGAACCAAAAGAATGGCTTGTGACTTCATTAAAGAGAACTCCGATTGAAGTGAGCTGGACTACAACCCTGTAGTGGAAATGGAAGAGCGTAGTGGCAACCAAACAAGTTGGGAGGAAATAGATCCGTGGCATCAGAAGAACACAATGTGTTAGGCTAACCCAATAAGATAAAAAGGTACTTTTACAAAAGAGACTATAGGAAAAAGTAGCAGATAATAATTGAGGGAGAGTTTGAAATTAATGATGCCAACCTTTAGAAGAGACTAAATGCCTTTTTAAAGTCTGTCTTTGGCAAGAAAAGTGAAGTGGAGAAGTTGGGAGAATTACGATATAAAACCCTAGTAAAAAAGATGTTCATGACTCTTCCTCCTCCCCCCAGCCCTTCCCAGAACAAACAGCAGTTCTGCCCTGAAATGCTGTTGGTACTGATGCAGCTGTAATAGGCTCTAGAACTCTTGCCATCTTGTTCCTAGGTAACATAGCCCCTATTATGGGAGGGAATTGGTGGCTTCTTTGAGGCTATCCGTTTATGGAGGAGGATCAGGCTGGGGGAGAAGAGCACTCCTTAATCTGTTCCAGGGTCCTGGTAGTTTAGCTTTAACTATACAGTACTAAAAATGCACTATGTGTAACTGTCCTTAGAAGTCATTCCATACATAGTATGCATAAAACATCATTGTAGTAAACTGTGTTGTCCCTTTCCTATGACGATTATTGCATTTTAATTTATCATTTCATAAGTAAGCAGGCAAATTTGACAGACTTGATTTAAAATGTCTGTCCAGAATTTAAAATGGTTCTTCACCCAATTTCTAGTGGGCCAGTGTTCCTCAAATAAAAAGAGAGAGTACAGCTCCCCAGATCTCCTTTTAGTTGTCTATCTTGAAGCTACAGAGGGTCCTGTGGCACCTTTGAGACTAACAGAAGTACTGGGAGCATAAGCTTTCGTGGGTAAGAACCTCACTTCTTCAGATGCAAGTGCACTATGCTTATGCTCCCAGTACTTCTGTTAGTCTCAAAGGTGCCACAGGCCCCTCTGTTGCTTTTTACAGATTCAGACTAACACGGCTACCCCTCTGATACTATCTTGAAGCTGAAACTTGTGACCCAGCCTAATGATACAGGGTTGATTATTCAGACACTGAGAAAGGTTTCAAAATTCACTAGTGTTAAAGAAATATGAATTATAACTGCAGCCACTCAACTGGAAAATATAATAGTTTCTATGGAGTTTGGTTTTGTTCCATTGCACATTATGCCAGGTGTTCTAGTAATCGAGAATACAATAGTTAATATTTTATAAACATAGAGCAATGGACATTTCATCTTAAAAAACCAAGCCACTATATATTTGTTTTTCTTTATATACATTTGCACTAACAAGCCACTGTGATGGTTACAGGGAAAGGATTAAGTATCTTCAAGAGGCAAACTGAAGACTCATTCTTTTAAAGTTGGAGGTCATCTGCAGTCTGTGGGGAAAACAAGTAAGGGGCTGTTTCAGGTGAGTAAAGGAAGGAAGAGGTTGTTTGGAATATGTGGGATGACACTTCTTTATTTTAGGAGGATCCAAATTAGATTAAGAAGCAGAAAAGATTGCTTCAGTGAACCCAGGAAAGCAGACTATGAGCGTGATCCTGTGGGAGCATCAAGTAGTATAATGGATGATACTTATTGGAAATTAAAATGAGATTTGACAGCTGAGACCCCCTAATAAAAATAAAGCTATGCTTCTTTGGACTACACAGATTACTTAAATATGTAGGAATCTTTTAGTCAGGCTGTACAGTATTAAAGATGGGAATGTCCCCCACCCCCAAAAGTCAAGACAATCACTAAATGGTATCCAATGGGACTGAATTCTTTCCATTGGGAAGAAAGCATCAAATTAAGTCAAATAGTGAAGTAGATACTTGGGAACTTATTTTTGTGCAAATGCTTTGATTGAAGTTACTGCATCCTCAGAATAATGGAAAATAAAAGATTTAATTGGAAAAAGGAAGGGATGCTAAAGTGAATGAAACTGCATTTTCCAGATTTGCCACTAGATCTAGAGCTATGTTAGAGCATAAACTGGACCTGTCAAGAGAAAAATTGTAATGTTGAACTGAGACTACCAAGTTTGTTTCCCCCTTTTTGAACTCCCAAGACTTTTGAAGTTCCAAAATATACCTTCTCCTGGGAATCTTCTATTGACAGCCTTGAATCTAGAAACTGTTGCAACTAAACTGGTACAGTTTATCTAGATAACTGCCAAGGACAGTTAAACAGGTACAGAGAAGTTAAATACTAGTTTGAGTGCCACCAGAAATATTCAGATTTCAAAAAACAAACCATGATTTACAGATTGCTGCATAATTATGGAGAGTCTTGGGTGAGCTTTGTTTTTGATGGACTAAAGCGTAAAGCTGACTACTATATACTTTGCAATAGCATATCATATAGGCTTGCCACCATCAAGAGATCTGATGAACAGGAAAGGCAGAAATTACAGGCTTTCTGATCTTGACTCCAGCTCCAAGCAAGCAGTATCACATATCTGAAAGAGCAGGAAATCCATAGGGAGGACGATTTTCTGAAGCAGGCTCCTTTAAAAAACAAAACCAAACACCCCCCCCCCCCAAAACACCACAACCATGAAAAATAAGATAGCTGTAATCAAGTGAGAGATCACAAGATCTGCTTTTGCAGATGAATTTTTGTACTACCATGGGGCTGTGAGCTAACCACCAAGATGTACATTTAATTCATGTACCCATCCTTTGCTATAGGAGACAGATGTATGTCCTTCCACTCTCTTTTGTTCATTGTCAGCACATGATCCATAATTTAGCTCCAGAGATATTCCAAGATACTGGTGAGTCAGGAACTGAAGTAAGTCGTGTGTCCATACCCAGCTTTACTCTTTGGATCAGATGAAAGAAACACTTTTTAAAGGCAGAAATTCACCTTTCCTTTAGAAATATTTCCAAGTCATGTTACATTTAAGCTACAGCTCCAAGTGACAGGTGAGCAGTTATTCATGAAAAATAATAATTGGTTTCTGGCCAGGCACAACCATTTGTTTTAATGGATTCACTTCAGAGTTACTTTTAGGAAAGTATTAAATCTAGTGCTAAATAAAGTTATATACTCAGACTTTTTTTCAGTGCTAGCAAGGTCAATAGAGGGTGTGTGTGTGTACATACGTACACACAGAATTTCTGGTTAAAGATGGGCCTGATGCAGCCCCCCAAATCAGAATCTCTCAATTTTGGGTGATTTTTCAAAATCCAGCCTCAGATCCAAGTTCTAATTAGTGTGTCTGTCATCATTTACAACATTGCAGATCTGAACACAGCTCAAGTTGTGGGTGGAGTTTGAAAACAACCTGAACTCAGATCTGAGTTTTGCAGCTAGGGCCCACCCCTGGCCCTGCAGAGTATATGCAGAAGTTCTCCTCCCATAGCCTTTTATAGGCTTCATATTGTATTTTGTAGTAAGGTCATGTTTCCTAATAATGGACCTGGGCCAGATTTTTTTTAAGTTGATTGCAGGGATAAGTGATGATGTATACTTTTTATTAGATGGCCAAGTCCTCACTATTTTCATATGGCATCACCATCAATCTTACACAAGTGGAATAAGCAAGGAAGAGTTAGAATGCAAGAGGAAACAGCCTGCTTCTCCAAGGATGGGGGATTGCTTAGATTATAGCATATGGGCAGCACTAGATTTTTCTCATGGTAACCCATAAAGGATGAGTAAAGAGATAGCATTGAAGAGTGACTCACCAGCTAGCATACCCCCTTGTTGGTGGACAAACCACAATAGTCTCCTCCTCCAGTACCCCCTTGTCCAGGAGTCTGCTTCTTCTCATTCCAGCTCTCCAGCCAGGTCACATTCGGTCTCACCCTTTCTGGGGTAAGAGAAAGCCCCACAGATCAGTAGTCCAATGCCTTTATGCCAGGTCTTCACACCAGAGGGCTCTCATACCACCTCTCAGTAGCCATTAAGTGAAACCAAGCCCTTCCTTAACTCTGGGCCCCAATCCAGGGACTCTGGAGCAAGCAGCTAAGCTTTGCTCCCTCAGATTCTTTACAGGAGTGCTACCTACCTCACTCTGCCTGTAGGCCCTTTACCTCAGCCCCTTACTGAGCTGTCTCCTCCACAGATGCTTCACCCCTTCCCCAGCTCTACGGAGTTCTTTCTGGCAGAAAATACCTCCCAAGGCTGTCTCACTAGAAGCCCATCTATTATCTACCTCCCCACACAAGGCTCTCTGTATTTCCTCCAGAAAAAACAAAACAAAAACAAACCAACCCCCAGTCTGCCTCCTGGCACCTCATCCTTTTGTCAAGACTCACCACAGACATTCACTCTACTTCTGTAACTTTCCACTTTCTCACTTAGCTATTTACTGGTATTTCTCTTCTCGGGAGTTTATCCCAGCCCCTACTATCACCCACAACTTCCTGGCCTTTTTCTACTGCCAGGAAGTTCTTCCTTTCTTAGTCACCAATGCTCCTCTCAGTTGGGACTCATCCTTAATTCAGACATCTAACTTCTCCCCACTGGGCCTAATCCTAAATTGGGCCTAATCCTAAATTGCCTTCCCCCCCCTCCTCCATGCAGCCAGGTGAACTAATGGTTTTTAGCTCCATTTAATTCTTTCTCTGCCTTTGTGGGCTTTACACCCCATCACAGATAGGAAAGCTCATTTTGGTAAACACAAGAAAAATCACCTGTCACCTGTGAAATCATGGTAACGTGTAGCTCATTTATCTTTTGTAAGCTATGTTTACCATGAAACTGTTTAACTGTACTGTGTTTTCTCCTCATGATTTAAGCCACATTCTATGAGGAGTGAATGCTATCATGATTCTAGTAAGAAGAGCAATTACAATAGTAATATTCTCTTTTTCTAGGAACTACAGAGTAAACCCTAATAAATAACTGGCTTAGTCTCAAAATAACAAACATGCCAGGATATGAAAATCACATCTTTCTGTAAATATTAAGGGAAAGTATGATTTAATATTTCATACTTTGGGTGCATGAGCAACATCCAGAATCACTCACAATAAACTATTTCATTATTTCAGTACTGCACAGGATGTAGTATCAAGGACAGGAAAGCCAAAAATATGTCCATGACAAAGATTTTTCAAGTATCTATCTTAATTTTTCATATCTACATATTGATTTTTGTTTCATTTTTAGGATTACTTAGCTGCTTAAGTACTTTAATGCCCTCAGACCTCATTGCAAAACACTATTAAGGGAGAGGCTTCAGATATGCCAGCGACTCCCACGTAAGAAGCATGTGATAGTCAAGAGTATTCAGACTATAAACGTCTGCTGCAAATCTCTGAAAATACCCTGAAAAACTAAAGCATGAAAGAAATGTCTGCTTCCTAGTATAACTTGTTGCACAACATTTATTCCCCAAGTGGTCTAATGGAACCCAAGTTTGTTGATCTTCTAAATATTCTCTTTTGCCTAAGTAGAGTGACTGTGGAAACTCTGAGAATTAAAGGAGGTTTATTTATTAAAATGCCTCTTTGTATTTGTTCTTTTATAAATATATGTATGCACACTCAGAAGATGATTTAATAAATGCTATTTTTCTATGCACTCAGTTGTTTCTCTTGTACACATGCAGGCTGAGCAAAATGTCCAAATTAGAGTAGAGTGAATAACTGATTTTTTGGTTCATTGAAAGTTCTGAAAAATTGAAAAACAAATTGATTTGAATCAAATCTGAAAATTCCAAAAGATTTTGGTAAATCAAAAAAGTCAACAAAAAGTTCATTTGGGTCAAACTGAACATTTCATTTCTGGGCACTTTTTAAAAGAAAAGGAAAGGAAATGAAGGGCTAGAGTCACAAAATGACTGGAAGATGCAGCAATATAAACCTGGGTCCTATTTTCCCAAGGAGTGTCCTAACCACTAGGTTACAGAATCATTCTCATGCTAATTTTTCTGGATCAATGACTAGTCAAGTATTTTATAGAGAGGGGAACAGCTCAACAGGAGAGAGGCTCACCTGCAGAATATCTCATAGCACTCGCCTGTACAGATAGAATCTGAACTTGGATCTCCTTCTCCAGAGACAGGAGGATTGGACCCAAGGCCCCACATCCCAGATGAGTGCCCTAATCACTGGGCTAAAGCTTAGAAAGGAGGCAGTAGCAGAACCATCGTCACTTCCTCCGTCTCACACCACTTTGTGAATGGAGCCTAAGTCTTGAAAACAAATTTTTTGGGGGGCCAAAACTGTTTGGTGAATGTGTTTGCATTTTCTGGTGAATAAACTATGCTTCCAAGTTCTTTTGGTGAGTTCTAGTCAGAATCTGTTTTTAAATGTATGCTGCAGCTGAGTATTGGGTTGTGCCAATCAGATGCTCTAAAACTTTTTTCCATTTGCTTTGACAGTTCTTTTGGTTGCTATTACTTCAGCACATGTAAGGCAGGAGCATATGGTACATTATCATTTGCAATACATGCTATACTTTGATAAATTTTCTCCCAAAATACATGTATAAAGGAACGTGATTAGTGACAATAAAATGCATGTGGAATTCTACAAATCTGTACCTCATCCAAGCAGGAATGGGGCTTTTTAGTGTATAATGACTAGGTCTGATTGTGATGGGAATTAGAGAAGATGGGATACTAACAAAACAGATTACGGGAATCAGCAGATGATTCCTTCTATCACAGAGGAATTTTGGACAGAGGAATTTTAATTGTCCTTAGAGTTAGGTTGGTGAAGAAGCAACATGGTTACCTTTGTGCTCATGAAGATAAGTTACTGAGTAATAAACCTAAATAATATTCATTTTCATTCAAAATGACTACAATTAATAAATCCACAAGGTATAGGTGGAAGCAATGGCACTAGCTTTACATCTCACAGAACATTATAATGAAGAACTGTCTAAAGAAGACAGAATGGTATGTTTATTATACCCTTTAAAATAATTTCCTTCTGTTGTCTCATTTACAAGCACCAAGTTAGGTGGTAATTGTAAGATGATTCAGTAACACTCTAAAATAATGATTCAGCTAATTAATGCTGAATTACAGAGGCAGTCCTACACAGATACTCATAACATCCACATTAGCACTGATTGAGTGCATCATGATTAATCTTATTACACCAAAGGAACGGAACATGATTAGACCATTTCTTGAAAGTGTTTACTGAAATTTGTTTATAAAACTGTGGGCTTTATCCTATTTTGTTCTTCTCAGGTTCACCAGTAGGGAGAATAGGACCTAGTAAGCCTCTTCCCCTATGCACAGCAGTGCAAGATTCCCAAGAGAATTCTGGAGAGCAGATTCTGATAATATGATGGCTAGAGAACCATGACTCCCAAAGTGTTGTGGTCTGTTGGCTAGAAGGCATGGCCAGGCACATTGACAATCTGGAGCACCTGAAGCAATGTGCATCCCACCAAGTGGGGGAGCTTCTTGCTCAGAGCCAGCAGTGAAGGTCTTGTAACCAACACAAGGCTCAATACTGTTCTCTTCATCATGACTTCAAACAATAAAGACAGGATTTCATCATTTCATAGAAATTCTGGATGATAGTTTTGTATGTATCCCTCTACTAGCCTATTGGCTTATTTTGTGTAAGACGTAAATGGGCTATGCAAAGGTTTTGAAAGTGGATTTGGCTCTTTTTCTTTTAAAACAGGATAGAAAGTTATTAATAAATATGGCACAGTTAGTCTTTTCATTTACACACAGGAAACTAGACAAGGTCACTCTCGTACAGCAATTTTCAGGTATCTTCGAGACAGTATGTTCAGAGGTCCCAAGAAAACTTAGCTGATTTGAATACATGTGAACTGATGTCTGTCACCATTTTGTAAGATGATGGAAGTATTACTCACTCCTGAAAATGGTGCTTCTGGCAATGACATTGAAATGTTTACTAATGCCAACTGCAGTGATCCTTTCAGAGGCAATACTTTTAAGAAGCATATAAAGTCACGGCATCCTCCCCCTTCTTTTTCAGAGATTGGCATGCTCACGTCCAAAAATGTGGCAGAGAATTAGGAAATTGAATATAAACACAATATAAGGCAACTGGGAAACTGAAAACAAACTCATCTTCATTTAAAGGGTATCCACAAGTACTTTAAGGCCAAACTTGTTATTTTTTCTCTTTTAAATAGTGTAATGGGTGAAAATTCCCACAGGGCAGAGCACAAAGCCCTACACATGATTTAACATCTTTGCCTTAATTTGTCTTCTGAGTGCTAGACGTTGGGGCCCCTTCATGCATGGTGTAGGTACTGCAGTGTGAGGTAGCAGCAGAGCCACTCCACAGTCAAGAGTAAAATATTCTGGGTCTGTGGCCTTTGCATCACTTCTCTACAGAAGGCAATGGTTGATGGATCTGTGTCCTGGCATATGATTGACCCGGACTCTACCCAACTCAATGATTCTAAGACCTCATGTGTAACAGTATATAGGAAGCTGCTGTAGAGCTGGACTCTATGGTGTTCACTGGGTACAGTTTACCAAAAAGCTTCTCATCCTATTCAGCAAAATGGCAAAATAAAAATACAGCACAATGGATACAGAGGCAAATTCAGCCTTGGCATAGCCCAGTTGCTCCCATTTATTTCAGGAATAAATCTGTTCCACAATGTTTTAGTGACCAGACACTGCCTATACTGCCCCTAAATTGCTGGCTATGCTGCAGGAAGCACATTGAATCAGCACTCCACTGTCAGACAGAATTGGAGTGAATGAGGAGGAGGAGGAAGGATGGATGTCAAGGCTGATTCCCCACTCTGGCACTTCAAGTGCAGAAGGTGGGAGCCTGCAAGGATTCTAAAATTAATACTGGCCACTCCAGGCTTGTATTAAACTCCCAAGGTTACAGCTTCTTTCTGACTTTGGATAGGTAGATGCTGCTACCACCCAAATGCAAAACCCCTTAGAACCCAGGAAGGCGCACTTGGGAATTCCTTCCTGTGTGGTACCCTCAAGCCCTTTCACCTCCCCCGCAGGAAGAGCTGAGAAAGGAAAACAAAGGAAATCAGCTATTACCACCAGCTAATTAAAAAACATGTGCACAAACCTCTTAAGACTCAAAAATCCAAATCCTAATCTTAAAAAAGATAAATTTTATTAAAAACAAGAAGAAAGAAAATACATCTGAAAACTCAAGCTATTGCTAGATTTTAAAAGAGCAATTCCAAAAATTAAGCACCCAAAGTAGCTTTCTTGGGTGTTCAGCTTAAAGGTTACAAGCAAACAACAGCAGCTGGGGTTAGCACAGAGGAGTCCACAAGCCAATAAGAAATAAACCTAATCGCACCTTTCTAAACATTCATGATCTACTTACATATCTGGATTGTTAAATAAGTAGTTCTTGATATGATCTGATGATTTTCATATCTGGCCTTCAGCTTCTCATAGCATAACTACTCCCTGTTCCCCCTCTTTCCCAGAGAACAACCACAGACACAAAGGGGAAGTTTCTTCCCCATTTTAAAAAGTTCTAGCCTTCCCATTGGCTCTTTTGGTCAGGTGCCTTAACAACCCCTTTCCTTTACCTGGGGGACTTTTTTAACCCTTTTCAGGTAAAGTAAGCAGAGAACAGCCACCAAGAGGGACTTTATAGCTCACTGAGTGTCCATAAGAGGGGGCTCCCACCTCTCATTTATCACAGATGATTTTGTGGTTAGGGTACTCAACAGGGACTCAGAAGATCAGTATTCATTTTCTGGTGCTGCTATAGACTTTTTTCTGTAACTTTGAATGAATTACTTAATTTCTCTGCACCTCACTTACCCATCTGTAAGTAGGGATAATAATACCTTCTCAGTTAAAAACTTCCTGACAAGGCAAGCATGGAAATCTCATTCACATCTGTGACAGGTTGGATCACAGAAACCCCCTTGGGAGCTGCCATCTGATGTGCAAAAGACTACCCCTGCTCCTGTTTTCCCTGCCAGCTCAGGACTCCAGCAACCTGTCTTGCTGAGCCAGACACTCCCGTCTGGCTCCAGACACAGACCCAGGGTCTGAATCACTTGTCCCAAAGCTGCAAGTTTACCTGAAAACAGCTCACAGAAGTGTGCTTGTCTTTAGCACTCAGATGCCCAACTCCCAATGGGGTCTAAACCCAGATAAATCCGTTTTACCCTGCATAAAGCTTATGCAGGGCAAACTCATAAATTGTTCGCCCTCTATAACACTGATAGAGAGATATGCACAGTTGTTTGCTCCCCCAGGTATTAATACATACTCTGAGTAAATTACTAAATAAAAAGTGATTTTATTAAATACAGACAGTAGGATTTAAGTGGTTCCAAGTAGTAACAGACAGAACAAAGTAAGTCACCAAGCAAAATAAAATAAAATGCGCAAATCTATGTCTAATCAAGCTAAATACAGATAATCTAATCCTCAGAGATGCTTCAGTAAGTTTTTCTCAGACTGGACACCTTCCAGGCCTGGGCACAATTCTTTCCCCTGGTACAGCTCTTGTTCCAGCTCAGGTGGTAGCTAGGGGATTCTTCATGATGGCTCCTCTCTCCCCTTGTTCTCTTCCACCCCTTTATATATCTTTTGCATAAGGCGGGAACCCTTTGTCCCTCTGGGTTTCCACCCCCCCAACTGGAAAAGCACCAGGTTAAAGATGGATTCCAGTTCAGGTGACATGATCACATGTCACTACAAGACTTCATTACTCACTTGCCAGCACACACATATACAGGAAGACTCACAGGTAAATACAGCCATCTGCAGACAATGGGAGTCATCAAGATTCCAAACCATCCTTAATGGCCCACACTTTAAATAATTACAATAGGCCCTCAGAGTTATGTTTTATATTTCTAGTTTTAGATACAAGAGTGGTACATTTCTACAAATAGGATGATCACACTCAGTAGATTATGAGCTTTGTAATGATACCTTACAAGAGACCTTTTGCATGAAGCATATCCCAGTTATGTTATATTCACTTATTACCATATTTTTTTCTAAAACTATCCCAGTTACATTATATTCACTTACTATCAAGTTTTTATAAAACCATATAGACTGCACAATGTCACAACATCCCTAAACCCAGGGGTCGTAGTGAAAGCCCCATCTCAGGAGCTCTTCACCCTCAGCTACAAAAATGGAAGAAGTTGGGAAGAGAAGGGAGATCATTCCTTCCCAGGAGAAGAGTTTTTTAATGGGTCACAAGTAGGAAAGGGGTGTACTTTGATATATGCAGTGTATTTTCATAAGAGCAGCTGGAGCTGAGTTGAAAGATGGCCACCCTAAATGACTGAGCTCTTGGAAATGCGACTGAAGAACTCCCTGAGTTGCTTAGCAATACCCCAACATAGGGATGGGTTTGTTCCCTGATGAATGAACATCAGTCAGCCTAGGAAGAATTTTAAAGAGACTGTGCCTTTGTTTCAGAGATTAGCTAGAGAGGGGAAGAAACAGGCCCACCGGGCAAAAGACTCATTCTTTTTCCAAAATAAACAGTGATCAGAGAGAGAAAGCAAACCATAGAACAAACCTGATTTGGCAAGAGACCACGACCATTATGCCTTCCAACTTCTGTGTGTACACAGCCCCTAACCAAAAATAACTCCAGTGGGAAGTTTCCCATCAGAAAATTGCAAGTATATTTTTAAAGCAGATTCTAAGCTCTTTGTGGTAGTCCCTTGTCTGTCCCTTTTGGAACTAAATAAATAATATTTATCTAAGACATATATGAATCCCATTACTATAGCATCTGAGTGCCTCTTAGTCTTTAAAATATTTATCCTCACAACATCTCTGAGGTAGGGTGGTGCCATTATCCCTAGTTTGTACTCAGGGAATAGAGGCCTAGATTATCAGAAGTTGCACCTAACTCCTATTGATTTCAATGCAAATTAGGCACTAAATATCTTTGAGCAGGTGGGCCAGAGAGACTAAGTCTGTGGGAGAGCAAAGAACTGAACTCAACTCTCCCAGTTCCTAGGCTATTTCCCTAACTACTGGATCCTCCTTTCTGTCTGGTAATAACAGCACAGAAATGATAATAATGGTACATGGGCTTGCTACACTAACATGCTTTATAAATTATACAGTAATAAATCATCAAAACATACCTATTCCAAAATCCATGGATCCTCTCCTGTGTCTAAGATGTCCCTGTAGTAGATCTCCTGGATTACATGGCTCTAGGTGTATTGAGCTATATGTAAGAGTGGGGAACTGTGGAGCACAAGAGGTGGGGAGATCATTTGTATGAAATGAGCTATCTCCTGCAAGCAGTTCTTTATCTTTCCATTGTGGAGCAGGTTTTTTCCTTCGGTATGAGGTTTCCTTGTAGGCTGACCTTTCTGCTGAACAGGTCATCTTGCTGTTGAGCCAGTGCTGGACCCTTACTGATAGCTCTTTCTGTGTGTGTTTGAAAAATGTTAAATATGTGACCACCTTATCAAGCTAACTCTTTAATAGATCCTGAACAACTCCTTGGAACAATATGTCAACCTCAGTGGAAATGCTTGCTTCTATGGGGCTTAAAGATTTTGTGACTTCATGTTATTGTATGATTCCTTGTAGATTCACCAAAGAATTTCAAGTGGGATATTATTGCTCCGTGCAAATTACCCATTTGTTTTCTGTTGGATCAAACTGTTTGTCAGTGGGAGAGCTGCAACTTCAGGAGAACTTATGCACAGAAATATGAGGCTTGGCTGGTCCTAGGGAGCAGGATTGATTTTCAGTGGCTGGAGACATCAGAGAGAAGCTGTCCTGTATTCAAACCGAAGCTGCTGAACTGTAAATAAAACTGGAAAAAACTAAGGCAGACTTTGCATCTTTCTTTTTAGAGTTACCACAGAGTAGTTTATCCATAGTTGTGTAGCAAACAGTAGAATGAGCATTTGTAACTGCTTCTTTTTTTAAAATACTAATTCTTTTTTTTTCAAAGAGGCCTTGTTTTAATTATATATTTATATGAACTAATCACTTGCAAATTAGATGGTCTTGTGCTTCTTGGCTCTGCTCCTCATGAGTAGCTCTGAGCCTCTTTCTTACTTTTAAGTTTAAGGATTTTAACTGAGATAGGCCCTTGTACAGGCTGTGCAAGGTCAGGAGACCCCTGGCACCTATATATATATATGTAGCCAGATATCATTTTTAAAAATACTTATTATTTCTCACTCTATAAACCAGTTCTGTAGTGGTACCTTTCCAATGCTGTATGATATATAACATTTTCTTTTCTTTTGGTTAAATTGTATTTGGCACTACTGCTGTATTTAGTAGGTTTAAGGTTTAAAATAATTATTCTCCAATATTGAATGTCCCCTTGATAAGGATCTTGAAATGAAATATAATTGTGTAACTGAAAATCATATTCCATTTCTACCATTCCAGATCTTGGGTAGCTAAATAGACAGATCCACTTATGAATTCCAGTCTCCTGAAAATTCCAGTTTATGCCTGAATGTATCTGGAAAATAATGTGACAGAAGAAAGTTGCTAATAACTCAGGAACCCAGAAATATTTGCATGTTGTTCCTGAGGGCACAGATTATATTTGATTTTTTAAAAACTAACTGACAAAGACATTTTCTTTCTTTCTTTCTTTCTTTCTTTCTTTCTTTCTTTCTTTCTTTCTTTCTTTCTTTCGACAAAGGTCTATTCAAAGTTTGACTCAGTGTGCATACAGTAAAATGTAACCGTTTTGTGCTCTGAATCGGTGTCAAAATTGACTTCTTAGTAATCACAGGAAACCCCAAAGTCCATGAAAAATGCATAATACACTGTAAATGAAAATCCAAAACTTCTCAGCCTTTTGTAGCTAATAAAAATGTTGTCTAAGAATATTAATCATCTTACGTTTTTAACTCATTAGTGATGAAGCTACTAGCTTCAGAAGCACTGCAAGTGCTCTGGAAGCTGTGGAAAACTGCAAATGTTATTAATTCTCACTGGTAAATTAAATCTGCAAAATTGCAATGCAGAGGTTGTATGCAAAGACCATTTAGTGACATATCACTCTACTTTTGCTATTAAATCCCTTTGAAAGAGAATCATCCTTAGCTCTTTCAGACTGTTGATTCTGAAAGAATTCATTTAATGGGCCAGACCTTCAGCTAGGATAAATCAGTGGGGCTAGGAAAGAGTAATGAACTCTGTGGAGGTTGATGAATAATAATACTGAATGTTTTTAATTCAAAGCACTTTGGAAAGTAAGTCATTATCATGAGGTCCATTTTACAAATTAGGAAACTGAGTCACAGAGAGACAAAGTAATTTGACCAAGCTCATTCAGCAGGCCAGTGACACAGCCAGAAATAGAACCCAGGGGTCTTGAGTTCTAGGTCAGTGTTCTATCCAAATTGCATACACCAATTTCTCATATTCATATCATGGAAAACATCAGAAGTCCACTTTTTCTCATTCATTCAAAATATTATTGCTGTGCTATTTCTTCACCAAAAAGATAAATGATGGGGAGACACATACATAATAAAGATGAAGAGGTGGAGGGAACTATCTGTAAGGGGAAAGAGAGAAAAACACAAAGACCCAGATTGTGGAGCCTTTACATATGCCAACAAGCACTTAGTAATTCAGTGGGACTGCTTGTATAAATATATGCTCAATGATTTGAGTAAGAGATCCACAACCTAGACCCAAAGGGAGAAAAACAATGCAGGAAGAAAAGAAACAATCAGTAGATAAAAGAATGGGGAAGAGAACAATACACCCAGAGAGAAAAGAAATGGGGGGGGGGGGGGGGGGGGGGAAAAGGAAAGAAAAAGACAAAAGAAGAAAGAAATAGAGACATAAAACCTGGTGCATTGATTCCACTACCCAGGGGCTATCCACAGATGTGGAGATGAGGATTGCTTCTAAGTGCCCATATAAGGGAAAATCCTGTACCACAGTTAAAGTACAGTGTAGGGTCTGCCATATACAGGCTGTTATATGTTTGTGGGCTAATACAACTACCATAACTGCACAAATCTACTAGTTGTGTATGGTATCAGCTGGGAATTGTATATTTTGTAAAGTTTTGTTTTTTGATGGACGTGATCTATATTTTGATCTTTGAAGGTGGTTCTTCAATAGCTATGCATAAGCAGAATTCTTTATTGTACTTGTTTGTAATAAAACTGTTATTACTGTGCATTTCTCTGGGTTTATATGCTAATCTTGTGCCAGTGCTAGCATGCACAATACAGCAGTTGGCACACAGGCCTCCATGTGTGAAATATGCATCTTCCCCATCTTCTAGTCCAGAGCTATGATTGATAGTTCTGAAGTTCCTGTGTTATGTGGTTAAGAGTGGATGAGAGTTAATTGGCCTAGACTTAGCCCAGAAAAGACCAGGGTGATATTCGCTGGTTTGAGGAGCAACCAGAAGAAATGTCAGGAGTTATTTCTTCCTCTTTGACTGAGAGTGTGTACCCACCTTTGGCTGATTGGGTTAGTAATCAGGAGGCTGGATAGACTAGCAGCTGTTACTGGATTAGGTGGCAGCTCTACCCATGTCAGCCATTTTACATCTACAGCTGGCTGGTAACTTGCAACCATTTCTTTCAGTGTGGACCTTGAAGCTGTTATTCCTACCTTTGTCTCCTTAAGATTAGACTACTGTCAGCTGGTGCAGAATTTGGCATCTCACTTACTGAGTGATGTCTTTTTCTATGAGTATATTAAACTTGAACTTTACAAACTGCACTGACTTCCTAGTGGTTTCTGGATTTATTTTAAATTGTTGTTTTTGACATAGAGAGCCTAAATGGCCTGGGACCTAGCTATCCAAGAGAGTCTCTCCGTTTCTCTCTCCCTGTGACATATTGCCACAGTTATGGTCAGCAGAAGTACCTGGGATGAAGCCCCTTTGCTATAAGAATGATCTTTGGAACTCACTTCCTTTCCACTGCCTTGATCTTGCCCCATTGAAATCAATTGCAGTTTTCATTTCAATGGGGACAGGATCAGAATCCAGATCCCATTGGCTGGGAACGGTGAACTGCAGCCACCGGAAGCTGCGAGAGGCCATACCTGCAGACGCTCAGCTAAACAAACTGTCTCGTGGCCTGCCAGGGGCTTACCCTGAACAAGCCACAAACCAAGTTTGGGAACCCCTGCTCTAGAGCATTGGATGGTTGCTCTTTTATGACACTTTGTACAAATTGAAAAATAATGGTAGGGTCTATGGCTGTTTCCTGTACTGCCACAGTAAATGTCCTCTGCTAGTGCGTGTTGTTATGATCAACACACTTTCTCACATGTGTGCGCCTAACTCCTCCCTGTGAATATACATAATTGACTTCCAGAGCATCTTTGAGATGATGCAGAAGCCTCAACCCATGTTTTCAAACCATACATATCACACAACAATTTTTGTGCCCCGTGCTATTCTTAGATGGCACATGATCATTACTACATTTACTACATTCATGGTAGTAACTAAGCTATCTTTTGTGGCACCTGTCTGATGTGACATGCTCAAATGTATGTGAGGTGTAATCAGCTTTAAGTCAGTCATTGGATATATAGGGTGTAACTTGCAAAAGCACTCAGCACTGACATAACTGCTCCCGGACATGCAACGGGTACTTTAAAGAATGTTAATGCTGATATGAATATGTAAAGCAGAAGGAAGGCAGGTAGCAGAATTGTCAGCTGTGGTGGTGTGCACATTGATACCAGATTTGATGATTTGCCTTTTTTTCCACAAAGGAAAATTGGAGGCGATACCTAATTCTGTTTGTCTCTCAATAGACATATAAGCCTTATGTGGTTTGGGGGTGGTGTGGTCTCATATATTATGAGGTAAAGATGGGCTGTTTTCATAGCCATATTTATCAGACAAAATGAGAAGCACAAGACATATTAATTGTTTGTTTACAGCTAACATGTGTACCTGAATTATAAAGCATATTTGCTATAGAAGATAAAGTAAATTATCTGTGATGTATTCATGCTCCTCCAGTACTTCTACTCCTCATCCTTTTAATGACTCTACTGGTGCCTAATATTCTTCAAGCCAGGGCATGTGTCTGTACTATCCATTAATTGGGACCAATGACATGGTGGGGATCTCCATGAATTTGAGGGTGAAAATGGAAGGCAGACACCCTCTGCCTGTGTGGAATAAATTGTGAAGAGCATTTACAGTATAGCAATGATGTGCTGATCCTACCCATATTTGTCCTGCTATTATAGTGGCTGAGGACACAACTCAATATGTGATAACGTGAGGGTAAGAAAATGGAGATCATGAGTATGAACGTACTTTTGCTATTTGATGACCTCTTGCATGGCTTATATATATACCTTAGTTTCCTTGTTGCTTATTTGTTAAAGAGGCAACTGAGAAACTGGCAACAACCATGTGAATTTGGGCTCTTTAATTTAGCAGATAAAGGAAAAACAAATTCCAATAGCTAGAAGTTGAAGAGAGAACAATTCACACTGAGAAGACTCAACTTTTTAACAAGCATTGGAACAATTACTAAAAGATATGGTTTCTGTCTATGCTACACATCTACAATTATGTATAGTAAGGCAGTGTTTTTATGGGTGTGGACCTACATGAGTCTCGCACTGATGGGTTATCATTTGGCAGGCTCTCAGTGCCAGATATTTTATGGTGTTTTCCTATGACATTTGCAGCCTGTTGGGTGTTCAATGAGATGCTGCATATTTGAAGAATTTTCTTTGTGGCTGACAATGGATCATGTAGTTTGACGTGGTTGATACAGTACACATAATACAGAGATACCTGTTGAACCACTCATTACTTTCCCTGTTAGTGACTCAGCAACTCAAGACATAGGTGCACGGCCACTTATTTTGATTTTGGTCTGCATGACTGCCTCTAGCAACAGCCACTCTTGTGTAATTTATCGGGTCAAAAGGCCCTCATTAGTTTCAGGGTGTGGATGATACAGTTTGATTCCCATGAAGACGTGACTTGTTGGTATCGCTAGCTGTGAAGTACTTTGCTACTACTTGCTATTATGATAGCGTTGTATGGAGTTACAGCAAAAGGGATTGCATGTCCAGTGTTTACTTGTAAACTGGTCTCTAGCAAAGTCTTATGCAAATGGCTGACTATGATTGCTGTGTTCATTTGACACTGCTATGTAGCCATTTTCCTGCACCACGTATGGAGCCATGTATGGCTGTGCCAGGCATCCTGTGTGATACAGCATCACTCATATTGTATAATGACACCACTGATAACCTTGGCATGCTTAACTCAGATCACACTTTTGCATCCTCTTGCTGTCTTGTTATTGGAACTGCATGATGACAGATAGCTGCTGTTAGCATGTGAGCATTGCCTTTTTCACTTGGTTGTTGAAGATGAAGGCTATGTTGGTGAACTGATAATTGATCATTTCATTCTCTGTGGGGCAGCCTTTTAGTGGTCATATCTTCCTGTGGGATTGGCATGAAGGGCCAAATTTTCAAGAGGGACTCAACCTGTATGCATTTGTGCACATGCAACTTTGATTATTTTGTATTTGCTAAAGAATGTGCTTTACAGTGTACTTGCATACTATAGCTAGACATTATGGCCCAAATCCTTGGCCCCTGTATAAGCTGCTTTGCATTGCTGAAGCAGCTCCAATCAGTCACAAAGCTGGCATAACAGGCCAACCGAGAACTCCTCCATTGTGAGCAAGTTCCAGGGGGGCATTGAGCCAGTGAAGCTGTGCTGTCTCCTGGTTTTGGGGTTAGAAGAAAGGGGGCTGGGTCAAAGTACCTAGAAAGCACTGGAAAGTAAACTGGCTTCTTGCTGCCATAACCAGCTGCTAAAAACGGTTCCATAGTAGGGAAGCCACTAATGTCTGTTTTTCAGCTTTCCTCTGCACCTCTGTCTAGCAAACACTGGCTGCAGCTAAGAATCTGTGCCTCCACCCACACAATCCATAATATCCAGATTTACATACCTAAACTGTGTGTGGGGATTGCATGTATGCTTTTGACCAGAAGCAGAGTATATGTATATTTATACAGTTTTCTAAATGTTGTTTTCATTTTCTGAGATTTTCACTTAAAGTTTCAAAATCTAGGCAGGCTGTAATTAAAATAATTAACTAAGACCCAATGAAAGATACTTGGAGAAAGAAATTGCTATGTAAGCAAAATAAGAAGCTTGTTTCCTAAGACTTGTTTAGTCTTCATCAGAATAGAATGAGAATTTAAGATAACAGAAAACCGTTCCTTAGAACCTTTTTTCTTATTTGTCCATCCATTAATATTCTTAATGTAAAGCTGGGACCCTAAAAAGTAAAATCTAGGGACTCTGCAGGGAAACATTTTATATATATATACACATTTTATATATATATATATATACACACCCACCCACCCACCCACACACAATAGCTCACTTTCCAAGAGGAGGTAACTCTTTCATTTTACGCTTTAATTCAGGGATCGCCAACCTTTGGCACACAGCCCATCAGGGAAATCTGCTGCCAGGCCGGGCCAGTTTGTTTACCTGCAGCGTCCACACGTTCGGCTGATCGCAGCGCCCACTGGCTGTGGTTCGCCATTCCAGGTGAATGGGAGCTGCGGGAAGCAGCATGGGCCGAGGGATGTGCTGGGAGCTGCGATCAGCCGAACCTGTGGACCCTGCAGGTAAACAAACCGTCCCGGCCCACCAGCGGATTTCCCTGACCGTCTGTGTGCCAAAGGTTTCCAATCCCTGTTTTAATTGTTAGAGTTTCTAGTCCACATTAGAATGGTCCAGTAGCCAAGGCCTTAGCCTAGGCCTCAGGAGACTTGGGTTGATGTCTCTGTCTCCTAGAGACTTTCTGTGTGACATCAGGCAAGCCTTAGCCTGTCTATGCCTCAGTTCCCAGCTGTTAAATTGGGATAATAGCAGTTCTCTACCACACATGGGTGTTGTGAGAATGAAAACATTAGAGATTTTGAGACACTCATACTATGATAATGAGTACCATATAAGTACCTAAAATAGAATAAAATCCTTTAAAAAATTAAGCTATGTTAAAAAAAACCCTCTGGTTATAATAATTAAAAATGTACAAATGTGTGCTAACAAACACAAAATGTCCAATTTTATAAATGAAAAACAACCAAATAGATTTTATCATAATTACATCGCTATACTAACACCAATAGTCTCCAGTAATGGCACATTGGGCTAGGTCCTGTATAAAGCTGTAGGAAGACCAGGCACCACCCTAAAGTCTAAAAAAGGTCAAGGCAGACAAACAATAGTAGACAAAACATATGAGCAAATTATCCAAGGTGATATTAGATACATGCCTTGTAACTTTCCCCCTCCCATTTTTGCTCCCCAGGCCATCCCGCCTCCCATCCTTCTACCACTCCTGCTGTTCCCAGGTGTTCCAGCCAATGTGCACTATTACTGCCTGAATGTTTTCTCCTTCCACCCTGAAATTGCTCCCAGGCTGAGAACCTGCATAACAAGTTTCTGCTCAAAACAAACATTCATGGCTGAGTTATGAACCCCCAGAGGGATAAGTGGTAAAGTAGATTAAAACACCAACTTTGTGCCTCATTAAGCCAAAAGTTAAAGTCAGATCTGTAATGAACTTTTATTTACCAACCTGACTTGGAGTGATATACCAAAAAAGGCTCAGCCATAATATGGTAGAAGTGATACAAGTTGGCAGTGAGGTACCTTGGCAAAGTTTCAATGGAAGCTAATCTAGTGCTCAAGTCAGTGGGACCTATTTAGCCTCTGACATGTTTGGATAGCATTTCAGGATAACACTTTAACTTAGGAGGATATAACTCACATACATGGAAACCTCATACAAGAAAGGGACAGTGGGAAAAGAAAACACCCTGTGTGATTTCCTTGACAATTCTTTCATTAAAGGGGTGGGATTTGCATCTTCTCAAAAAATGAAGGGGCTTCTCAAACCCAAATTTTAGAAATTCCTGAATTCTTAGTGGGTCTGTTGGAGGCACAAGGACATTTGTTCAGAGACTCTATATCTTTGCATTGACTCCACTGGAGCCATGTGGCCAAGGAAGCCTCCAAAGATGGCTGTTTCTTGAACCACCCCTTTAAGGTTGTTTTTTGTCTTGTTCCCCTGTATAGACATGTGCATTATCCTTTGCAATCATTCTTTGCCCCTTACTCAATCCACATACAGCTTATGGACCCCATTGAGACCTTCTGTAGGATCTCAGGAACAGATTGTGCCTCAGTGGTAGCTCACTCCTAATTTTATGTGGACTCCCTCATGCATGAATCAAGGAGAATGATCAGGCCCTTACCTATGAGTACAGAGCTGGGGTAAAAGGTATCACTGTTCTTAGATTCTCGTTGCACAAGTAGGAGTTGTGTATAGCTCAAAGGTTTTAATTTAAAATGTCAAGATTTACTGAGGTAAAAGCAATAAAGTGCATGATGAAATAGAATATATATTGATTGTTAAATGCATAAGAGAAATTTGTACACAATTCAGTGTTTACATTTCCTTTCTCTCACTGACAGTTGTCTGAGAGTTTAATTCACTTTGTCCTTTGTAAACGCTGAACAGAAAGATAAGAGATTTAAGCAAGGGAATACTTGTTTAATAATGAATAATTTTCTCAAGCTGAATAGACTGCATTTTAAATATACATGGTACGCAGCACTTGAGAAAACTTCATAAGAAAACATTATGGAGTAGATTTTCTGTCCTGTCCTCTTCCTTTTGCAGCTCATGGGCTGTGCAAATGGCCAGTGCCCCAGCAGGGAATTCCCCAGCATCTGTTGTGGATGAAGAGCTAGCTTAACTAGCTCGTCTCCTATTCTGCTCTTGGCTCAGGGTGTGTGTTAGGGATGGGGAGGGATGTGTCAGGGCAGGGAGAAGGAGTGGCTGGAGAGGATGCTCTAATCTCTGCTGTGGCAGAGAGCTGGATAGAGAATCAAAGAGGTATAGCTGACCCCCATAGGCTCCCTCTCTCTACTTATTTACATAATGACAAGCAGGCAAGCTAAAAACCTATTTAGGCTCTTTTTAATTATTCAAATACTCTAAAGCAGAGGATACTTAATTCGTCAGAGTCCATCTTTGGGGGTGGGGATGAGGATTTAGATTGGCAAGGTGTCTTAAAATACTGTACTCACAGGAGACTGACTTCATAGTTCTCCCACAGCTCTCAATGGTCCTCGTTATGGCGGTTATAACCTTTTACCTGAATGGAGATTGGGTTGGTTGAAGTGATACCTGGCTCGAGGTTCTTCATTCAGTGAGTAGAATTTAAGGACAAGGTGGGGGCTTTTCTGGGTTTCTCTCTGAAGTCAAAGCAGTCTGTTTTGCATGGGAAAAAATTCTTGATAATAAAACTTTAAGGAAAGGCTTATGAACAGTTTAGGGATTTTCCCCCCCTCTAATCACAAACACTCTCAAACTGAGGTTTTGAAGGAAACTCCATTATTAAAATTGTTGCCGTTTTCAGAAAGGTGAGGGTCATGGTAGATAAGCGAAAAGTCTGAAAACCTGAAGAGTAGAGAGTAAAGTATCCCCCCCTCCAACTAAATGGAAAGATAAGGGTACGGTGACCACACGTCCTGTTTTGTCTGGGACAGTCCGCTTTTTAAACCCTGTCCCGGACATCCTGACTTTTTTGGAAAAACTAGGCCTTTATTCCATTTGGTCAAAAGCAAACAGGACAAAGGCCCAGTTTTGCCAAAAAAGTGTGGCGTGTCCTTCTAGGAGGGCACAGAGGAACATTCGGGGGGTGAGGGAGAGATAGCAGTGACGGCAGGTGGCTTGGCCCAGCCTTGCCTTGCATGGGGGGGGGGGGGGGGGCGGCAGGCACCCTCAGGCCAGCCCCATGTGGTGTCCCATTTTCACTTTGGGAAATATTGTCATCCTAGCTAAGAAGGGGTAAGAGGGGGGTAGGAGCAGCTATGCCTCATTGCTAATCTCCTTCTTACTTCCCTGAAGAGATTTCAGTGATTGCCAGAATATCCGCTACTCTACTTCAGGAGGGCCTTTGACCTGCCACTGGTAGGGAAGCAGTTCCATCTCTTACCTTGTTCCCCTTTCAGAATGGAGAATTTGCCCTCTGTTGGATGAGAAAAAGAGGTCTGGGGAAAGAAATAGCAGTCACCCTGGATTCAGATCTAAGAGCTCAGGGGAAGAATGCTACGGCAATCCAACAGCTGCTACAATCTCTTCATGGAGAGCTCAGTGACATGTAGCTGCATTATCTGCTAGACCCTCTGTTCCTCAGTCCAAGTGCTGCTGCCCCATCTTCTTCAGTACAGTTGTTCCTCAGCGAAAGAGATCCTCCCATTCCCGGTTTTCCATTATAGGGTTGGTCTGGAGGGGTGGGGGATGGGACACACAGTGTTTCTCCTCTTTACTGTAATTTTGTTCAGGCTGCTGCTACTTTTTGAACCTTCAACAATTTATTTGCTTCAGGCAGGTCTTGCTGGTACTGCCTCCTGCTGCTGAAGTACAAATGTACTGAGCTAGCAAAGGGAAGAGAAAGGGAAAGTTAGTCAGGAGTCCCAAAATGAGCTTAAATACTGTTTTTTCCCCCTGAATACATGAAAGCAAATAATGTATTTGTTGGTCAAGACACTTTTATTTCCAGGGAAGGAAAATTAAACAAATATAAAGTTCCATGAGAGAAAGACTATAGTGGCTCACTGTAACATTCTGCATTTGAGCTGAAACAAAAAATGGCAGGTTTCTCACAGCTGCCTCTCTAGAATGCAGGGACTAGTTTGCATTCAAAAGTAGAGTAATGCAGCAAACAGAATATTTCCTTTCAGTTGAGTACCTACGGACACCAGACTGCAATAAATGTGTTAGTTTAAAAAAAAGTACAGCAACACTAGTTGCTGTGGCAGCTTTTACATTAGATAGCTTTTAACATTTATTGTTTATTGTCCTGAGAAAGATTTGACATTTTTACTGTTCTAATGTTTAATAATAAAATAAATAAAATAATAAAATAATAATAAAGATTGATCAAGAGAAAGGACGCAGCACACTTTTGTTAAGTCCATTCGGTTCATTCCAGCTCAGCTTAGGCTTCTTGAAACATCTAGCTCACACTGGGCATGGTCAGAGTCTTAACAAAAGCCCACAGTTAGGCCATTCTTATAAGATGAGAAGAACTACAGTACATGCATATTTACAAATGTAAAGGTCCTAATACAAATGACCACTCCCAAGAATATGATTTCGATTTTGTTGATACTTGGCATCATTTGATTCTAAAGAAGTATATAAAAGCAACCATATAGCACATATGGTATAACCCTTCTCATATATCTCAGACTGCTTATATAAAAACTGCACTTACCTGCCTTGTACCAGCACTCTGAGATTGCATAATATAAGAAACACGATGCAGCATGAATTAAACCCTCAATATTAATTTATATCATTTAGATTTATATTGCTATATAATAATTTAGCATCATATTTTGAAATATCAAACTTCAAAAATGAACAAAATGGGTACAAGACAAGATGGGTGAGGTAAAATATTTTATTGGACCAATTTCTGTTGGTGAACGAGACAAGCTTCAAAGCTTATACAGAGCTCTTATTCAGGTCTGGGGAAACACAGCTACAACAACACTGCATACAAAATGGGCACAGTTGTTTTTAACAGTTTATATGCACCATGAGACAAATTTAGTCAGGGTGTAAAAACATTGTCAGTGGATTTACTGCAGGAGTGAATCTGGCCACAGGAGTGAGAGAACAAAACAGAATATAACATATGAAAGGCAGCGAAGCATTTTTTTAAATTTGACAAGTGTGTGTTTTGAAGTAATAGACATATCACACTCTTGCTTTTGAAATGTGACATATCAAAAACTAGCAGCTGATATAGCACAGCTTGGCACCCACAGTTGAAAAGCAGTTATGTGACATACCTTTCTACACAGGGCTTCTGTTTTTCAGGGTTTATAAATTTCAATTTTTTTAAAGCATTTTTTGAGTTCTATGCAATGTCCAAAAAAATCAGGATTTTTCTCGGTTCTGTCTTTGTGTGTAATATGTGTGTGTGTGTGTGTATATATACACATATATATATTTGTAATGAATAATCTCTTTGTAATGTTCTCTTGTTCACCTTAATATAGTACTGTTTCAAACAGCACTATGTTAAAGTGCACTAGGGAAGCTTTAGTATGCACCAGCAGGGTCTACACAGACCAATTAAATGTGCAACATGTTAGTGCACTTTAGAAGTTACACCCCTGTAGTCCACATTACTATTCTATGTAGACAGACTCTTAGATACAAGTAACCATTTCTCGTGTTTTTCCAGAGTTTATTGGGTACACCCAATTTTTTCCCCCTTTTTGTAAATCAGGGTGTTTTATCAGTGTTTATCAGTTAAACTAAAATCAGAAGCCCTACTTTTACATCAAAGACATGTATGTCACAAATTTTGCAATCTGTATTGTTTTGTTTTGGAATATAACCTCCTGAAGAAAGCAGACATAATTTAGAATGTCTAGCATGTGATATATGACTTACTCTATTGATAATAAATGGCAGTTTTCAAAAGATTACTTCACAATGCTGAATATTTTGAATTATAGCAGGAACAATTGTGCACCATTTGGTGCAAGGTAGGAAAATGATGTATATAATTCAGTTATAGAAATAACTAGGGAGCCTGTTTCTGGAAACCAGAAACATGCACTTTGAACTCTTTATCTATATACATATTTCTAGGCCACCAATCACCCTGTTATCTAGGTATCCTTAATAAAACATTCTTAAAGTGTAGCCCCTGTAGTGGCTGTTATCAGCTGACTCCAAACCATGTGTTTCTGTAATATGAATTTTCAGACCTCTCCCTGTGCCAGTCACACATTGGGAATAAATGTTTGTGGTATAAAAGAATTTAGTAAAAGCTGTGCAGCCTTTGTTGCTTTTAGGGAGCGACATCAAAATAGCAGTTAAGGGCAAGAATCTCTAGCAAGAAGAATTTTGCCCTAGCAGAAATAGAACACAGGTTTTTTTTCAATCACTCAGAAATCTGTAGTCTACAGTTTTCCTTTGTACACAGCAATGTCCATCTGAAAACTATATATTTTGAGGGCTCTTATGCAGAGTTCAGACGGTTATACCTATTGTTCTCATAACACTGAAGTATATATGGTACTATATAATATACTGTACTTACAGTCACTATGGGTTCAGAAATATCTGATTTGACTTCTCTGCAATCATTTCTACACTGAATTTTTTTTCTGATGACATAGTCACTGAAACCTGTTATTTCCTGAATCCTTCTGAAGCAATGTATTTAAAATATTTCTGATGCACAGTAATACCTTCTTACTTTTGAGAGCAGATGGATTATAATACCAACAGTTATTCACAACAACATTTGTTTATCTTAGAAATATATATCTTGTAGTTTGGTACACATATAAATGTGCTGTATGAACCGTTTGCTCACAGCTTTATTGTATTTGGCTCTTTGCACTTAACATTTATTTCTTTTAGAAGTGGCTTCATGGTGCTATTATGTGGAATATTTAGAAGAAAATAAAAAATAGGATAAGTATTTCTTGAGCAGCTACTTATTTGTGAAACAAGGCCCAGTTTGAAAAGATTTGTGCTGTGCCAAACACAAGGCTGATTTTCATATATATTACATAGAAATCTTGAGCAATATAACTATCTCTTATTATTAAATGAAAATGATATATAGCTTCATGAATTATCTGTAGTGTATTTTTCCAGAATGCATTAGGAAGGGAAGAGGTAAGTATGTACAAATACAAAAGAGAAACCAGTCAGAGAAGAGAAAACACTTGATATCAGCAAATAATGAAGTGTCAGTACATGTACAACGCACACTAAACAATTCTGGAAAGGCAGGGATGCACAAGTTAGAATTGTCACCTGGTTGATGTACTTTAAATGCACTTCACTTATGTTGCTGATGACTACAGATGATCAAAATTTAAAATGTTTGTCCCACAGGAAATGCCACGATTTCAAAATTTGGTTTCACCAGGAATGGGCCAAAGTTGAAATCTCTGAATTTTTTGCAAAATTAAATATTCTGAAAACATTTCATTTTGATCTTATTGAAATGTTTCATTTTGATAAGGTCAAAATATTTCATTTAGATTTGTCTTTTATAATATATTATTAATATAGCCTTTCATTGCAGTTCAGTAATTTTCCACATGAAGTCTGATAAACTCAGCACATTCCTATGAAAAGTTTTGATTTTGTTGAATCAATATTTACCAACAACAAAGGGTATGTCTACACTACAGGATTAATCAGAATTTATATAATTTGAATTTTGGAAACAGATTGTATAAAGTCGAATGCACGCGGCCACACTAAGCACATTAATTCGGCGGTGTGCGTCCATGTACCGGGGCTAGCATCGATTTCCGGAGCATTGCATTGTGGGTAGCTATTCCATAGTTATCCCATAGTTCCCGCAGTCTCCTCTGCCCATTGGAATTCTGGGTTGAGATCCTAATGCCTGATGGGGCCAAAAACATTGTCGCGGGTGGTTCTGGGTACATCCTCCCCCCTCTCCAGGGAAGCAACGGCAGACAACCATTTCGCGCCTTTTTCCTGGGTGAACAGTGCAGACGCCATACCACGGCAAGCATGGAGCCCTCTCAGCTCAAGACAGCAGTCATGAACATTGTAAACACCTTGAGTGTTATCGTGCAGTTTATGCTGAACCAGAACCTGCAAAACCAGGCGGCGAGGAGTAGGCTATGGCAGCGCGGTGGCGAGAGTGATGAGGACATGGACATGGAATTCTATCAAACCGCGGGACCCAGTGCTTTGGAGATCATGTTGTTAATGGGGCAGGTTATAGCCGTGGAACGCCGATTCTGGGAAACAAGCACAGACTGGGGGGTGGGACTGCATAGTGTTGCAGGTGTGGGACGATTACCAATGGCTGCGAAACTTTCGCATGCGTAAGGGCACTTTCTTGGAAATTTGTGACTTGCTTTCCCCTGCCCTGAAGCACCAGAATACCAAGATGAGAGCAGCCCTCACAGTTGAGAAGCGAGTGGCGATAGCCCTGTGGAAGCTTGCAACGCCAGACAGCTACCGGTCAGTCGGGAATCAATTTGGAGTGGGCAAATCTACTGTGGGGGCTGCTGTGATGCAAGTAGCCAGAGCAATCACTGAGCTGCTGCTACGAAAGGTAGTGACTCTGGGAAATGTGCAGGTCATAGTGGATGGCTTTGCTGCAATGGGATTCCCTAACTGTGATGGGGCAATAGATGGAACCCATACCCCTATCTTGGCACCGGAGCACCAGGGTACCCAGTACATAAACCGCAAGGGGTACTTTTCAATGGTGCTGCAAGCACTTGTGGATCACAAGGGACGTTTCACCAACATCAACGTGGGCTGGCCGGGAAGGGTTCATGACGCTTGCGTCTTCAGGAACACTAATCTGTTTAAATGGCTGCAGCAAGGGACTTACTTTCCGGACCAGAAAATAACCGTTGGGGATGTTGAAATGCCCATAGTTATTCTTGGGGACCCAGCCTACCCCTTAATGCCATGGCTCATGAAGCCATACACAGGCAGCCTGGACAGGAGTCAGGAGCTGTTCAACTACAGGCTGAGCAAGTGCAGAATGGTGGTAGAATGTGCATTTGGCTGTTTAAAAGGTCGCTGGCGCTCGTTACTGACTCGGTCAGACCTCAGCCAAACCAATATCCCCATTGTTATTGCTGCTTGCTGTGTGCTCCACAATCTCTGTGAGAGTAAGGGGGAGACCTTTATGGCGGGGTGGGAGGCTGAGGCAAATCGCCTGGCTGCTGATTATGCACAGCCAGACACCAGGGCAATTAGAAGATCACACCAGGAAGTGCTGCGCATCAGAGAAGCTTTGAAAACCAGTTTCATAACTGGCCAGGTTACGGTGTGAAAGTTCTGTTTGTTGAAAACCCGCCCCCTTGATTGACTCATTCCCTGTAAGCAAACCACCCTCCCCTCTTAAATCACAGCTTGCTTTTAAAGGAAATAAAGTCACTATCATTTAAAAATCCTGTATTCTTTATTAATTGATTATAAACATAGGGAGAGAACCGACAAGGTAACCTGGGTGAGGTTTGGGAGAAGGATAGGAGGGAAGTAAAAGGCCACTGAAAAAATTCAATATAATGACAGCCTTTTGGTTGGGCTGTCCACTGGGGTGGAGTGGGAGGGTGCACGGAGCCTCCTCCCGCCCGCCCCCCCGCATTCTTACACATCTGGGTGAGGAGGATATGGAACATGGTGAGGGGGGAGGAGGTTATACAGCGGCTGCAGCGGCAGTCTGTTATCCTGCTGCTGTTCCTGAAGCTCCGCCAGACGTCGGAGCATGTCCGTTTGATCACGCAGCAGCCCCAGCATTGCAGCCTGCCACCTCTCATCTCAAGCGTCCCTCATGACCTCACGTTCACTGGCATCTTTCCTGTATTTAGATACCGTGTCCTTCCACTCATTCAAATGAGCTCTTTCATTGCGGGTGCATTCCATTTTTTCCGAGAACATCTCGCTTCGCATCCTCTTTCTCCACCGCCTTATCTGAGATAGCCTTCGGGGCAGAGGAGGGAGGCTTGAAAAATTTGCAGCTGCTGGAGGGATGAAAAAAAGGAGAGAAGTTTTTAAAATGATACATTTTACAGAACAATGCTTATACTCTTTCATGGTGAACAACACTATTCACATTACATAGCACATGAGATTTCAGTACAAGGTCGCATTTTCCATCTTAATATCGAGTACCTGTGGCAACAGAATTCAGCTTGCATGTGGCCATGGTAAGCCATTGTCTTTTGGCTTCTGCGCCCTCCTTTCCCACATACCAAACAAAGCACGTTGACTGCTGCGGTTTTCCTGTTAACCTTCAGCAGCAGAAAACAAACTAACCGCCCCCCCTCCAATTCTCTGGGATGATCGCTTTATCTCTCCTCCCGCCGCGTGGCTGGTATCAGGGAAGATCCCTGCAGAAACCAAACTAACCCCCGCACCCCCTCCAGCAATGAATTATCTGGGATGATTGTTGTACCCCTCCCCCCACCGTGTGGCTGGTATCAGGGAAGATCCCTGCTAGCCAGGGCCGGCTCCAGGCACCAGCCTACCAAGCATGTGCTTGGGGTGGCACCTGGAGGGGGGTGGCGCTCACCCGGGCAGAGTGGAGCCGCAGCGGGCTCGCCGCCCTCCCCCGGCGCTCCGGCCAGCCGGGGAGAGCAGGGCCGCGGCCGGGCTCGCCGCCCTCCCCTGCCGCGCTCCCTGCCGGGGGGTGGGCAGCAGTGGGAGGCTTTTTTGCCTGGGGCGGCAAAAAAGCCAGAGCCGGCCCTGCTGCTAGCCAAATGCGAAAAGCTCAGGGCCAATTTCCCCTCCCCCCCGCGCTTGGCTAACTGCAGGGAAGGATTTCTTTTCAGCCACAGGCAAACAGCCCAGTAGGAACGGCCACCTCTGTCCCCTTAATTAAATTCCCGTATTTCAACCAGGTTACCATGAGCGATATCACTCTCCTGAGGATTACATAGCGAGATAAAGAATGGATGTTGCTTGAATGCCAGCAAACACCGGGACCATACGCTGCCAGGCTTTGTCATGCAATTATACCAGATTACTTGCTACTAGCATGGCGTGGTCAAGTGTCCTACCATGGAGGACGGAATAAGGCTGCACTGCCCAGAAACTTTGTGGCAAGGCTTTTGGAGTACCTCCAGGAGAGCTTCATGGAGATGTCCCTGGAGGATTTCTGCTCCATCCCCAGACACGTTAACAGACTTTTCCAGTAACTGTTCTAGCCGCGAATGCATCCCAAGTCCTCAGGGCAAAGTAATCATTAAAAAATGCTTGCTTTTAAAACAAGTTTTATATTTTAAAAGGTAAACTCACCTGATGTCCCTTCCATTGGGTCATGGTCTTGGATACTGGCTTGGGAGGGTTGGGAGGGTACTTCAGTCAGGCTGAGAAAAAGATCCTGGCTGTTGGGGAGAACGGAGTGCTGTGTGCTCTCCGCAAGCTTGTCCTCCTCCTCTTCCTCCTCCTCTTCCCCGTCCGCAGAATCCTCAGGTGTAGCTGATGAGATTACCCCCGCTTCGGAATCCACGGTCAGAGGTGGGGTAGTGGTGGTGACCCCCCTAGAACTGCATGCAGCTCGGCGTAGAAGTGGCATGTCCACGGCTCTGACCCAGAGCGACCGTTTGCCTCCTTTGTTTTTTGATAGGCTTGTCTGAGCTCCTTGACTTTCACGTGGCACTGATCTGAGTCCCTATTGTGGTCTCTCTCCATCATGCCCTTGGAGATTTTTTCAGAAGTTTTGGCATTTTGTCTTTTCGAACGAAGTTCTGCTAGCATTGAATCCTCTCTCCGTATAGCAATCAGATCCAGTACCTCCCGTATGGTCCATGCTGGTGCTCTTTTTCGATTATCGGCCCGCTCAGATTGCTGTCCAGAGCGGTCACAATGTTGCACTGTGGGATAGCTCCCGGAGGCCAATACCATCGAATTGCGGCCACACTAACCCTAATTCGAAATGACAATATCGATTTTGGCGCTACTCCGCTCGTTGGGCTGGAGTACAGAAATTGATTTTAAGAGCCCTTTATTTCAAAATAAATGGCTTCGTTGTGTGGACGGGTGCAGGGTTAATTCGATTTAACACTGCTAAATCTGAATTATGAAACTAAGCCACAGAGACATTAAGGCCCTGATTCAGCAAAGCACTTAAACAGGCTTTAACTTTAAATCTGAATTTAAGTCCCAGTTAAGTCATTAAAGGCAATGGGACTGAAGCACATGCTTACATGCAGGGCTAGCTATAGGGAAAATGGCGCGCTGGTCGAACTTGTATTTTGGCACCCCTGCCCTTCTAACCCCCGAGGGCCTGCTGCCTCCATCTTCCATTCCACAGCCGAGCTCCATTCCACAGCCTTGCTCCCCAGGCCTCTTGACCATGGCGCTCTGGGTGGTCACCTACCGATAAGGCTGACCCTACTTACATGTTTTGCTGAATAGGGATGGACTTAAGCACATGTTTAAGTTCTTTGCTGAATCAAGGCCTTAGGGCAGGGGTAGTCAATTATTTTTTGTCAAGGTTCAAATTTCTTGGTCAAGGTATAATCAAAGTCCAGGAAATAATACAAAATAATAAGAGGAAATAATACAAAAAATAACAACAATTATGATAATAATAAGTAAATAAAAAGATTTTGGGATCTGTTCAAAAGTGTCTGGTGGTTCAGATTTGGCCTGCGGTCCTTCTATTGACTACCCCTTCCTTAGGGTATATCTACATGGCAATTAAACACCTGCAGCTGGTCCATGTCAGCTGACTCGGGCTTGTGCTAAGGGGCTATTTCATTGTGGTGTAGACATTTTGGGACCCTCCCCGCATGGGGGTCCTAGAGCCCGAGCTCCAGCCTGAGCCCAAACATTTATGCCAGAATTAAAAGCCCCTTAGCCTGAGTCAGCTAACATGGATCAGCTGTGGGTTTTTAATTGCAGTGTAGGCAGATTCTTCGCCAAGATCGCATACATAGGAAACCCACGGCAGAACTGGAAATACAGCATAGATCTCCTGATTTCTTTACTCTCCTTTTCTTATCTGTGAAGTTCTACCATTCAAAGGAATATAGCCATTGGGGTCTGTTGCAGGCCACAAAGAAACCAGATGGGTCTAGTTTAATGCTTTAAATGTAGTTAGATATGCTAAGGAGTCCAATTAAGAGTCCCATGCTTCAAAGATAGTTACAAACATGGAATGTCTTTTTATAGTGACTAGTAGGGCATTATAACTTTCTTTTAAAATCTTCTGTTTTGGGATTTTCTTTTTCAGCATTCTCTATTGGGATTTTCAGTCTCTTGATGCTGGTGTTAGGTTTCCTCATTTGGTCTTTGATGTGGTTCTGGAACAAACAGGGTTTTCTCTATGAACATATTGGCACAGCATCATGTTTCATCTTTTGTTTTATCAGATGAAACATTTTTCTTAAGGTAATTAAGATGGAAAAATGCAGTTTCTATTTCAGTTTCCCTACAGTGTGTCATACTCATAATTACTGTCACAATAGTAATTGCCTGAAAAAGGGATTGAGTCTCCTTTTAGTTTTGCAGGACTTGTCTTCAGACCTCCAGTGCATTGGGGTGGCTGGCAGCATTTAATAACCTTCTGCTGCAATAGTTAGTTTTTGTAGGAATATTAAAATTGATTTTGGCATATGAAGACTCAAAATGTGTTATATACCCTATTGCCCCAAAACATGTAGTCACAGAGCAAAGTTCCCAATGACTGAGGCTTTTATGATATCTGGAGGAACAGAATTATTTAGAGACACATCAGATAGGCCAACTCTACAGTGAGGCTATCTCACAACTGACTACCCAGATCCTGTAACTGAGGACGCTAGTTTCCTGATGGGAGGGGACCAAGGATGGCAAGGAGTGACAAACTCCCTTAGATGGGACCAGCCTTCTGATAAAGGTAGAGCAGGCTGATTACGCCTCAGAACATATATGTACTTTGCATCACAGTTTACCACACAGAGGATTTTGGAGGAGATGCTCACTGTTCTCTGGTCGTAAAGAGGAGGCACTCTTAAAAACTGAGTTGTTAAAAGAAGGCATGCTGGCAGAAACTGATAAATTAAAGAGCAACACGTCATTAGAACCTGACAGAAGAATTTGAAAATGAAACAGCTGAGCTACAAACAAACTCTGAGATCAGCTACAGGTTTTATGCCTGTATTAAAAAAAAAAAAGATTCTAGCGGTCACCCCAAGAATGACCAGTCAGTGAGTATGATTTCAATCCCAGGAAAAACTGATTGAAACAATAATGTAAAATAATAATATGAAAACACCAAGATAAAGAAGATATCATGACTATTGACGGAAAATTCTTCTTCTCTAATCTACCAGAATTCTTGGAGCATGTCAACAAAATAGCGGATGAAAGAACTGTCCTTCAGCATTCAGTTTTTGGTTATAATTATGGAAAATGTTGTGACAAGAAAACTCAAATTACCTGGATGCCTGAGCAATTGGAATTCTGACTTGGATACAGGTTAAAGATTGGTTGATGATTCCCCCCCCCCCCCCGAGATGGATAAAGGGGTGAAATAATGTCTCCATTGAAGTCAATGGCAAAACTCGTATTGACTTCAGCAATGCAAGGATTTCTTACCAGCTGTCCATACTGATATTACTAGAACTATTGCTGTCTTTGACACTTATGAGGTGTTGTTGATGGACTTTCAGACTCTTTCAGGAGATGGGGCTATACTTCAGTGGCTTTGGTCCTTTTTCACAGAGAGGTCCCAGGGGTAATATTGGTTGATTGCTTCCGTGCTGAGGGCATGATCTTGTAGAATACTATAAGAATCTACTCTGTCACCCTTCTGATTCCATGTATAAATTTGGCAAGTGGGAGAGTTACGGCCTGATCCAAAGGCCACTGAAATTAATGGGAGTCTTTCCACTGACTTCAATTGGTATTGGAACAGGCCCTTAATGAGAAGATTTGGGCTGAAATGTTCTCAGCATGCTGATGACACCCCACTGTACATTTCTGTCTCATCCAATCCAGAGAGTTCAGTTGATTGCATTTCTCTGTGTCTGGGTACAACTGGGATATGGGTGATAGTGAACAGGCTGAAGCTAAATCCTGTGAAGACTGAGGTGATGATGGCAGCTGTCGGGTGTTATAACTGGCCCATTGATTGAAGCTATACATCTAACATTTGTGACCAAAGTCTGCAATTTGGAGGTCTGGTTAGACTCTCGGTTGCTGTAGAACAATCAGATAGGTACAGCAGCAAAGACAGATTAATTTCTTCTGATCTGGTCAAGAGGTTGTAGCCTTTGATTTAGAATCTGGATCTTGCACCACAATTCATATTTTCATCACCTCTAGACTAGACTACTTTACATGGGGCTATGCCTTGATTTCATGTGGAAACTGACACTAGTGCAAAATGTGGCATCATGCTTGATAAGAAGAGTATTTTACCATGAGCACATAATACCTGTGCTAACAGGATCTGCACTAGCTTATTTGGCTTCTGCACAGTGTTCTCAGTGATGGTGTTGACCTACAAAGCCTTAAATGGACCAATGGAAGACTTTTATTGAGAAAAACAATGGGTGTGGAAAAATACAGAACATGTGGAAGACTGGTCAGTTTTGCAAACAGCAGCAAAGACTGACAAAAATACTGGAAAGAAAAACTAAGTAAAGCAAAAAAATATCAGGACAATAACATGCAGAAGACTAAGTGGATGAAACCAAGAAACAAAGTAGGTACAACTGATGAACCAAATTATTTGAACATCACACAAATAAAAATGAGTAAAGAGGAGAAGAGACAGGCATGGTGTTGTGGTTGGGTTTGTGTGTGTGTGTGTGTGTGTTTTTGAGGCAGCCTGATATATAACAGCTGTAAGACACAGGTAACGAGAAGCTCCGGATTAGCCAGTCAGTACTTTGGAATGTTTGTTCCCTTAGCTTCTAGCTAGAGGTTCACAATCTCACTCAGACACAAAATGAAGTTTTCAGTGCTTATATCATCTGACACACAGACCTGACTAAGCACAAAAATTACAGAAAGACTTTTTGATATATTTATAAGTATTAATCCTGTGGAGGATTAATGAAGATCAAGTGGACATATGGAGTGAAGAATATAACCATGAGGGAGACAGCAAGCTGATATGGCTGTCAGAATGGGCAGATAATCTAAAACAGTGGTCTCCTACATTTTTACGCCCAAGATCATTTTTTTAATTTAAGGGCAACCTAGGATCTACCCCGCCCCTTCACCAAAGCCCCACCCCACACACTCTATGCTCTCCCTCTGTCGCTCGCTCTCCCTTACCCTCACTCACTTTCACTGGGTTGGGGCAGGGGGTTGGGGTTCGGGAGGGGGTGCGGGCTCTGGGCTGGGGCTGAGAGGTTCACAGTGTGGGAGGGGGCTCCAGGCTGAGCCTGAGGCAGGAGGCTGGGGTGCTGGAGGGGGTGTGGGGTGCAGGCTGTGCCCGGGAGGTGCTTACCTCACGCGGCTCCCGGTTGGAGGTGCAGCAGGGCTAAGGCAGGTTCCCTTCCTGCCCTGGCCCCACACCACTCCCGGAAGGGGCCAATGTGCCCCTCCAGCTCCTGGGGGGGGGGGATGTGGCTTCACGCACTGCCCCTCTCTGCAGGCACCACCCCTGTAGCTTCCATTGGCCATAGCTCCCCATTCCCGGCCAATGGGAGCTGCGGGGGCGGTTCTTGCAGACAGGAGCAGCGCGCGGAGACCCCTGCGCACCCTCCCACCCTGGGCCATGGGGGCATGCTGGCTGCTTCTGGGAGGGGGTGTAGGGCTAGGACAGGCAGGGAGCCTGCCTTAGCGGCAGCCCTGTGACACCACCAGAGATCGTGATCGACTGGGAGAGTCTTCAGGATTGACCAGTTGATCGCAATCAACTGGTTGGTGACCACTGATCTAAAAAGAGACGGCAAAGAGACTTTTAGGGGAACATTTGGGAGAAGAAGGGTGGCTGAATTTCAGATTTAGGGAAGAAGGACATGGATAAAACAGCAGGAAAGATGCCTTAGACAAACTGGAGAAGTGAAATGTAGGTAGAAAGAGTATTGATCATTCAGGGCTGACTCAAAGACCATAGCAATCATCAACAAGACTCCCGTTGACTTCGAGGGGTTTGTATCAGTCCCCAGCTGCAGCTGTAATCTCATGTAAATGATGTCCCTATGGCTGATAAGAGGAATTTTTTTCATAGATAATAATGTTAATGAGGTTACAACATAGATAGTATTGTTGACAGGCAGTTAAAATGGATTGAATAGGATTTATGAAATTACTTCTTGGGTCCAAATTAAAAAAAAAAGAAAGCCACAAAATATGCACAGGCACACAGATAACTGTGGACAAACACACATGCTTACATAACAGCTAATGTAAACTGACACTTGCATGCACTATTATGCATTTTGCATGTGAAAATATATGCTTGTTTGTGCAGTCATTTTTGAAATTAGGCCCTTAATGTTCTTCTTTTTGTAAACATTTAAAGCTTAAGGACATACAATCTACAAGTAATTAATACAAAGTGTCTCTAAATCCCCTTCTACTACAAGTAAAACCCATGAACATGCAAGTATATTTTAAAAGTGTGAGGGCTATGAAAATTCCTAATTGTAATATGCAAAACTAAGAAAACACAAGCAGTTTGTTATATTTTTAATCAAAATAAAGTCCAATCCTGCTGATGTTTTGTCTCTATTTTTCAAACTGAATCATTAAAATATATAGATTTTGCTGAAACAATTTTTTGTACACATCATTTAGAGTAAAGAATGAGTTAGTTATTTTTTCTAAATAGTTGGCAGATAAAAAAAGGATGACAGACTAAACAGAATAAGATTACAGATGAGTGGACTCAGGGCCCCAATTCAGCAAGTTACTTAAGCACATGCCTAACTTTAAGCACATAAGTAGTCTAATTGATGTCAGTGAATCTGGGCTCCAGGGAATAATAGTAGTTCCACTGAAACATGTCTGAGTCTGGGCCATAGAGAACTGATGTTTGATTGTTTCTTCATGTTCTTATTTTATTATCATATTTCCAATAACTGTAAAAAGATGATCAAAAGTATAATCAAGCTCTATTAATGACCGTTACATATCCCAAATATTCCATAGTTGAAGCCCCAGTAAAGCAGGTTAGTCCTCATTCCTTGCATGAAATGTCAGAAATGTTGTTAAATGAAAGGTTAGTTAATCATTTCAGATTCCATTTATCTTATCACATATTTACATAAAGGTAATTATTTATATGGTGCAATAATTTGGTTACATTCCTTATAGAAAAAGTCTTACAAAGTTTAATAGGAAGGCAACCAATAGTGTTGTCTACAAGTGTAATAGGGTTCTATAGGAATTACTCTAGGGACAGGATTTAATAGAGAATGATCTTCTTTCAAAAGTTTTTTAAAATCTTCCTGTAGAATTCATTCACATAGATACTAGTCTCTATTAGATTTTAGAGGTTGGCTTAAATAACCTATAGGTAAGTATTTTTTCAAAAATTAAATTCTATAAAGACTTTTCCATAAGGGATACCGTAAATCTGCTATACTTTCTTTATCTTTACTACCTAAGATCCACAAACCTGGAAATCCTGGACGCCCCATCATCTCGGGCATTGGCACTCTCACTGAAGGACTGTCTGGATATGTGGACTCCCTACTCAGACCCTACGCCACCAGCACTCCCAGCTATCTCCGTGACACCACAGATTTCCTGAGGAAACTACAATGCATTGGTGACCTCCCAGAAAACACCATCCTAGCCACCATGGATGTAGAGGCTCTCTACACAAACATCCCACATACAGATGGAATACAAGCTGTCAGGAACAGCATCCCTGATGATGACACAGCACAACTTATTGCTGAGCTCTGTGACTTTATCCTCACGCACAATTATTTCAAATTTGGTGACAATATATACCTCCAGACCAGTGGCACCGCTATGGGCACCCGCATGGCCCCACAATATGCCAACATTTTTATGGCTGACCTGGAACAACGCTTCCTCAGCTCCCATCCACTCATGCCCCTTCTCTACCTACGCTATATTGATGACATCTTCATCATCTGGACCCATGGGAAGGAGGCCCTGGAAGAATTCCACCATGCTTTCAACAGCTTCCACCCCACCATCAACCTCAGCCTGGACCAATCTACACGGGAGGTCCACTTCCTGGACACCACCGTACAAATAAGCGATGGCCACATTAACACCACCCTATACCGAAAACCCACCGACCGCTACGCCTACCTTCATGCCTCCAGCTTCCACCCCGGTCACACCACACGATCCATCGTCTACAGCCAAGCACTGAGGTACAATCGCATCTGCTCCAACCCCTCAGACAGAGACCAACACCTACAAGATCTTCACCAAGCATTCTCAAAACTACGATACCCACACAAGGAAATAAAGAAACAAATCAACAGAGCCAGACGTGTACCCAGAAGCCTCCTGCTACAAGACAGGCCCAGAAGAGAAACCAACAGAACTCCACTGGCCATCACCTACAGTCCTCAGCTTAAACCTCTCCAACGCATCATCAGTGATCTACAACCCATCCTGGACAATGATCCCTCACTTTCACAGACCTTGGGAGGCAGGCCAGTCCTTGCCCACAGACAACCTGCCAACCTTAAGCATATTCTCACCAGCAACCACGCACCGCACCATAACAACTCTAACTCAGGAACCAACCCATGCAACAAACCTCGATGCCAACTCTGCCCACATATCTACACCAGCAACACCATCACTGGACCTAACCAGATCAGCTACAACATCACCGGCTCATTCACCTGCACGTCCACCAATGTTATATATGCCATCATATGCCAGCAATGCCCCTCTGCTATGTACATTGGCCAAACTGGACAGTCACTACGCAAGAGGACACAAGTCAGATATCAGGAATGGCAATATACAAAAACCTGTAGGAGAACACTTCAACCTCCCTGGCCACACAATAGCAGATGTAAAGGTTGCCATCTTACAGCAAAAAAACTTCAGGACCAGACTCCAAAGAGAAACTGCTGAGCTCCAGTTCATTTGCAAATTTGACACCATCAGATCAGGATTAAACAAAGACTGTGAATGGCTATCCAACTACAGAAACAGTTTCTCCTCCCTTGGTGTTCACACCTCAACTGCTAGCAGAGCACCTCACCCTCCCTGATTGAACTAACCTCGTTATCTCCACACTGATATATACCTGCCTCTGGAGATTTCCATTACTTGCATCTGAAGAAGTGAGGTTCTTACCCACGAAAGCTTATGCTCCCAGTACTTCTGTTAGTCTCAAAGGTGCCACAGGACCCTCTGTTGCTTTTTACAGATTCAGACTAACACGGCTACCCCTCTGATTCTTTATCTTTTGCACTTGTGCCATGTTATAAGTACAGGGGTCATCTCCTACCTTGTCCTCAGCAGGCATGGAATTCCTCCTCATGGGGGGACTGGTGCAGTTCCCCAGTGCAAGGCCAGGGTGTGGGAGACAGGATTTCAGGAAGGTATCCCTGTGTGCTGCAGAGTTCAGATGGGTTAGGGTTATCTTTATCTACTCTTGTAGACGGGGTTTGGAAATGGGCAGAGGATGAGTAGAGTGGAGGATTGGGTGAGCTATGGCTGCAGAAGCAACTTTGACTGGCTATTGGGCTGTAGAAGTGTCTGTAGAGTGACACTGCATGGATATTTTTTAAAAGTGGTTTTGAGTTTGCAAGTGGGGGTAATGCCCTGAAACCTATACCTACTGGAGCAGATCTGGGTGATGCTTTTTGTCATCATCCCCTATGTGCAGACCTGGTTCCTAAGAGTACAATTCAACTCCTTACTTTGTAAGTTCCTTGTTGCAGAGACCCATCTAGTTAAGACCCACTAGAGCTGGCTGAAGTTTTCAAATGTTGATGGGGAAATTTCAACCAGCTTTAGTCGTCACTTTTATTTCTCTGCAAAGTTCCCTGCACACCTAGCAAAAATAATGGAACTGTCTGTGGATCTAACATAATAAGGGACAGTTTCACCAGTAAGCTCCAGCTGCATTTTACTTCTCCTTATTACAAAGCTGTAAGTCTGTCTTAACTAGTTGGTTAGGCCAGGTTTAGAGCTATTCTGCATCACTGGACCAGTGGAAGCCACCTGGAATGTACTGATGAATCTGGTCCTCCATTTCTAGAATATCTAGTGTGGGTGAGCAACCATTTTGTCAGAACAAACCTTGGAATGACTCACAAGAAATCAGATCATGGTTTCCTGGGTGTGGTTTGAAGAGTATGTGAGACAGATGGGTTTTCAATAAAACTTTGTCTGGCAGGAGGGAAAGCTAATAAATATTTGAACTACTTATTATTAGTATTGCAGTATTATCTAGAGGCATTTATCAATGACTGTTGCCCTAGACACTGTACATACCATGGCAAAAAGAGGATATCTGCCCCCAAAAGCTTACCATCTAGGTATATGATAAAAGACAACAAACAGACCACGGTAGCCCAAGGTAACAGTAAGGTGATTATGTTGCAGTGTTAACTAGCATCAGATTACAATAGGAGTAGGACCAGATAAAGCAGGGATAAAAGTACCTCCCAACCCTGCAGAGATTCCACAGATTTTGAAGGGAAATCTCTTCATATTTTGCCAAAATTACCAACACATTCTTATTGTCTGTGGTCATGCCTTAAATCCAAAAATACCTAGAAAGGCTCAAAAAGGTGCCACTTAATGCCGGTAATGTCTAAACCCCACTCAGTCTATCATTGGCTTCCTGGTTCCTCATCCGACCTAAGGAACAACTAGAGCAGGCCAGAATGGACTAGCTGGATCACAGAAACAAGCCAGTGCAGAGTAGCAAGATCATTAATTCTAATTAACAGTTCCAAACAAAGTTGCACAACAAAGTCATTTTTCTTTAAATAAATTTTGAAAGTTGTATGGAATAGACCTCCTCAAGCACTATTGTATTACTTCAAAGAATGTCTGCCTTCCCAGTCTAGATTCGCTTTCAATGCTGTCAAATAAATACCTACTGAAGCCACACACAAAAGTCAAAAAGTCGTGACCTAAATTTCTTTCCTCCATCCCCAAAAATCATAAAGTGGACATAGCTCAAAGCCTAAGAGAAAGGCTAGGTAGCTCAATATCTCTATATGGAAGGAAAGACATCAGTTAGTACAAAGAGCAAAACAGAAAGATAATTGTGTTCTCTTTAGAACTGATGTGGCTTTTTTTATTAAATTAATAAAGGGACAGATCCTGGCCTCACTCTGCTCTCTGGCACAAAGCTGCTGGAAACTCCCCAGATCAGTCTGACTCCATTGACATGGAGTGGAGCTGAAATCTTGTGGATGGTTTCTCCCTGTTTAGGGGCTGCCGCAGGGAAACTATGTGGCAGACAGTCTTTGCCAGGGCCGGCTCCAGGCACTAGCTTCTCAAGCAGGTGTTTGGAGCGGCCGTTCCGGACAGGGGCGACCGTTCCAGGTATTCGGCGGCAATTCGGTGGAGGGTCCGTCACTCCGCCTGGGAGTGAAGGACCTCCTGCCGAATTGCCACCGCAGATCGCGATCGCGGCTTTTTTTAGATCGCGACTTTTTTTTTTTTTTTGGTTTTGGCTGCTTGGGGCGGCCAAAACCCTGGAGCCGGCCCTGGTCTTTGCCATTAGAACCTGGTGAAGTGTTAATGAGCAATTCCTTCCCAGCCCTACCCCCAGCCTTTGGAGATGGCCATATCATCATGAGAGAGCTAGATTCTGACTGCTCCTGTATGGAGGCATAAAGGTGGCTGGAAAAAGGGTTCAAGGGGCTCTTCCCCTCTTTTGTACACCTGCAAAGGAGAAAGTCAAAATCCTGGTTTTTTTTCCCCTGTGAGCATAAGTTGCAGGGAGTCTTAATTAAACAGGAACACTACACACTTTTCAGGAGGGGATGGGTTGGTGGGGGCTCCACTACAGCCTCTTCCTCTTTGTCCACTTGATGATAATTTGAGGCTGCTTCCACCCTCTACAGGTGGTGAACTGAACCTCCATGCCACCTTTCATCCACCTTCAATATAGCTTAAAACCATGATCTAGCCCATGAGAAATAAAATTCTCTCTCATCAGGAGGCTTTTTCCTGAGGTTCAGGTGTTGGAGGACGTTTACGAACACAATCACAGACCTGCATAAAATTAAATGTCTGTTTAAACAAACATTTCACCTATCTGTCTGCTTTGGAGTTCTACCAGCTGAACAATGGCACACACTCAGCTGTAATGTCTGGCTAAAGTTTTATTCAAAGCTATTTTAACAACATGAGAACAAAACAATGCAAAAATCAGACAAAGTAGGGTGACCAGATGTCCTGATTTTATAGCGAGAGTCCCAATTTTGGGGTCTTTTTCTTATATAGGCTCCTATTACCCCATCCCAGTTTTTCACATTTGATGTCTGGTCACCCTAGACAAAGCTGCTGAGCTTTAAAAGGGATATGGCACAGAGAACTACACGGGTAGAGCAACACACATAGTGTTAGGCTTTTTCTAGAGCTCAATGGAAGGTGTAAGCTAACAGAACAGAATTTTATGTAATCTCTTAATGCAGAAATTTGGCAAGCCCCTAATGTGTTATTCTTAACCAGTGCTATGATTTTACCCCTCCCTTTTGATTTGTTTTACACTACTTTGCCTCACCTTCATCCACAGGAGATAGCCATCACACATTGGATATCCTCCCTACACAAGTTAATTTTACAATGAAGAAACCTGGGAATCAGGAAGCTTTTCTGAGAACTGAAACATACATAAGAAAACTAATATAAAACATTAGGCATAAACTAATACTTCTTCACAATAATCATCAGAAGCTATTTGATTGTAAAGCTGTATTTTAAAAACCTGTACTTTTATTGAGCTGTTTGTCTCAGAATGATCCTCGATTTGCACACTCGTGGTAGTTTTGGCATGGACTGAGAACAGAATACAGCCCTTTGGCTGCACTATACATCATTTAGCATGCTCGTATTCAGTAATGACACTGAGAGCTTTTATTGTTTTATGACAATTTTTATCAAACTGAAAGCCAAACCCTCTTGTGGGAGTCACAAGGTAAATTTGAGATACTGAAAATTGATTTATCCTAGTTACAATGAGAAACAATTCCTTCTTTGCATGTGCATCTACACACGCATGTGCACACACACACAGAGCCAAAGAGAATTTTGATAGCAGGAATAACACATCTTCGTTGCCCCCAGTGGGTCAACAAAAGTGCTATTTTTAGCTTGCAACACCATTAGAACAGATTCTACACTCTCGGAATTTGTGCCATGTCTTGTGAAAAAGATCTTCTATCCCTTAAGTAGTTAATCTAATGGTTAAGGCAGATGGAGAGACACTGGACAGCTGTATGTGTCTATTAGATATACATATACTTCTGATAATGTCAAAGTCAGAATGAAACACTAGCTATTAGAAATATCAAACTGATTATGAGAATTCTCAGGACACCAGACTTAGTTTCTTTAAAAAGGATATAATATAATATAGCTCCCATATCTCTTACTCTAAAGCAGAGGAAAATGTACCCATGTATCTGACATCAGCATTCAGAATACCCAAACTCAGGGCATCAAGACACCCACCCGTACCATTTAAATAATTGCGCACTACTACCGTAGTCACACCTAATTGAGGAGTCTCATTGGGACAGTGTCCACATGTCATTGGGAGATATCATGCACAGGGAAATCCCACTGTTTGACACATACAATCACCATTATGTACATTTCCAGTCACAGACATACTTGGGTGGCATGCACAGTAGTGAATTACCCACTGGCATGCATAGTTGTGTGTAGATGGAGTCAGAGGTGCGTTTCTTGTGTAGTGATTAATGAACAGTGTTATTGTGATTACAAATGTGGTGTGTATTGTCCAGGTTCTGTTTTGTTTTACTAAAACAGGCACCTGTTATAGTACATTGCTATTGTATGTTACTTTTCTAAGACTGGGCCTGAGTTGTTTGGGTCTGATTTGCATAAAGTTAGCCATGCAATTGCATATGCAAATATGTAAGTGAAACTACATGTTTAATTTGCACTGGCTAACATGGTGATTGCATACATAAACTGGGGATTTGCATATTTAGGTGGCCACCCAGTTAGACCTATAAATAGTTGGCTTTTTTCATTTCCTGATATTTGTGTAATTTCAGATATGGTACATTTGATCTTCTGTTCAAGGAGGAGATCTAAAATGATCTTTTGGCCCCATTATTTCATCACTTAGACAACAACAACAACAATCTGCATGCATGAGTTTGGAAAATAAATCTGTGTACACACAGCTAGGTGAAAGGGAAAACAAAGTGTGAGATCTGTGTTTACCATCTGAAACACAGCATCTCATCAATAACACACTCAAACCTATGGCAAGATACTGTATGGTGTAGCTATTGGCTGACTTCTAACATTGATGAAGGAGTGCAGCCTTAGGGTGAAAGGCACATTAAGTCCTTGGGAATTTTGCCAGGACATCACCCTTAGAATCCACATTCTCACTTCCGCCTAGATACACACACAGCCAGGTCTGCAACAACCGGACTAGAAGGCAGAAGAAAACTAGGAATTACTTTTTACAGTCTTGCAGATGATGATTTCATAATATTTTTAAAGTTAAAGTAATGCTTGTGAGAAGTGCTGTTTGATAGCCCTGGAGACAAGTCGCCTGGGGAGGATCTGGCTTGGGGAGGGAGTGGCAGTAATGGCTTTATTTCCCCTACACTGTCTCAACAATGTCACTTTAATATCACTTTGAGGGATCACCTCTAGAAACCAGTGGACAGCTCAGTCTCCATGCCAGTTTTTTCAATCCTTAATTTCTCTGCCGGGACTGCCAACAAGGATGCCAACTGATGGCAAAATAGATGTAGTTTTTGGGATGAAGACACTTGGGGACAAATTTTGATGTTAATTATACCTGTGCATCTCCATGAAACTACCAGGGTTACATAGGCAGAAGTAGTGGCAGAATTTGTTTTTCAAAAACAGCAGCTTATTACACTGACATCAGACACCCATCAAATGGTAATCACTGCCAGGCTGGTACGCATTTGAATCAGTGACATAGAAGTGAAAGGTTTACGCCTTAATTCCCATTCATGAGGCATTCCACATGCAGGAGGACTGCAAAAGCTGTCCTCAGGAGGCATTCTGGAGATGGACGGAAGAGGACTATGTTACCTCCTTAATGGCTATTTTGGAGGAGTAAGCCAAAGGTATGGATTTGGATTGGATATTGAATAAGTCACATTTCCCTTTTTGCAACATTCAGGAACCCAGAACCTTGAAATGCTCCTTTCAGGATCCACACTCATCATACATGAGGAGGGTGGGAGTCCGGATTGCTGAAGCTTTTACTCAGTTATATTCAAACATCCATTTCTCCATGGAAATGACAATCAAACTCTAGTCCTAGACTTGCCTGCAGCTTTTGGGGTTGCTATAGGTCTCAGAAGGAGAGTATTCCTCATGCTACCAAACATATGGAAGTCAAAATAGGGAGCACTGGGTAGACAAGACTGGAGCCACTGGAATCCTTCCCCTTATTAATTTTAATTATTTGTATTACTATAGCTGCTAGGAGTCCTAGTCATGGACCAGGACCCCACTGTGCTCCAAAGAGCTAGAAAAGTGACAGCTGAACAGAAGAGGAACGCCACCTTTTTCACTTCCTCCCTTTAGTTGGGGTTAGGGAAGAAAAGTGGGAGAGAGTGGACATATTGGACCAAATTCAGCTGTAGTGTAAGTAGCAATGCATCTGCTCGCTCAGAGAGCCACAAAATGCTCAGACTGTGATGTTCAACTGTGATACACTGCACTGTAAACATAGTGGATTCAATGCATTTATATATGAAGTGGTATTTTATCTTTTCTAATGCAACAGAGTTTGAGCCAGAGTATGTTTTAGAACATTCCATGCCTCCTAATCTCTTTCTCTTATATCTCTTGTTAAAATGACTACTTGGATTAAATACTCTCCTTTTATTTTCCTGCCTAAATTTATGACAAGATACAAAGTAATTTTTCATATAAAATTGCATTCCCTGGAGTAGTCCAACATTTTTACTCCAATTTTCTTAAAGGGGGAGAAAACAGTTACCTTCAGCATAAACATAGTGGAGGACTGAACAATTGAAACCAAATGAGTGTATATATAATAATACTGAAATAATAAATAACTGTATTTAATAGAAAATGATATAAGGCACTTTTTATCTTCAGACTGCTTCACAAACAACAATCCTGTGAACATTGTTGGTGGAGACAAGCTCCTTGTTTTCTATTGTATTAAATATTTACATGGTTTCCAAATGGTCAAAAAAATCTGATCTCTTGGAAAGAGTTAATTCCTTTGTTAGTAAAGAAATATTTTCCACAGGATACTGTACCCTTTTCTAAATGTATATACAAATATGTGCACTTTTGGTTGCAAATTCTGTTATGTGACAAAAGTAAAATTAATAACGCCCTGATGCAGAATGCAACTTTTAGAATTCCAGCAAACAGCTCTGGACGAGCTCCCAAGAAGACCATTTAAAGATGTCAACCAGACTGCTTTTGATTGCTATTTCTTCAAACTGTTCCTTCAGGTGAAATATGGTTCAATTCTAAGAAACTCCTCCCTATCACGCGGTATTCTTTTGTTCATAATGCTGAATGGGCTTAGATATGTGGCTTGGGAGGTTGGACTAGAAAGCTTACTCTTTGCTTCTTGATGCTCTGAAACAAAAAGGAACCTTGTTCAAACTTCTATGTCCCTCTTAATTAACAGTAGGCTCTTCAGCATTTGTAATTATCAATCCTCTCTGATGGTATCTGTTATTTCCCTTTAAATGCTCTATTTACTTCAACTTCAGACCCAGCTACTGTAAATGCATTTGCAGTGGTTGTTAACCCTTTATTGAAATTAATATTTGAAACCTTAATTTAAAGTTATTTTTCTACTTTTGCCACATACTGTCCCTTGAAAGACTAGAAGGTAAAGAAGGGACATAGCATTTCAGGCAGGGTTAGTTATGACCTGCTTTGAAATTTGCCTCAAGATATTATTCCCAACACCTTAAAGAAAAAGTTAAATCACTAACTGTCAAGATAAAGGTTGCAAAGAAACACCCTCTCCCATACCTCTTAAATGTCTCTCATTTCAAAGGATGCCATCCATTTAGTAACAGTAATGTTGTTGGAAATTATTTACATCAGAAATGAAGAATCTTGAAACTGAGGGTGCAGAAAGAGAAACAAACTAAAGGAATGAATCTGACAGCACTTTAAGTTTCCTGATTATTTTTGTAAAATTTCCCTCCTTTTAAGTCTTTGTCATGCACTGGATTCTATATCTGGGTGTTAGTAATCAAGATGTACGTACTCTGTCTTCTACATTATAAAGATTCTGCTACTACTGCACATATTTGCAGGCAAACATGATTTGTGTATTTTTAAAGTATGCAGAAATGCTGAATGTGGAAATGAAACTTTTGGGCCTGATTCTCCATTCTGGTAATGTCAAGAGTCTTTAAAAGGGTGTAAATGTAATCTACACTCATGCTAATGCCCCTTATCCAGAGAATGTTTAAAGGGCCCTAATATAAATAAGAATCTAACCCAGGGGTCGGCAACCTTTTAGAAGCAGTGCGCCGAGTCACTTCCTGGAGTCTGGTGTGAATGAGCAAGAACAGAGGTGAGAATCTCAACCTTTTAAAAAGTATATTTTAGAATTAACAACAGATGCCCCTAGAGTGAGTACATGTCTTAATTATCTCTCTGGGCTTATTTACCCTCCTCCTCACTGAATTTTTGCAACATCTTATGCTTTTATTGACTAAGCACGGTTTTCAAAAATCTGCAATGTGACTGCTATGGAAAGTTTATTACAAAATCTTGCTGCCTCCCTAAATTGCTACTGTAAATTATTCCCTCCAACAAAGTCTGTTTTGTATGCATGTTGCAATCATCATAACAATGATATGCTTCAAAAGGTAACAGCACAGAATTAAAGGCTACTCTGTACAGAAAGAAAACTCAAGATCAGAGTAATTTACTTGTATATTTTCATGATAATATCTGTGCCAGTTGTAAATCATTCAAATGTACAAATTGATGAGGTCTATTATGTAAAGTAGCATTTTCATAATATTGCATAATTTCTCAAATGAAATATTTAAGTTACACCCAAGACTTTGAATAATGCATTTGTAAGTTGTAACAGTAATAATATGAAGGTTCATAAGTACTTTGGAGGAAATTTCTTCTTTAGGGATAGATATTCTCTGCTGGGAAGATAAGGTAGGCCTCATTTATGGGCCTATTTTCTTCCAAGCACTAACTGAACTTCTATTGATTGTAACTGGAGTTATAAGGGTGCTTGAAAGAAAATTAATGTCTTTTAAGGATATAGTTTTTCCCCAAATATAGAAAACCGCACATGCAGCAGAAGCTACAAATCTAGGACCCTTCTCTGATTGACTTATTTCTCTGAAATTCCTGCAGGTATAGGGATGACCTTTAAGAACTTGTCATTGTTTTGTTGGTCAGCCTCAGAGAGCTGATCAATGATGGAGGCTTCACGTTTGTCACCACTATCAGCTTTCTGCTTTGCCCAATTCCTGATATTCCAAAACTGCAAAGCCCTGGAGGTTATTTATTTAAACGTTAAAGCTAACTCTGCTCAAAGTGGAATTAGCTGCTGGTGAAGCCTCCAATTAGCCTAGTGTCTGCACTTGGCTAGAAAAATCTCTGATACAGATTTTTATTTTTTTTAATTATTTCTGTAAACCAGTGTCCAACTCCCTTAGCTGAAGGTAACTGAATTTCTCTCTCTTTTAACATGTTAAATGGCTATTATCCTTTAAGCCAGGGGTTCTCAACCTTTCTGAGTCTCCCCCCCCAACATGCTCTAAAAACTACACAGCCCAGCTGTGCCATAACAACTGTTCTTCTGCATATAAAAGCCAGGTATTAGAGGGTAACAAGCAGGGCAATTGCCCAGGGCCCCATGCCACAGGGGGCACCATGAAACTAAGTTGCTCAGGCTTTCGCTTCAGCCAGGGGCGGTGGGTCTTGGTGCCCCGGGCTGCAGTCCCATGCGGTGGGGCTTTGGCTTTCTGCCCTGGGTCGTAGCGAGTCTAACACTGGCTATGCTTGGTGGACTCCCTGAAACCTGCTTGCAGCCCTCCCGGAGACCCAAAGCCCCTGGTTGAGAACCACTGCTTTAAGCATCTCATTGCTTATATATCCCCCTCTAAGGCAAATGACAATACCTGTGCCAAAATTGTAGCCTTACTTATGAATCTTATAAGCTGGGCTGAATGCTTCAGGGATTTTTTTCATGATAAATACCTGTATTTTTTCCCTTTTCAGTATATTGTGTGACAGATCCATTTATGCCATACCATATTTTGATTAATTGTTCCTATTATCACTATTCTATATTCGTCTACACTGAATTGTATATTTACAATTATATTTCATTTTAAGTCACCTAGATTAGTCTTTCTTTGGATCTGTCTTAATTCTTCCTTGCTATTTGCCATATTTACAATTTTGGCATCTTCAGAATTTTGCAGTCAACCATTTAGATGGATATATATTTTGCCAATGAACTGTCCTGAAGTGGGAATTACTATCCAAAGTTATATTTTCAGATCAATGATTTCCCCATCCTACTAGATGCTTTGAGACCATGAAAGGTTTCAGAGTAGCAGCCGTGTTAGTCTGTATCCGCAAAAAGAAGAACAGGAGGACTTGTGGCACCTTAGAGACTAACAAATTTATTAGAGCATAAGCTTTCGTGGACTATAGCCCACTTCTTCGGATGCATATAGAATGGAACATATATTGAGGAGATATATATACACACATACAGAGAGCATAAACAGGTGGGAGTTGTCTTACCACCTCTGAGAGGCCAATTAATTAAGAGAAAAAAAAAAAAAAAAAAAAAAACTTTTGAAGTGATAATCAAGCTAGCCTAGTACAGACAGACAGTTAGATAACAAGTGTGAGAATACTAACAAGGGGAGACAGATTCAATGTCTGTAATGGCTCAGCCATTCCCAGTCCTTATTCAAACCGGAGTTGATTGTGTCTAGTTTGCATATCAATTCTAGCTCAGCAGTTTCTCGTTGGAGTCTGTTTTTGAAGTTTTTCTGTTGTAATATAGCCACCCGCAGGTCTGTCACTGAATGACCAGACAGGTTAAAGTGTTCTCCCACTGGTTTTTGAGTATTTTGATTCCTGATGTCAGATTTGTGTCCATTAATTCTTTCGCGTAGAGACTGTCCGGTTTGGCCAATGTACATGGCAGAGGGGCATTGCTGGCACATGATGGCATATATCACATTGGTAGATGTGCAGGTGAACGAGCCCCTGATGGTATGGCTGATGTGATTAGGTCCTATGATGATGTCACTGGAATAGATATGTGGACAGAGTTGACATCGGGGTTTGTTACAAGGATAGGTTCCTGGGTTAGTGGTTTTGTTCAGTGATGTGTGGTTGCTGGTGAGTATTTGCTTTAGGTTGGGGGGTTGTCTGTAAGCGAGGACAGGTCTGTCTCCCAAGATCTGTGAGAGTAAAGGATCATCTTTCAGGATAGGTTGTAGATCTCTGATGATGCGCTGGAGAGGTTTTAGTTGGGGGCTGAAGGTGACAGCTAGTGGTGTTCTGTTATTTTCTTTGTTGGGCCTGTCTTGTAGGAGGTGACTTCTGGGTACTCGTCTGGCTCTGTCAATCTGTTTTTTCACTTCAGCAGGTGGGTATTGTAGTTTTAAGAATGCTTGATAGAGATCTTGTAGGTGCTTGTCTCTATCCGAGGGATTGGAGCAAATGCGGTTATATCTTAGAGCTTGGCTGTAGACAATGGATCGTGTGGTGTGTCCTGGATGGAAGCTGGAGGCATGTAGGTAAGTGTAGCGGTCAGTAGGTTTCCGGTATAGGGTGGTATTTATGTGACCATCGCTTATTAGCACAGTAGTGTCCAGGAAATGGACCGCTTGTGTGGATTGATCTAGGCTGAGGTTGATGGTGGGATGGAAATTATTGAAATCATGGTGAAATTCCTCAAGGGCTTCTTTTCCATGGGTCCAGATGATGAAGATGTCATCAATGTAGCGCAAGTAGAGTAGGGGCGTTAGGGGACGAGAGCTAAGGAAGCGTTGTTCTAAGTCAGCCATAAAAATGTTGGCATATTGTGGGGCCATGCGGGTACCCATAGCAGTGCCGCTGACTTGAAGGTATATATTGTCCCCAAATGTGAAATAGTTGTGGGTGAGGACAAAATCACAAAGTTCAGCCACCAGACCATGGTTATAGGCATCATGCACGACAGAGAGAGAAAGAGACAGGCAGGCTACCAATTCTTTTTAAAAATAATTATCTATTTCCCACTGCACTGAAAATGTATCTCCAAGAACTAATTTCCCGGTGGCAAGTTATTGGCTAAAAGTATCAGTACAGATGGCTGCCTGGAATGAAATAATGCTAGCCATGTGTCACCATGATGTGAGAGATCATTCAGTATGGAATATTGTAGTTGAAATTACAGAATGTCTGTATAATATAGTTGGTGTTCTGCTGCTCTTTGACACTGAATTTGTAAATTTCCCATAAAAAAATCATTCTCATGCAGATATTATGTACATTGTCCATTTCAGAATGAGATTCAGCATTTAATCAGAATTACAAGAAGGAAAAAATATCACCAAGTTAGGGATAGCAAGGAACTACTGTTTTAGGTCCATCATCTTCATGTTTGTTACGTGGGTTTTGTTCTGAAGAATAAGGAATCAGGCAAGAGGGTTCTGTCTACAGGCAGAGGATAGACTTCCATCAATATGCTGTTTAACTGATGATTGGATATTGGTGGCCAGCAGCATGTGCCAGGCAGTCATTGACTAGACTTGCCAGAGTGACAACTAAGCCAAGTCTTAAAGCAGAAAAGTCAGTTTCTTGTGGTGAGGAAGGAGCCACCTAGAATGACACTGTGAGAATTTCTGGCAGTAATATTTTCTACTCTGAAGCAAAGGGCTATAAAAAGAACATGGCAGACAATACAGTGAATGCTAAGGTGAAGTGATATGAGGTAGGGGATTATATAAAACACTACAAAAGAGATCCTTGAGGCACCAAAAAAAAAAAAAAAAAGCCATGGAATAGGGAGCAGAGAGTCAGTGGATATATATATACTGGTGACGTGATAATTCACATAAGAGTTACTACACAAATCCTCTTGTATTTGTAATATATGGATTTATTAGTTCTTATTAAAAATACTGTGGCAGAGCCTACAATGTGCACCTACAGTGGAAGTTCACTCCTGTAGCAGACAGCTGAAGCCCTTAAAACAAATGGTAAATAGATCTTGTGCTGGCTCTGTGTACAGCATGAATTTCACTCCTAGCATGTAACTTCATAGAAGGCCCAGTTTAGACAAATAGCTCTCTCTTGTGTAATCAGAAGAATACCACTAACCACATTCCCTTCAGTTAGTTTAAATCCTTAAACACTAAAAATTACTTGTAAACACGAGCAGGTCGGACATCCTCTCTCAAGAGCACCATATGCAGGCTTCTAAATAATCCCCCAAGTAACAGTTATTCCTAAGAGCAACTCCACCTCATTTCAACATTCTCAGCCTCCCTAGGCTCAGCTGCATGTGATCTCTTCACAGCCGCCGGGAGTGCCTCTTTGAGATGACTGTGAACTCACGTGCAGGGATTTAACTACAAAAACTCCACACTACCTGGCTTGGTGGGGCTTACCCTTTGAGACTGCTATGCCCCTTCTCAGAGTCACTGAAAGATATGTTCACTCTGTCACAAATTACAAATGTTAGTATTTTTAATTAATTTTCAATTTCAGGTACATGTACCCATCCAAAACTATATATATAAATACATAAACGTTATCCATACACACTATGTGGAGTGGGGCATGGATGAGAGCTAGCTGGCTGAAACTAATTGCAGATAAATCTGAAGTGATGTTGGTAGGTTGGAGGAAGGAACTGGAAGATTTGGAGCAGGTTATACTCACCTTTTTCAGTGAGGATGCACACACATCATTTGTTACACAAGTGTGCAGTTTGGGGTCTCTTTCAGCGCTTCTGCTGATTTTAAATCAGGTAGGAGCAGTAGCCAAGACAGATATTATGAAACCCGTCTTGGCCAGGTGGTTGCTTCCTCTCCTTTCAGAGGCCAACCTCATAATCATCATCCATACCTTTGTCATCTAGTGATTAGATAATTGTAATGAGCGCTACCTAAAAAGCTGAGTCTGGGGCAGAATGTGGCTGGCTAGTTATTAAGCACTGAGCAAAATACAGTTATCTGGGATCTGCACTCGCTATCTTATTAGGTTCTGGGAGGAGTTTAAGATATTGGTTTTAACTTATAAATAGGGCCCTACCAAATTCACAGCCATGAAAAACACGTCACAGACTGTGAAATCTGTTCTCTCCCTGTGAAATCTGGTCTTTTGTGTGCTTTTACCCTATACTATATAGATTTCACAGGGGAGACCAGAGTTTCTCAAAGTGGGGGTCCTGACCTAAAAGGGGATTGTGGGAGAGGAGGGTGGTTGTTTGCAAGGTTATGGGGAGGTGTGTGCATTATTGCCACCCTTAGTTCTCCACTGCCTTCAGAACTAGGTGGTCGGAGAGCAGTGGCTGTTAGCCAGGTGCCAGCTCTGAAGGCAGCGCCCAGCCAGCAGCAGCATAGAAGTAAGGGTGGCAATACCATACCAAGTTACCCTTACTTCTGCACTGCTGCCTTCAAAGCTCGGTGGCCAGAGAGTGGCGGCTGCTGACTGAGGGCCCAGCTCTGCAGGCAGCAGCGCAGAAGTAAGGGTGGCAATACCATACCATGCCATCCTTACTTCTGTGCTGCTGCTGCTGGCAGCGGCTCTGCCTTCAGAGCTGGGCTCCCTGTCAGCAGCCACCACTCTCCAGCTGCCCAGTTCTGAAGGCAGCACCGTCACCAGCAGCAGTGAAGAAGTAAGGGTAGCAGTACTGCAACCTGTCCTACAATAACCTTGTGAATCCCCCTCCCCCCAATTCCTTTTTGGTCAGGATCCCTACAATACCATGACATTTCTGATTTAAATAGCTGAAATCACGAAATTTACAATTTTAAAAATTGTATGACGGTGAAATTGACCAAAATAGACCATGGATTTGATCAGCGCCGGCTCTGGCTTTCTGGCAGCCCCAAGCAAAAAAAACCCCCCAAAAAACCCCGCGGCGGGCAGAACAGCAAAGCAAAAAAAAAAAAAAAACAACCTGCAGCGCGGCCGGAGCAGGGTGCAGGGAGGCGGCCGGAGCAGGGTGCAGGGAGACGCCCTGCCCTGCAGATGTGCCCCGGCTAGGGGGAGGGAGCGGGGGGAGAAAGAGAGAAGGGGTGCGGCCAGGGCTTCAGCGGGACACTGTCACGCGGCCCCTCCCCTGCCGGGAGGGCTCCACACCGCTCCGGTCAGCTGGGAGGGAAGGACGCGGGCTGCCCTGCCGGGCTTGCTGCAGGGAGCTCCTGTCCTCCACGCCGCTGCCCCCTACAGGGCGGCCGGAGTGGAACAACAACAAAAAAAAAGCGGCCGTGCTGCCCTAGGATTGGGCGGAATGCCGCCTCCTACAAGCTGCCGCCCCAAGCCTGGAGCCGGCCCTGGATTTGATAAAGCCCTACCTATAAAGCCTGGCTGAAATGGTCTGGGACATACCTACCTGACAGATTGCCTCTCTTTTTTCCTGTGATTCTGCTACAGCTGCGGTCAGCTGGAGTGGTTGAACTGATAGTCCTTTAGGCTTATAGCAAAATGGATGGCTGACAGAGTATTCTTTCTGAGGGGCATCAGCCAGTGGAGTTTACTTTCTTATTGGTCTGAAATAACCTGAATGTATTGACTTTCAAGGAATGCTACATGGCCATCTACTAGTCTCTTGGGAAAGTCATAGGCAGCTAGATCCAAAGTGATTTAGGTGTCCAAAGTAGCAAATAGGCTCCCAAGTCTAACCTTTAGGTGCCACTGAGATCCTCAAAACCCCTGCTCAGATACCACCTAACTCTGTAGGTGTCTAAATTCCCAAGGTGCCTAAATTTCTGACAGTGGGAATGCACAAAACTGCCTAGGTTCTTATGCTGCTGAGTTCTTGACACCCTTGATCATGTCTAAGACCTGGTGGGATTCTTAAACTTGGTTACCCCTCCCTATTTCATCTGTAGGGTGTGACCCAGTAGGTGTGCTCAGTGGATGCCTACTGGATGGGGTCACATACAAAAGGCAGCCAGACAAATGTAAGTCAGGAATTTTTAGAGCAGGAAGAGGGGTTGTGTGTGTTCCCCCATCGCCTGATGGCTAGAGTCCTCAGCTGGGATGTGGGAGACCTAGGTTTTAATCCCTGAGTAGGGGCAGTGACTTACATCCAGGTCTTCCACATCCCAGCTGAGTGACCTAGGCATAATATATTTTTGGGGTGAGTCTCTCTCAATCTCTGCCATTGAAACTTTGAATAAAGTAAGGATTTGAAAACAAGTCAACTACATTTCAGGAGAGTGCCCTAACCACCAGGCTATTGGGAGTATCTCTGTCTTTCTCTGCTTTCTGTGAGAAAGGGTTTACCTGGCATAGGCATCTAAACGCTAGAAGAGGGTTCACAGCTGAGAATCCAAAGTGGAGGGAGGCACTGCCTTCCATCCCACAGTTAGGTGCCTAACTACCTCTCCTTGACATTTCCTTCTGACTAGCTTAGGTGGCTTCCCGTTCAGCTTGCTTGGGTCTGTGAATCCTTTCTTAGGTGTCTAACTCTCCCTATACAATGCATAGGGAGTCTGGGGGTTGTAATTCTACTGGTGAGCAAGGCAACTAGGGTTTAGTTGCCGTTTTGTGGACCTAGCCCAGGGACATTGGGATTTTTAGGTTGGGTGGAGTAGCCATGTGTTTTAGTTCTAACTGATCAAAATTGAAACAAACAAGTACAGTCCTTAGCGGGCATGCTTCCTCTCTAGTACAAATCATGCACTGGCGTCTTCATCTGGCTGGTATTTTTGCCAGGGTAGACAAAATTAAATATTTAAATATACCTAACCAGGCTAACCACAAGCTATCAACCAAAGAAAGCTTCCCAAGCAGCCTAGGTCACTCTTCTCCCCAATCAATGCTGATGCTCCAAAACTACAAGTTCTACAAGGTTTTACTCTGACTACTGCAGGAAGTTGTGGGTTTTCTTTGAGTCCTTCATTGCAATGAATTGTAATATATTGTGGAGGTTCCTTGATTTTAAAGCGATCCCCTCCCCCACAGACATTATACTACTCTGTTTGGTTTGAAGGGACAATCACATTGAAGGCTAGAAACAAAAACAGGATATGAAAGAAATGACTTTTAGAGACTGGAGGAAACAATTCTTCAGACACTTTGCCAGTATTCATTTGGTGTTACGCTCAAAAAGCATTCCTTTTTTTTTTTTTTGCCTTGTATCATTATATCTTTGATACCCCATGGACACTTAAATTACTCACTGCATTCAGGATCAGTAATGAAACACCTGTTTAAACTCTTGAGAGCCGTAGTCTAAGGGCCATATGGCTGATTTTGAGTTTAGAAGAAACCTTTTGATGGTTTGAGTAAGAATGAATAATGGGGCACTTACAGCTGTAGGTGACTTTACTGTACCTAATGCTCTTTGGTGACACTGCACAATTGCTGATTATTTGCTGTGTGATATATATTGGCTTTCTTCTTTTTCTTCTTTCTGCTATTGAATGTTTATGACCCTTTGTGTAAAAATAGAAGTTTTAAAATAAATAGATGTGGAGAGTGGAGGATGGAATCAACTTCAAGCCTTGTAGAATTCAAGGCCCTGATCTTGCATAGCATATGAGCAGACCTCCAGGGAGCCTCATTAACTTCAGTGGGGCTCCATCCAGGCACAGGGGACTACTATGTGCCAATACAGTGTTTCCAACTCCTGTGATTTTATCCCAAATCTCCTGATAGTTGGTTTTTCTTAAAGACCATGTTCCTGGAGACCTGCGATTATGTATGTATCTCAGCTTTCATTTAAAAGAGTAATACATTTCTAGCCCTCATAGTTGAACAGAAAAGCTGGAAACCTTGATCTGAGTGCACCCTAAAGCCCCAGAAACTAGAAGGCAAATAAAAAGAACAAAGTGTATGACTTTTTAAAAAAACCTCATGATTTTAAGCCAGTCTTATGATTTTTTGTGTGCCTGATTCATGATTTTTGAACACTACACACATTATAGGATAATGGTCCTGGAATTTGTCTAAGGAAGAGTAAGGAGTTGTTCCTGCAAACCCTTAGCCACTTGGTAATCATCATAGCTGCCAATAGTGCTCAATGGGACTACCTATATGAGAAAATATTTCTAGGATCAGGCCCAAACATTGTACAAAAGAAGAGAAGAACAAATATTTGATTTAGAGAGGTATTGGCAATAAGGAAATAACTTCTGTTTTATTTTTATTATCTTCCTAAATGTCTTTATCATGTGTCCCAAAGGCAGAAAGCAAAAGAGGCAAGGCAGGCACTCACATATCATAGGGATTGGTGTAGAACAGAAAATAGAAAAAAGTCTGAAAAAGTGGAAATTTGCTCTGACAGCACTTTGAAAATACAATTCTTGATCAAACAGGAAATCAATAGTGATTTTTTTAGAGAAAGTGCAAAACACTAATATCTTATGCCAGGTTGCCTATGTTATTGTTATTTAAAGATAAAAGCTCCCTGAGGTACAAAGATCAGCACATTATCTTTATGACAGAGAAAATTCTCTCTCTAACAGGCTCAACATAAATGTATCCCCCAAATTAAAAAACATAGTAAGAGAACCAAAAAAGTGGCACCATGGCTAAACAACAAAGTAAAAGAAGCAGTGAGAGGCAAAAAGGCATCCTTTAAAAAGTATAAGTTAAATTCTAGTGAGGAAAATAGAAAGGAGCATAGACTCTGGCAAATGAAGTGTAAAAATATAATTAGGAAGGCCAAAAAAGAATTTGAAGAACAGCTAGCCAGACTCAAAAAGTAATATCAATTTTTTTTTAAAGTACATCAGAAGCAGGAAGCCTGCTAAACAACCAGTGGAGTCACTGGACAATTGCGATACTAAAGGAGCACTCAAGGGCGATAAGGCCATTGCAGAGAAACTAAATGGATTCTTTGCATCGGTCTTCATGGCTGAGGATGTTAGGGAGATTCCCAAACCTGAGCCATTGTTTTTAGGTGACAAATCTGAGGAACTGTCCCAGATTGAGGTGTCATTAGAACAGGTTTTGGGACAAATTGATAAATTAAACAGTAATAAGTCACCAGGAACAGATGGATGCAAAGAGCTACAAAGGGGTCTCACAAAACTGGGTGACTGGGCAATAGGGAGACCAGATGTCCTGATTTTATAGGGAGAGTCCTGATTTTTGGGTCTTTTTCTTATATAGGCTCCAATTACCTCCACCTCCGTCCCGATTTTTCACATTTGCTGTCTGGTCACCCTACTGGGCAACAAAATGGTAGATGAAATTAATGTTGATAAATGCAAAGTAATGCACATTGTTAACTATAACCCCCAACTATGCATATAAAATGATGGGATCTAAATTAGCTGTTACCACTCAAGAGAGAGATCTTTGCATTATTGTGGATAGTTATCTGAAAACATCCATTCAATGTGTAGTAGCAGTCAAAAAAGCTAACAGAATGTTGGGAATGATTAAAAAAGGGAAAGATAATAAGACAGAAAATATTGTATTGCCTCTATATACATCCATGGCATGCCCACATCTTGAATACTGCATGCAGATGTGATTGTCCCATCTCAAAAAAGATATACTGGAATTGGAAAAGGTACAGAAAATGGCAACAAAAATGATTAGGGGGTATTGAACGGCTTCCGTATGAGGAGAGATTAATAAGATTGGGACTTTTCAGCTTGGAAAAGAGACGACTAGGGGGGGATATGATTGAGGTCTATAAAATCATGACTGGTGTGGAGAAAGTAAATAAGGAAGTGTTATTTGCGCCTTCTCCTAACACAAGAACTAGGGGGTCACAAAATGAAATTAATAGGCAGTAGGTTTAAAACAAACAAAAGGAAATATTTCTTCACACAATGTCCAGTCAACCTGTGGAACTCTATGCCAGAGGATGTTGTGAAGGCCAAGACTATAACAGGGTTCAGAAAAGAACTAGATAAATTCACGGAGGATAAATTCATGGAGGATAAGTCCATGAATGGCTATTAGCCAGGACGGACAGAGATGGTGTTCTAGCTTCTATTTGCCAGAAGCTGGGAATGGGCGACAGGGGACAGATCACTTGATTACCTGCTCTGTTCATTCCCTCTGGGGCACCAGACATTGGCCACTGTCAGAAGACAGGATACTTGATTACCTGCTCTGTTCATTCCCTCTGGGGCACCAGACATTGGCCACTGTCAGAAGACAGGATACTGGCTACAGGATACTGGGCTAGATGGACTTTTGGTCTGACCCAGTATGGCCGATCTTATGTTCTTATGTTATAACAGAGATTTACCAGACAATTTATTTATAGGCATGTCTGTAGTTACTGAAAATGTAGATACTTGACATCAAATGCTGAAATCCATGGAAATCAATTGCAGAACTTTAAAATAATTTTAACATAGTTCAGCCAAAGGAAAGAATCTTACCGAAACTCATTTTTTCCCTAAGTACCCATGAAAGTTTATTCTTAGAGTGTAACAAAACACAATATGAAAAAACAAGAATTCATAATATACTTGGTAAAAGCAATTATAATTGTTTTCCTCATTCTGTGTATACACTCATGCATACCCACGTGATAAATACAATACATATATTTCTTTCAGATAAGAAACAAGACTGACCTTCATATCTATGTGTGTGAATGTTCTGCCTGAGGATAAAAACATTTTAACACTCTTGGTAAAGTCTTATAGTCAGTTAGTTAAAGCAATTTATATTGTTAATGCATATAAATACTATTTCTCATATAAAAATAAAGAAGATTAAATCAATTCAAGAAATCTACAGTTATTCTGTTTTAAACGTAAATATTTTCTGTCCTAAAATATTTTTTCTTCATATATAAAGTTAATAGTACTTTTAAGTGTTAGACAATAAAAGATGAAATAATACCCTTATCATTTCCTATGTCATCAAAAGTATGTTACTTTTGACTTTTACAAGTTTAATTCCAAAGTCAATTCAATTGTGACTCTAAAGGCTATTAAGGTATTCTGGCTGGGATTTAGGTAGGATGAGAAAGGCTTTAATGAGTTGGAAATGGATCAAAAAGCATTTACTACTCATTAAAAAAATGTTCCTAATTTATTATGTCTTTTTTCTCCAACACTTTCAAAGACCGTCTGCTAGTTGGATTAAATCCTATTAGTTGATTGACTACTGTCTTAATTTATAAGTAGTCAAATCTCTTTCAAGGGACATGTCTGGACATTTTAAAGATAATGTATAAAACTCTCAAATGTTTCTTGAAAAGGCTTAGACTATAAGAAATCCTTGGAATGGAGAAATCTTGAAAATACTAATAAAACTGCACCTCTCACACATAAACTGGGTTAGACCCTTAGATGGTGTAAACTGGCATAAACCTGTGGAAGTCAATGGACATACAGTAAGTCTGAAATCCTGACATAGTACCCTGACATACAGTAAGTCTGAAATCCTTTTATAGTACCCTTTCCATATGATGGTGTATGATTAAGTCAGGTCTTTTTAAATCATATGATTGTTCTATAAACAAAAACACAATAAGAGGCCATTGCATCTAGTTCAAAGGACTCCTTTCTAGTGTTCCAGCTCAAGAATCACAGGAACTTAAATCAGATATTGCCCCTTATTTTCACACACACAAAAAGTGACCACCTGCATTTAAAGTATCTCACTAATATGAGTAATACTAATACTATCTCACTAGTATATGCGTCAGCTGAAAGAATAATTCAGTGTAATATATATCTGCTTAACTACCTTACACTGTATTCTTCAGTGCACGGCTGAAATATTTGTAAATATAAGACGAAAATAACCTTATATGAAAAATTTCCTTACTTACACCATACTATGGATCTTTATTCCTTCCTCATTGGCTTTAACAGGAGTTTTGTCCAAGTACCAGACTGAGCAATATTTAGTGCAGGCTGAAGGGTAATTAAACTGTTGTGCATGGTAAAAATTCCATTATTTCAACAGTATTCTGCAACATTTATTATACTACTAATTTCTTTTCCTTGTGGGTGCAACTGTTTAATTGCTTCAAAAGCTCCTAACTACACTGAGTCACTACTGAACAGTTATATGTAATGTCCCCAACTGCTCTTGTGACTCACTATATTTCAGGAGCTGTAGCACCAATTCTGGTTTTGACAAAATTATCATGACCATTCACTTTGCCATTGTCTGCTAAGATTATAGTTAGATGGTAAGCTCTTGGGGCAGGGACATTCTTTTTGTTAAGTATTTGTACAGTCCAAGGGTCCTGCTCCATTATAGGGGTTACCAAGTGCTACTACAAAACAAATAATACTGTGACCAAAGCCCACAGGTAAGTCAAAAACATGGAGACCTGGGAGAAGGGTCAGAATCTGGGGGGAGCATGGGCAGTTATAGCAGAAATAAGGGACAGACAAGACAGAACTGGGGGGGGGGAATCAAATCAGTATCTTAGATGTCTGTATACTAATGCAAGAAGTATGGGGACTAAGCAGGAAGAACTCAAAATGCTAGTAAATAAACACATTAGAAGCAAGAGGAAGACCAAGGACAGAGTAGGCCCGCTACTCAATGAGGGGGGAAAAACAATAACAAAAAATGTGGAAGTGGCAGAAGTGCTTAATGACTTCTTTGTTTCAGTTTTCACCAAGACGGTTGGTGGTGATTGGACGTCTAACACAGTGAATGCCAGTGAAAATGAGGTAGAGTCTAAAATAGGGAAAGAACAAGTCAAAAATTACTTAGACAAGTTAGATGTCTTCAAATCACCAAAGCCTGATGAAATGCATCCTAGAATACTCAAGGGGCTGACTGAGGAGATATCTGAGCCATTAGCAATTATCTTTGAAAAGTCATGGAAGACGGGAGACATTCCAGAAGACTGGAAAAGAGCAAATATCGTGCCCATCTATAAAAAGGGAAGTAAGGACAACCCGGGGAATGACAGACAGGTCAGCTTAACTTCTGTACTCGGAAAGATAATGGAGCAAATAATTAAGAAATCATTTTGCAAACACCTAGAAGATAATGAAGTGATAAGTAATAGTCAGCATGGATTTGTCAAGAAAAAATTGTGTCAGACCAACCTGATAGCTTTCTTTGACAGGATAACAAGCCTTGTGGATAGGGGGAAGTGGTAGATGTGGTATATCTTGACTTTAGTAAGGCTTTTGATACTGTCTCGTATGACCTTCTCATAAACAAACTAGGGAAATACAACCTAGATGCCTACTATAAGGCATAACTGGTTGGAAAATCATTCCCAGAGAGTAGCTATCAGTGGTTCACAGTCATGCTGTAAGGGCATAATGAGTGGGGTCCCGCAGGGATCGGTTCTGGGTCCGGTTCTGTTCAATAACTTCATCAATGATTTAGATTATGGCATAGAGAGTACACTTATAAAGTTTGCGGATGATACCAAGCTGGGAGGGGTTGCAAGTGCTTTGGAGGATAGGTTTAAAATTCAAAATGATCTCGACAAACTGAAGTAAATAGGATGAAATTCAATAAGGACAAATGCAAAGTACTCCACTTAGGAAAGAACAATCAGTTGCACATATACAAAATGGGAAATGAATGCCTAGGAAGGAGTACTGAGGAAAGGGATCTGGGGGTCATAGTGGATGACAAGCTAAATATGAGTCAACAGTGTAACACTGTTGCAAAAAAAGCGAACATCATTAGCAGGAGTATTGTAAGCAAGACATGAGAAGTAATTCTTCCGCTCTACTCCGCACTGATTAGGCCTCACCTGGAGTATTGTGTCCAGTTCTGGGTGCCACATTTCAGGAAAGATTCGGACAAATTGGAAAAAGTCCAGAGAAGAGCAACAAAAATTATTAAAGGTCTAGAAAGCATGACCTAAGAGGAAAGATTGAAAAAATTGGGTTTGTTTAGTCTGAAGAAGAGAAGACTGAGAGGAAACATAACAGTTTTCAAGTACATAAAAAGTTGTTACAAGGAGGAGGGAGAAAAACTGTTCTCCTGAACCTCTGAGGACAGGACAAGAAGCAATGGGCTTAAATTGCAGCAAGGGTGGTTTAGGTTGGACATTAGGAAAAACTTCCTAACTGTCAGAGTAGTTAAGCACTGGAATAAATTGCCTAGGGAGGTTGTAGAATCTCCATCATTGGGGATTTTTAAGAGCAGGTTGGACAAACACCTGTCAGGGATGGTCTAGATCAAGGGTAGGCAACCTATGGCATGCGTGCCAAAGGTGGCATGCGAGCTGATTTTCAGTGGCACTCACACTGCCCGGGTCCTGGTCACCGATCCGGGGGGCTCTGCATTTTAATTTAATTTTAAATGAAGCTTCTTAAACATTTTACAAACCTTATTTACTTTACATACAACAATAGTTTAGTTATATATTACAGACTTATAAAAAGAGACCTTCTAAAAAGGTTAAAATGTATTACTGGCACGTGAAACCTTAAATCAGAGTGAATAAATGAAGACTCGGCACACCACTTCTGAAAGGTTGCTGACCCCTGGTCTAGATAATACTTAGTGCTGCCATGAGTGCAGGGACCGGGCTAGATGACATCTCAAGATCCCTTCCAGTTCTATGAGTCTATGATTCTATAAGGTTGTCATCAACAGTTTCATTCTAGTCAATGGAAAAGTTCCATTGACTTCAATGGACTCTGGATTAGGTTCTATATCCACATAATTTATGGACCAGATTCTCATTTTTATTAAGACCCCTTTACATCATTGTGGTCATGTCAAGATGCCTTCAAGTGGGTGTAAGTTACATTACACCTACTTTAAGGTCCATTTATACCGCCTTAAAGTACATGAGACTAAGGGCTGGTCTACACTGGGAGGGGGGTGTCGATGTAAGATACGCAACTTCAGCTACGGGAATAGCGTAGCTGAAGTCAACGTATCTTATTTTGACTTACCTTGGGTCCTCACGGCGTGGGATTGACGGCCGTGGCTCCCCTGTCGACTCCGCTACCGCCACTCACCCTGGTGGAGTTCCGGAGTCGACGGGAGCGCGTTCGGGGATCGATCTATCGTGTCTAGATGAGACGCAATAGATAGATCCCCGATAGATCGATTACTACCCGCCAATTCGGCGAGTAGTCTTGACGTACCCTAAGTCCCATATAGATACAGTATGGATCACATTCAAATGTAAGTGTGGACACTTGGGTGTGCTAACTTCTAAATGCAAATACCCAATATGGTGTGCAAAACATGGTGTTGTTTGATAAGGATATTGACGTTCACAATAGTTTTAGAAATGAGAAAAGAACTAAATAGTTAAATTCCATCTTCTTTTGGAAAGTACAAAGAATCTGTGCAAATAAACATCATGGGTGAGGCTAAGATTTTGTCATGGTTATTTTTAGTAAGAGTCACGGACAGGTCCTGGGCAATAAACAAAAATTCACAGAAGCCGGGATCTGTCTGTGACTTTCCCAAAGGGAAAATGGGACACCCCTAGCCGTTCACGCGAGGCGTCCCCATCCCTCCATGCGAGGCTGTTGCCCGTTGCTGGAACCCTAAGGAGGGCCCCCTCAGGAATCTGTCACCTGTCACTGGAACATTGCAGGGGGCCCCCGACACCAAAACCCTGCCAGGGCCCTGCTGGCTACCAGCTCCAGAGTCCCACAGCCCCTGGCGCTGAAGCAGTGAATGTCACAGAGGTCTCAGGAAGTCACGGATTCCATGACCTCCGTAACATAAATGTTGCCTTAATCATGGGTCAGATCTTTACATGGTGTAAATCACCATAGCTCCACTGACTTTAAAGGAGCAATGCTAATACACACCTGCTGAGTCAACGTCTGCAATCAGTAATGTGTATACAACCTCAGAGTAAATAGGGTTGCAGATCTTTAACAGGTAGCAGAATTTGGTTGTGTAATTTTGGATTATCCTTGATTAATAGGTGTGGTATCTTCACAAACATTGGAATGTGGTTCTAGGATTATGTCATAATTGACCTTCAGTTGTTCCAAATGTTGGTGTGCATAGTCAGTATGTCCCTGGTATCAAGAATAATTGCAGAGGACTGGAAGGTTACTCATGTTACCCTCCCCTTTCAAAAGGAAAATAATCAGGAAGTTAGTGCAGTTAGCAAAACTTCAGGTTCAAGTAAAAGTCTGCAAACTGCCATAAAATACAGAGTGAGGAAATGGATTTTTACATTATAATTGCTTGCCAAAATGTTTTCACAAAGATGTAGATCAGGCTAGAGCAATCTCAACTCTTTGATTGAGGAAGTAAATAGGCAATTGACAAAAAGCAGTGCATACGATGTTTCCTACCTAGGCTTTAGTAAAGCTTTTAACAGAGTACTACATACATGTTTGGTTCTTAGAATCAGTTGGATGGTGTACAGGGAGGAGGCAGGTGTGCAACATTTATTTATAGATAGCTTATTAGGAAAGGAGAGGAAAGCTGCATGCAGTGCAATTTCAGACTGCCAACACAAAATAAAAATACCTAGCTTTTTGGATAGAAATTAAATTAAATTTAAATACTTATTTTGATTTTTAAAAATAACATAAAATAATTAAAGTAATTATTTCTAAATGGATAGTTGTTTATTAAAAGTAATTGCCTTCGTTGTAATGGAGTACTTCATTCTGGGCCTGATCCAAAGCCCAACACACCATGCAATCTGAGCTCTGAGGGTAAAATGGACTCCATACAGAGGACCAGCACAAGCCCTATATACCATTTAAATTCCATGTAGAGCCTTCAAATAGGAGCTACACGGTATTTAAGTAGTGCATAGGACTTGTGCTGGCCCTCCGCACAGGGGCAAATTTACTTGAATGAAATAATAGTCCTGTACTCAGCTTTTGAGGGCTCTGCTTATGGAAAGTAAGGCCTATTGCTGACCTTCCCCTTCGTTTCCACTTCCCCAGTAGATGCTGGGAAGGGTTAATGGAATTTCTTTTCCCATCTTATCTCTGATTGATGGCAGATATGTAGGTGTGAATTTAGAATGACTGGGTGTGCTTGTGGAATGAATGAGTGCCGATCAAATGAGTGTGGGAAAAACAGGTATGAGTTTGTGTCTGAGGATTGAATAACTAGAGTGCAGGAGTTTTGTATCAAGCCTCAGTGTGTAGTATGGTTAGTGTGTGTACTCAGTATGAATGGATATGGGAGAGTGTGTGTGGAATGAGTGAGCTGTGGGGATACCAGAGGTAGATTGAATAACTATGTAGTGGTGGGAAGAACATGGGGGAACATGTGAATGAGAGTGGAGTAGGATAAGTGTGGAGGTGTGGAGAGTGCAAAACTGGATGTGGAATGTGGAACTTGGTGTGAAATAAATGTATGGAGAGTCAGAGAGTGAGTGATGTGGAGGAGTGGAGAAAAAAATTTATGTGAGTGGATGTAGGTGTGTTAAAATAGAGGGGAGTGGGTGCAAGTTGGAAATGGATAAAGTTGCCTGTAGCATGTGGGAAAGAATTAGGATCAACTGTGTGGGCGTGACACACTGTACCTCAAAGCAGCACCCTGTAACCCTGATATTCATCATTCATATATGGTTGTGATATTTCATACAAAGCATTACATGTAAGATGTCATAGGAAAGGTCATGATCTGCTGAAACCCATTGTTCTGTCAAAATATGTATAACATTAGTGCGTATGAAGTTATGAGATTTTGCTCTATGGTTGTTATTGAAATACGTTGTGAGTTTGAGAGTCACACGATGCTAGCTGTCCAGTGACAACAATAAAGGAGGTGACCAGGCGGGCGTTGAACAATCATCAACAGCCATTGCCAGCACGGGGAATAGTAAACAAGGGACTTACAATTCCTTGCACAAGCACCACAATTGCACAAGCACCACACAATGGGGATTGTCAACCCTGTAACTCAACAAGTCCCACCAGGCATGCCTGGACAAGTGTCTTCCAGGCACATAGACCGAGAATATAAAATATGGGATAGTGGCATTATGGTTTTGCCTTTTTCTTCCTCCATCTATGCTGGAAGCAACAAGTATGCTGGGCAGAAAAAGACTTGAAATGAGGAGACTGGCCCCAGGCTTACAAGGGGAAGTCTGTGTATTAAGAACTGCAACATCCAGTGGGGTGAGAAAAATTGCTCAATCCAAATAGTGCCTAGTCTAATAAGGCTTAAGATTTAGACTATGCGCTTACCTTTTATTTTCTTTGGTAACTATCTTTGATCTTTTGTGCCTACCACTTATAATCACTTAAAATCTATCTGTCTGTAGTTGTTAAATCTGTTTTATGTTTTACCTAAAACAGTGTGTTTTGGTTGAAGTGCTTGGGAAATCTCAACTCAGTTTACAAAGGGTGGTGTGTGTCCTCTCCACATCAAGGGAGGGGTGGACTGGGTAATGAACTAACACTGGTCAGGCTTCTGACCAGGGCAAGATGGAACAGTTCTGGGGTGAAAAGCTGGGAGCGTGGGAGATTTGCTGGTGCCTCTCTCTGTGCGATTCGTGAGTGTCTCGGGGAGCATTCACGCAACTTAGCTGGATGTGGGGCTCCACATGCTGTTAGGCTACATGATAAGAGCACCTGGAGGGGTTTGCTGCTTGTCACTATCAAAACATTGTGAGAGGCAGCCCAGGCTGGAGAGCTAATAGGGCACAGTGGTACCACAGTTCTAGGTTGTACCCTGGGGACCCCATCACTATGGATAAGTACTGAATAAGTGTAAAAGTGGGAAGTGAGTACAGAATGAATGAGCAAGAGAGTGCAGAGTATGGAATGAATACATTTTGGGTGTGAATGTGTTGGAGAGTGTAGTGTGTAGACTAAGTGAGATTGTGGTTGACTGTGCTGTTGCTGAGTCTTGATCTTGTCAATTACTCCATAGCCCTATTTCCCTTTCCCATTCCCTGTGTTATTAAGCTTGACTGTATCTCAACATTTACTAGTATCCATCACTGGAGTATCTAAATCTTCTGAAAATGCTGAGAATGCTAAGGTGCGAAAGAGCTTTCTGAGGGATCTGAATCCCAATAAGGAAGTTTGATGCAGAAAGATACAATTTTCCTTGGACATTAGCAGAACTACTCACACAAATGTATACATTCTTCTAAATACATTCTTGTTTGAAGTTGTTGGTAGGTACAGGACAGGGTACTGGGTGTCAGGAGACCAAATTTCTGTTCCCACTCCTCCCACTAACTAGTGGGACCTTGCGCTATTTACTTAATCTCTATGCCTCAGTTTCCTCCTCCTTATAAAAATAAGTATAATGCTTAGCCACCTTTATGAAACAGTTTTAGATGCTTGGATAAAAGAAGCCTTAGAAGTGCAAAACTTTATGTATTTTTAAAATATTTCAGGCATTTTAGGTCTTTTTAAATTAAGTTTATTCCAGAAATGTGAATTTGTCAAAATTAAAGGGCAAATTATTGTCCTGATGCACTGTCTTGTTAAAGTAAGTGTGCTTGCTTAGCTTAGGGCAAAATTTGTCCATGGGACTTCTAGATTTTGGAACTATATCTAAATACATTGGCCCGCTTTCTCAATTGGTGAGATCAAAATAGTCCCATTAATTTCAGTGGAAGTCTCTGATTTACACCAGGCCATTAGGTATTTCCAAGGTGCCTGTCACCTTGTTATCCAAGTACACTGTAGTTATCCTGATAAATGTATTAATCAATTATTACTGACTGCCATCAAGCCTTCAGTCAGCTGACCATGATTCATGAAGGAAAAATCACTCATAATTAATTAAGCGCTCAGCTAATTACTTTTTCCGGAAACAAATGAAATATGCAACCAATACATTCTGTAACAGTTTCAGAAGAATACCACTAGGGATTGTGAAGTCAGTTGACTGAATGCACAAGGACACTTTTCAGCACATGCTACATGAGAAAATGAACCCTCCTTTTAAACTCTACTGAAAATTTCAAAATAAATATTATTTAATGTAAAATTAATCAGAGCAAAGCACATGGATGGCTATAGTGCTTGATCTTTGGGAGAACAGATTTATTTGACTGACAACATTTTTTCTAATCCCAGATGTAATACTGCCCTGTAAAGAGCTTCACTTTTAAACAAACAGAACTTCTAGTAGTTCAGGTAAAAATTCCTAATAAAGGCTCACAAATATATTTTTGTGTTTGTGATTACTAAGGATTATTGTACTATAACTTGTTTTTGCTGTGTGTCATTGTCTGTCTGGTCTATGCATGTGTAATGAGTGGGGGGTAACTGCACCCCTATAGAATGACATCAAAAAGAAAGGGACTCACAGTTCACATGACAGAGTATAAATCTAATCCGCGGTAGCCAACCTGAGCCTGAGAAGGAGCCAGAATTTACCAAGGTACATTGCCAAAGAGCCACAGTAATATGTAATGCTTATATATGTATATGTATATGTGTGTGTGTGTGTGTGTGTGTGTGTGCACAAACATAATCATTATATAAGTTGATAATGTATATAGTTGACTATAATAATAACTTAAACTTTTACTTAGTGGGACTTCTGGCAATCTTTGCTTTCAACAATTCCCTTGAAGTTTGGTTTGTGTTCAGCTCACACACAGCAGTTCTCTTAAGTGGCTGTCTGTCAAAACGGATCAGTGCTTGGATTTCACATGTTTGAGTGTCGAGAAAACAGACTCACAAAGATAGGTCGAGGCAAACATCGAGATTAATTTTACGGCTGCACCTCTGATGTTGGGGTATTTATCGTTTGGTATAGATTTCCAGAAAGGAAATTTTCCAGTAAGGGTCCCCTCTGTCTTCTGAACAGATTTCAATCTGTCATCTTCCAAAAGTTTTTTGGATTTCAATCTGTCATCTTCTATTATTTCCATCTGGGATGTTGCTTCATCAGTGACTAAAGGGGGTGTCAGACAATCGGCTTCAGCACTAAAAGGGTCAATCAGAAATATGATTTGAGGTCTTTTCTGCTGCAAATCTTGGAATCTTTCCTCAAAACTGTCCTTAAGATCTTTAATCATGCTCGCATATCTAGTTGTGCTCCGTTTTAGGGGTTCTGCTGCATCTTTTTTTGATCTGACTTGAAGTTGTGACATTGAGGGAAAGTGTGTCAGCTCTCCCTCAAGCATTTGTCTGTGAAACAACTGCAGTTTGTTCATGAACGCAAATACGCCTTGCACTAGATCAGACAGCAACTGGAATTTTCCTTGTAAGTCCACGTTTAGTTTATCCAAATGCAGCAGCATGTCTGCAAGGAATGCCACGTCTAGAACCCATCCAGGATCTGTAAGCTTGGGTAGTATTCTGTGCTTCTCCTCCATAAACAAATTACTGGTTCCAGGAGCTCGAAAAAACGGGAAATAACTTTACCTCTCGAGAGCCATTGAACTGCGCAGGGAAATGGCAAATCAGCAGGGGAGTCGTCTTCATCCAGTTCTTCAATTAGATTTTGAAATTGTCTGTGATTGAGTGCATATGAGAGAATGAATTTCACAATGTGTAAGACAGGTTTCATGATGTGATCAAATTTGAGATTTGTAGATACCAGTTGCTCCCGATGAATAATACAGTGAAATGTCCAAAATTCGGGAAAGCTTGCGTCAGACGTACAAAGCCCTCTAATCCATTCGCAGATCCCCATAGGACAGAGCCCCATCCATTGCAATGGCAGTAAGCTTCTGTAAAGGCAAGTGACTTTTCACAACTACGAACATCAACACCTCCTTTAGATCTTGTCCATGAGTTCTGTCCTTTAGTGACACGATAGCGAAGAGTTCTTCCGTTACAACACAGTCGTCAGACACAGTGCGGACAAATACCGATAATAAGGTTTATCCTGTGTATGGCACGACTCATCCAAAGTGAGGCTCAAATACTCACACTGCTGAAGTTGCGAGTGCAGTTGCGATTTGATGTCACTGTTCAGGTCGGAGATTCTGCTTTCTGTTGTGTGGCGTGAAAGCTGCAGGCCAGAAATTTTCTTCTGTAGATTCTCATTCTCTGGCGACAGGATTGAAATCACATCAGTGAGGCATGTTTTTATAAGCTCTACTTCAGAGTAGGGCTTTTTCACACAGGCTATGTGCCAGGCCACGTATTAGGAGGCTAACGTTACAGTCTGCGATTGGTTGGCAGATCTGGTGAAGAACTGGGCTTCTACATCTGTTTATTTTTTCAAAGTTTTCAGTTTTAAAGTGTGGAGTTCAGAACCTTGTGGGAATTCTTGATCCATATGTGCACTGCTAGAAGCAAAATGACGCTGCAAGTTTGAAGATTTGAACTGAGAGATACACATCTGGTCTTACCATTATGTTCAATGAAAAGTACTTATTCTCCCACTCCTGTTGGAAGCCTCGATTTTCATCTGTGTATTTTATTTCCTGTTTGCACTGGCCTTCCATTGTTAGATGATGTAAGAGAAATTTTGATTAAAAATGTCCACACCAGCTAGTCACTGTGTGCTTTCTTCAAGGAGACACTGGTGTTGGCCAGGGGTTGCTGGACCCCTGGCTCTGCCCCACTCCACTCATTTTCCCAAGTCCTCATCCACCCCGCCTCTTCCCACCCCCGCCCCCCGAGTGAGCTGTGTCCTCCTGTGCATTGCAAAACAGCTGATCGCAGCAGGCAGGAGGCACAGGAAGGGAGGAGGAGGCGCTGCAGGAGGGAGGGGTGAGGCTGCACATGGCATCCTCATTCCTCTGCCCTTACCTCCCCCCCACAAGCCTTCTGAACACCATGAAACAGCTGATCGCGGTGGGTGGGAGGCGCTAGGGGAAGGAGGAGGAGGCACTGATCGCAGAGGCCACCGGCGGGCGGGAGGCACTGGAGGAGGGAGTGAGGGCTAATAGGGTTGCTGGTGGGTGCTGAGCACCCACCATTTTTCCCCAGAGTCAGATCCTAGCAGGAGCTGCATATTTTCTTCTGAAGAGTTGCATGTGGCTCCGGAGCCACAGGTTGGCCACCCCTGATCTAATCATTGATTGCCGGGAATAGTTTTATGAGTGTTGTAAATTTTCCTCTTCCCCTAACTTAATTTTGGATGATGCACTCCTAAATACGTGGCCGTTAAAAGGTTTTTCCAATCAATGAACCAGCTTCTAATCTCATTCATGATTTACATCAGTATGAGTAACTCCCTTGAAATCAATGGAGCTATACTGGTATAAAACTGGTTTAGGTCAGAGGAGAGTTAGGAATAAGGTTTAGAAACATTTGCCCTGCTGAAAATGACAAATGATATGAATTATTCAATCCTATTACAAAATTACTCTAGTAGTCTGGTCCTTACTTGTTTTTGTTTATGCATAGTACCAATAACAGTTATCAGACCAGCTGCCAAAGGGAATAGCAACTTCATTTATGAAGGTACAATATTGCCACTAAATTCACTATAGCTATGCACAGTTTTAATAAATACAGTCTTTTTTTTTTTGTTAAGAAGCTTCCTCCTCAGTGAGGGAAAAATACAACATTTGAAGTATAGGAAAATAAAAGCAATTTGTGATTGTTTTTATGCTGTTCAAATTGGTGGCAAAACCCTTAGCAAATTTAGCAGGCTGTTTTTGATACCATTACACCTGCAGTTTATCAGGTTTCTGGCAGAATATGTCTCCATAATTGATTCAAAACTGAGATTTCAAAAGTGTTGGTGTTGCAGGATGATATTGGAGTCTGAATTCTCTTCCCAGCTCTGCCAAAAGCTTTATTTGTAAGCTATAAAGCTATAAAATCCCTCTTAGTAGCTGTTCTCTAATTGCTCTACTTGTAAAGGGTTAAAAAGTCTCACTGCTATGCATAGGTAAAAGGAAGTGAGTGGGCACCTGGCCAAAAGAGCCAATTGGAAGGCTAGAACTTTTTAAAATGGAAAAGATTCCCCTTTTGTCTGTCTGTCTGTTCTCCCTGGGAGACGTGGACAGGGTAGCAGCCATGCTGTAAGACGCTTGGGCCAGGTATGAAAAAATGATCAGTATCATACCTAGAAACTACTCATTTAAAACCCCAGATATGTAAGTAGATCAGGAAATGTCTAGGAAGATGCGATTGGGTTTATCCTTTTTATTTTGTTATGGCTTGTGGATTCCTCTGTGCTAACCCCAGGTGCTTTTGTTTTGCTTGTAACCTTTAAGATGGACCTCAAGAGAGCTATTCTTGGTGCTTAATCCTTGTAGTTGCTCTTTTAAAATCTAGCATAGCCTGAGTTCCCAGATGTAGTTTCATTTTTTTTATTAATAAAATTTACCTTTTTAAAGAACAGAATTGGATTTTTGTGTCTTAAGGGGTTTGTGCACGTTGTTTAATTAGCTGGTGGCAACACCTAATTTCCCCCCCCTTTTTTTTGTTCTCAGGTCTTCCCTGGAGGGAGGGTGAAAGGGCTTGAGGGTACCCTACTGGAAGGAATTCCCAAGTGCGCCTTTCTGGGCTCTCAAAGGGGTTCTGCTCTTGGGTGGTAGCAGCATCTACCAATCCAAGGTCAGAGAAAAGCTGTAACCTTGGGAGTTTAATGCAAGCCTGGAGTGGCCAGCATTAATTTTTAAAATTCTTGTGGGCCACCACCTTCTGCACTCGAAGTGCCAGAGTGGGGAATTAGCTTTGACAGTAAGTCACTTATCCTCTCTACTACTAGTACTACTACATGCCAGAATAAAACAATGAAATATCTAATATGGTTTTGAGTACTATATTTAATATGACTATCTGGGACAGACCCAGTTTTTCATATGATATCTTGGTGTGCCAGGGACTTCTTTCAGGAAACATGAAATGTCCCAGGTTTTCATTTAATCTAATTTTTAATAACTACAAAATGTAATTCAAGACATACTGCTATATCAAGTAGAATTTGCTCTGTATTCACAAGGAACAGGTTGTTCAGTGGGACAGTGTTCAGTGTGGTGAACAGCATTGGGAGTGAAGAGAAAAATGGAATGAGTATACATGCTGTCCAAGTTGTTCTTTTGCTCAGAGTAATGTCAGTTGCACTTGTTCCGGGGTTCAAGACAAACTCATTAAATCAGTAAATTACTGGAAAAAATTTAACTGCTCCAAGCACTGTGTCACAGCAGTAGCATCAGCACATTTTTAAAAATAAGTATACATTTTATCTTGAATATGAATGTCAGTACAAAAGTATCCCTTTTTTATTTAGAAAATGTGGTAATTCTAACTATATTATCAGTCACCATAACCAGATATTGCCAATGATATTAGCCCACCAGTATCCTCTGCCTTTCGACATTCACCAGACTAGTCATTCCAATATTTCCATCTTTAACTGTCTCTTTCTTGGTTTCCTAGTTAGTATCTGACTAGTTTTAATGTTGCTGTAAAACAAACAAAAATTTCCTTTGCATACACTACCAAAATTGCCCCAAGGAACTGTCCACTAGAGAGTAAATATTAGCAGACACTGACAATGGAAATTAGGAAATCACTACTACTGCTATTTGCTATGAATTCTCTTCTGGAATATTTTTTGCTTTAATATTTACTACAATGTGGTTATGGTGACCCACATCTGTAATGCAGAATGGGGGTCTTTTAACAGCTGGTTCTCATTTTTTCAAGGTTTATTTTCCTGTACATATATTGAATTTGGATGGTGACTCATAGATAATATTGTCTTGTTATTGATATATTAGGTATCTACTTAAGCAGCATTTAAATATATATATTTATCATTTTTGCAAACATTCATGCTGGCTTGTAAATAGGATTCAGCTTTTTGTTATTTGTTATTTTTTGTTTCAGTGCTGGATAATTGCTAAATTCTTACACTTATTTTCAGTTTTGCCAATTAACCTTAGTAGTTAGCATAAATGTGTTTGTATTGGTTCTACTAAGTCATTACCAATTACTTTGGAACATTGAACATCTAACTGTGCTTGCTCTGGGGTACTAGCAATGAAACAGTAATTAACAGAGGTAGTTGCTGCTTTCCCTTGAAAACTAAAGTATATGATTATACTTCTTGGATAAACTAATAGACTTACATCAGTTCAATGTACTTAATAGAATCCTTGATACCAGGAAGACACCTTAGAGCCCTTAATATGATCTTTTCCTGTTACTTCAAAATTACAGACAATGAAAATAAAGCAAATTGAAGCTCATTAGATGTAATAAAAATAGTAATGGATCAAATCTCCTTAGAATCAAAGATTAATCTTAAATTATAATAAGTTTCTAATGAATGATAATTATAATTCCTCCATGGATCATTAAGTCTTTGCAGACTTTGATTAAGCCTCAGCACTCTTGTGAGGTAAACATGTTTTTATCCTCATTTTACAGATGGGAAAACTGAGATAAGAAGAGTTTAATTTTCCAAACTTGAGTGCTTAGTATGATTGGGGCCCAGATCCTCGAAGGTATTTTCCACAATGGAAATAAGGAGCCTAAATTCCTTTGAGGATCTGGGCCAGGGAGCTGCAAGGATCAGGCACCTCCAGATCAGGTTTCTTGTTCCCTGCAGTAACCATTAGATAAATTGAGCCAAATTCATCCAGGGATCATCCTTAATTCATTCCTGGTATACTTCCACTGGTTTTTGTGGGCTTACACAGGAGATGAATTTAACTCACTAAGTGAGTTTTGTTAAACAAAAATCTTGACTAAATCATACTAATTTCATTCTGCCCATTAAAAGTTCAACATTGCTAAAATAAGATTTATCTTATCTTTAATTGCATTTTGTATCTATAGTTTAACTACAGTAATTACTGTAGTTACTTATTGAGAGTGCAATAAATAACACATGCCTGATCATGCATTTTTATTTGGTTATATTGTCCATCATTTTCAAGCCTGGGAGCCTGCAGTTAAATTCTTAAATCCATATTTAAACTGCTAAACAAAGTGGCCTGATTTTCAGAAGTGTTGCCCACTCACTGCTCTTAGGAAACTCACATAAATGTACTCAGCAATACTCTATATGTTATATGATGCTCTTGTAACATCTGTGACATACATTTAGTCATTTGCTTGTCTTGTCTATTATTCTGTCTGCTTACAGGCTGTTGTTTTTCTACTGGTAATTTGTTTTATTTGCCTATGGGATGTTTCTCTTTCAACCTTACTAATAAGGGGTCAAATCCTGACAGCTGTGTAAAGTCTATTTATTCAACTTTGCACATGGGTATTAAGAAGTGTCAAGGGGAATATTTCCACAACCAATTCAGGTCTCCAGCAAAACTTCTCTGTGAAATCAGAGCTTCTATTAGGGCTGCAGTAACATCTGCAACACTTGTGGCCCCTGACACAGTGGTGTATTGGTCAAAAGAATCTATCACAGGTCTATTCCTCTACAGCTCCCTCAATCTGGCTCCATCTTCAAAAAGCTCCTGCATGGTGGTGTTGTGAGACCTACTACTGTAAGACCACTGTGCTGTGGTCATAAATGGAGCAAAATCCTCTTGTGGCCTAGGACACTCACCCTATGCAGTTGAACTTCACCAGTTTTTCTGCCTCTGATGCTTGCCACAACCCTTCTGTTGACTGCAGGGTTTAATTTACATGGTATAAATGGGAATTTGGTATGTCTGCTTCTATGAATTATGACTTGTCTTAATGTCAAATGGAACTATTCATGCCAAAATGACAATGACAGTGATATACACCCTTTTATTGTTATATAAACATGAACTGTGCAGTTTTATATTTTTAATGGTTAGGAAATACATTTTTTTTAAATAATGATAATTACCAAAATTACCACAGGTAATACATGTATATTAATGAATACTGATTTGATTAAATTGTTTTGTGTGCAGAACGAAATATTTTCATATAAACCAAAACCAGAATTACTTAATACTTACTTCCTTTCTATTCAGCATGCCTCATGAGCATGTTTAGCCATTCTGTCAGAACTCAATATTTTCTTTTATATGTGATCTCTCTGTAAAGAATTTTACTACTATGGTCTATAAATTCAAGGTCATAAAAATGTAATCTTCCCTGTTATTATGCTACCCTTGTCATGAGGCGGTAGGATCTGCAATCTAGAATAGATATAGAAAAGATTTAGAAATTACCCTATAATAGTTTAGGAGCATGAAAACTCATGTTAATTCAGTTTTAAAGGAGCCTCATTGGAAGGATTTTATTGTGGTTACAGCATTGGACTGGGACTGTATTCAATTCCTAGCTCTGACAGAGACTTCCTGTGTGACTTTGGGCAAGTCACCTCATCTCCCCATCCCGATTTCACAGATAATAATAGTCCCCTGCTTCACAGAGGTGGTGTGAAGATAAATTCATTAATGTTTGTGGGATGCTCAGATACTACTGGGACAGGAAACATATAAATAGAGAAATAGATACAAATATATGCATATGACTATAATATATTGCATGCACATTTCCATGGATTACCTGGTAAGCAATGGACCAAATTCTACTCTCCATCACCTACCTTCAACCCCAGAATTTGTCCTACTTTCTGTGGTAAGGTCACATTGTATTGGAAGAAACTTAGTATCCTTCAGTAACCTCAGCGGAACTTATACACCATCGGGGACCTGCTTATGTTCTGGGGTATTCCCCTATCCAGATCCTTCCCGTGTCAGAGCCCAGCCACCTCATCCCTTCCTCTCACAAGTAGGGACAGAGAATGATTGCAAGCTACCAAAGAAGAGCTTCTATATGCATACAACTACTTTCACATATTTCAGTCACTTCCATCTTAAAAAAAACCTACCCTTGGCTCCACTTGCCTCTCCAAGATTGAATATGCTGTTTACAATCACTGTCTGGAGTTCTGCTGCTCCCATTCTTTCTTTGGCCTCTTTAATCTGGCTTTCATCCCTTGCACTCAACTGAATCTGCTCTTGCCAAAGTCTCTAATGAGCTCTTAACAAAATCTCAGAACCAGTACTCCATCCTCATCCTCCTTGACCTATCTACCACCTTCTACACAGTTGGCCATGCTCCTGTTCTTGAAATCTTCTCTTCCCTTGGCTTCTGTGGCTCTGTCTTCTGCTGGTTCTCCTCTTACCTTTCTAATCACTCCTTCAATGTGGCCTTTGGAGGTTTCTCCTCACCCCCCAACTGTGGGGGCTTTCACTGGGCTCTGTCCTTCATTTCCATCTTTTCTCCCTCTACGTCTTCTCTCTGGGTAATCTCACCCACTAACAGAAAGTCAAGTACCATTTCTATGCTGATTCTTCACAGATCTACCTCTTTACTCTAGACCTGTCTCCTCTTATCCAAACTAAAATCTCAGCCTGTCTCTCTGACATTTCCTCATGGATGTTTAGATGTCAGCTGAAACAGAACTCTTAATCTTTCCCTCAAACCCTCACCTCTACCTCCTTTCTTGATCACTGTGGACAACACGACCATCCTGCTTGGCCCATAACCTGGGTACCATTTTCAACTCAGCCCTCTCTCTGTAGGACCTCATATCCAGGCAATGTTAAAATCTTGCATAATCCTTCCACATAATGTATCTAAGATACAACCTTTCTTATCCATCCATAAAGCTAAAACTCTTGTTCAGGCTCTTACCATCTCATGTTTCAATTGCTGCAACGTTCTCCTCTCTGGGCTTGACAAATGCAATCTAACTCCACTCATATCCATTTAGAATGCTGCTGCAAAGATTATATTCCTAGCTTGTCACTTTGACCTTGTCACCCCTCTTTTTGCATCCCTCCACTGCCTTCCCCTCCTCTTTCACATCAAACATAAGCTTCTTGTCTTCACTTTCAAGGCCCTTCACCGCCTTTACCTATTCTACCTATCCTCTTTCATTCAGTATCGAATGATTGACTCCCACCTCTGATCAGTCCATGATGCCAGCATCCCTCACCCACTTGTTAAGTTTGTAAACAAGCATCTTCATACTTTCGCCCATGCTGCTGCTTGTAAGCATCCACAAAACTCTCATCTTCCTTCAAATCCCTCCTTAAAACTCTCTTTTGGTGTGATGCCTTAAAACTCTCTTTTGGTAGGCTGCTGGTGTGCTGAGACCACAGCCTATCATGCTAACCAATATTATCTCATTGTTTCCCTGTACTTACCCATCTCTCTGTAGCTATCTCTCGTCTCTTATCTTATACTTTGATTGCAAGCTCTTTGGGGCAGAGACACATGATGATAAAAGCATGATTGCATAAGAGCATGAGAATAAAGAATAAAATAATAATAACTAATCAATCTGTGCTGTTTTATAGATTTGGGCAGAAAAATGTGACAACTGAAGACAACTAAAACCTAATTCTGAGAGGTGTGGGCTCCCATTACCTATAAAAGAAGTTATGGATGCTCATTATCTCTTCATATCAGGTCTTTGGTGAGTTAAAGGAAAATTAGCAGTCAGTAACTGTCGGATCCTACAACCCCTGAAGTAAAAAACTAGTCAGTCCTATGAACAATCATACCATACTATGTAGGACACAACTGCTACAATGAGCCAATTGTAAATGAGAGACAGAGGAAGACAACTAACAATGAAAGAGTTTTGAATAATGTCATAACATGAACTCCTTATCTGAACTTTCTGTATTCCTGACAGTTCTTGTGAATCAAGTGAAAAATGATGCGATGGAGGAATTGGTCTGAACACTGAAAAAAACTATTGAAAGAGGCCTAAGTTCAGAACACCATGGTGTTGTGGTTAAATGTAAAACCATATTAAACATTTTTGGAAGGGTTATATTCTCCCATGAATTACTACAACTGTCGCAATGTGAATATGAAGAGGAATAGATTTTCTTCTTCAGTAGGTTTTGTTCCTTATAGCCTGGAAAAAAGTTAAATAAGCTCTGTGCAATATATATATATTATATATATAGCCTCTTTTTAATTTTGATTGTCATAGGGGGAAAAAACTTGACAAGTTTAACCTAATTCAGGGTTAAGTCAGGTTCCTTTGTCTTTGTCCTGCTTGCTACCACTGGTTGCTTTTTGTATTTGGACACCAAGCACAACTAATTCCTCTGTTTAAAGCAAAGCGCCACCCTGCCTTCTGGGCAAAAAAGTAGGTGTTATAAGCAGTGACATTAAAGGAGTAACAGCAATTCCTTCTTTAGCATAAGTATAAAGACCACATACTAGCATGGGTCTGAATTGTTATGAAGTGCTGTTTTTGTTAGTGTTGAAGGGATTTACGTTTGTACATCTTAATGTTCTGTAGGCTTTTTGCAACAGGTTAAAATTTTTGTATCTTGCAGTCTGAGGTACAGTAGGGCAGTACAGTGAACATAAACAGGAACACCTATACGGCTAACAAATAAGCTTTTTTTGTGTTTCTCCATATTGTTGATACATTTTTTAAAATTTCTGTAAAAGGAGATGCTTTAGCTTATCACAGCCAAGTAAATTAATATTTTAAGGCATCTTCCCCACTACACTGGTAGAGAGAGAGAGAGATATTTTTAAATAAAGCTGTCTAGAATTGAAAGACATGGTTGCTAGGTAGCCACTGTCATGATAGCTGAAAGTACCAATCAGGCATACAGAGGTGAGTCTCTCATAATAGAAGAGATCCATTTTTCATTCTCCTTGAAAATGAGTCTTTTATAGACAGATGACAAGATCACAAACTCAGTAGGAATAAGTCTGCAGAACAAATACACTGGGTTTTAATACTTCTCTTAAGAGGCAGAAGACTTTGAAGAGGTTTTTTTGGGAAGTGGTTTGGATGATGGAGGGATGACTGTTTCCACTTCAGTTATGGAGGAAAAAAGTTTTCAGCAAAAAAATGTAAGGTTTGACAGATCTGCAGTACTAACCAACAAAGCAAGAATAAAATATGAAAATGCAAATTGGATTACTCTTGCTTAAATACATATGGAACTGATGTCTGCTCTGTGGCCCAGTGGCCATTTATGGCTAGGGCAGTGGTTCCCAAACTTTAACAACCTGTGAACCCCTTTCACTAAAATGTCAAGTCTTATGCATCCCCTCCTAAAAATGAATATTTCCAGGGATTTTCTCATTTACCTGAGTATAAATTATAAAAGCAGTGATCTTGGAAATATAACATTTGTTTTTATGACATGCTTATTACACACTATTTATTACTAATTATGATTTATCATGGCAGTATTTTTATTACATTATGAAAATGGCAACACTCTCTTTCAAGATCTCACTTTCGTAGCTTGTATCACTGTGAATAAGCCAGTTATAAGACAAGGCTCCTATGTTTCATCAAGGAGTATCAGATGTGAAACAGCATGAAGGTATTTAAGAAGCCAACTCAAAGAGTTCCTCCTACACAAGCATTCCGGTCTTGAGCAGTCCAGGCAAACAGCGCACGTTACAACAAAGCTTAAGCTTGTTCTTCATAATAATTTTAAAAAGAATACTAGCTACCTATTTAATTTTAAAAACAGCAAAAAATATCCATCTCCTTTTCCATTTCTGATAAGGAGTCTTGAAGTTTAAATCTCCTCTTATGCTTGCTTTGATCTGCTTAGCTCTTGGAAGTTCAGGGGTTCCGAGCTGCTGGCCCCGTGTTGCCCAGGATTCCTAGGGACAGCTCTGTCCGCCATTAGGGAATTTTTTCCCCGAGAACCCCCTGTAACATTTCGCGAATTCCCAGGGGTTCGCGAACCCCAGTTTGGGAACCATTCGGCTAGGGTGGCAGCAGTAACATGGCAAGATGGGAGCAACCATGAGGCAAAGAGAAAGTGGTGCAGACTGCACTGAGAGCTGGCGAGCCAGGCCTGGACAGACTGTGACTGGCAGACATTGCTACCAGATTCAGATCTATGCAGCAGTTGTGGGAAGCAGCGGGGCCTTGCAGCTAGAAGACTGAGCAGAGAGAAGCAGGAAGGGAACTCTTGGGAACACAGAGCCAGTGGCCAGAGGTAGAGGCTATAGGGCCTAGAAGCTCAAGCACTTTCAGTGCTTGTCTCTGAGTCACAGTGCACTTGGTGCACTGCTGAATAGCTGAAGAGGTTTGGTGTGCATCAGCACTGCAGCAGTTTATAGTTACATAATTTTTAAAATACCTGTCTCTTAAAGGTATTTTTTTAGGAGGCTCAGTAATGACCAACTCCATGATAGTTAACTATTCACAAATTCAGAAGCCTTGAAGTCAAATCCTGCTGACCAGGCTATCTTAATTTTTCTGTTTAGCAAATATTGAATGGGATTTGTTAAAACAATTACTATGTTTGGATTTTTTTTAAGTGCAAGATTTTATGACCACTAATGCCATTTATAATTAGGAGAATTTAGGTAATGACAATGATATTAATATCTCATGCTTCTTGGTATAAACTGGTTGTATCTGAAGTCTGGAAGGAATTGTTTTCTGATGTGCAGCATTATATGTATTATACTGGGTTTCCCCACTTCTTCCTGAAGCAGCAGGCAATTGCTGGATGCAGAGCACCAAAGAGCATGAGAGTTCCACAGCTGATATAGTTATAAGCCCTACCTCAGAAATTTTAGCTTGCATTTCAGATAAACAAATCAACATGTTGGTTCTGATTTCAGAGGCTGACCGGGGAAATCTAATGCCAACTTTTCAGAAGGAGAGGCCCAAGGTCAATTTAGCCACCTGACTAGCTGTTTGTATACAAACATGAGATTTGTAATGCAACTCTGTAAGTAGATCTTGGCTTTTTCTTTTTGCAGATTTGGCATTTGATGATGAAAGTTCCATTAGGCTGCATTAAGTGCCTTACAAGTAAATAAGAGATGAAGAGCTCTGTGTAGCTCGAAAACTTCTCACCCACAGAAGTTGTTCCAGTGAAACACCTTGTCTCTCTTACAAGTAAGTAAGAAGGAGTTAAAAGGTAGGTGAAATTTAAGGGGGGGGGCAGTGTAAGGCAGTTCATAGAAGTAACATGTTCCTTCTTTATATTCTGCATTTTGGATACCATGTCATCACAAGCTCCCTGTAAATCAAGAATTACAGTAGTGTAATCCATGTAACACTGATAATTCCAGTGGCCCTACCAGCCCCACCCCCACCTTTCCCAAGATCACCAAGTGGGCTGGAACCCTCCATAGAATTTCTGGGGGTTAGTGCAATTGAAGACGGGCCAGTATCCTCCAGAAAAGAGAGACTTAGCAGCAGTAGCAGTGGCTGTCAGCAGGGCTGGGAAAAGGGAGCTCAATGAACATTGATCACCACACTTCATGGAACCATGACTTTGGGGGCACTGTGGGATAGACAGGAGCTCAAAGATCTCTGAGATAAGAGCCAGATTTGAAAGATAGAAGTTGTTGCTGAATCTATTGGGCAAAACTAACTGAATACCAGTCAAACATGTGGCTCTGTCACATGGAAGCCTCTGATCTTAACACAGCATAAGAACAATAATTTATATAAAGACCTTTAAATGTTCAAAGCATTATAGGAACATTGACTAAGTAACGCTCACTACACCCATGCAAAAAATTATCATCTTTATGTTATAGGTGGGAATATAAGGCAGAGAGATAAAAGTGTCTTGTGTAAGGCCAAACAGCAAGTCAGTAGCAGAACTGGTGTTAAAAATCAGGAGTTCTTGACTCCTAACTCTGTGCTCATCCCTGAAAACTACCCTGCCTACATGAAATGGAAACTGGTATGTAATATTGCACAATATTGTCTCTGATTTTGTCAACTCCCAACACCAAAGCTGACTTTCTATGTGCCAATTTCATACACAAAGTTTAAAGGAAATGTTAACATGTATCTGTTTAATTTGGGTTGCTCAGCAATAATAAATAAAAGCTTTTGATTATCTCATGAGGAAGCTCTTTCTTTGTTTGCTCAGATTAGAATAAATGATTACTGTACAGGCAGTCACGATACAAATACTGAGAAACCTGTTTTAGTCTCCAGTCCAGCCAAGTACTTAAGCACATGCTTAGCTTTAAGCACATGATTAGTCCCATTGAAGTTTAATACTAGTGGCTTCCCAATATTATTTGCCTAAGGTTTTAATTAAAGGTAGCACAAAATTGCACTGGAAATCTTAGTGGTTCTCCAGTGACCAACTTAGGCCCTGTCCACATTGCCAAAACCACTGATTTCTTTCTTCTTACCTTCTTTACCAATCTAGCTCAGTATTAAAAGTCTAATTCTGAGAGGTGCAGATAACCCATAATTCTTACCGAATTCAATGGGAATTAGAGGTACTCAGCATCTGTCAGGATCAAGCCATCATCTCCTATTCATTATCACTGTGGTATCTGAGCACCTTTCCTATGGAACACAAGAAAGATCATTTTAAATTGACAATGAAATCTGCCTGAAGCATGGTGGGTCACCAGTAATTTTCACTTGTTGTGGAACTGTTGTTGGATAGTGTCACATCTACAATTCTGCAAAGTATAATACCTGGGGAAGTAGCAAATAGGTGCTGATAACTGAAGTATGGTGCCTTTATGTTCTTCGCATGAATCACAAGTTATCATGATCTCTTCTACATCCACCATACAAAACTATCAGAATCATATCCCCCAGCATCGAACTGCAGTCGTCATCAACATTTTGCAAGAGGTTCCACGTCTATCATGTACTCAGGCCAACAGGCTGTCATAGATGATATAGTGATACTCAATGATAAATTAATCCCATTCAGAAAGTATTATAAGGGAAGTCTCTTTATGATAATCAAAAAGCCCCTCTTCAGATCACTTTCAATCTGACTGTTAATCTTCATAAATTTCTTTGAATAAGCCTGATATTGCCTGACACAGAATCATGAAGACCTTTCTCAAACAGATTGGGCAAAGTGAAGAAGCATCATGCAATCTGACAGCAGGCTCAGTGACAAATAGCACATTTTGTATTGACTTGTTAACAGTGCTGAATCTCTGCTGAATTGAATCTCAAGTGATAATTGTTAGGCAAGCACAGAGCATATTCATTTTAAGTAGAAGTCTATATGCTTCAACTAAGAAGGAAGAAGTGTTATGAATATTTTGATTTTTCTTTGCCTTTAAAAATAACTAGAAAATATTTTAACAGCAACATTTTTGATTGTGGCTCCTTACAGATGACCAGTGCAATTTCTTCAGAATTAGTTAATGAGAGTAACAGAAACTATACACAATATGACAATTGTTGTACTGGTTAAGATTAAAAAGTATAACACTTGTTAGCCCACATGCATCAGGACATAAGCACTAAAGGCCAGATCCAGAGTCCATTGATGTTAACAGAAACTCTCCCAGGGGACTGGCTCTAGCTACCTGGGGGGGTAAAAATCACTTTTTTGCCACAATCAGGGCCTCCCACAGCAGCTAGCGTTGCACTAGAATAATGAAACAGTCATCCAAAGTGGAAGGCTTGTGATGGTAGGAGGCAGAAATTTCAGTAGCTGGACGGAGGATAGAGAACTTGCCCCCGCAAGAGATAAGAAAAACCACTGACCTCACCATGTTCAGAAGTAAATGCAATACTCTTCTCTAAATGCAAAACTCATCTGTGTCCAATTCTGGTGCCAACAATGCAAGAAGGATGTTGATAAATTGGAGAGGGTTCAGAGAAGAGCCACACAAATGACTAAAGGACTAGAAAACATGCCTTATAGTGATATGCTAAGTGGAGTGAGCTCCTTGAGTCTAACAAAGAGAAGGCCAAGGGGTGACTTGAGTACAATCTCTATGTACCTGCATGGGGAACGAATATTTGATTATGGGCTCTTCACTCTAGCAGAGAAAGGAATAACCCAGTCCAGTAACTGGAAGTTTAAGGTAGACAATTTTAAAATAAAGAGTGGATGTTTTTCCAATGTTTTTCTGGAGCACCCACGGGAAAAAAATTGTGGGTGCTCAGCAGTCACTGGCAGCCCCCCTACCAAAACCTCCCCCTCTCCCCAGTGCCTCCTGCCTGCCAGTGGGCCCTGCAGATCAGCGCCTCCCTCTCCCTCCTACAGCCTACTGCAGATCAGCTGTTTCATGGCATGAGGAGGCGCTGGGGGGAATGGGGGAGGAGCAAGGGCGCAGCACTTGGGAGAGGGGGTGGAACTGGGTGAGGCAGGGGCGGGAAGGGGTGGGGGCAGAGCAGGGGTGGGAAGAAGCAAGGTGGGGGCGGGGCCTGGGCGGAGCACCCCCCAGCAGGTTAGAAACTTGGTGCCAATGTAACACATCTGCTTTAGGAATTATTTTGGGGAAGGTCTATGGCCTATGTTATACAAGAGGTCAGACTAGATCAGGGGTCACAAACACGCGGCCCAGGGGCCGCATGCAGCCCGCGGGGTTATTTTCTGCGGCCCGCAAGCCCCTCGCAGCCCCCCCGCCCTCCACAAGTGTTTACCTAGAGCGGCTCCAGCCGGACGTGCACCAGGGGCAGGGCAGGCTCCCTGCCTGCCTGCCCTGCCCGGCGCCACTCCAGGAAGAGAAGGAGGGGGCAGAGGGGCTGTGTGTTGCTGTTGCTTCAGTCAGCGCCCCCAGTAGCTCCCATTGGCCGGGAACGGGGAACTGCGGCCAATGGGAGCTGCTGGGGGCGGTGCCTGAAGCAACAGAAGCAACAGAAACACACAGCCCCTCCACCCCCCCTTCCCCACGTTCCATCCTCTTCCCAGAGCAGCGTGGGGGCAGGGCAGACAGGCAGGCAGGGAGCCTGCCCTGCCCCCGGTACGCACCAGGACAGATCCTGCCCCCCAAACCCTTCCTGCAGCCGAATCCTCTGCCGCACCCTGCACCCCGAACTCCTCCTGCAGCTGAACCCCCTGCTGCACCCTGCACCCATGCCCTGAACCCTCTGCCTCATCCCGCACCCCTCCTGCATCCCAACCCACAGCCCTGAGCCCCATGCCACACCCCTCCTGCACCCCGACCTCCTGCCGTACCCCGCACCCCTCCTGCACCCTGACCCCCTGCCCTGAGCCCCCTGCCACACCCTGCACCCCAACCCACTGCCCTGAGCCCCTTGCCGCACCCCGCACTCATCTTGCACCCCAACCTACTGCCCTGAGCCCCCTGCCACACCCTGTACCCCTGCTCTACCCCTCACCCCTCCTGCACCCCACACCCCAACTCCCTGCCCTGTGCCCCCGCCACACCCCACACCCCTCCTGCGCCCCCTGGGGACAAGAGGGGGCAGAGTTGGGGTGGGGATATCAGGGAAGGGGTTGGAATGGGGGCAGGGAAGGGGTGGGAAGAGGCGGGTCAGGGCCGGGGCCTCATGGAAGGGATGGAGTGGGGGCCGGGCCGAGTGCGGCGCGGGGGGGGTGTCAGTTAATGCGGCTCTCAGGCCAATGTACTAGTCCTCATGTGGCCCTTGTGGTCATTTGAGTTTGAGATCCCTGGACTAGATGATCACAGTGCTCCCTTCTGGTTTTGGACCCTGTGAAAATCTAAGAGTCTTTGAGTAAGTTTTCCATACAAGGAGCTCACAAACAAATGAGAGAGAGAGAGAAAAGAAAAAGAAAAGTAACAAAAAATTTATTCCTACCCGTTGGGAAGGAAAAGAGAGAGAGAGAGACATTCTTAGGCTAGGTCTACACTCGGGGGGAAAGGTGTCGACCTAAGATATGCAACTTCAGCTACGCAAATAGCGTAGCTGAAGTCGGCGTATCTTAGGTCGGTTTACCTGGTGTGAGGACGGCGGCGAGTCGACCGCTGCCGCTCCCCAGTCGACTCCGCTTCCGCCTCTTGCCGCAGTGGAATTCCGGAGTCGATGGCAGAGCGATTGGGGATCGATTTTATTGTGTCTACACTAGACGCGATAAAATCGATCCCTGATAGATCGATCACTACCCGCCGATCCGGCAGGTAGTGTAGTCATACCCTTACTGATATCTGTAGGTGCTCAGATATAATGGTGTCGGTAGCTGTATAAGAACCGAGATAGAGAATGTTTTTGCATAATTGTCCATTTTGGTTTTTTTTAAACAGTCTGAACTGTTTTCCTCCATCTAATCCCATATTGGAGCCTGTCTCTCTGGCATTGCCTCATCGATGTCTGATCATGAATTTAAACTTAATATAGCTAAAACTGAACTGAGTACGTTTCCTATTAAGCCCTCCCAACTCCCGCCATTTTCTGTCAACATTGAAACCACAACATCAGACCTGTAATCCAAGGGTCATCTTTTCCTCACTCCACTCATCTAGGTCATCTCCTAAAGCGGCTAATAACTTGCCACTATTTCCTACAAACATTTCTCAGATACAACCTTTTTGTTCTGTCTACACAGCAAAACAGGAAAGCAACAAATAAAGAATAAGGAATAGAGACTAGGAATAATGCACTTCTGATGTGAATTCTTGGATGAATAATAAGGCTGCGATTTTGTCAGGGAGGTCATGGATTCTGTCACTTTCTGTGATTTTTGCAGTGGCCGGTGCACCTGGCTAAGGGGCAGCTCAGGCAGCCCCTGCGCTAGTTGCACCAGCCGCTGCTGGGGCAGTGTCGGGCCACCTAGCCCCCCCGCAGCAGAGTTTGGGTGTGGGAGGGGGCAGGGGGTTGGGGCATGGGACAGGGTGAGGCGGGCTTTGAGCGGCGCTTACCTGGGGGGTTCCCCGGAAGCTGCGACATCCCCCTCGCTCAGCTCCTAGGCTGAGGCATGGCCAGAGAGCTCTGTGTGCTGCCTCCACCTGCAGGCACCGCCCTGGCAGCTCCCGTTAGCTGCAGTTCCCAGCCAATGGGCACTGCGAAGCCAGCATTCTGGGCAGTAGCAGCGCACAGCACTGCCTGGCCACGCCTCCACCTAGTAGCTGAGTGAGGAGGATGTCACCTCTTCTGGGGAGCCCCCCAGGTCTGTCTACCGGCTCCGCCGCCCCCCGCCCCAGTAACAGCAGGGGTCCTGGGCCGCACGCCGCCACCTGCCCCACTCCCTAGCACCCAGGCTGCCCTCCCCCAGCACCCACGGCACCCCCGAGAAGCCCCCCCCCCCAAATTTTAATCAGGGATATATAGTAAAACTCATGGACAACTCATGGGCCGTTAATTTTTGTTTACTGCCAGTGATCTGTCATGACTTTTACGAAAAATACCTGTGACTAAAACGTAGCCTTAATAATAAGTGGTGCTAAAATCCATGCAAACTTGAAATTCACAGCCCTTTTTACAAGTGGCTGTCTGAATACATGCAAGTAATTAATGTTATAACCCTTCAAATAATATCAAGCTAAATTTTCTGCTTTTATTCATAAAAATTTTCATGCATGCCTTTTAATATTAGTTAACCAGTTCTAGTGGTGACTATGTAACACAGATGCAACAGAGCAGGAGGAGCCTTTGAGGGGAATCACAGACATGCCAAACAGTATTCATTCTAGGAAAGAATATATCAAATAAATTGCATTAAAATCACAGAACATGAATAAGCACTGTGCAAGTCTTATATGACAACCAAAAAAAAAAAAAAATATGGGAAGGGCAGAAAAATATGCAGCTCTCAGAATACTACTATAGACATATAACACTTGAGCAGGAAACAAATACTGAAGTGAGTCATAGCAGTGGGCCTGTGTGTGCTTTTCAATAATAGGGAAACTCAAAGCAAACAAAAAGAACAGGAGTACTTGTGACACCTTAGAGACTAACAAATTTATTAGAGCATAAGCTTTCGTGGGCTACAGTCCGTAAGTGGCTGCGTAGGGCACCCAGAAATTTAGGGCACCGCTGGGTCTTAGTGTCCACCCTCCCTGCCTCTTCCTATCCCTGTTCTGACCCTTCCTGCAGGCTCCCTCAGCTAGATCCTACAGCAGGGATCTCAAACTCAAATGACCACGAGGGCCACATGAGGACTAGTACATTGGCCCGAGGGCCACATTAACTGACATCTCCCCCCCGCCGCCCTCAGCCCGGCCCCCACTCCACCCCTTCCATGAGGCCCCGCCTCTTCCCACCCCTTCCCTGCCCCCATTCCAACCCCTTCCCTGTAATCTCCACCCCAACTCTGCCCCCCTCCTGCCCCGGGGGGCGCAGGAGGGGTGTGGGGTGTGGCGGGGGCTCAGGGCAGGGAATTGGGGTGTGTGGTGCAGGAGGGTGAGGGGTACAGCAGGGGTGCAGGATGCGGCAGGGGGCTCAGGGCAGGGGTTTGGGGTGCAAGAGGAGTGCAGGGTGCGGCAGGGGGCTCAGGGTAGGGGGTCAGGGTGCAGGAGGGGTGCAGGGTACGGCAGGGGGTCGGGGTGCAGGAGGGGTGTGGCATGGGGCTCAGGGCTGTGGGTTGGGATGCAGGAGGGGTGTGGGGTGAGGCAGGGGGTTCAGGGCAGGAGTTCGGGGTGCAGGGTGCGGCAGGGGGTTCGGCTGCAGGAAAGGTTTGGGGGGCAGGATCTGGCCTGGCGCGTACTGGGGGCAGGGCAGGCTCCCTGCCTGCCTGCCTGCCCTGCCCCCACGCTGCTCCGGGAAGAGGCTGGAATGTGGGGAAGGGAGGGCGGAGGGGCTGTGTGTTTCTGTTGCTTCAGGCACTGCCCCCAGCAGCTCCCATTGGCCGCGGTTCCCCATTTCCGGCCAATGGGAGCTACTGGGGGCGCTGACTGAAGCAACAGCAACACACAGCCCCTCTGCCCCCCCTTCTCTTCCCGGAGTGGCGCCGGACAGGGCAGGCAGGCAGGGAGCCTGCCCTGCCCCTGGTGCACGTCCGGCCGGAACCGCTCTAGGTAAACACTGGGGGAGGGCGGGGAGGCTGCGAGGGGCTTGCGGGCCGCAGAAAATAACCCCGTGGGCCGCATGCGGCCCCTGGGCCAAGCGTTTGAGACCCCTGTCCTACAGCCTAGTGAGTCTTCTATTGGAGGGGATCTAGTTAAAAGTGAAAAAGCCTTCCAGCCTGCCAGACTCTATTAACACAACACTGAAACTGTTACAGAGCCATTCAAGTGGTAATGAAGCCATTTAACAGGCATTTGCCAACCCCCAGGTATATACTGTCAGTTTCTGAATTTACTGACAAAAACAGGTGTGCATTACTGTAATATTTACTCAGAACATGTTAGTCTACAGGACCTTAGTTTAAAATTTGCTTTAAAAATATTTCATTAGAAGATTGCTAAAGATTGTAAAATCACATCTCTAAAAAATCCTTGCATAGATTTTTAGATACACAATCTGACTATTCATCTTTAGCCTTAAATGCTTGGATCTTGAAACATATAGTTTTTTTAAATAAATCCTTCAAAAGACCACCCTTATCTAAAATACACATTTTAATTTTAATTACTATAGTACAAAAAAACTTGCTTCCAAAGTCTTCCTGTCCTTTCAGCCCATCCCTTTCTCCCTTCATTCCCTGTTGAAGAGAGCCCTTAAAGGGACAACGCCCGGTTCCTTCCAGATAGTTTCCCTTTCTTTACTTCTATTTGATTAACTAGTTTTAAGAGAACCCTCCAGCAAAATCAGTACCTTAGTAAGATATAAAGCCTTTGTTATGCCTAAAATCTTTGGAAACATATTTTTTAAAGCTGGTGGAATTTCATAAACATGTCTATTGTTATGGAGATCACACAAAGTAAATTAGTGTTCCCTTTTTCTAAAAGCAATGAATATTGTTATGAACACACTAAACCTCTGTGACTGATTAATTTAAAATGATGTCTTTGTTTCAGTGAGTTAAATATGTAGTCATCTGGAATGATTACTTTATGAAGGCTTAAGAGTACATTTAAAATATAAAAATCAGCTTAGAAATACTGATTAAGAAAATGTAAAACAGAGAAGAGCTGCATCATGTATTCCATAATATTTAATGTTGTATTCAACAGGACAGCTGACTTACCCTTACTTTACAAAGTTTTTGCAAATAAATCTCTGACAAATTTCAGGGTATATCAAAATACCTATGACATTTTTTATTCCCAAGTTTAGTGCTTTTAATTAGGTACCTTCTGCATGTCCAGTCTTCACCATCTGGCATGCAGTGGAAAACATGCTCCATTTTCTTTTGAAAAAAACACTCTTCTGCAATTTCTTTCATGTCATTTGCTTCATTTGGGGTCAGGGATTTGGCTGGAAGGAGATAAGCAGGGATTGGGGAGGGAAGAGAGGAGGGAGACAGTGGGGAGGGGCAGGGCTTGGGCAGAGTAGGGGTGGGGCCTGAGGCGGAGCAAGAGTGGAGTATGGGCAGGGCCACAGGCAGAAGAGGTGGGCTGGGGAGCTAGCCTCCCGAGCGGCATCTTCACCCACTGCCCATGACAGCAGGTAAAAGCAGGTTGGCTTCTGCACACCCAGTGCACACTGCAGTCTCCGTAGGCAGGGGCCATATTCACAGAGCCGAATGCGCCGGCGCTGCGTATTCTGTGTGAGGGAGAGGGTATGGGGGTCTCTGCGGGGAACTGTGACTCTCCACTACTGTGAGGCAGGCCGGGCGGCTTGGTATCCTTTGCTGCCTCGTCCCTCCTCACCCAGGGCTGCCAGCCCAGGCTGCCGTCAGGCATAGGGGCACCAGTTTAATAATACTGCATAGGGCCCCATAAGTCATACCCACCAGAATAAGAACACCCATAATGAACCAGACCTATACTGGGCATAGTTATGCAACTAATATTGAAACTGAGAAGCAAATGCAGAACTGAGTCACTATGCTTGAGCAGGCTGATGTTGTCCCCTCCCCAAAGGGATGTACATATAGTGACAACAGACATTCTACATAGAATATTTAAGAGTAAAAATGTGTGTAGGTGCCTCAGCCATTGGTGGCAGTCCCTGTCAATTCTGCATAGTCCACTAACTAACGTGAATGTCTGATATTTGCTCCCCCTCCCAAATGGCTGACTTGTTCTGGAGTTTGTGCCCTGAATTCTGAATACCTCTCGCTACAGCTTTTCTCTGATGCAGCAGTTTGGTGATGAGGTTTATTCTTAGTTTTGCCTAAATTGCTGTGGCTTTATGGTGTGCAGTTTAGTGATACATTCTTCTTTCTAAATATGATGCTCAAAAGTAGCTCCAATAACCAGGGTCCTTTCTTTTCTTTCTACAGGAATAACTCCAGTAGAGTTGAAGTTGAATATATGCTACATGATGAGCAACTCTAACAACAACACGTTTCTAGAGTTAGAGGTCATCAAAGCCTCTTTTTCAAATACAGCAAAATTTTTAAAAGACTAAGATTAAGATTGCCTAGGCAGTTCTGTCACATTTTGGACAATATATACATACCCATAAGAGCAGATTCTAGTCTCAGCTAGATTCCTTTGACTTTGGTAGAGTTACTCCAGTTACTGTTGTAACTGAGATCAGAACCTGGCCGATAATGTTTATTGTACTAACATTTGGAAGTCTGCCTCTGGTTTAATTGTGTTTCTTACTCTTTTACCAATTTCTTTTACTTTCCCTAATGTGCTGAGAGATGTTGCATTTCATGAAATAAACTTGGCTCATATTATTTCAGTAGCAGGAGACAGTTTTCAGCAAAATCTCCTATAATTTCCCTATGAAACATCCTTTCAGCAATCTGTGACTACAGAGCTTAGATGTATGGGCCAGATTTTCAAAACTGCTCTGCATACTCAGGGCCAGCTTTTGAAAAGAGTTCAACACATAATGGGGGCTGAGTGGTTCTGAAAATCAAGTTCCTGCTGAAGTGCCTCAATGGGAGCTGACCTCTTCTGAAATGTGGTTCTCTGTTGGAACACAGAAATGGATACCAGACTGTTATCCGCATACAGTTTTCCCATTCTGTTATTCCTAAGACTCTTGCTTCTACACAATACATTCTCTACAAGGATAACTGATGCATTTTAAATGGCAGCACCAAGACATATGTTAAATCTCTCTCTTCCCCAGTGACCATTGCAAATGATCTGGAAGCTGTTAACTAAGGGCCAGATCGGACCTGGCTGCTTAATAGGGGGCAGATGATGTGGGGCTGAAGAAGAGAGCACAAAGAACCTCCACCTTTGCATATCTGTGTTGCAGCAGGCATGCAGGCTTTGTGCTCCCAGGCAAACAGGAACTGCTCCTTCCGTATGGACCCAGAGATGCAGAATCCTCAAAAGGGACAGGGAACTGCAGAGGTGAAAAAGGGCTGTTGTTGAAGCCCATATGCATCAGCGGGCAGTACAAGTCAGGCAATGCAAGGAATAGATTACTAGAGGGTCAGGCCCTAAAGACACAACTAAGCCCTGCACATGCAATAAGTGGGGAAAGCCAAAATGTTGTCTTTATGAGATACTTGCTAATCTGTAGGGAGCTCTGACTCTCTGATATCCTAAAAATTTCCAAAGAATAAATATAATGGACCATGTTTATAAAGAGGTATTCTTTGATGTGCAGAAAATTGGTGCATACACATCTCCATTTATGCATTTGATTATCTCATTTACATTCACAAATCATTCAATTAAATGAATATTTATTCAGTGTTAGCATGCAAATTATTGGTTAAAGTGGTCAGACATATACTGGAGAATCTTTATTATTGGTGATGTCAGAGCCAGAGAATATACTGTGATTCTCAAAGCTCAGTTTGAGTTTGCAGAGATGACAGCAAAAATATTGTTTGATTTGTACACTAAAAAAATGTAGTCTGGAAGTTGTTGAAAGATAACAAACATTAATCACCACAATGACGGTCTTACTGCGCCACTTTTTCAGAGTATAACCATACTTTAAAACAAATCTAGCAGCTTGCTTTTGGATAGCCTCCAGGAAGAAAAATGAAGAATCATGCCAATTCTATAAGCTTTTTATTACCTAATTTAATTGCTATATTATTAACTTTTAAAAAGTTTGTTATTGCATTCCATTTATTTCCCTTTCAAATGGCACACATTCAGATCAAAGGCAAAGGGCCCATAGACTTCAATGGAAACTTTAGTTTGCTTTGGTGTATCTATATCTATTTATCTAGCTATAGATAAATTTTAGCCCTGTCCTAGCAATCAGATCCATGTGTGTTGAGCCTAGCATTGATTGACTTGAGTGGGTCTTTGCATGGGCACGATGGTTCACCAGTTTAATTTCAATCGCAGAATCTAGCCAAATATCTTTAGAGAGAGATAGTAACTGAAGTTTTTTTTTTTTTTAAACTCCTGGAGTAGAGGACTGTGCTGTGCTATATATAAACTATGTAGTAAATCTAGAGATGCGCTAATGCTTTGTTTTCGGTTTGGAGGACAAATTGTAAACATTGCAGTTTGGTTCAAATCAAAACAATTTTTTTGTTATTGTTCTTCTTGCTGCAACAAAAAACTGGGGAGAAAAAAAAATGTAGGGCCAAACAAAATGTTTTTTTCTACCTGAAACAACCCCCCTCCTGCCCCCAATTTTCTGTTTAGTTTTAGGTCATTTTATGAATGAGTTTCACCCTTACAAAATTAGCTAAATTTCAAAATGAAATACTGTTTCTAAATAGAAAGACAAAACTTATCGAAACAAAATGTTTCATTTCAAAATGTCTTTTTGTTTTGACATTAAAAAAAAAGAATTATGAGGTTTTTTTGGTTGAAACTATTTGCTGAATTCAACCTGAATTTGTGAATAGTTTTGGTGCCCCCCAAAAAGGCATTTTTCAGTGATGTTACTACTCGCTGAAAAAAATTTCACCCAGCTTTACGTGAATCTGCTAAAAGGTATTACTGACAAAAGTTTTATTATTTTTAAATGAATTAAACTTTAGAAAATAGAAAATTCCAGTGGATTAAAAGTAATAATGGTATACAAATAAAATACATCCAAACTACTCTGCTATGAAAATTAAAACAACAAAAACCTGTATATGGGGTTGGGAAAAAAACAAGGCCCTCATAAGTCTTCAGATTCAATTTCAATTAGTGTTATAGGCTTCAAGTTACTTAAAGTTACTATTTGTATTTACTATGCTTCTCTAAAGTGGCACTATTTTAAAAATTATTGCTGTGGCAGTAAAAAAACCCTGTTATGATTCACAGAGTTATGAGTATATAGTTGCTTTGTATTCAAAGCTCCACTAAGCGTTACACCCAGTGATAAGGACTTAAGAACCTTATGCTTGGAGAAAAGGAACCCAACCTCACAGATTTTACTTTTGTGTGATACAGACTACGACTGTCTCTTCAATTTCCACCTGAGCAGCATTAGGCATATGGTGTGGATACTATAACTTGCTCAGTTGCACAGAGAGCATATCATTTTTTTCAGTATTTCTTGACATCTTTTTGATAGTGTCCTATAGAGAAGCCTGGCCAACACAGGCTGAAGCAATATTTTGAAGTTAATGAGATAGTACAAGAGAAGAGTTCCAGCTCAGCTGGGTTTAAGGGGAGTAAAAACTGTGCGCTGTGCACTTTGAAGGTTTCACAGAACCCTGATGATGAAAGATTTGCACAAATTATAACATTTCTGCATGAACATTTATCATCCAGTTCATAAAAGAAATAACATGAAGGTGAATCCATTTCCTCTTATGTGGCTCAGTTAAGAAAGTTGTCACAATGCTACTAGTTTTACAATTATATATCATTGAAGTAAGTTACACATTAATATATAGAATCCACACAGAATATATAGAGGCTGTTGACTGAAGAAGGCCTCACATTTCACTGCAGCTTTGAAACTGTGTGTGTGTGTGTGTGTGTGTGTGTGTGTGTGTGTGTGTGTGTGTGTGTGTGTGTGTGTATAAACAGCAGCAAAAGTTGTTCAGAGGAAGACGCATACAGAACGCGATCCCACTACCAAACTGTTAGAGGCAGAGCTCTAAGCAGGCCGACACATGTTGATTATAGGAGAGGTAGCCATAATCTTGCTGAATGAACAATTAAAGGTAATTAAGGGCAGAAGTCTATAACAGAAAGGGGCACATTGAAAGAATTTGCCTTTGAGGGAGAAGAAAATCAAAATAATGAGCTTTCCTAAAGGAAAGAAAAAGCAATCAGGATATACATGTCATGAATAGAGACAATAAAAAAGTTGGTCAACATATTTTCGTCAGTTTTTTTGAGGAAAAATGGCTTTTCCATCAACAGAAATTATCTTGTGAAAATGTCCATTTTCACAGCACTTATTTACTTTTTAAATGAAATTTCTAAATAAAGTTTTTTGAAATGTTTTGTTACATTTTGGTGGGAAAACCCGACTCTCTCTCTCTCTTAAAAACTTCTCATTCCTTTCTTGCAGTGTAAAAAAGTGTGGTGTGTTAGGGGAAAAGAGAGAGAAACACCTCTCATTTTTTAAAATTTCCTTCCATTTTCCAGTAGAAAAAAATGTGATAGTGAGAGAAAATGTTTTACCCACTGAAACAAAATATTTAATCCTATGTTTTGGAATTTTGTCTTCACAAACAAAAATACTAAATATAAATAAATAAATTAAATTAAAAAACCAATCACCCTCCAAAAGTTCATTTCTTTTAGATTTTTCATAAAATATTACTTTTCTCAACCAGCTCTTGGTGACAGTGACATAGGCCTAGATATACAAAGGGATTTAAGTACCAGATTTGGCCACTACTGAGACCCACAAACCCTCCATTTGGCTGCTTCCTAACTCTGTAGGTGCCTTAATTCACTTGGCCCCTAAATGTGTGCTGTAAAAGTCCCCTTGGAACCTAAGTTTCTGCCTCTGAGCATGCGCATTGATGCCTCAGGCAGGCGTCTGGACACCTAACTTATGCCTAAGACTCAGTTCAATCTTCACACCAGGGGAAGATAGTTGTTCCTCCTCCCCTCCCGCAATCTTGTCAGGAGGACTCGATCTGCTAAAAGTGCTTGGAGCATACCTAAATCCACACAAAAGGTGTAGGGGCAGGGAGAAGTTCAAGATGGCAGCAGTGGCTCCTGCCTCCCTTATAACCTTTAGCGTAATGATTATGGTACTCATCCAGAAAGTGAGGGGGAGACTACAGTTTAATTCCTCCTTCTGCCTGATGTAGAGAAGGGATCTGAACAGGGGTTTCCCAACTCTCAGTGAGTGCCCACAACTACTGGGCTATAGGGTATTTGGGGGAGCGTCTCAATCTCTACTGCTGAAGCTGTATAAATAATTAAATATGTATTGGCTAGAGACAAAGTGAGAATGATTCCAGTAGCTCTGGCACTCACCTAAGAGGTAGGAAACTCCTGTTCAGATCTCTTCTCTGTGTCAGCCAGGGTTTCCCACAGCCTGAGTGAGTACCCTAACCACTGGGCCAACCATTATAACCTCCTCCTCCTCTGCCAGCCGTTTTGTGTAGTGTTAGACATGTGTTGCTGCTGTTCTTACAAGAAACAGCTTAGGCACCTCCCTTCCAGGAGAGGGTTCCTGGCTGTGGATTGCAAGCACAGATAGGCACGTCCCTCCAGCCCAGACTTAGGCACCAAACTCCCTGAGGGGGATTGTGTTTAGGACATACCTCTGTCATAAGCATCTGCTATCACCTAGTTTAGGCGCATGCTGGTTTTTGTGGATCCTGTTCTGAAGTGTCTATCTCTCCCCCTGCATCATATAGGGAATCTATATGCCCAACCCAAAGTTTGTGGATTCAAGTAGGTAGCAGGGCACCTAGGATTAGACATTGCAATCCTCAGCATTGCAACACCTAAGTTCCTTTGTAGATCTGGTCCCTAACTCGTACAGCCAGTTAGTCATTTTTAGAGAGATGCGTCTTAAACAGGAGTGACTGACAATCTGGTAAAGGCAGAAGCCAGATTCCACTAGTGGCGTTGGATCCAGATGGCCTGGCTCTCCACTGCCTTGCACCTTATGTAGTCATGGGTGTAAATCACTATTAGTCTTACACTAATTTTGCATAGGTCTAAATGAATACACAACAGACAAAGCAGCAAAGATCAGGCCCAGAATCATTAATGTTCATCATTCTAACAGGAAGACAATGAAAAATCATTTCAATGTGTTACTCTTATGGTAAAGCATATATCATATTATTAAAGGCTCCTAATGGCAAAGCAATAGTTCATGTAATGATGCTAGTAAATGTAGAACACTACAGCCACCATTATTTACCTGGTCTATGTGGAATTGAGAAGGGAAGTCCAGCTGTATTGTGCTATAAGTGCCAAAATTCAGCAAAACTGGCATTCTGTTAAGAAGTTTTAGTCACCCTTGCTCAGTTTATTCTTCTTGGGTTGCCCCTTGGCAAACAAAATATTTAATCCTATGTTTTGGAATTTTGTCATCACAAACAAAAATACCCCAACATAGTTCAAGTACCATCCAGTTCTTGGGGGTCTAGTTTACAAGGTGCAAATTTTAACAATGAGGTTAATTAACAATCTGAACGATCTACCAAGAGTCGTGGTGAATTCTTTATCAGTGGCAATTTTTAAATCAAGACTGGATATTTTTCTAAAAGATATGCTCTCATTCAAATGGGATTAATTCAGGGAAGTCCTATGGCATATGTTATGCAGGACGTCAGACTAGATGACCACAATCATCCCTTCTGGCTATATAATCTATGAATTGAACCTCAACACAAAATGAGCACAAACAATTCCTTTTGCCCTTCCAGGCACACGTAATCCTTCCCAAGTCCATTTTAGCACACAGGTCCTCTGTTGGTTAGAATTGGGCTCAACAGAATGCGGTTATAGGTTCCTTCCTTGTTCCTGCTACCATTTGGCTCTTCCCAGAACCCAATACAGTCCATTTAGCTCTTTTCTGGGCTCAAACAGGCCCTTGTTTTAGGGCTTCTCACTCCAAGTCCTTTTGGCCCCTGGACACCAACTGATGTATTCCTAGCCCCTTCTCTTTGGCTCACCATGGCAAGCATCCCCGCACTTCCTGCTCCCCGCTCCCTGCAACAAAAGGTGTATGACTTAAATGGAGCTACATCAATTTACACCACTGAGAAGCTGGCACATGCAATTTAAAACATGTTTGCAAGAGTGAGGGATATGATAAATCCATGATATAGTAACTATAGACACATCTCAAATCTGCAGTCTTCCAGGGTCCTTGAGTTCACTTCTGATACCAGGGTCAGGCTAGGTACTCGCAGCTGCAACAGCTGCCAACAGCCCTCTGTGATTGTTCTAGTTGTCAGGGATCCTTAGGACATCAGAATGCTCCAATAATACACCCAACATTAGCAGTCAGGAGGAATGAAAGCATAGGAGCTCCTGTAGCAACTCTACACCACCTAAGAATCCCCTTACACAAGGAGAATCCTCAAGTGCTGGATTTCTTGGGTTTAAATCTGGTTTGTTACAGGGGGAATGGCACTAAGCAGACTAAATGCACTAGACAAATCAAGGCCAATATTGTGCTTTGTCACAGCTGCTACATACTCTACATTGACATAATTATTGCAACACTCTCTCTAGTAATCACATGACTATTTATATATTCTAACCATTGACGTAGCTTATAAACAACTTAACATGAAGCTGCCTTAAAAAAGATCCAACTGACAGACCTCCTCTCCTCCTTGCTTTGTTGCTTCTATAGCTGTGCGGGCTGCTGCTTCAAAAGTTCTTGGTACAAGTAGAAAAAAGTTCTATGATTGTACTGATCATATCTCTTAATTTTTTAAAATGATGTAAACTACTTTTATCTTTTGAAATGCAGAATGCAATTCTATGGAAAATAGAAAACATTTTATTTAAATGTAATATTTCCCAAATGTTGCAGTTTTAGAAGTTAGTACCCTGAGGACAAATTAGATGGTTGCAAACCTTGTTGATGTGTAATGCATGCTGATCTAATCGGCCCATAGCACTAGGTGAGTTGAAAAGGAAAGAATCAATGTGTTAAATATGTTCTACATTAATATACTATATCTTGTCTAAATATTTATTTGTCATTAAATATTTGTGATAATATTGGGAAATTATTTGATATGGACAATTAAAAATACCGGGCTAAAATACTCTGTCAATGCACAAACTAAGGGCTTGATCCTGGAAGAATTACTCTTGCTGGCTTCAATGAGGATTCGTACTTCTATGAGGAAGACTTGCAGGCATTGCATAGGGCTCTAATACACTATAATTAGAACACAGGCTCCCTTTCTTTCCTGCAGTGTTCCTATAACACAGTAAAACTATAATATAAAATGATTTAACAGGGTTAATCTGATACAAAATAATGATTTTAACCCTGTTCATTTTTTACTTATGTCTTTCATTTTCTAAAATTCATTCGTGTTTTGGGTTGGTGCAATGCCCATGTATTCATGTTACCAATGTACAGTAACAGCCCAACAGTCTATTCTGTTTATATTTTTGGTATCGTGCAAAATGTATTTCATCCGATTGATTTCACTAGACAGTATTATTTTGAAAGCGCGTGTTGTATGCTGGCTTGCTGCATGGAAGTATTATGCTTTTTACAAATAATCTTTTCAGTAAATTCCACTGTGAATGCTCAACTGGTTCTAATGGGCATACCTCAGTGCCAGGCACTAGGGAGACATACAGAGAAACAAGGGCAGAAATCATTTCTCACAGGACATGGAGCAGCTGTAGAGCCCTACTGTGAATGCTGCTTCAGTCCAATAGCTAAGTAGAACATGAATTCCCACATGAGATGTCCATGTGGTGGGAATGGGTGGATCCATCAGGGAAGGACCCCGGCCTTATTCCTGCCATGTCATGCTTTTTGTGTGGGGACAATGCAGTAGGAAAGCAAAAATGGTGCACTCTCTTTCAGTACTGAACAATTCACAAACTTGGGAAGGTTAGTTCAATCTTATTTCTGTGCTGAGCACTCTCCAGCACTTGATTAGTAGGGACATTCAACACAGTGCAATTTTCATTTTTACTTGGCATTTCACCTTTAACACCTTATGAGGTGTTACCACCATTCAACTGATATTTCTGCAATCTGAAAGGTGATCAGCACTTGACATTTGGATAGCCTGGCTAATCAAAAGGAATCATACCAGCATAATTAATAAAGCTTTAGCAAATAATGGTGTGGGTTAGGGAGCTGATCTATATTAAAGTCCTTACATGTGGTTTATTCATTTAGCAACTTCAGCTATCACAGCTGAGCATATAGAAAGGCGTGATTTGTAAATAATTCATTAAAAGATTCTATTAGTTATTTATTCTCTTAAATGGGCTTCAACATAAGGACCCCCTTTGTTATGTTTATATGGAGGGGCACCCTCAAACCATGTCTCACTCCAACCAGTAAAAGTATTCAAGAAACCCACTATGAAAACGTTTTTCAAACCTGCTACTCATTCTAGGTTATGCTACAAGGGATGGGGTATGTTACATGTAAACAATTCATTTTATATCCTTTTCCAAAAGATTTTATCAGCCCTTTTTGAGAAGCCCTTCTGAAATTTTTCGGAACATTGCACAGATATTTCCCAATTTAATTCCTGTAAATTGCAGGGAAGTTAAGATAGTCTTGTGTTAGAATCCACTGAATATTGGAGTTCCTATTTATTTTGACAGAAGTCAATGAAGAGAGACCACTTTAACCCTAAGCCTCCTACTTTATCTTGGCACTATTATGTATCCTTATTTAATTGACTCCAGTGCAACCATCTCATAGGATTGAATTCAGACCCAACTGGTGCTATTTGCATTGAGGATGGGTGTGGTCCAAAAATGTAGATACAGAAAAATAAAAAGGGTTCAATCATATTGCTAACAAGCAGGTTGCCTGATTGTGTCCAGTTATCCTTTCTGCAATTGCAACCCGTTGACTGCAGTAGAATTCTCTTGCTGTTTTCACTTACAAAAATCTTTGAGGGAATTATAGTTGCTGTCATACAATAGTGCCTTTTTCAGTTCATACCCTTGTGGGATCTGGGACAACAAAACCCCCCATCGGATTGTAGAAAACCAGGAAATGCTCAGTTAAAATCTCCCCACAAATCTCCCAAAGAATGTTATTGTTACAAGAATAAACAAACCACAAATGTACAAAAACAAGGAAATGCACAGCCCTTTCACACACAACCGCTCAACTGTAACTTTCCCTCTGTAAAAATGAAACCACCTTGTATCATTCTTTTGGGAGCAGGGAGTTTTTTTTCTAGGAAACCCCCATTGGCATTAATTCTTTAATTTTGCAGCTAGAAACAAGAAGAGGCAGTTCAATGTGTCCAGGGCAATCTGTCAGCCAGCAGCAATTACTCCCCATATCACTACTGCTACACAGTCACACTGAGTATCTGGCTGGACTGTCTGAATAGGAGTCCTGGTATAGAGTTGAGGTGGACACAGAGAAAAATCACATTTGTTTTAGGGAAGAGTAAGGTACTGTGACATTTTTAGTTCCTACTGTCACACCTATGGGGGAAAAGCTAGAGTTATGTAGCTGTGCTATGTGTGAAGAGCTTGTTACAATAACACCCCAGGGAACCATTACACTAGTCCGGGATAACCAGAGGATAGCAGCTCTCCATCTATGCCATTTATGCTCTGCAGTGAGCATTGAAGGGGTGCAACCTATGCTGGCTATTCTGACTCTACACTCCTTGGGATTCCCCACCTTGGGGGACTATACAGCTAGCTGGTTAAATCAGCTTGACAGCCCCTTAGTGCAGTCAGATTGCTGGAGTCAAGGTCATAGCAGAAGCCACAGATCTGGCTCCAATGCAAGCATGAAATGATACCATTGAGGCAGATAAGTGGAGAATTTTGATTTGGTGGCGGAGAATCAGTTACAAATACCACTGCCAGAAAATAATAGTAGGCTAAACTCTACAGTTTATTTCCCAGTCATTATGCGGTAACAATTCTCTTAGAAGTTAAAAGGAGTTTTGAATTAGTAAGGATTGCATGATTTCTTATTAGCATTTATATTGCAGCAGTACCTAAAGACCAAAATCAAGTTGGGCCTCATACTAGGCACTGGACAAACATTTAGTAAATGAGTCCTTGCTCCAAAGAGCTTACAGCTTAAGAACTCTGCAGGCCTGGTAAGTCTCCGTGTTCTCCCATGGAGCCTCCTGATTTTTTGCAGTCCTCTCCTCTGCTCCTGACCTGGTGCCTGAACCCCCTGGGAAAATAGGGTTGGTGTTTTGAGGCTTGATTTGGTGTGCATATTTCATTTCCATAATGGTGATGTGACCAATGATTTTTCTGCTAAGATCTCTGGTCAAAGCATACTCACATAGGTAGATGACATTTTATATTAAGCTCCAAAATGTAGAAATTCTACATTTTCAAGTAAATAGCAAAATTCATTTACTAAGTGTTTATTATAAATAATTCAATCAGATACATCTAGACAACTCCAGCAATCAGTGGGGTTGCACAGGTGAAAATGTGGGAAGATTCTGGCCCTTGAGGTTTAGTGATGAAGTTACAAAAACCTCAAGGTCAAAGTGAGAATACTTGAGACTGAAGATAGATAAAGGGCCTGATGCTAAAGCTGCTTTGGACATAGTCAATGGGACTTTTGATTTAAGAGCGGCTCAAGGATTGGACCGATAGCCATAGTTTCTTTTGAAGTTCCCTAGGGATGGGCAAAGTGGAATCTATGTCAAATGTATGCTAGGAATGGCTGGTTTCTCAGAAGATATCACATAGAACAGTGTCAATTTCATTAAGGAGTCTGGTAATTCTTTTCCTAACTTTTCCCTTGGTTCTCTTATATTACCAAGGCTTACAGTTATGTTTTTTAGAAGCAAGAAAGATTGGTCATCAAAAATGACTCTTTTCTTGCAAGGGAGGCAATTTGGAAAGTAATTTGATGGAAAGCAAATATGTTCCTGCTACCCCCAGACATTTCTGCAGCTGCCCTCTTAGTTTAGTAAAAAAAATACTTTAAAAGTTGGCTAAGGACTTATTTAGATTCTCAGGTATCAAAAGTACTTTGCTCCAGCTGGACACATCAATTAAGAATATACATTAAATGCTGGAATTAATTACTGTTTAAAGAACTTCTGCATTTTGCAAAACCAGCAGGACATACTAGGTTGATTCAGCCTGAGAAGTTTATATCATCAAACTGCCGTATCATCATCAAATTGGTTACTCCTGCATAGGGGTCTGGAAGGAGTAGGTCATGCCATTTATGGACAGGACTTTTGGGGCACTGTGTGCCTACAAGATACTAGGAACAGTGCAGCCCTGTGATCCACAGAATGCAGGGACTGAATTCCTTTTTTTAGCTTTATGCAGGCTATACAAGGCATCAAGGCAAAAGCTCTACTTTCTCCTTCCCTTTGACTTCCTCCTTGCAGAAGCAGCAGGGGATTTTGGCTCAAATACTAGCTGATTCCACCAGATCAGCACAAAACCTAGGGACCTGTGGATGCCAAAGCTCAACATGGAGACCTTTTTCTTTTACCCTGCTTTGGGACTCACCTGACCTTTCAACTCCTGTAAAACCTCCCTCATGGAAACATACTGCCAGGGGCTTCTCTACTGGCTGCTGCTCCCAAAAATCTCCCGTTAGCGTAAGAGGAAATGAGGGGTAGGAAAGATGACATCACAGCAAATAGCCCTTTTCCTGAACCACTGATCCTGACCTCTCTTCAGCTGCAAAACCTGAACCTTTGAATTCTTCATTGGAGGGGCTCTTCTTGTAGGGTTGATTGAAGGTGGAAATGATGCCTTGGAAGGGGGTCCCTCCTTCAGCCCCTCACAAACCTGGCAGAAATGTTGTCACCTCCATCCAAGAAAGTGGAAGAGAAAATAGGACTCCAAGATGGTACAATGTCTATTTAGTTAACCATATAAATGTTGTCTGCCCAAAGTACATTGGTGAATAACTAGTATAGTCCAATGAAGAAGAATGCAATAATGGCTGCACACTCGAAGACAAAGAATTTGTAGGAGAAAGCATGTTGGTATTCACATTTCAAAAATTAAAACTACCTAAGATCTGAGGGATGTCAGACATACAAGGGGGAAAAAAGTATTTCCCTCCTTCTTTGAGCCCAATTAAGTGAGAATAATGCATGCAGAACAACTACAGGACCTAGCCTAGTTAATAACTCAGAAAGGAAACTATTATTTCATTAGAAAAATAGCAAGGACAAAAATAACAATTCACAAGGTGAAGACAAAATTGTGGTGGGCAAAACAGTTGGATAATAATGCTTTATAATAGTAAATTATACTTACTATTTCTATCACTTTTCATCCTAGGATCTCCAAGTGCTTTACAAGCATTAATTAATTAAGCCTCACAACACTTCTGTGAGATAGCTAAACACTATTACATCTATTGTGCACATAGGTAAACTGGAGCACCGAGAGGTCAAATGACTTTCCCAAGGTTGTAGAGTGAGTCCGTGTTAGAACTAAGAACAGAACTCAGGAATTCTGACTCTCGGTCCTCTGTTCAAAGACCACACTTCCACCATCCAGAATTCCAGTGTTGCAGACACTGTTTCCAAAGGAACATCCAATAATTATGGCAAAATTAAAGACAATCACATCAAAGCACTACAGAGAAAAGGGCAAATCATGTGTGAGGGATCGAGTTTCAATCTCATGTTTTCTCTGAGGAGATAACTGTAAACCAAGAGAATTAAATAAAATGTATTGATCTTCTCCTAATACTCTGGAAAAGCTCAGAAAATACATCTTAGACTAGACGATGAATCTGAAGATATAGGTGAGGAACTGGAGGGGGAGCAAGTGCTAAGCATCTTACATGGCAGGCACTACGACAATGTAAACATTGACCTCCCACAGGACTAAACTTAACTGTGTGGGATGTATATATCTATGAAACTAAGCACTTTTCCTTTTTTCAGCATTCCACATCTACTTTTTTCCCAGATCACAGTTCTGACTGTTGATGGAATCATACACTTTGTCATCTCACGGAGCCTGATCCTTCTCCTATAAAGTGCTTTGCCATTGATTTCAATAGAAGCATGATTGGACCCAAGGAGACTTTGCTTTTGTTCTTTCCTGTTTTATTTGCCTTTATCTAAAAGAGAGGCTATTATGATTGAAAATACCCATGGTGGCGCCTGGTGTTTGGAAAAACATAATACAGCTTTCTTTAAAAATCCTGAAAAAAAAAAATTCAGTAGTGACCATGCTGAAAAGAAAACTCTTAGGGTTAGATCCTGATCTCAGTTATAATGGTGTAAATGCAAGGTCATGCACTCAGGGACTAACAACAAGAATTTCTGCTATAAGCTAGGGCTCATCAGTTGAAAGAGACAAGGGAAGAGAGACCTCAGTGTGCTGATCAACTATGAGCCACCAAAGTGATGCAGCTGTAAAAAAAAGTAAATGCGATCCTAGAATGTATTAATAGAGCTAGGAAAATATCAATGCTATTGTACAAGGCACTGGTAAGACCTTGTCTGGAATACTGTGTACAATTCTGGTTACTTATGTTGAAGAAAGATGAATACAAACTAGAATAGGTGCAGAGAAGGGCTGCTAAGATAGTCAGGGGAATGGGAGCATATCTTACGGGGAAAAAAACTAAATGAGCTTGGCTTATTTAGCCTGGCAAAACAAAGATTGAGCAGGGATATGATTGCTCTCTATAAATACATCCAGGGGCTAACCATCAGAGAGGGAAAAGAGCTATTTAAGCTAAAGGACAATGTTGGCACAAGAACAAATGCGTATAAAATAGCCATGAAAAAATTCAGGCTCCAAATGAGAAGTTTTCTAATCATTGGAGGATAAAGGTCCTGGAACTGCCTTCCAATAGGAGTTATGGGGGAAAACAATTAGCTTTAAGCTACAGCTGCAATTGTATGACACAGTTGCTTGTGATGGCAGGGGGCAGGACTCAGCAGCCCTGGGGCTCACTTCCAGTTTATGTTTTATGTTCCTAAAAGATGCCAAAGATAGCCACAGCTGGAGATAGGTCATTGGGTGGGGTGGGCTGGGAGTCTGAGATAGCACCAAGTATCAGAGGGGTAGCCGTGTTAGTCTGAATCTGTAAAAAGCAACAGAGGGTCCTGTGGCACCTTTGAGACTAACAGAAGTACTGGGAGCATAAGCTTTTGTGGGTAAGAACCTCACTTCTTCAGATGCAAGTCTTGCATCTGAAGAAGTGAGGTTCTTACCCACGAAAGCTTATGCTCCCAGTACTTCTGTTAGTCTCAAAGGTGAGATAGCACCAAGCATTCTCCATCTCCGGTCCTTGGTTGTGTGGCTCTTGCTCACATGCTCAGGGTGTACCTGAGTGCCATCTATAAGGCTGGGAAGGAATTTTCCCCAAGGCTAGATTGGCAGTAACCTTGGTTTTTTTTTTTTTTTTTTTTTTTTTTTTTTTTGTTTGCCTTCCTCTGCAGTATGAGGTGTGGGTCACTTGCCAGGATTATCTGGATATATCTCACTTAATCATTTCTTGCCACTGCAGTGGCCTTGGACATTGGTGCACCTTGGTCCTTCCTGTTGTCTTCATGTGAAGTCTAGTTAATACTTTGGTCTAATTTTGGTTGGGTTTAGTGTGCAGGTGCTGGGTGGTGATTAGTGGCCTATGATATATGAGAGGTCAGAGTAGATCTGGTGGTTCCTTCTAGCCTTAAACTCTATGATTCTGTGACTCTGTGGCTACTTCTACACTGTACACTTCTTGTGGTGGCATCTAGGGTTCATGTAGCTACATCCCATAGTGAAAAACAGATTACGTACACACTGCAGTATGTAGCTACCTGTGTCAGTGAAAGGCTCTGGCAGGCAGGGAGGCAGCAGGGAGCTGCCGGATTCTTTTACTGAAGAGAGGTTTGGGCAGCTCCCTTCGGCCATATGCTTTCCCCCGCTGCAGGGAAAGACACCTGGAGCAAGGAGCTGCCAGTCTTTTCTGTTTACCTGAGCCTTTCTCAGCAGTGGGAGAGGCAATGGGATATTAGACTTCTAAAAACAGCAGTGTGGCTGGGGAGGCACTGCTTGGGCCAGCAGAGTTAATAGAATATCAAGGTTGGAAGCGACCTCAGGAGGTCATTTAGTCCAATCCCCTGCTCAAAGCAGGACCAACCCCAGCTAAATCATCCCAGCCAGGGCTTTGTCAAGTCTGACCTTAGATGTTTTTAAGGAAGGAGATTCCACCACCTCCCTAGGTAACCCATTCCAGTGCTTCACCACCCTCCTAGTGAAAACAGTTTTCCTAATATCCAACCTAAACTTCCCCCACTGCAACTTGAGATCATTGCTCCTTGTTCTGTCATCTGGTACCACTGAGAACAGTCTAGATCCATCCACTTTGGAATCCCCTTTCAGGTAGTTGAAAGCAGCTATTAAATCCCCCCTCATTCTTCTTTTCTGCAGACTAAACAATCCCAGTTCCCTCAGCCTCTCCTCAGAAGTCATGTGCTCCAACATTTTTGTTGCCCTCCGCTGGACTCTTTCCAATTTTTCCACATCCTTCTTGTAGTGTGGGGCCCAAAACTGGACACAGTACTCCAGATGAGGCCTCACCAATGCCAAATAGAGGGGAATGATCATATCCCTCAATCTGCTGGCAATGCTCCTACTTATACAGCCCAAAATGCCGTTAGCCTTCTTGGCAACAAGGGCACGTTGTTGACTCATATCCAGCTTCTCGTCCATTGTAACCCCTAGGTCCTTTTCTGCAGAACTGCTGCCTAGCCACTTGGTCCCTAGTCTGTAGCAATGCATGGGATTCTTCCATCCTAAGTGCAGTACTCTGCACTTGTGCTTGTTGAACCTCATCAGATTTCTTTTGGCCCAATCCTCAAATTTGTCTAGGTCCGTCTGTTTTGTATCCCTACCTGCCAGCGTATCTACCACTCCTCCCAGTTTAGTGTCATCTGCAAACTTGCTGAGGGTGCAATCCATGCCATCCTCCAGATCATTAATGAAGACATTGAACAAAACTTGCCCCAGGACCGACCCTTGGGGCACTCTGCTTGATACTGGCTGCCAACTAGACACGGAGCCATTGATCACCACCCATTGAGCCCGATGATCTAGCCAGCTTTCTATCCACCTTATAGTCCCCTGTAGGGTACATATCCAGTTGCATACCCACAGGTTTCAAGAGTGTCTTTACTCACCTGAGCAGTGCCCACTGTCTACACTGCTATTTATACCCATTCTGGGGGAGCTAGACCTGTATGTACTCTACATCCTGCCAAAAGGAGCATGCAGTGTAGACATATCCTATGAAATCCAGAAAAATCCATTTATAGATGGCACTGTGCCAATTCCACTTTTACTTGCACAGCATAACTAAGGAAGAACTCAACTGAAATCAACCAAGTTACAATGGTTTACTCTAGTGTGAGAAGATAATCAAGCCCAGTGGATTTACAGTGATATATCTGGGAATTTGTCCCTCTGTGTCTTTTCTTGTTTACTGAATATAAAAACTGATCACTCAGCCCTGTGTAGTTATTCAACATTTCATAATAATTATCTTTGCTTCCATTAAAATGCTATGGAAAAGTTAAAATTTTAATTCCAAGATTGTGATGTTAGGTAGAGATCAAAATTTTAAAAAGTACTCAATGTCATAGGTATAAATCTCTCTAGCTGAAAGCATAATAATAATTCTGTCTTTTGTATCATCAGAACCAACAAATGACTTCAAATGATGTGGCTGTTTGTATTCCAATGTCTCCTTCTTTCTTAAATCAGTGCATTTTAAGAGCAAGAAAGTTTAGCACTCCTCTATTTGCATTTGTTCTGGATCTGTATGACCTGCCATTACTACTGGGTCCTTCATCAAATGGACTGTATGATGACAAAGGATGTTTAGAAGTTTAGGGACTGTTACACAATTACAAAAGAGGGCCCTGATCCTGAAAGTTCATATGTCTGCATGAACCTAATTGACTTCAGTGGGATGCAGGAGTATGCCCCTGTGTATGAGACAGCAGGATCTGGATTGTATACTGTCTAGGGTTAAAATGTCTTTATATATAGCTGCTGCAAAAAACCTGAGTGGCTAAAGAACTTTTGCAGAATGTCACTGGAAATTATGAAATGTAGACAGATACATTGGATATCTTCAAATCCAAATTATGAATACAAAAAGGAACTGTTTTTGATGTACAAATAAAAAAACAGTGATTCATTATATATTTATGATAAGCGGGATTGTCTATTCCTAAAATCAAAGCTAATATGTCTTACATAAAAATGTCAGCTAAACAAATTTTCATACAGTAAACACTGGTGACAAGATCCTACACACAACATTTTCTCTTTGTAGATTCCTAGCATTGTGTTATTGATCATTCATAGAAGTGCTCATTCCCAGTTCATACAATACATTTCCACATTCACTCCCTTGATCCATCTATGATATATGTCCCACCTTATAAACAAACAAGTTAGCACCCTTTTGTTGTTTCTGGCCCTGTCTAGTAATAACTAGATTTTGTGGTTTTAATGGATTTACTGATGTATTTAGAGTCCAGTCCTGCTTCCAATGCAGTCAGAAACAAAATCCCCCAGGACTCCACTGGAAGGGGGATCACACCCTTAATATGCATATGATTAAATCCAGTCTTCCAGTTCTTTTTAGGCCAAATCCTGAGAGATGCTGATAGGGTTGCCAACTTTCTAATCGCACAAAACTGAAACCTTAGCCCCTCCTCCAAGGCCCCACACCCGTTCACCACATTCCTCTTCCCTCGGTGGCTCACTGTCCCACACCTATACTCACTTTCACTGGGCTTGGGCAGGGGGTTGGAGTGCAGGAGGGCGTGAGTACTCTAACTGGGGCTCCAGGATGGGGCCAGAAATGAGGGGTTCAGGGTGCTAGGGGGGCTCTGGGCTGGGGCAGGGCGTTGGGAGGTGGGAGGGGGTACGGGCTCTGGTGTGGGGCCAGAGATGAAGGGGTTGGGGTGCAGGGGGGTCTGGGTTTGGGGGGGTTCAGGGCTAGAGCAGGGGGTTGGGGCTCAGGGTTGGGGTGCGGGCTTACCTCAGGTGGCTCCCGGTCAGCAGTGCAGTGGGGATAAGGCAGGCTCCCTACCTGTCTTGTCTCCATGTTGCACCCCAGAAGCAGCCAGCCGGTCTGGCTTCTAGGTGGGAGGGCCAGGAGGCTCCATGCACTGCTCTCACCTGCAGGCACCGCCCACCCCCCAGCTCCCATTGGCCGGGAGTGCAGAGCTGGTGCTCAACACAGGGGCAGCGCGCGGAGCCCAGTGGGCTCCCCGCCTAGTAGCTGGACCTGCTGGCCACTTCTGGGGTGCAGTGCGGTGCCAGGACAGGTAGGGACTAGCCTGCCTTAGCCCTGCAGCACTGCCAACCAGACTTTTAACGGCCCTGTCGGCAGTGCTGACTGGAGCCACCAGGGTCCCTTTTTGACCAGGCATTCTGGTCGAAAAACCAGACACCTGGCAACCCTATCATGCTGAGTGCCTGCAGCTTCTGGAGAAGTAATAATTTCTGCTTAAAGTGTTAATTACTACATTACCGGAGGATTAATAGCATGAAAATGACTTAAGAAACTTGATCATTCACCTGTGCTAACTGCAATCAATGAAAAATCTTCCATTGATTTAATTGGAACTGGATCAGGCTCTATAAGCAGAGAGAGAAGCATCCTTCTGCTTATAACTGAGTTTCATACCTTCTTAGAGGAGTGAAATGCCATGGAAGAAATTGGGGACATGCCACTGCACTCTAAGTGAAATGCACCCCATTGAAGAGAACCCACATGAGGCACTATGACACACACAATTCAACTTAAATGGGTGTGTCACAGTATACAAGTTCACTAGAAGCAGGTTCTACTGTATACAAAGCCATATGTCCATATGGGTTGGATAAATCAGTTGCCTCCTTTTTATGATTACATCCATGAAAATGCATTTATTTATTCGGAAATATATATAATAGCTACACTAAATGTTTTAGGAATCTTTGGGATCCTAAAGCCAGTATCAACTTACACTATTTTAGCTGTTTACAACTGATTTTGCCAAAGACCGAATTTGCCACAGCTTGGAAGAAACCTGGCTTTTATAGGAAAGCCAGAAATTTGAGGGGGAAAGAGTTTTTATTTTCTCCTCAGATCTATGACTTTTATTCGACATGACCTTTATGGAAAGAGTAAAAAAAAGTTAATATTAAATAAACCAATAGGGGCCCATAAAAATGTAGCAGGTTTTAAAAGAAACAAACCTAAAATCATATAGAATTTAATAAAGAAGTATGTCTTCACTCTACGTTTGTTAAATCATTTTATAGAACTCTACAGCAGTGATATAGCTTTCTATTAAGGTCTATGTGGTGGTTTAAAAAAGTCTATGGAAAAGTTTTCATTTTCTATTAAATCCTATAGCAGTTTCCCTTAAAGACAGGCATTCCTGTCCTTCCTTTGTTCTATTTTTTTTTCTCCCAGTAAACACATTTATGGGTCGTAAAGTTAGTCCGATTGACACCAGCTGAGAATCTAATCCATTTCTTGTAAAACAGCAAGGAAAATGGTAAGTTTCAGTTCCAGCACGGTAAGTGGGTCCAATAGAGTAGTAATCCTTATACCAAGTCTGAATTTTGATCTATATTGTATGGAATATTAAGATAGTGAGTAAAACTGTGACTTTCATAAAAAAAACCCCACAAACCGCCAGCCTATGTGGGCTAATTTAACTACAACAAGTCAGGAAAAAGATCTTGGAGTCATCGTGGATAGTTCTCTGAAGATGTCCACGCAGTGTGCAGAGGCGGTCAAAAAAGCAAACAGGATGTTAGGAATCATTAAAAAGGGGATAGAGAATAAGACTGAGAATATATTATTGCCCTTATATAAATCGATGGTACGCCCATATCTTGAATACTGTGTACAGATGTGGTCTCCTCATCTCAAAAAAGATATACTGGCACTAGAAAAGGTTCAGGAAAGGGCAACTAAAATGATTAGGGGTTTGGAACGGGTCCCATATGAGGAGAGATTAAAGAGGCTAGGACTCTTCAGCTTGGAAAAGAGGAGACTAAAGGGGGATATGATAGAGGTATATAAAATCATGAGTGATGTGGAGAAAGTGGATAAGGAAAAGTTATTTACTTATTCCCATAATACAAGAACTAGGGCTCACCAAATGAAATTAATAGGCAGCCGGTTTAAAACAAATACAAGAATGTTCTTCTTCACACAGCGCACAGTCAACTTGTGGAACTCCTTACCTGAGGAGGTTGTGAAGGCTATAACAGCGTTTAAAAGAGAACTGGATAAATTCATGGTGGTTAAGTCCATTAATGGCTATTAGCCAGGATGGGTAAGGAATGGTGTCCCTAGCCTCTGTTTGTCAGAGGATGGAGATGGATGGCAGGAGAGAGATCACTTCATCATTCCCTGTTAGATCCACTCCCTCTGGGGTACCTGGCATTGGCCACTGTCGGTAGACAGGATACTGGGCTAGATGGACCTTTGGTCTGACCCGGTACGGGCCATTCTTATGTTCTATATGAATTTTGCCTGTTCTTTTTTTGTGTTTATTCTAAAATTTAAATTTAAGCCAGGGTTATTGAATATTTCATATGACTTAAGAATCTTTCAAGCAAATCTTGGCCCAGTTATATGCACACCTTAGCCCTTTTATAATTTTGCTTTGAAATGGTTCAGGACTTGAAGCTTTGTGAAACTAAGGCCATGTCTACACAACAAAGTTTTGCCGTCACAAGTTACATCAGCATACAGCCACCGCAGTTAGTATATTGCTTGTGCCACTGCATACTTGTCTCCTTGAGCTGCTGCTGAGCGTACTCACCAGGAATGCCTGTATTGATGTACAGTGTGGTGCACCATGGGTAGTCTTTTGGGTAGTTTTAGTAATGCAATGTTCTCCATCCTATAATATCATCTCTATCCCATATTTTTTGTGCCTATTTTCAATTTCCCATGAATCCATGTGGGATTTCTTGTCTGCCATCTCTGACAGAAGCATGGCGCTTGCACAGCCCTGAACTATTGTCATGTGCATTGCAAGCACAGGACACATGATCCTCTAGTACTTGCAGGGCTGTAAGAAGAACTGTGGGGAATACGATGATTTCCTAGCAGTCGGTTTGCTGTGGGACATAGCAAGAACCGATTCCAGGTTACTGATGGAATTCACAGAGTAGCTGCAGAAGGTGGAGCACCACTTCTAAGCCTGAGAATCAAGCCCTGACTGGTGGGATCACATCGTAATGCAGGTTTGGGATGACAAGCAGTGGCTGCAGTTTTGAATGTGCAAGCCCACATCCCTGGATCTGTGTGCTGAGCTCACCCCAGCCATCCAATGCAGGAACACCAAATTGAGAGCTGCACTGACCGTGGAGAAGGGAGTGGCAATCATACAGTGGAAACTTGCAATGCTTGATTGCTATCGGTCAATGGGAAACCATTTTGGAGTGGGAAAATACACTGTGGGGGGCCACTGTCATGTAAATGTGCAGGGCCATTAGTCATTTGCTATGCAGGACTGTAAGTTTTGGCAATGTGCAGGATGTAATGGATGGCTGTGCAGCAAGGCAGTTCCTGAACTGTGGTGAAGGAATAGATGGCACACACATCCCCATTTTGGCCCCAGAAATGGAAAGGACTACTCTTCTATGGTTATGCAAGCACTCGTGGATCACCAGGATTGCTTAGTTGACATCAGTGTTGGCTTGTCAAGGAAGGTGCATGATGCTAACATCTTTAAGAACACAGGACTGTTCAGAAATCAACAAGCAGGGACCTTCTTTCCTAATCAGTAGGTTTCCATTGGCAATGTTGAAATGCCAATAATGGTCCTGGGGGACCCAGCCTACCCCTCATACTTCTGGCTCATGAAGCGGTACATTGGCCACCTTGACAGCACCAAGGAAAGATTCAATTACAGACTCAACAGGCGCAGAATGACAGTTGAATGAGCTTTTAGTAGATTGAAACAACCCTGTTATGGTTTACTCACCAGATTGGATCTCTGTGCAAAAAATATCCCAGTGGTTATAGCTGTCTGTTGTGTCCTGCCTAATATTTGTAAAGCAAAAGGGGAAAACTTGCCACAGAGGTGGAGGTGGAGCAGCTGTTCGCTGAGTTTGAACAGCCAGTCATAAGGGCTATCAGATGAGCACAAGGAGGAGCTATATAGCTTCAAGTGCTCTTTCAAAGCCTCCCTAAGAGTGAGCCACAGTAACGTGCTATGGTGTACTCTTCTCAACCTTGGGCAGCAGCTTGGGGGCCTGTTAGGAACTGTGTTGCATGCTTAACATCTCATATACCCATGACAGTGTTCCAATTAATGTTGAGGGGTTCCTGCACATTTATGACAGCTACAGTATCTGGCACTGAGCTGATGGGTTGTAAGTTTACAAGACCACAACTTTCACTGCCAGCAGTCATTATTCATCATGCTTTGTAAGCTAATAAAGATGAATAACTTTCAAAACAAAAGAGTTTTATTCACTTAAGAAAACAGCTCCAAAAATAATCTGAAGAATTTACAAGTAAGTGTATAACTTTAAAAAAAATAGGAATATTAATAAATAAACCAGAGGAAGGAACATTGATGTCCATTGTAGTTATGCATACATCAACCATGGCTCTCACAGATAGGCACAGGTGAAGCTGTGGTTGTCCATGCTCTTCCCTGGTGTGGAGTTGTAGGGGTAGGCGTGTTAGCCCTGAGGCCATAAGGAATGCTGATGGGGAGTGTTGGGAGGCACTATGCTGCAGTTCCCCACAGACTGAAATGGTATTCAGGCCTGGGATTGTTAAACCTGGAGGTCCACAAGAGTTGGCAGCATCCCAGTTTGCTGTTGGAGAAGCTCCATTATGCCCTGGTGCATCTCTCTCCCCCCCTTTTCCTGTGCCTTCTGTCTGCTCTTTCCTTCTCCGTACAGTCTGCAATATTCACCCTCCAGGTCCCCTGTTCAAGGTACCATTGTCAGCATAGTAGGAATGGAAAGCGAAAGTTAGGATTCAGAACTTCTCTTGGTTGCCTAAAGAGTTAAACAAGACAAGCTTATTGATGCTTCCGCTTTGGAGTTCCTGATCCCTGTTACCACTCTCAGCTCAAGCCATGGTGAGTATGACCTACCAGGAGTAAGGGATTTGCTCAGTTGCATGAAATTATGAGTCTATGGCACTGGCACTGAATACTGGCACCATTTCCCACAGCTAGTGGTGGTTTCAGCTGATCTCACTCCTGAGGGTAACAAAGGCACAGAGAGCACAACTGCTGCTGGTGTCCTGAATCCACCCAGGCCCTTATGATGCAATGATCTGCATCAAATACACCACCTGGCAACATTTGTTATATCTGGAGGGAGATAACTGTGGTGTATCAGTGAGGACTGCCTGATACTGGTGGTGCAGAAGGACATTGAAAGACCCACAGGAAGGGGAATCACAATATGACCTGGTCGGAGGGCCACATCACAAAGAGAAAGCAGCAGCTCCTGGAGCGAGAGATGGGCCGCAGACAGAGACAATCACTGGAGTGCAACCAGGAACATCAGTCAGACAGAGCTAATCCCCAGAAGAACCAGGAGGAGGCGCAGTCATGCAGTTAGTAGAGCACACCATGATGGTAATGCAGTGTCTATGCTTATACTGCATCAATCTCTGTACATCGACCATGGGTCAATGCCACTTGGAGAGCTTGCGTTACTATGTCAGTATAATTGGGTGCTTACATCAGTGAGACACAAATTTAAATGTAGACACATGCACAACTAGATCCATGCAAGGCTTACATCACCCTGACTTTGAAGTGTAGACCAGGCCTAGTTTAAACTTGGCTCAAGAAGAGGCTCACATTCATGAATTCCTGTGAACTGATCCTGTTGTGTTCTGCTTTAATAGTTAGGTTGTGGATCTTCATAGACACTTGCTTTTATTTTTGGAAGAAACCTGTTCAAAGCCCCCATGGAAGAGTAATAGGAGTTTGACTTTTCTCCATCAAAAGGTCTGCTTCAATAGGAGAATATTTCTCCTCATCTCAGGGTGTTTTTTTTTAACCTATTAGCCATAAATCAAAGCAGTTACTGCACCTGCCAATAAGAGGAAGGGCCCCTCTATGGACTACATTGCATCCTGAAGTACTGTAGTTGCTCACACCTTTCCATGATACAGAATATTGCCCCTTGCACAGCTGGCCAGCTCTGCTAGCTAGACCATGATGAGGGGAAAGAACTGTGGTACCCTTCCTGCCCTCTTTCCAGAGAGTTGTTCCCAGGGTAAAGTAGGGAAGACTGTGGATAGCCTGAGTAGTTTTAGTTCTTGAACAGTGTTGGCAGTTCCTTGAGCATGAGTGCTCTACTTTTGTTCACACGCCATGTAAGAAAAGCCTCCTTCTCCCATGCATCTCACACACAGCTATGTAAGGTAGCCATAACCTAATTGCATTAAGATATAGCTAAGAAAATGATTCACAACAAATCATTTATCTAACCAACTTCATTTATTTTAGTTTGCAAATTTCTTACCAGCAGCTTACAATTCATTTTTTTTTCTTATCCAGAGATATTTATGGCACAGTTTCTAGGGACAATGCCTGGCCTGCGGACTGTGAGCTGTTGTTACAAGTATTCAGCAACCACAATTTGAGCTGAGTTACTTAGCTAGTTTTGATCACATGGTATGTTCTGCTCCCTGAATGGATCAGGATACCTTTCTGGAACAGATTTCTGGTGCAAACATTCATGTTTGCAAATTAAAAATTAATTTTCCACATATTCTCTCATATTTACTTAAAATTTGCTGTTTCTACAAACATTCTTGCCAGTGAACTCAGTTGCTAGAATATTTACAGTATGCAAACAGTCATTGACACAAAAGGTGAATGTTTAGAAATTGCAATGAATATTAATTGGAAATGTTTCTACAGTATTCACCAAATTCTATATTGAAATAGTGTATAAATTTTCCATTGCATATAAAGACTTGTGCTGTTCCCTCATGAAATACATCTGCTCCAATATCTCCATATGAGATATTTGCATTTTTTAGAAATATGATCTGCCAAATGGGGGACTTCCTGGTTATATATTCTGGATGTTCTGTGGTTAGAAAACTTTGGAGCCACATTACATGTCCTATCATGCAGAACATCTCTGCAAGTAAGTAGGACAACATGATAAAATGACAAAGAAGCTCAATTTGTATTTAAAAATGTAACAGTCATACTTTATAGAGACACCTTTAAATTTCCCTATATTTTAAAAATGTAAATATTTTTGTATGCAATTGTGTTGCTCTGTGCGAGACTCATTCCTCCTCCCTCTGTCAGCATTCTGGTTCACCCAGGGCCAAACCAGTTTCAAATGTCTCCTGCCTGCCTGTAGGCTTTTTTGGCAGTGTTCATGTTGGGAGGCACACCTAAATCCAGGATCAGTGCTAGTCATAAACCATAAACTGGTTTGACTTTAACTTATTTTTCCCTCCAGGTTTATACAAGACAATGAAAGCACACAGGTAAGTTAAAAAATAGCTTTCACTAGATCTTAGTTTACTGTGGTAGGAGTTCCTGTGTGGCAGTTTGCCACGGCTTCTTTCATGGGAACATTAGCTTAAAGACAAATTGGGTGAGAGAGTGAATGGGATAGTCTGGAAGCAAATGGAATACCTACAATATTTTACATTCAGTAAAATGTGCACAAAACTTTTGTGCCAAACCATCTCATCCCTGAAAAAAAGTGTAGATCTGGGTTGTAGACTCAGGTCTGCATGGATTTGCTGGATGCTGTTGACAAGAACTTGACTTCTCTGTGCTTCAATTTCCTCATGTATAGAACTTGGATAATGCTCATCTATCTCACATTCGATGTGAGACTTAATTCTTTGTTACTCATCAAGCACTTTCAGATCATCAAATGGTGGTGCAGATGCCTTATGGAGATTTAATAAATAAATTAAAATGGCACTTCAAATTAAAAGAGGAAAAATGTTACATACAATGGAACCAGTCCTGCTACACTGATGGAAGCAAAACTCTTGTTAAAAATCAAATGGATATTTGCCTGAGCTAGGCTTGAAGGATCAGCCCTAATGTGGATGGCAAATGCTTAAATATGAAGCAAAATCTATTTTCCTCAGTTGATTTTGGTAGAAGCTTAAAGTCTTAATGAGAGTTACAACATTCAGTATGCAATTAGGGGAAAGCTTTTGTGATTAGTCACCACTAAAGGGCTACTCCTACCAACACACAATAATTACTAACTTTCCTTATGTGAATAGTCTTAAGGAGTTTAATGGATCCTCCTCACATATATGTGTTTTCAGGCTCAAACCCTAAAGCTATAGGTTTGTCATAACTGTAAATTTCATGACAATGCCTTTGATTTTAGAGTTATTCACAGAAAGTCATGGTTTTTCAATGCAACTATGTACTTTGAAACAATTTTACAAGTAAGGACAGACTTAAACTGGAAGTGCATTTCTAAGCATAGACTCCAATTAAACTGAAAGGGATGAGGAGGTTTTCATATTTGAAACCATGGAGCTGAAACTCTGCAGTTTTGATGTAAATCCCAAAACAGAGGGTTCCCCATTTCTGTATCTCATTTGGATCCTTAACACTAGGAAGTGATGCACCACTATTGAAGGTACTTGGATGTCCCCCATTCCAGCAGTGTCTCAATGCTTAACAATCATTAAATGTGTTTATCATCACAACACCCATGCAAGGTAGTACAATACGCTGATCCACATTTTACAAAAGGGGAACTAAGGCCCAGAGAGGGTAGGTGACCTGCCCAAGGTCACACAGGAAGCCAACTGTATAGTGAGAACTTGAATCTAGGCACTCATGGGCAAGCTCCCCCACTCCCTGCTGTCCCATGCAAGAGTAACCCCTCTGGTGAGGTCAAGTTCCTCCCAAATTGGCCAGTGGAGATGTGGGGCTCCTTTGATTACACAACAGTTGCATTAGTGAAGAGATTTCCCACTAAGTTAATGTCCTGTTAATTATACGTGAGGGAGGGTTGAGAGCTCTCATACACAACTCCCTCCAACCTGGTTTCCCTATCCTGGCCTGGGAGGAGTGGGAAGAAGGATAGGGTAGACTACTTGGGCATCCACTCCTTTTCTCTTCCTTCATACCCAAAAAGATGGTACCCCATCAATCACCAGGAAGATGCCCCTTCTCTTCCTGCTATAATTTCTAGCTGGGACGTGTCATAGGCTTGGGGAGAATGCTTCCATTTCCTCCCCCCTACTTCCTATCTAGAGGACAAGATTCTCCTTCCACCTTCCCACTGTCTCGATTCTCCCTGATCAGTGAAGTTTCCCCACTTCCTTCCTTCACACCTTCTTGAGCCCATGCTCAGGAGATGGGGGGCTTGCCTAGGAGATCCCCCACTTCTCCCAGACAGTGAGCTCCTAGTTCAAGTGTCACAAATCATCATTAGGTCACCCCGCTCCCCAAAATATTGATTATGAAAGGGAGTGTATATACAGACCCACTCAGTGAGAGAGGAAGTGATACTAAAAAGGTTAACCAAATTTCTAAAAACCTACCCAATTTTGACATTTTTCTTTTGTATGTACTGGTGTGAAAGCATTTCCATTATAAGGACAGTACATATTTTACCACACCACAATTCCACAGGAGAAATCACATTTTTTTAATAATGTGTAAAACCAAAGTCTTGCTGCTAGCAAGAAACTAAATTAATTTGTCATTCTGTTTAAAACATAGATCCTTCACTGGAGCATTAAGTAAGCAAGTCAGGGGACCCCAGGAAGCAGGCATTTTGTCATAAGATGAATCTATTTAATAATTTCTTCTCCAAACTATCTAATTCCTGGGCATAACCACCACATGTGCAAGTATGTCTCTCTTTCCTTGCAAACCCTCCAATAGAATGCCTCCTTAGCAGCAAAAATAGGATGGATCTTTACCCAAATCAAATGCCACCTAACAGTAATTTATACAAAAAATTCTTTGAGCTACAGAAATTGAAGATCTATATCCCCTTTCCCATATAGAGACTGACTCATCCAGATCAATTTCTTTGTCCAAATCCCTCCCCCATCATTTCAACTGGGTTGTTTTCTTATCAAGATCTTTTTCAATCAAAATTGTATATATCTTAGAAATTAGCTTTTTGTTCCAGCATACTCTTGGATCACTCAAGGATGAGTTTGCAGAACCAATATGCTTGTAGAAAACTAATTTCCAAAACCAAACGTTACCAAATCAGTCTGAGGTACTCCTACTCCAGACAGTCAAAGGTTTCTCAGCATCCAAAGAAAGCAGATCATAGGACAAACTGCTAAAATTAACATTATAGATCAAATTCTGAGTTCTTCTGATATTATCAGATAGATGCCTGCCAGCAACTAACCCACATATAGGACAAGGTGAACATATTTGGGCAAGATGCACTCAATCTTTTTGCTAGCATCTTGGCATATATTTTAGCATCCACATTAATTATAGAAATAGGTCTGTATGGTGCACAATTGTAAGATCTTTTCCTTCTTTAGGACTGACGACAATTTTTGCCTCCTTCATGAATCTGGTTCTCCTAAATATACCATTAAACAATTCAGTTAAAATAGGGACCAACATTTGCTTTACAGCTCTAAAATACTACTCAGAAAACCCATCAGGACCTGGAGCTTTATTGGATATTAAATTCTTAATTACAACTTCAACTTCCTCTGCAGCAATTTACTTATCAAGAGCTGCCACATCATCCTCTGAGAGCTGAGAAGGTTTCACACTTCTCAAATTTCTAATTTCAGAATTTGGATGTTCTGAAGTATACAAGTATGGAAAAAGTTGAGATTAGAGATCTGTGTGATGCCAGTTATTAAATATTTTTATTTCTAGTTGGACAGCTGATTTATCATGTTTCTTTTTTAACTTTCTGGCTAAAATATATCAGCTTTATCTTATGGGCCATTAATTGAAAAAGACCAACTACAGGTGGTTTTGGTTTTCTTTTTGTAAATCAAAACCCAATGGCTGAGGTTTAACCAAAACATGGTTGCCAGTGCTCATTTTATGTAAATGTCTCCTATCTTTGTTATACGTTCAAATGAGCTTCATTATTTCTGTCTTAAACAATGTCAACATACTGTCCACGTGGCAGCTTCCTGTTTAATATATTTTTATTTAGCCCACATTTTGCTAGTGATATCATTTCTTTATGAATGGCATGTATTCCTTAGATTTTCTATATTACTTTCTACTCTTCCTTTAAACTTTGGTTTGGCTTCCAATAAACATTATATCTTCTAGCCTGAAAACTCTGATGACAAGCAGTTAAATCATTACAAAGACAAGAATTCATTCTTTTATGTACATTTTGACACAACGAACTAAACAACACACCTTTCAGTTTGTCACTTAATGAGATTAATCATTTTCAGCCTCTGGAAATATCAGCACTTCAATAAATTGAAAAAGTGATCAGGTCTATAAATTGAAAAGATTTGTTGCTGTTGAAAGTGTTTATGGTATACAAGTAAATGTAGATCACTGCAATACCAAATGCCAAGGCTATTTCTCATCATTATAAATATTAAACTGTAGGCTTTAGAGGTGAGAAGCAGGTAGTGCCTTATTTACTAACCTTTTAAGTCTTGACTCAGTCATGTGTCAACTGTAAATAATTAGTTATAACAATCCTACTTTCTAAACTCTAGCACATCTCACTATAGACTGATAAGTGCATTCACTGAAATATGCCTTTGCAGGTGAAAAGCTTCATATACAATTCTTTAAAAAAACACATTAAACATTATTTTTTACAAAAGCCATGAGGAATAGAAAGTTTAAAATTGCCTCTGACTTAGAACCATCAAAAACCAATGGGGCTGGTGGTCCTAAGTCACTTAGGCTCTTTTGAGAATTCCACCCAAAGTCTGAAAACTTCATAAAAACCCAACAGCAACAAAATCACCAATTAACCAACTAAAGACACAAGGGCCAACATTTTCCAAAATGGCTGCTTAAAGTAAGACTTACATTCATACTTGGACACAAATATAAATGTCCTGATTTTCACAAGTACAGCGCACCAATAAATCCCAATAAATTCAATGGGAGCAGTGGTACTAAGTACTTTTATTTATATGCTTAACTATGGTCTTAGGAGACTAACTTTAGGCACACAGGTATAACTAGTTTGACCATAATATTTATAAAACAACATTAGACTAAACATTGTTAGGAGACCACACATTCTCATATCTTGACTAATACTAATCACAAACATAACTTGAACAATTAAAAATTCAAATTTTATTTCCATATTTTCTCAAAAGACTTAAGGGAGCCTTTTACTTTATAAGTAGTCTTTTCTGATGGTAAATAGATATCAAAGACATTAATCCATTCTTCTGTTAATTAAACTGATCTTTTTCTTCCAGTAATAATGCATAATACAATTCTGAGTTACTGGATAAGGTGACTAGAATGCATTTTACTTTATCTTCATCCAAGAGAAGTGTGGATAGACTACGAATATTAATGAAAACCTTGCATGCCACAGTGTCTAAGGTGCTCACCATAATTCTGTGTATTTTGGGAGTTAGTAATAGGGGTGTTTTGCAATCGGTTACCTGACAAGACACAGCGTAGTTTTGCCACTGAGTTCAATGGAAAAAGGATCAAATTAATGATATACATCTATGGGTGCCACTTTGGGGTAGAGAGCCAAATTCTTGTATCCATTACACTGGTCTAAATCTGGAGCGACTCCTCTGATATGAGAAGGAGTTGCATCAGATTAAGACCATGTAATTGAGAAAAGAATATGACTGTATTGAATGCATTGTAGATCCACAGGCTATTTAATGGTCTAAAGAAATTCTCCTTATTCACAGAGGTGTTCATTCACAATTCAATAATCAAAATAGTGACTTGATAGTTATACTTCTTCCATGGGGCTCACTGAAGACATTTTTGTTCATCAAGGGTTATTCTTTCTAAATCAAATTGTAATCATTTTGAAATACACACACAATTTTGGCAGTTAAAGAATGTGAGTATGTTTGGGAGCCCCAGAATTCAGAGACCCTGCATTACTGTTGATAATAGAATGTGGCAAGGGATAGAAAGCAAGGCAGCAGTCACATGTAAAGCTACATTTCTTTATTCTTATTCTATTTTGTAAAGTAGCTCTCCTTATGTTTTATCCCATTCCTACTGAAGTTAATTTGAGTGGAATCAGGATTTTTTCCCTCTTATCCTACACGTTGTCACACTGACTTTTCAGTGTCATTGCTAAATTAAAAAGAGGCTTATAAATTATCTCAGAATAACAAATTTGCCAAAAATAACAGCAAACAAGCTTAGGGTTGTAAGGGGGCACTGACCTCTTGAGTACCGCCTTGCAGCTTGCAGCTGGGTGCAGTATTGCAGTCCTTTCCCCACGCCTGGCACTTCCTATAGGAAGTCTGCCTACTTCTGCTGATCTTCAGGGACATGGCCCTTTGACCAGGTCACACAGTCAAAATGAACCTCTTCCAGGGTAGCAAGGAATCCAACAAATAAAACAGTCTATCTGCCTCAGCAGTCTTCAGTTCCAGCTCTGGGCCCTTTAAATTCTGCCCTTTGCCCAGGCTTTCAAACAAGCCCTGTCCCCTTCCTCAAAAAGAACAGGAGTACTTGTGGCACCTTAGAGACTAACACATTTATTTGAGCATAAGCTTTCGTGGGCTACAGCCCACTTCATCGAATGCATAGAATGGAACATATAGTAAGGATATATATATACACACATACAGAGAACATGAAAAGATGGTAGTTGCCCTACCAACTCTAAGAGGCTAATTAATTAAGATGAGCAATTATCAGCAGGAGAAAAAAACTTTTGTAGTGATAATTAAGATGGCCCATTTCAGACAGTTTGACAAGAAAGTGTGAGGATACTTAAAATGGGGAAATACATTCAATGTGTGTAATGGACACAAATCTGACATCAGGAATCATAACATTCAAAAACCAGTAGGAGAACACTTCAACCTCTCTGGTCACTCAGTAACAGACTTAAAGGTGGCAATCTTGCAACAGAAAAGCTTCAAAAACAGACTCCAACGAGAAACTGCTGAACTTGAATTAATATGCAAACTAGATATCATCAATTTAGGCTTGAATAGAGACTGGGAATGGCTGAGCCACTACACACATTGAATCTATTTCCCCATGTTACTACAAGTTTTTTTTCTCTAATAAATGTGTTAGTCTCTAAGGTGCCACAAGGACTCCTGTTCTTTTTACGGATACAGACTAACACGGCTGCTGCTCTGAAACCTGTCCTCTTCCTGTGGCTCAGGCTAGGCTTTTCCCCACTTCTCAGGGTTTCCACCACTTGGCCTGTAGGAGAACCAAGGCACACTCATTACTCCAGGTCCCAACCCAGGGACCCTATAAACAGCAGCCACATGCTGCCAAATTTGATTCATTGCTGCTACTTCCCTGGGCCTCTTCGCACCTGGCCCCTTTATCTTCACCCTTAGCTCAGGGACAAAGTTCTCAGGTCCCTCTTTCCCTGCAAACCCAGCTATGCAAGTGCAGCCAGAGCTAGACCCTGGCTGGTCCTACAGCTCCTGTAGCCAGAGAAGTGCACACTTCTCTGCTCCTCTGGCCCCAGCCAGACCTGCCCTCGTAGGGCCTTGCAGTTCCTTTTATCTGAGCCTGCTGGGCTCTGATTGGCTGTCTCTAGCCCCTGGAGGATCAGGTCTCTTTCATTTCCAGGATGAAAATGCTGCTGCAGAGAGTCCTCTGTAGACAGGTCTGAAAGACCCATTTTTGCTGTTCCTTTCCTCTCGTATTGCTGCGTCTTAGAGTTAGATGTGGTAGGACTGTGGGGCCTCCTGCAGGGACCTGCAAAGACCAGGTACAACTTGTCATAAGGGTGAAATTCATCTCTCTGCAAAGAGCCAGCCCAAGGTGAACTTCAGTCAAGTGTGGCCCACTGCTCAGGAGTGAATTTCGCCTTTAAAAAGTACATAAATCATTTTCATTTCCCCAGGTGGCTTAGGACATTATCGTACAGACACTTCTTAGTATTGGCCATAATAGTTGCTACCATGATAGTCTCACTGAAGCCAATAGGACTACTCACTGCAATAAGCTGAGCTGGTTAGAAAATTTTAGTTGGAAAACTTCTGATGAAAAATAGGAAACTATTTCAACCAAACTCTCCCCCCCCCAAACATTCCCATTTTCTGACCATATCTAATAGAAAGCATCATGTACTGTAGCAAGTACTTGTAGAGCAGACCCTTAGGGTGGAATTCAATCAATGACTGCTATGCTGGTGACTAAACTTCCAGGCAGCCAATGGGCTAAGAGACTAAACTCAGTTTCAACAAATCTTTTCTTGAGGTTGAACCTTGCACTTAGCATGCTTTTGGCCTTAATGAACAAATAACCAATCATAATATACAATTAATAATGGTATTGGGGATGCCAGGGTACTTTAATTGATGTACTGGGTAGTGATGTGAGGCTTCCTGGGGAAGGTTGTTTAGGAGACCTGAGCTGCCATTATTATTAGTTATTGTGGTAATGTCCAAAACGTGATACATACTTTCCAAACACAGAGGAAAACAGCCCGCGCCCCCAAATAGTGAGGCACCAATAGTCAGTGAAGAAGTTTGAGGCCTTCCAGATAAAGTACTTTTTCTGCCTGTGGTTGGGCTGTACGGCTCTTGATAGAATATTTTCTGTCCTGAAGCTTCATAACCAATAAAAATCTACCAATTCTAAGCTTTTTGTGAGTCCCCTACCCTCCACCTCCTTCTTCTTCTTCCTTAACTGGACAGAAAGACAGTTTTACAAAACTGGTTTTCCTTCCTAATGAAAAACTTAAGCCAGAAATACCCTGAGAATTTTTACATTTCTGCTCAATACTGTAGCAATTTGGAAGCAAATGTTTCTGAGGATGAAACAAATTTCAGTTGATGAACAGCAAATGTCCTTCTGAATTCTTCTGAGGGAATGCAATTATTGTATCATGTAAACACTACTTAATATGCATACTGTAGCCTTCTAGGTTTAGGATTTTCTATTACCAATTACCAGTGATACATATGCAATTTTAACTTTGTTCCCTTGTTTTATTTTGGCTTAAAAATCATATTTTAAAAATACTGTTTCTTTTTGCCTTCTAGTCTAAAGCTTTTACGCTTCATGATTTCAAGGTTTTTCAAAACCATCAAGACTAGAAACTTTTTTTAAAGAAATGAAAGCTGAGATTCTCACATAATTGGATAACTCCAGGAAAAAAACAAAACCAAAACCACCCCCCATCCCCACCAAATATCATGAGATTTGCAGTAAAATCATGAGTTGGCAACAGTCGGTATACTGTTAATTTTATATATTTATTAAATGTGTAGCAAAGCTTTTGAAAGGAATATAACTGAGTTCTATTGTTTTTCATACTGTGATGTGGTGGTGAAGTAGAAAAATATTTTAATGAACAGAACTGGATTGATTGATCTGTTTCTGTTGATTATATGGTGTTGTTACAGGTTTACGTAAATGTATGTAGACCTTGCAATTTTGTTAACTACAATGTGTAGCTACTAACAGATGCAGGTTTTTACTGTGAGTAATGTTGTAGCATATGTTCATGTTTTAGTACTTTGGAAATAGATCCCTTGGAGAGGAAATGGGATTTTATGATCTTCTAGGCTTTTGTAACGTTGACCTTTATATGCAATTTTACCAAATTGTAGGGGCAAAGTTAAGGTAGTATAAGTTGTGTGGGATGATAGTGAATGATGAACAATTACACGGCAGTAAAAGGTGGCCAAATCCCTAAGATGCTCACTTCCATACTTTCCAATGATGGGACTTTTAAAAAGATGTGATATTTGTAAACAGAATGTTTGTAACATTATTTTGTGGGTTTGCTGGGATTGTGTTGAAACACTTACAAAATCTTTGTTGCAAAAACCTTAACTATTTTGTACTTTCCCCCCTCAATGAGCACCAATATGAGCTGTGCTGTAACAGCATTTATAAGGCCCACATTGTTGGGCTCCCCTCCTGCAGAGTTTAATAAGGTCATAGGGGATAGATTGTATGTGTGACATATATCCGACTGGAATGTGTGTGTAGTAGATGATGGAGGTGGAGGCTTTTATCCAATTTTAAATGGACAACTTTAAATGCATGAAGTTTCTAAAACATTTTAATCTTTTGCAATTTAATAGAGCTCTGCCTTTTCCTGTCTTATTCCTGTCACTTTCTAGATCTCCCCTGGTGCATCACTCCTTCAAGCATGTCTCTGGAACTTGGTCTGAACCAGAGAGAATCCTGACCTAGGATTCAGGAACAAAGAGTTTCCTGTGTCACATCTTTATACCATTGCTATAATGAGCTGCTAGTTCTCCACCAACCTGATTGTGGGGTATGTACATTCCATCTCTCTCATCTTTCTCTAATCTCTTTGTAATTCTCCTACTACAATCTTCTGCCCCAAAAGGGACACAATGAAAGGTAACTTTGTTGAACAAAGTCAACATGGAGTTCATAAACCAAACTATTCTGAAGATAGGATAAGAAAAAGAAAGGTAGGAACATTTAAAAAAAAAAATCAACAGAATTATTTCAAGCCCTGTAACTTTGAAATTCTTATTTGGATATTTTACCAGACTTCTCAGAAAGACTCTATACCCTGATGCATGATGTAGTAATTTCAAGTGGATTAATTTATACCTGGGAAAGTTAGAGTGTAGGCTGAATATCAGACTCCTAAAAGGAATTTGGTTAAAATTAAAAATGAAGCAGTTATTGCTGCGTTATACTACAGTAGAAATTTACAAACAAGTAATCTTTGGCTACTAAGTCAAAGCACTTAGGACTTTATCCTTAGCATCCAATATATGAACACCAACCAACTCAATTATACAGTGATTTGAGTTGTATTAATCTCCATTTGCAAAGTAGAGATGCACTATGGATCTCTAATTCAGGCTTTAGATATCCATTCTAGCACTTGTGGTTAATTTTTGCTTCAGCTTGATCCCTTAACTAATTATTTTACAGTAATACATTTACACCAAATATTTTACAAGGCATAGAATGGGATGATAATAAAAAGAAACCAACCTGATGAAGTGCTCATTCATTAATCTCATGATACCATAACTGTTTAACTCCTATTCCATATAACTTTCATATCTCCTGTTATGATTACTGATGACTTAATGGCACTGCTAACTAACACTACCAGATAATGAAAATAGTAACTGAAATTACTTTGACTGGCTAGTAGGATGTGAAAATGCAACTATGTCTCGTGGAGCAGTGCACTGGAGAATTTATTTTTCACAAGAAAGCAGACGACTAGCTGTTCCCACATTGTGCAGATCAATCTGTTTAATCAGTTGTTACACAATGAAAGTGAAGGAGAAACCTTGGTGTGGATTCATTGATTAATCTCTGAAATCTGTCTCTAGGTGTCCATGTTCCTATCTGGCTTAGATTTTCATGGCACTATATCCTAACATAACTAAACCTGAAGCTGCCTGGGGAACAGCTTCCTTCCTGAGGGCAAGCTCTTCAGACAGAGTATGTTGTGCAAGACAGTTGCGCTGCAGCATACCTTTTTTGGCCATATTTCTATCATATGGTGCTCCACTTTATTAAGGCTCTTAATTCTCTTCTGCAACTAGAACTGTACCTGTTTGATTGTTTTCCTTTAGGCTTGCAGAGCTTTCTTACATTAAATTTATGATTTTTAGGGAAGAAATTAATGAAAAACAGTAACAGAGAGATAAAGGGAGTAGATGAGGAAAACTGGTTATTAGTAGTCATAATACACAAGGAAGAAAAAAATGTAGTTGAACAGTTGGTGAAGCGAAGGGTATTATTTGTAACACCTGGTAAAAGTATCAATTAAACTATAAATTGAGCTGATCCACAATAGACATGGTTGTTTAGCAAGAGACCAGCACCAGAAAAATGACAAGAGGGAAACAGCAGTAGTGCATCCCTGATAGGGAAAATTGGTCTCAAAATGGCTCTTTGAAGGGGTCATCAGATCAGGCCAATGGAGGTGGCAGAGGACAGTTGTGCAAAGTTTGCTAGGAAAGAAAACCCAACTCAAGAACTATAAATCTGATAAAACTATGTAGAGAGGGGGATTCCAATAAATCCTGAGCAGGACATCTTACTTGGTAAGTTATTAGGAAGAGTATGAATTAAGGAAAGATTTGTGTAGAGATGAGAATTTCTGTCCAGTTTTAAATAAGGATTCTTCCCCCTTTTCCATCCCCTCCAGAAAAAAAAAATACAAGTGAAAGCTGTGTCTTATTGCATGCACACCAGGGGACATTTGCTATCTTTTGAGTTGACTTTGCAACTGTAATTATGTTCTTGTGACATAGCTTATGTATGTATTTTCCTAGGTTTTTTTAAAAAGCAAAATAAACAACAAAAAGAAATTCCATCATGTGACATCATATTGACACCCAACCCTGCTGATAACCCAGGAGGATCTTTAGATCCACCACAAAGTAGCTTTTCCCAAAAAGGAAGTGAGAAAAGATGGTACAGTTAAGCTGACGGACGCTGTATTGCAAGGAAGAACCTTGAATTTAGCCCAAAGCCCTCAAAGCTTAGCAGTTTCCCAGACTCACTCACTCTGTGTGTGTGTGTGTGTGTGTCTCTCACATGCACATGCACGCGTGCACACACACACACACACACACACACACACACACGCTTTCTGCAGTTAAGAAAGCGTGTGTGTGTGTGTGTGTGTCTGTATGGCAAGTTACTGCTGACTGCACATCTGCAGTGCACCAGCTTGCCTCACAGTAACATTCACTGCACTGTAGCAGTGTCCACAAAGTCCTGGAGCATGGTTTGGCTTACTACTACTGAAAGCACTGTATGCCAAGCCACACTCCAGGACTTTCGTTATGCTCTAGCAGTGTCCATGGGGGACGTTACTGTGTGGCAGTCTTGTGCAGTGTAGATTCATACACTGACTTTCTGTGTAGTTATGCAACTTCAGCTATGTAACTAACATAGCTGAAGTCAATGTACTTAGACCTACTCACTGCGGTGTTTTCACTGCGGTGAGTTGACTGCTGCCACTCCCCTGTCGACTCTGCCTGCACCTCTCGCAGCGGTATAGTACAGGAGTCTAGACTAGACATGATAAATCGACCCCCGCTGGATCGATCACACTGAATTAGGAACTGGACAGGGAAGTCCCGGTTCCTATACTGCAAATCACTTTATTGAATTTCATTGTATTGATTTCATACAGATGCAAAGTACTACACTTAAGAAAGAAAAAAATCAAATGCACAACTACAAAATGGAGAATAACTGGCTAAATCAGGGGTTGGCAACCTTTCAGAAGTAGTGTGCCGAATCTTCATTTATTCACTCTAATTTAAGGTTTCGCATGCCCGTAATACATTTTAATGTTTTTAGAAGGTCTCTTTCTATAAGTCTATAATATATAACTAAACTATTGTTGTATGTAAAATAAATAAGGTTTTAAAAATGTTTAAGAAGCTTCGTTTAAAATTAAATTAAAATGCAGAGCCCCCCAGACCGTTGGTCAGGACCCGGACAGTGTGAGTGCCATTGAAAATCAGCTCGCGTGCTGCCTTTGGCACACATGCCATAGGTTGCCTACCCCTGGGCTAGATGCTAGTACTGCTGAAAAGGATCTGGGGTTACAGTGGATCACAAAATTGAATCAGTCAACAATGTGATGCAGTTTCAAAAAAGGCTAATATTATTCTGGGATTCAACAGAAGTGTCACATGTAAGACATGGGAGATAGTTGTCCTTGACTGATCAGCACTGATGAGGCCTCAGCTGGAGTATTAAGTCTAGTTTGGGTGCCACATTTTAAGAAAGATATGGGCAAATTGGAAAGAGTCCATAGGAGAGCAACACAACTGATAAAAGGTTTAGAAAACCCTGACTAGGAGGAAAGGTTAAAAAAACTGGGCATATTTAGTACTGAGAGAAGAACATGGACTGGAGAACCTGATAAGTCTACAAGTATGTTAATGGCTGTTATAAATAAGATGATGATTAGTTTTCCATGTCAGTTGAAGGGAAGACAAGAAGTAAACCGCTATATCTGCAGCAAGGGAGATTTAGGTTAGAAATTAGGGAAAAAATTCTAAACTATAAGGGTAGTTGTGACATTGCACTTTATATGATTTTTATAAATATATGCTAATGAGTGAAATATAATGTAACTGGAATATGCTTTATGCAAAAGTCTCTTGTCTCTATTATTACAAAGCTTATAATCTACTGAGTGTGGTCATCCTATTTGTATAAATGTATCACTCTTGTATTTGAAACTAGAAATATGAAATATAACTGAGGGCCTATTATAATTATGGTGGTTTGGAAACTTGATGGCTCCTATCAACCAGGACAATTGACTGTGGATGGCTCTGTTTGCAGGCAAGCCTTCCTGTGAGTCAGGCTGGGAGGAATGAAGGCTTGAAGTCTTACAGTTACATGTGATCATGTCACCTGAACTGGAATCCATCTTTAACCTGGTGTCTTTCCATTGAGAAGGAGGGGGTGGGAACCCAGAAAAGGACAAAGGATTCCCGCCTTATGCAAAAGATATATAAAGGGGTGGAACAGAACAAAGGGGAGAGAGGAGCCATCATGAAGAATCCCCTAGCTACCACCTGAGCTGGAACAAGAGCTGTACCAGGGGAAAGAATTGTGCCCAGGCCTGGAAGGTGTCCAGTCTGAGGAAAAAATTTACAGAAGCATCTCGAAGGGTGAGATTATCTGTATTCAGTTTGATTAGACATATATTTGCGTGTTTTATTTTATTTTGCTTGGTGACTTACTTTGTTCTGTCTGTTACTACTTGGAACCACTTAAATGCTACTTTCTGTATTTAATAAAATTACTTTTTACTTATTAATTAACTCAGAGTATGTGTTAATAGCTGGGTGGGCAAACAGCTGTGCATCTCTCTCTATCAGTGTTATAGAGGGCGAACAATTTATGAGTTTACCCTGCATAAGCTTTATACAGGGTAAAATGGATTTATTTGGGTTTAGACCCCACTGGGAGTTGGGCATCTGAGTGTTAAAGACAAGAACACTTCTGTTAGCTGCTTTCAGTTAAGTCTGCAGCTTTGGGGCCAGTAATTCAGATCCTGGGTCTTTGTTGGAGCAGACGGGCATCTCTGGCTCAGCAAGAGAGGGTGTTGGTCCCGAGTTGCCAGGGAAAGCAGGAGCAGAAGTAGTCTTGGCACATCAGTTGGCAGCTCCCAAGGGGGAGCGGGGTTCTGTGATCCAACCCGTCACAGTAGTTAAGCTCTAAAATAGGCTTCCAAGGGAATCCTTGTCATTGGAGGTTTTTAGGAACCGGTTCGACAAACACCTGCCAGGGACCTGATCATGCTTCAGTGTGAGGGGAATGAGTAGAAGACCTCATGAGGTCCCACATTTCTATGATTATTATGAAAAAAAAAAGCAGAAAGAAGAAATAAACAAAAACCTAAGTTCTTTACAAAGAAAGAGAACATAAAAGGAGAAAAGGTGCCGGAGCTAATGAATTTACAGGCCAAATCCTACAAAGGGGTCTCATGGGGCATAAGGTCCTGCCCACATGGTACCCTTTGCAGGATCATGACCTAAACAGATGAGTATATAAGCAACATGGAATAGAATGTGACAAAAACCAGGGACAATACAAATACTTCCCATAAATGTAGTGTTAAAGTAAAGGATCTCTGGCACATTATTTGGCACAACATCTAACAAATTTTATGAGCATAGCCCACACAGGGCCATGCCCAAAGTGACACACTGCATTGTAGTGCATTGGTCCAAAGATGCTGTCTCAGCTGCAAAGGAATTGACTGAAGGAATCAAAGGGAATTCCAGTGTAATGCTGAAGAAAACTAATGTCAAGATTAAAGATCACTAATTTTTCAAAAATTAGTGTTTCTATAGCCAGCCACTAAACATCTGGTCTGTGAACCGTTTGCTTGTCTGACTAACTACCTTTATAAGGTGAAAATCTGTCTATCTTGAAAGATGCATAGTGTTCTCTAAGGCAGCTGGGGGATGCAGTGACTTAGTGGGCCTCCTGTGGACGCATCTGTGTAATGCCCCTAACAACTACATCCTCCTCTGCTAGTGAACTCCCTCCTGCATGTGTAACCCACTCTAGAAGAGTGCACAGGTCTTTGGCCAGCTTGAACGCCTGATCCACTATGAAGAATAAGGGTCTACTAGAGCTGCTAATGGAGTTACTCATAGGCTCTTGCTTTCAGTGCTGAAGATCTTGGATTTGAACAACCCCTCTGATGAGGGTCATTGTTAAGTAGTGCTGTCTCTGGGCAGCTGATGTTTTTGGGTGTAATATCTGTAATAGCTACATTATTCAAAGGGGTAGAGACCTTGGCACATCATCCTCAGTGGGGCAAAGGGAACAGAAATCTTCCCATAGGCTACGGTTATGGATATCTGGCCTTGTTTTAGTGCTTGTTCTGATCAGATAGCTTTTCTCACCATGGCTACGTTCAGGTGTGCAATCAGTCCCAGAAGTGCTGGTTAGACAACCCCTAGCTACAAGTTACTCTCAGAACAGGAGAAAGATTTAAAAGAGACAAAAATGTATTTTTAAAATACAAGTAGCTCTATTTTTATAGCTTTTAGGTTGCCAAATAGTAAGCTTACTTAAATGAACCAGTAGCTTCTTAAACAAAAGGTGACGTTTTCAGAAGCACCTATGGCCCAGCTCCCCAAAGGTATTTAGGTGCCTGCCTCCCATTAATTTTTTCTTTCTAAATATATTTGAGATGAGCCTTAGACACCTAAATGCCTACGTCACTTTTGAAAACTGAACTTAGGAGTCTAGGGGTATGTCTTCATTATAAGTGCTGCAGCTACTCCACTGTGGTGTCGACACTTGCTACCCTGACAGACGTTTTTTTTTTTTTTTTTTTAATCACTGTAGTGAATCTACCCCCTTCCCCAGAGTGTGGTATCTACACAGGGGCTTAGGTTGACCTAACTATGTCTCTCAAGGGTGTGAATTTTTCTCACACCTGAGCAACATCACTAGGTCGACCTAAGTTTTAGGTATAGACCAGACCTAAGTCACATACGTATTTTTGAAAATAATAACCAGTTTCAAATACAATAAACACCAACACACCTTAGCCGTTCTTTAGCATTCACTTATAATGTCTCACTCCGAGGTAGCTTCCAAAATCCATGAAAGACTAACTTAACTAAGCAATGCAATTTCTATAACAAGTGTAAAAAAAAAAATCTGAATTGGGGCAAAATCTCTCACTAAACAGATATACACTCACTTATCCAGACTTTTATAACTTCTCAATAGCCGAAACCCTTCCGCCTTTTCTGGCTGCTGCCACACATGGGTCTATTCTTCTGATGGCCTTCTGGCTGTCTGGTGCAGCTTTCCTAGGAGGCTTCTTATTTAATTATTCCCCCTCCTTTCCTGCCAATAGCTCATGAGGCTTTGGAAGTGGAGTGAGGGTAAATGAAAGTAATCCCTATGTTTTAGGTCAGTTACACACATAATGAGCATTGCTGACTCAAAGGAGGTGACCTGTGTTGCATTCAGCTCAACATATAGCTTTGTGAATGATGATGCTTTTTGTTTGCAAGTTCTGGTTTTCATTGCTTTGCTATTTACAAGGAACGACTTAAATAAATATAATCTCCACCTTATTATCCCAGCCACCCTAAAAGTCTCATTTCACATGCTGTTCAGATAACCGAAAAAACAGCTGAACAATTTAAAAAGAAAATATTGGTGATAAAAGTGCATTCCAGGTTGAGATTCTGCATGCCAAGTTTCAGTCTAGATTGAATTTTTATGGCTGAGTTATAAACCCGCTAAAATATGGTGTTATACTGGAAATGTTGACTCAACCTTTATACACACCCTAATGTAATTCTAAGTGATCTAAAATACCATATATGGAAAGCTAAGATAAGTGGATTTTCACTATAAAGAATAAGTAGGAGATAGAAAGTAAACCTTTTAGCTAAGTATTTTTACTTTGTTTTAATTTTGACTAAAAAGCAAGCCATATTCAGTGACGAGTATTAATATTGCAATTGATACTTGGTATAAGATTAAATTACATTTTAAATCTTTTTGGAAACTTAAAATCATACCTTTGGGAAGTTCATTCTTCCAGAAAGTCAGTGTTATGGAATCGGGGACATGTGTCCTATTCTTGACTTTACAACAGATTCCTGGACAATCTTAGGCAAGTGACATAACCTCTCTGTACCTTCACTTCTCCCTCTGTAAAAATCTGTTTAGGTTCTTACAGTGATACCGATCACCACTGGATACGAATGCCTGCTTATGGATAAAACTAATGTGAAATCAATAACTGCAATAAGTCTAGGTTTCCTTCTTATTTCTCCTGAGCGAGTTGCAGGTTTGTAGCACATATTATCCAAATCTCAAACCAAACTCAGACTAAAAACTTGAGTGTTTTGTGGTTATAGTTATTTGTTTCAGTCTGTTCTGGCTGAAAGGTTTCTACAATTTTTATTTTTTTTTCAAACATTTCTCAAAACAGGAAGCTCATTGAAGTTGACTCCTTCCTATTAATGGTTTCAACAAATTGGTATTTTCTGATGGGAAAAAATGGCTGAAAAATTTGTGGCCAGCTATACTAAATTGCACCTAAATTATTTCCAGGGGAAAGTGGAGTCCAAGTTTTTGAGTTTGGATTCAAATATGTTTGAGTGTGAGTGTGAGACAGAAGAGGCACAGATAATATGCATAAGCTTTGAATTTTTGAATGCTCTGTCCAAACTGAACCTCTGAACTTCTCAAGGTTTGTTCATTGTAGCTGTGACATTATTTTAAAGCTACTCAACTATCCTGAAATGACCTGGAAAAGCACTTCCAACAAAACATTATAGATTTTTATGAGATCAATTTCAATCATAATCAGGCAGTTATTCCTAACATACTTATCTCTGAGTGTGGTATCCAGCATGTGAAGAAATTTAATTTGTGTGCTGTAATATACTTTAGATCTTTAATAAATATTTTTAGAAAATGCCTTCTTACCTATAGCAGTCATAACATTGGCTTGTGTTTAACCACCAGCTCACTCACTCTTCCCTATAATTTGTGCAATAAATGGTGTCATTATAACATGAGCTAATAAGAGGAAAGTTACATTATGTTAAATAATAAAATAATAATAATAATAATAATATTGCAGACTTTAAAGCAAATATTTCTCTACAAATGTGCAGTAGATTGTTGCAAATGAATTGAAAACTGCATATGTTGATCACAACCATGATCAGTTTTTAAAGTGAAGACACTTGGAAGAAAAATGTTTATTCAAATTAAAACAAAATATTTTCTTCTTTACTGTTCCTGTACTTTATTTTTGAAGCAAACAGATGCCAATTCTGCAAGAAATACTATATCATTTTTTTCAATCTCAATATAATTTCGGAATGTTAATTCCCTGGGGTTTTTGTTTAAGCTTTGTCATGAAATAACATCTTTACAACAAGCAAAAAATTTCTACTTAACAGGAATTAATTGCCTTCAACTATAGTATAGCAACTACTGAGGGCGTAGTTAGGTCATTTTAACACAGACCTGCACTGGGAGCAACAGAGAGCCACTCTGCCACAGAGAGAATTTCAGGAAGGATTATACCTCAAGAATAATCCCTCCCTAAGTGATCTGATATACAGGGAGATTGCACAGGCTACATTAGTTTTGAAGTGCCTTCTCTATGGGTCAGTACTATGGAAAAGGTCAATGCAATGGCAAAAACTAGAGAACAAAAGCAAAGGTGGTAATTTTTGAGGCTGCTGGTGAAAATTAGTGCCACTGTAAGTCTTAGGAATTTAAAAACAAAGAATTAGAGAAATGGCGGAGTACTGAAGCTGTAATCAGACCACAAAAGGTGCCAGTTCAGAAAGGCAGATGATATGTAAGAAGCCTTACTCTACTGTGCTAGCATGTTCTGAATTACATCATGCCTATTAGCCGTCCAGTGTTTGGGAAAGCTGAGAATGCAATTTTTAGTTAGTGTTCTCAGATTTTGCGGCAACTAATGGGTGGCTCGAGACATGAAGACTAATGTAATACAAGTAAAGTGATAGCATGGTGAATAAACAAGAGGCTGATGAATTTTCTGTTAGACAATGGAAATTCTCCATGAGCTCAAGAAAGTCTAATTATGAATCTAATTCAGATGAGACTGACCAGTACCAATATGCAATTCTTCCTAGGGTAATAACTTTTAGTCATATTGTTACTGAGCCCAGGCAGACTGACAGCTCTACCACCAGTGGTAAATATGGAGAGCAATGAGAAATTGTATCCTGTGGTCATTAGAAAAAAAACGAAGAATCCCAGTTATGAAAAATGTAAAGATTCTGCTCATACTAGAAGATAGTAACAAATGCATGCATGACTGGAGATATATAGAAGCATTATCTTAAAAGATTAAAGAAAAAGATTCAGTATGAAGAGAGTTTCTGGTCACGTGGTGCACATTATATAGATGATAGGAAAATAACTCATGTCTGCAGTCTACCAGTGAACATGACTTAATTGATAAAGCAAATGAACCAAAGGATTATAGCTACCTTCACACGCAGAATAATTCTTTGTTCTTGTGAAGTTGTGCGTTCTACTGAAGCTAGGAGGGATGAACATACAGTTGGTGATGGGCAAGACACTAAAACTGTTCAACTGTTAGATAGGTGTAACTACAAAGAAAGAGCTTTTGCTAAAACAGTTCCTCTGCTGGCCTGCATTATAAAGTGGGTCAGTTGACACTGTTTATGTACCTCCTGGATTGGCACAACAATATTATGACTCATATGGAGAGAATGGGGACCAAATTCAGAGGGACTCCTGAGGGAACTTAAACTGGTACTCTGCAGGTTCAAGAAATTGTTATAGTTCTTCTAAGTAAAATAATGGTAATTATTAATTTTACTGAAGCTTCTGTTTCTCCAAGTTAGGAAAGGAATATCAGAACTCTTAGTAAATTGTGAAGATGTCTGGCTTTAGCATCGTCTCTGTTCCATTTTAGCAGAAAGAAAAATATTACATGAAGTTTCTTTTAGGAACAAAATAGGAACAGTTTCAAATAGTTTCAGAAGACAGTTTTCCTTCTTGGGCCTGATTAGGATGTAGGCATATAAGCCAAATATCTATCTATAATACTTACATGGCCTCCCCATTGCTGTAACATCTGAGCATCTTCACATTTTTAACGTATTTATCCTTACAATACCCTGGTGAATAGGGAAGTACTATTATCCCCATGTTACCAATGGGGCACTGAGGCACAGAGAGGCTAAATGACTTGCCCAAGGTCACACAGGAAGTCTGTAGTGGAGCAGGGAATTGGACCCACGTCCCGTGCTAGTGTCCTAACCACTGGACCATCCTTCCTCACCTTTAGGTACCTAAAGATACAGATAGGCATTTAGTGATTTTTAAAAGTGCCTAGGCACCCAACTCCCACTGACTTCAAGAACTATTTCATGAAAATGCTGCTTCTTTGTAAGACCAATAAAGATCACTGCCCTGCACTTTAAGCAAGGAGTGTGTGTGTGGCTGACTGGGAGAAGAGGGCAATGCTTTCTGGCTTGGGGGAGGAGGGGAAAGGTAAAGCAATTGGAAGAGCAGTCAGCCTGGTGGATGACTCATCACCTAGGAACGAGGGGTTTGAAAAGGTCAGCCTGGGCTGGGCCCCTTCCCTCATTCAGTTGGAACAGGCTGGGCAGCAACTCTGGTGCATGGCTTGCTGCAATCAAATGGTGAGTGGGGATGGGGGCAGGGCTGGCTCTAGGCACCAGCAAAACAAGCTGGTGCTTGGGGCGGCACATTTTTAGGGGCGGCATTCTGGCGCGGGCCATGCCGCCCCTAAAAATGTGCCCCGGCCACCCTAACCCACCTCCGCTGCTGCCGCTCCAGCGCCGCTGCTCGCCCTCCCTCCCAGGCTCTCAAACCCGGGAGGGAGGGGGAGATCCCGAGCAGCTGATTCGCGGGCCGTGGCCACTCGGGATCTCCCCCTCCCTCCCGGGTTTGAGAGCCTGGGAGGGAGGGGGAGACCCTGAGTGGCTGCGGCGCAGGCGCTGCTTCTCCCTCTCCCTCCTACGCTTGAGAGCCTGGGGGGAGGAGGCAGGGCTGGGGATTTGGGGAAGGGGCGGAGTTGAGGCGGGGCCAGGGGTGGGGTAAGAAAAAAACGGGGGAGGGGGGGCGGCCAAAATTGTTTCCGCTTGGGGCGGCAAAAATCCTAGAGCCGGCCCTGGATGGGGGGGAACCCCTTCCCCATTTCAGGACATAAAAACAGGCAGGAATTGCACACAGTGGCAGGGGGGACTGGGCACTGGTTCCCTGCTCCATAGAATTCCAACAGGAATAGCAAGGGGGGAGCAGCCACTTCCCCAACTCAGGCCATAGAAACAGGATGGAGTTGCGACACGGTGGCAAGGGGCAGCAGAAACCCCATGTGAGGCATCAAGGAGGGGGCAAACAAATATATATATATAGTGCTCAATCCACTCCAACATAGAGCCAGACAGTGTCAGGCAGGGAAAGGCAGGAAGCCCCTTCCCCCCCAAATCGCTACAGGAGGGACAAAGAGGGCACTGGAACCAACACAATTTTGCATATAGCCCATACAGATGTGGGGGGGGGGGAAGCCTCCCACTCTCTGGGAAAGCAGTGGTTGGGCTGCACTGGGGGATAGGAAGTGAACAGGGGGCTACAAGCCACTCTCTGTTTCAGTCAAGGAGGCAGAAGGGGCAGGAGCTCATAAGCAGTCTCAGCATAGCTCCAGGGAGACACAAAAAGGGGAAAAGAAGGGGTGCACAAAAACGAAGGCTTAATTCTCCTTTTACTCTGGCACCAGTGGAGCAGGGTAGCAATAGGAGTGCAGGTATTCCATAAATAAAGAATGGATAAGGAGAGGTGCTTGGTAATTGAGCAAGCCAGGAGCAGTTGGGGACTCCTCTGATTACTCCACCTTAACCCCCCCTATGAGGGGGGTCGTCGGTAAGGTCCTGGCAAGGGAATTGCTGAAGGCACCTGGATGAAAAGGGGGGGGGGGGGAGCTGGTGGAAGCCCCCCGCCCCCTCCAAATGGCTTGAATTGGTAAGGTCCCAGCAGTGGATCTGCTGGAGGGACATAAATTTTTCACCTGCACTGCACATTTTATCAGCAGGGTTAGTCCTAGACATCTATCTAATAATAAAGTTGCGGCCTGATTAAACCCATATCTAATGTATCCTGTCATTCTTTCAGCATAGCCAGACAAGATGAAATGCCTGATTCTCCTTTTATTTAGACCACCTTTATTACCTTTTTTACCACAGGAATGTATTTGTAATTGCTAAAATTTTATCCAGACATAAATTTAAGCTTTTATGACCAAAATGTGTCAATTTGTCCAAAAAATTGTATTTCCAAATGAACTGTTGTGTGATGAGTGAGGAACTCAGAGAAGCATCCCTGGTTCACACTTGTGTGATATCGTGTATATATCGTGTATCAATAAAGTCAATGTAAGTCAGAGGAGAATCAGCCCTGAAGAATGTAAATACATTAATAAACATAATAATGCAAAACAGTCTCTGTCCAATGGCATCCTAGTCTCTCAGTGAGGAAGTCACAGTTCTGTTGTGTTTCTGGCCTATGGAAAATTAAAAGGATTTCCCTATATGATGCTCTTAATCAGTTAACTTGTCTTGACAATGAATAGTAGACTTGTAACACTATATGTTCAATAATAAAAGAATGAAATAGAATAGTTTACATTCTGTGGTACTGTATATAATACAATACAAACATTGAACCAGATCCCGTGAGATACTGAGTGCCTTGAGGGATTTCAATGAAAGTTGAGTGTTTCTGAATTTAACTCCATTTTGTGTTTGTGAATTGGCTGCCAGCAATTTATAATTTTAATAGTGAATAAATTTGAGAAAATAAATATTTTTTTCTGACTACTTCTTGATCTCTTCCTCCACCTCCTCCCACCATGAATATTTTTATATTTGATTAAGTTTGAACTGTTTTGGTTAGTTTTGACTACACAGGTCATATGGCACAGTTTCTATTCATGGATGGAATGAATATAACCCCTGTAATGAAGTTCCTGGTACAAACTCTTACCCTCGTTATTTCAAAATACATTGAATATTAATATTCTCTAATATTTGCTTAAGAGTGGTTCTCTCTATGAACATTCCTGTTAATAAAACTGAAATAAAAAGTTGTGTGAACTCAGCTAAATAGAGATCAGTGTTTTTTCCCCCCCAACAAATATTTTCAGATGCATTTGGTCATCTTTATGTCCCACCCCAGCCTTCCTTCTTCCCACCTTTCCCACCAGTTTCCCCTCCTGCTCTCTTGGTTTCCATCAATGAGTCCCTTCTGCCTTTGCTCCATACTCATTCAGCTGCTCAGAATCTCTATTATAAGCCCTCTTTCAAGCCTCTTCCATGTTACCTCATAACCTCATTTAGCCCCAGTCTAATAACACATGTAAGCACATGTTTAACTTTAAGCATGTGAGTAGCAGGGCCGGCTCAAGCAAAAAAAGGAAAAAAATAAGCACTGCTCCGCTGTAACAACCTCCCCCCCGAGCGCCGCCCCGCCCCAACAACCTACCCCCCCCCCCCCCCCGAGCGCCGCCCCGGCCCGCCGAAACAACAAGAATACCTGTTACTCTAGTTCTACATTAGGTGCTATCAGGGTTGGCTGGGTGCCCTGGGCCAGCAGTATCGCCTAATTGCGATACGCTGGGTGTAATGACTACTGGCGAGGGTTCAAAGTGGCCACTTCACCTAGCAGCAATATCAGAGGAAGATTCACCTAGTGGAGAGAGTCCAATGGGCTGCTCCGCCTAGTGCCAATATCAGGGAAGTGTTGCCTAGCAGCGAGAGTGGGGAGGAAAGGGGAACCCCAGCTCACCCTACTCCACGGGGTTCCAACCCAGAGCCCTTCAAAAGAAGGTACCCTGACACAGGGTTCAAGTCCAAGCGCATCCCCAGGGTCACTTCCTACCTTCACCTCAGTCCCTCTGGCGGCATCTCTGGGGTTCTATGTAGGATCCCTCTCACATCTCTTCTGCTTCATCTCTGGCAGTTTCTCTGCTGGCAACAGCAAGTTGTCCCCTTTGGTTCTCGCATTTGGTTGGCTTCCCGCAGTGCAGCTAGGAGGCTCAACCCCGGCTGCTGCACACAACCACTCATCCTCAGTCAGCTCAGACTGAGCTGAGCTGCTCCCTTTTGAATGCTCCCTCCACTGGGATCATGCCCAGCAGCGGTGGGATGAGGGTGACCTCTTGGACCAAAAACTGCTCTTTAACCCTCGCTCCGTCATAGAATATCAGAGTTGGAAGGGACCTCAAGAGGTCATCTAGTCCAAAATACCGTCACAGGTGCATCATTCTGGCATTTTCCCAAAAGCTTAGTAGTAGTAAGCAGCAGAACCACAATGTGACTGGCTTGCTGATTGGTGGTGGTGAACTGATGGGGAAAATGAATAGTGACTTCAGTCTCTTCTTTCTTTGTAGCCAAACTAGATCATATTTGAGTTCTGTTTGTCATTCTACCACTGTTCATTTTTAATCCAAAAACTTGAGAGGCTTTACTAGTTTCCAGGAGCAGCGCCAGGGTTTTTGGCGCCCTAGGCGGGGGTCCTTCTGTGCTCACGGTCATCGTCGTCAATTCTGTGGCGGGGGGGTCCTTCCGCGCTCCCGGTCTGCGGGGCACTTCGGTGGCGGGTCCCGGAGCGAGTGAAGGACCCACCGCAGAATTGCCGCCGAAGACCCGGAGCGTGGAAGGACCCCCCACCGCCGAATTGCCGCCGAAGGTGGCAAAATGCTGCCCCCCCAAATCCTGGTCTCCTAGGCGACTCCTAGGTCACCTAAATGGAAGCACCAGCCTTGCTACTTTCCCAAAAAGTATTATTTACTTCTCTCTGAGCGGTTATAAAACTGTGCATTTTTAATTAAAGGAAAGAAATCAAAATGCACTAGTATTTGAATACTTAAATTTGAAACCTTACCTTACCCCAATACAAAACAAGCATATTCCAAAGGTCTAGCTTAATAGTTATCTATATTTGCAATCAACTGGAATGAACTTAAACTGTTCTTTGATTAACTTTTTTACAGTTCCAGTTATGTATTTTTTTACTTCACCGATTTTGACAGTAAATATACCTAACACAATTAATGCATAATCCTCTTCATCCACAGTACCACAGGATTCTGGTGCATTACCAAGCAGTAAAGTATTAAACAAGATGACAAAGAAAGTGAATTAGGCTGATCTTCCTGATATGAAACTGTAAAGTTTGGAAAGAGTGTTTGCAAGCACATCTATGACTTGAGAATTAGATCAATACTTGACATCTGAAACTAGTTATTGAAAAATGCTGTGAAGGTATCTTTTTGAAATAAATTTAAAGTAGCAGCCTATGTCTCCTGCTGCCCGAGTCTCAATCTTAGTTATCTGCAAGCAAGTTCTGCAACTCTACTAGTAATAGTGTTAATTAATTTTAAATGGTAAAATATTAAGTAATCTAAATTCTTAACACAAGATAAAATATTAACTATAATCTGTACTGAAGTAGTAATATTCTTTAGATACAAGTACAAAAAAATTGAATAAAGGTGGTTTTGAAAACTGAAAGCAATAGTAAATTGACTAGTCTTCTATCAAGACTGTAAATCTGTTAGATTAAACTGTTCTGCAAACAGAACTTTGTGCTCTATCAGGTAGCATTTAGTTATTTTTCACTCAAGAACAGTACCATTTCTAAGTGAAAATTATTATGAATTATAAGCAGTCTCACAAGCTGAATCACAACCTGCTTCTCAGGCTGTTCCGGGGGCAGTGAAACAAAGTGCTACCCTTTACTGAGGGCAGCTCATAAAGTGATGATCAAGCCGTCTGCTAGTGCATTCAGAAATCTTATGCTATTCTATGATTCAGTGCTGGTTTTAAAAAAGAGTTAGGATCTACCAACTTCTTGGTTTCCCGAATGTATGTACCTAACAACAGTTGCCAATTCCTCTTCCTTTCAGTGTCCCCATACTCTCCAATCTCCTAAATTGGAGTTTAAAATTTTCAAGATTGAATACATCTTCTTTAAATTAGAACTAACAGATACTTGTAGTTCACATACTGGGATAAGCAAAAGCATTGACATTCAACTAGCTTACCATCCTGGCATAGCAAATCCAATGGATTCTTTATTTTAAAAAAGAATAAAGAAGACTGGCTCCTTTCATTACAATGCTTTAAGTGAGATATTAAAATGTATTGGTTTTTGTTTAGCTTTTATTTATTTAAGTAAAGGAGCTGTTTTTTTCCCTTCCTCTGGAACAATGTCATTTCTCATGCTACATCTCACACTGAGCATATTTTACAAAGTATTTCTGACACGCTACTCTGAGATTCAAAAAAAGTCTTCTGGTGGTCAGATTTCCACACAAGAACTATCCATTTACATGGAATTAACTATGAAAAGTCATAGGCCAACTCATTCCAGAGAATAAAGACAAGGAAGAGAAAGTCTATTATCCTAGTATCCTTTTAACACACCAAGATATAATATGTGAAAATAGATGTTCAAAAGTTTGTTGTAATCAGGTCCCAAAACCACATATTCTTTCATCATATCTGAAGGAAGTTGGGTCCCTTTACAATAACATTAGGAGTGAGATCTATGGGCAGAAACCCATCCTAGGGCTTTTATGATAAATGAGAGGTAAATTAATTCTCCTGTTCTTCTGCAGAAGAGCATATTGTAACTGATGGGACAAAAGACTGGAATATAATGACCAAGTTGGCTATAGTTACTGGTTTGATTAAAGCACAGTCTGTTTTAGACCATAATCATTATGTATTGAGAAGTAAAAGAACTCCACAATAGTACATAGGCTGTGATGTCAACCTGACTGTCCTCTTTTTCTTCTACTTTTCTCTGGTTTCCTTACATTCTTATGGAGGGCTTTTGATCCACTAACTACTCAGTAAATCAGAGAAATCATTCATAGCACATCAGTGTAAAATTTACTTATTGGTTTCAATTACATCTTGCCAATGCAGATAGACAACAGATTAGAAGTGTTTTAATACTTGGATTCTCTATATAACTGTGTAATTTATAGCTAAAATGGCCAACTAGTTTCTGCTGCTTCAGGAAAAAAAAAACTGCCAATCCCTCTGCCTCATCTCAGTTTATGCACTCAAGCACTAGTTGTCAGGCACAAGAACAAGTGCTATCTAGTATATTTATCCACAATGGCTGTCCAGGCCTCTTCAGATGAGAGAGACCCTACTGATAGATGGCAATTATGTTTTAAACAAAGATTCTGCTCACCACAGATTCCTGTAAGCCTCCATCCTAATACACATGAACAAAATAGAGATATCGGGTTATATAGATGATTAGGTACTGCAATGACTTTCTTCGATGTGTAAACATTCTCATACACTTATAGGCGGCCAATTGGGAGATGAAATCTCAATTCAAGGGGCAGTATTTTACCACTTCCACTTAAACTGTATTAAATATAGTACTTTATTCTCATTAGCTGCTGAAGGGAGGTATTATATTCCAATAAAACAACTCAGAAGTCACAAAATCTTAAAATACTGCAATGCTCTTCTCTCTACTGGTCATTGCAAAGTCATTTTTTCAGAAAACAATCCTCGGAATAGAACTCTGAGCCTTAAGCAAAGGAATGCATTTAATATTTTGGTATCTACCACACACATGGTATTTCGCTCTTGTTTACAATACAATAACCAGTACCCACCACCTAGACCTGAGGATCTATCTTGAATCAGTTCCACTAATGCTTAGATGTTTGGCTTATCATTAAGGTCATCAGTGTTAAATCCTCATGCCTATTAGGGATAAATCCTGTCTTGTTCAACTCAAAGAAGGGGAGCACAGAGTTAGCTGCATTGTTTGCTAATGGTTACTATGGGGTGGGAGAGTCACTGTAGATTCGAACATACAATGCTGCTCCACTGAAGAGGAGTGAAATGTGTACCTTTCCGTTACTTCTTGGTGCTTGCTGAGGACTACAGCAGCACACAGAGTTTCTCCCTTTGTTTACAAATGAGCATGTATGGATAGGTGATGTTTTGAAGCCAGTATACATGGCAGTGAGCTAGATACGTGAGTTTTGTACTGGGCCCTGGAGAAACGTGGCTTGGTGCTTATGGAATGGAAGAGAGGGAACATCACTTGTGCCATGAGTGGGAATACAGAACAGCTTAAGACTCTGCAAATTACCTTCCCCTCCCCTCCTGCACTCACGCAATTTAACACATACCCTACCCCCAACACCCTTTCTTCTTGCTGCTGGAGCTGTAAGGACTGTGGGACCGGCTGTAGACCTAGGGCAGCAGGTAATTACACCATGATGTCTGCCTAAACGTCATACATTTGTAAAGAATCATTTAGAAATTAGGTGAGTAAAGAGCAGGAAGAGCTGTACCTAGGTTTCAGTCCATTCACTGCAGATTACCATCTTGGATTTAAAGGGTTTGAGTCCTGTAGAAGGTTAGAAATATGCAGATGCTCTGTGAAAACTGTCAAGAATTTAAGAAGGCTAGTTAACCAGCCAGTGGTCAACTATACAGGGCTGCTGCCTCATGCAGCAAGGAAGCTAAAGCTATGCACACCGGGCCCACACTTGGGCATAATACCATCCATGAAATGAAGCCTGAGTGCAGAGGTGCTTGGCATGCTTGGAGTCTGCAGCTGCCGAGAAAGGAGAGCTGACGTTGAGATGCTCATACAGGTTAAACAGATTCCTAACTCCTCCCCCTTGCAGGGGCAGAGTCTGAGACATTACGGTAGACTAGGCATCAACCATGCACAATGCCCCTCTGGCATCCCAGTAGGCTGTCATCTGGCTAAATGATAGACAGACAGCTGTGAAGAGACTTGACGGGGAAGTGTGCTCTAAGCCTTATCTGAGGGTATCTCCCTGGCCACTAGCTCTGAAAGGAAGCTCAGACAGGGAGAAGAGACCAGAGGCCCATCCAAATTCCCTTCCTGGCAACCAGAGTGAGGAAAAAGGAGAGGAACCCCTGGAGATACTCCTGGTGTAAAACAAGAGACCAGGAGCCTACTCTTGAGCCAGCACACTGGAGTTACTATAGCTTTAGGACTCTGCAGCTGCAGAGTCCTAAACTTCACAGTAGGTCCAGAATCTTATGCCAATGAAGTCAAAGGGAGCCCTAACTGACTGCAGTGGGAGCTCATCAGACCCATTCTCACTCTTCCATCTCACACATGGCTCCATTACATGTATGCAGATACTCTGATATAAAGTAGCTATATAATCCATTAGTATAATAAAAAAAAAAATTAAAGAGGGGAAACCACAATGCCCAGTTCTGTTATTCACTTGCTACCACCATTCTCATATAATTATATTACCATGTCAGTAAAAGCATGCCATACTACTGCACCTTCTCTCTCAAATATAAACCACCAAAACTAGTTTTAAAAACAGAAAAGGGGTTACACACATGCTTAGATGTGGATAATGTGATTCAGCCAACAGCCTTTTTATAGCTATCTGGAACAACAGATAAGCACAAAGGTTAATTAACAACTGGGGAGTCAAAACATGAGAAGCAATTAGACTGAAATAAGGTGAGTAAGAAAATAAAGAATCACTACATTGGGATCTGTACAAGGAAAAATAGTGGAAACAGATGAATGTGACAAAGGGTGACTAGATAGTAAAGGAGTCAGACTGTAGGCAGATCCAAAGTAAAAGGTCATTTAGAAGAACTGAAAATAAATACAGTGGAGTTGCATCATAGGCGCATTTAACTTACGCGATTTTAACTATACGCGCTTGGCAAAAAAAGAGAAAAACAATTTAAATACTGTACCTGTAGTGCAGGCGATTCCACCCGCCATTCCACTCAATGAGCATTTGACTATATGCGATTTTCGCCTTACGGGCTGACTTCAGAACCTAACCCCCGCGTAAGATGTGACTCCCCTGTAGCTGAATAAAGCTGCTGAGGTAATGTTTCCATCTGCAGTTGAAGTGCGCTCTATTCTGAATGGTTAGCATAGAACTGATGAGCTATACTGTAGCAATGTGAGAGAACAAAAATATTACTTGGCACAATTATAGGATCAGACTCATGCCTTATTCAAGTCAATAATTGTAAGAGAAGGCACATGGTCTGTTTGTTTGGGCAGATTAGGTCAACCTGGTAAGTGTGCTGAGAGGCTAAAATAAGTCTACATTAAATCAGTTTAGAACAGTAGTTCCCAAATTGGGGTTTGTGAAATCTTACAGGGGGTTCTTGGAAAAAAATTCCCTAATGGCAGACAGAGCTGTCCCTAGGGACCCCGGGCAGCACGGGGCTAGCAGTCCGGAGCCCCTGGATTTTCAAGAGTTAAGCAGATCAAAGCAAGCATATCTATCAAGACTCAATCAGAAATGGAAAGGGAGGTGGATATTTTTTGCTGATTTTAAAATTAAGAAGGCAGCTAGTGTTGTTTTTAAAATTATTATGAAGAACAAGCTTAAGCTTTGTTGTAACGTGTGTGGTTTGCCTGGACTGCTCAAGACCTGAATGCTTGTGTAGGAGGAACTCTTTGAGTTGGCTTCTTAAATACCTTCATGCTGTTTCAAATCTGATACTCCTTGATGAAACATAGGAGCCTGGTCTTATAACAGGCTTATTCAAAGTGATACAAGCTACGAAAGTGAGATTTTGGAAGAGTGTTGCTGTTTTCATAATGTAATAAAAATACTGTAATGATAAATAATAATTAATAATAGTGTGTAATAAACATGTCATAAAAACAAACGTTATATTTCCAAGATCTCTGCTTTTATAATTTATACTCTATGAGAAAATCCCTGGAAATATTCATTTTGGGGAGGGGGTTGCGTGAGACTTGACATTTTAGTGAAAGGGGTTCACAGGTTGTTAAAGTTTGGGAAACACTGGTTTAGAATGATCTTACTTACAGTTGTGTAGCTCTACTGAAGACAATGGAATCACGCTGATGTGAGATCAGAATCAAACCTTATTTTTCATTTAAAATGTGTCTGTGTACTATAAATGTTCTTACGTTGTAGTCAATGAAAAAAATAATATATATCGTTTTAAAAGATTACCTACATTATTTTATTTTTGGTTATTTGAAAGAAGTAAATGAATAAGCTCAGTAGATGTTAAACACACAGGGTCATCATGATTCAGTTAAAACAATCAAGATAGACCTAGCATAAATGTGGTGCACAGTTGCTCCATGAACAAACAAACAACGTAAAGAAGTGAATAGAAAAAGATAGTTTAAAAAAAGCCAGAAAATCTTAAGTGATAAAAAGATTAAGAAAATGTTAATACAAAGGAAAGATACAAAAAATCATTTAGTTTTCATTAGAGGCACAAGGTAGGTGAGGTAATATATTTTATTGTGTCAAGTATCAGAGGGGTAGCCGTGTTAGTCTGAATCTGTAAAAAGCAACAGAGGGTCCTGTGGCACCTTTAAGACTAACAGAAGTATTGGGAGCATAAGCTTTCGTGGGTAAGAACCTCACTTCTTCAGATGCAAGTAATGGAAATCTCCAGAGGCAGGTATAAATCAGTGTGGAGATAACAAGGTTAGTTCAATCAGGGAGGGTGAGGTGCTCTGCTAGCAGTTGAGGTGTGAACACCAAGGGAGGAGAAACTGCTTCTGTAGTTGGATAGCCATTCACAGTCTTTGTTTAATCCTGATGGTGTCAAATTTGCAAATGAACTGGAGCTCAGCAGTTTCTCTTTGGAGTCTGGTCCTGAAGTTTTTTTGCTGTAAGATGGATACCTTTACATCTGCTATTGTGTGGCCAGGGAGGCTGAAGTGTTCTCCTACAGGTTTCTGTATATTGCCATTCCTGATATCTGACTTGTTTCCATTTATCCTCTTGCGTAGTGACTGTCCAGTTTGGCCAATGTACATAGCAGAGGGGCATTGCTGGCACATGATGGCATATATAACATTGGTGGACGTGCAGGTGAATGAGCCGGTGATGTTGTAGCTGATCTGGTTAGGTCCTGTGATGGTGTAGATATGTGGGAAGAGTTGGCATCAAGGTTTGTTGCATGGGTTGGTTCCTGAGTTAGAGTTGTTATGGTGCGGTGCGTGGTTGCACCGCACCATAACAACTCTACCTAACTCATAACCTAACTCAGGAACCAACCCATGCAACAAACCTCGATGCCAACTCTGCCCACATATCTACACCAGCAACACCATCACAGGACCTAACCAGATCAGCTACAACATCACAGTCTTAAAGGTGCCACGGGACCCTCTGTTATATTTTATTGGACCAACTTCTGTTGATGAAAGAGATAAGCTTTTGAGCTATACAGACTTCTTCAGGTCAATTATATTTTTGTTGTTATATATCAGGGATTTTGAAATCTTGATTGGAATATTAAGATATTTCTAAACAATAATGTCATGAATGTGAAAATAAGTGGGAAAATAATGTTTAGATCAATTGTCCCTTAACAATCGCTAAGTTTGCCAGGTGTCTGCATGTTTCCCCAAGGAATATAAGAGATCATTTCCTCTCAGAAAAGTAACAAATTACATACTGAAGCCATGCAGTATGTTACTGTGTTGGGGTAAATTTGTTTGCAGTTTATTCATATATGCTGAAATTCACTACCGTGAAAAAGACAGGAATGACATCAAAGATATATCACAAATATAAGTTTTTAATTATAAAAGAAACTTGGCTTTTACACTATTTCAATGAATAGGACACAAGTCCACAAATGAGCTAAAATCAACACACACAAGTCTATAATACTCAGAGAATATATCACAATAGTGCTCTGTACAATACACTGGTTTGCCATCAGATTCTGAATCTAGTTCAAGGTCCAAGTCCTAATATACAAATTCTTTAGAGTCTGCCCACTTCAGGAATTCTTTTTTTTACATATTATTGCTAGAAGTCAAGTAACTGGGATTTATGGCCAAGAGAGTCCAGGATGAAATCATCAGAAATTCAGATGTGGGAGCAGATTGTTTTTGGTAAAAGGCCCTGACTAAGGAACTCCCTGCCACAAGAATTAGGATTAACTAATCTCCCATTTCTTTTAGAGTGCAATGCAAAACACAACCAGAAATATCTTCCTTTCACCAAAAGACTATTCTCCAAAGGATGTGCAAAATACGAGCAAACTGAGAGAGGAGAAGAGAAAACTTTCTCTGGACTTCAAGTGAAATTTGATGTTATGCTTTCTAGACGCTATTGTGATGAGCATGTTACAAGTAGAGACATTGAAAAAGTGAGTGTCTGAGTGATTAAATAAAGGTAGGAGAGAGATGGTAGAGTATGAACTCAGAAGTCCTGTACTTTCAGTCACCTGTTCTAAATCACATTCCACCATAAAATTCTGTGAATCTTACAAAAGTAAATGTGTAACAGTACGCAGGAACATTTTATTGTATCCACTATTTTAATGAAACTTCTTTTTCTTATTAAAATGATATGATATTCTTAAATAGACTATACAGACACAAGAAGATTGTGACTAGAACTATGCACATATTTCCAGTTTCTAATGACATAACTTCCTCATGTGCTTACCGTATCATTGATGTCTGCTATGTATACCGATTCCTCGCTTTATTTCAGTTGTGTGTCAGTTCCATGTGACAGTATTCCATGCTAAATGGGAAATCATAAATTGTTTTAGTATTCAATGGAATACAGTTAATCATGAGTATTTGTAGTGGCACATGTGAATGTAATAAGTCATTTCATAAGAATTCTACTGTAATTGAGCAATAATTGAAGTCCACTTAGTATAAAACTATTGTGACAGCTTTAGAGTGGTAGTTTTCAAAGGTTAGCTGTGTGTACTAGATAATAGGTTGATCCTTAAATGAAAATGAAAGGCTCAGTTCTGCATATCCTGCATACTCCCATTGAAATAAATGGGAGTTCTTTTCACAGAGGTTAGCAGAATCAAGTATTTTGTTTAGCAACAGAAGATTGCATCAGTATATCCCTCCCTTATCCAAACTCTTGAAATCATGAAAATAAGGAGTTTCGTGCAACTTTCAGGTCACCTACAAAACTCAAAAGCAACATGTAGCCCAAGTTGGAGTACATCTCACTTTTTTTAGTATCTCATGGGGATGAAAGTGAAGGTCTTCTGGAGTTTTGGAGATGAATATCACTGTAGGCAGTATCTGGAGACTTTTTCCTTGAGGAAAAGGAATGGTGGAGACTTTCCCCTTAACTTCTTGTTTTTCATGCTTTCAAGGTTTGCCCCCCCAAAATCACCCAGCCCTGCATAAGAGCCTGTGACAGACATCAGAAAAGTTTTGTCTCTATAACATTTACACACACACTTACTTCCTGCTAGCATCTTACTTCCTCTGGACTTCTGGCACATCTTGTGAGCCTCATGAGGCTTATCACTCTGCTGTAGGAAGCAGAGTAAGGGTGAAAGTTACCAGAATCAGTGCTTGTGGGAGAATCAGCTTGGATAGGGATAGGGGGCTCTGACACAGCCACAGCCAAGGCCAGCAGTGAGTGACAATGACGACACTAATATGTGACCAAAGTAATATCAACAGTTAATACACTGAATCAATTTTGTATTCATCATTGTAAGATTAATATTTATTCTAAACTATTCTGAACCTTCTGTCCTGGAAACATTGTGTAACCTATACTAACACTGCATCTTTTAACCCCCTCCCAAGAGGACACCACATATAGAGTTTTATGAGTCTGCTAATTCCTCTAAACATGCAGTCCTTGTCCTTTAATTTCAGCAATAAAGGACCCTGCTTTTAGTCCCAAAAGTGGCCCACATACTCCCTATCTGGGAAAGCTTGCTCCAAGCTTCAGAAGTCAACACCAACAGCAGTTCAAAATTCCACAGGAGCATCTGGGTTGAACCCAGGACCTCTGGACCTAAAAGCATGAGTCTCTACAGTTGAGCTATAGGACCAGGTATACTAGTTTATTGAACAAAAGCTTAAATCCTTCAGTACATATTGAGTCAAATCCTACTGTCCATGCTTCATTTCCAAGGACTGTAGGATTTGATCCATAGGAAATACCAATCTGCAGAGTTACAATCAACCATCCATGTAGGCTCCTATTTCCAGGGACCATTGACATTATAAAGACAGAGCTCTAGCCACCACCCATCCTCAAATGATATACAAATATTATCAGTACCAGTAACCACACTGTACTGTATTTATTTCAGTTGCAATAGACTTTGATACAGAACTGACAGTAGCTCTTTTTTCTAGGTATTCTAATATTTTGTTCCTTTATAAAAATATAAATTTGGTCACTGAGCTGGTCCAGCTGTCATCACAATTGAGATATATGTACGTCCTGCTCTGGCCCATTATCCCCATGTTCATTTTGATACGCTGCATGATTTCTGGCTCTTCTTCCTTGCTCAGACATTTGTTTTATGATAGTTCATTGCAATTCCTGTTGTTGCTTGCACTCAACCTGCATCTGTAGCTTCGTGTGTTTCATAAACATAGGTGGGCCAAGTTCAGCACTGGCATATGCAGGCACAACTTGACTGTGTCAACAAAGCTATATCCAATAATGCCAGGGATGAATTTAGCACTATGTGTGAATTTCTGGCCCCAGTGAAATCAATGGCAAAGCTCCCATTGGTTAAAATTCTGATTATGTACAAGTCAATGTCTTCATTACAACCTTTACTGGTTTCCCACGGTAGCCATCTCTAACTCCAATAAAAAATTGCCTGCCTGGTTTTGAAAACTTTTAATGCATTGTTTCATGTTATAAGACTTACCATCCTCAAGGTAACTGCTCACAGCAAGACATAGCATTGCAGTAACTCCATCTCATCTCCTCCTTCAGGCCCCAAGTGACTTGGCTCTTCAGCCACATCACACTCAGTTCTATCCCCCCCATTCCAGAGTAAGGAAAACCCAAATCAAGTAGTGTCCCACAAATCAAAAGCAAACACAAAATCCTCCATTCCAGAGGGGCTCATCTTCAATTCTGCTCTCCAAAGTGGAAAGTAAATATAACAGAGTATATAATCTACCACACTTCTTGGGCTCAGTTCTCCACAGACATTTCATACTGCTCCCAGACTTTGCAGAGTTCTTCCTTGCTCTTTTAGCAGAACACTGCCTCCTAGGGCTTTCTCACTGGAGGCTCAGTTCCTCTCAAGCCACTGACTCTCCCAACTTCTTCCCTAGAGATCTTCCCATGTCTCTCTCTTCCCAGGCAAAATCCTTACCCACCCATCTCTCACTAGAATAGGATTTTTCAGAGCTGCCTTCAAGACAAGCCACAGAAAACACCATTTCTCTAGCAACTCCCCAATCAATTGAGCCTTCTTCTGCAGCTCTTTATAGAGAACACCTGTTCCCCCAACTTCTTCTCAACTTCATCTGATTAGTAAACAGGGCTGGCTGACCCCAGATCACTGCTCCTTAAAGGGGCAGCCCTTCCTGTTACAGTTTCACTGTACTTCACTGACTTCATAGCTGCCAACTCCAGCCCCTTTGTATGCCCTTCTCCCATGTTGGTCTCTTTTTTCCTCCTTCCTTCAAATTCTGTACAGCTAGGGATCACTGTTTGACTTCTGTTGCCATATTTAACTGGGACTTTTTTTTTCCCCTCTCAGCCATTAATTATTATGAAAAACCCACACAGAATCAAGGGAAGCTAAACATTCCTGGGATTTATGGTTTTCTTACATATTTATAGTACATTCTTTGGCTCAGGTTTCTTGTCGTCCTTGCTGCAAAGGTGTCCATTATAATAGGCTGTTCACTTTCTTAGTCTACGGGGAACCTGAAACTACAGCACCACAAGAAATTTCCCCAATTAATCTGGAAAGGATAAGCATTTTGAAGTCTAATTGCAACATTTTACATACAAAAATAGCTAAGCCTTTCATGGGTGATTGATGTACTAGAAACACCAAGGTAACATGCTTCTATGGTGTAGCTGGATATATTTGTTACATATTGGTAATTCCTGGGTTTGAAAGAACATTCTATAAGGCTGCAGGACTTGAATTTGCAAAGCAGTGAATATTCTACAGTTTGTTTGCTAGGACGCTTCAAATTTAGATTTAATAGAGTCATCACAGTAAGAGGGTGAGATTATCAGGTGCAGCTTTTGTGGTTTTGTGTGTTTTCTGTTAAACTTGATCCAGTAGCAACAAAGGCAGTTAGTTTGGTGTAATAAGTAAGCTAGAGTTATAAATATATTGGAATGACCCTATTTGTGTCTCAAATGTTTTCTGATGTTCAAAGAGAAAAGCAGAGATGGATCGAGTAGAAAACACAAAGAAAAATCTGCAGGTTCTTTTGGGAGGAGTGGAGAACGGGAAACCTCTGTAGACTTTTACCACAATTACCTATGGATATTTCTGCCCCCATGGATTCCTTTTCTCTATATTCTCTCTGTCCCCGTGGATGCCTTGTCTGACTCTCCATATAAAGCATTTTATGAGAGGCGTTAAGTATTCTATATAAAAAAGTGAATTGCATTGCACTGCCTTGTAGGACAGGGCAGGAAGGACACATGGGCTGAATAGCTAGTTAATCTCTTTCATCTTTCTCATGCTATAGTTAATACTTATCTGCTCCCAGAGGTATTGCAAAGTCATCTGTTTCTCCAGTACAATAATGAAACCTTTTGATTTGACATGCTGGTTGTTTGTGATTCTGGTTTTATTCATGTTCATTCTGAGGTCAAATGTTGTGCTTTCTTGTCTGTAATGTTTTTAAGACATTCTCTAGCTTTTCTTTTTATGGGAATTCAGGAGTTTATTTAGCTTCACATTTTTGTCATCTCCCTTTGTTAGAGTGGTTTGATGTTGACTCATATGATGTACCTGCACTATTCTCAGATTATACTATTTAAAGATCCTGGGAATTAGTTGGTTGAGCTTTTCTGTGATACTTTTATCCCAATAATGTTCTCTGATAGTAGTCTGACACTAGGAATCAAACTGTCCATAGCTTTTCTCTGAAATTTGAGTCTATCGCAAGCTCTCTCTTTTTACTATGACATCAGATAAAATATCATTTGATTTGTAAGAATTCTTTCACCAGTTCTGTCAGTTTCAGGTCTATACGCAAGAAATGTATCTTGTTTGTAGCAGTCCAAGGTTTAGTTAAGATTTTTAGCAACCTTTGTTCTTTTCCATATATCTCAACTATTGCTCATTTTAAGGGCCCTAACTGTTGTTGACCCAAAATTCCCTACATTCCATAAAAAATTGTTTTCCCCTTTAGTTATTTACCCTAAAGGAAAGAATCCTACAGTATTTTAAGTTTCCTGTATTTCTTTTTGTTTCGTTTCCTCATTTTGGGTCTTTGTCACAGCTAACATCCCACATTTGAGCACCGGCAGGTTGAAAGGTATGTCTTTTACTATGTCTGTAATCTACCCACAGCCACCAGTCATTTTAATAGTTATTCCTCAATAGTTTGGGACAGGAACTGGTGTGTGTATGTAAGTTGCACTTGCATGTCTGGTGGTGGGATTACATAAATACTTGTAATATGATTTGCATTGTGGAAAGACATGATCAAATTGGAAAAATAAAACACAGTCTACTGGATGTGTTGAGGATAGAGAGATTTGTGCTGGAGAAAAAGGAAAATTGCTCCCCAAGGGTCTACTGCTTCTGAGTGGTACAGAGATCTAAAGAAAGATCTCCCTTAGTGTATGATCCATAGACTATGTAGAAATCAATCCATCTCCTACTCTTAAATGTTTGGCTTAGAGTTTTAGATTGGATTTACTACCAGAAAGGTTATGTATGGAAGAAGCGCCTGAAGTCAGAGAATTATATTAAAAAAAATGATGGAAGGTTTTTCAAGCTGTAGTGAAGAAGTGGAATCTTGGGGTTTGTAAAGGGGAATACCCAGTTTTGTTTTAAGTGAAGTCAGCTTACCATACTGATAAGAGAAAATGAATTTATAAATTTAAAAGGATTTAGGTCCCAAGTCTGAGCTTTTATAAAACTGGTCCTCCTGAATGAACAAAGCAAAACAAGATAAATGAAAGCTAGTCTCATTCAGTAACAAATAGCTAATGCAACACAATTTTTTTTAAAAGGCTCTAGAGCGGTCCTAGCAATTATAGCCCAATAAAACTAACTTCAATACCATGAAAATTGGTTGAAACTATAGTAAAGAACAGACTTATCAGACACATAGATGAACATGATATGTTGGGGAAGAGTCAACATGGCTTTTGTAAAGGGAAATCATGCATCACCAACCTATTAGAATTCTTTGAGGAGGTCAACAAACATGTGGATAAGGATGATTCACTGCATATAGTGTACTTGGACTTTCAGAAAGTCTTTGATAAGGTCCCTCACCAAAGGCTCTTAAGCAAAGTAAGCAGTCATGGGATGAGAGGGAAGGATCTCTCAGTAACTGGTTAAAAAATAGGAAACAAAGGGTAGGAATAAATGGTCAGTTTTCAGAGTGGAGAGAGGTAATTAGCATGGTCCCCCGACAGTCAGTGCTGTTTCATATATTGGTAAATGATCTGTTAAAAAGGCAAACAGTGAGGTGGCAAGGTTTGCAGACCATAAAAAATTTCTCAAGATAGTTAAGTCCAAAGCTGACTGCAAAGTGTTCTAAAGGGATCTCACAAAATTGGTTGACTGGGCAACAAAATAGCAGATGAAATTCAATGTTGATAAATGCAAAGTAATGCACATTGGCAAACATAACCCCAACTATGGATACACAATGATGGGGTCTAAATTAGCTGTTACCTCTCGAGAAAGATCTTGGAGTCATCGTGGATAGTTCTCTGAAAACATCTGCTCAATGTGCAGTGGCAGTCAAAAATCCTAAGAACCATTTAAAAAGGGATAGCTAATAAGACAGAAAATGTCATATAAATCCATGGTATGCTCACACTTTGAATACTGCATGCAATTCTTGTTGCTCTATCTGAAAAACGATATATTACAATTGGAAAAAGTACAGAGAAGGGCAACAAAAATTATTAGGGGCTTTGAACAACTTCCATATGAGGAGAGATTAAAAATTGGGACCATTCATCTTAGAAAAGAGATGACTAAGGGGGAATATGGTAGAGGTCTATGTGGAGAAAGTGAGAGTGTTGTTTACCCCTTCACATAACACACAAATCAGGGGTCACCCAATGAAATTATTAGGCAGCAGGTTTAAAACAAACATAAGGAAGTACTTCTTCACACAACACAGTCAACCTGTGGAACTTGTTGCCAGGGGATGTTGTGAAGGCCAAAAGTAGAACTGGGTTAAAAAAAGAATGATATAAGTTCATGGGTGATATGTCCGTTAATGGCTATTAGCCAAGATGGTCAGGAATGCAGCCCAATGCTCTGGGTGTCCCCAAGCTGCTAACTACCAGAAGCTGGGACTGGACGATAGGGGATGGGTCACTCAATAAATTGCCCTGTTCTGTTCATTCCCTTTGAAGTATCTGGCAACAGCCACTGTCAGAAGATGGACCATTGGTCTGATCCAGTATGGGTATTATTATGTTTAAGAACATGTGTCTGTGAATGAAAATTTGTATCCTTATCCTGTTTAATGGCTTAGGAAGGGACTGAAATGGAATATTTTTAACATGGTTCAGTGAAATTTATTTATTATGTTTATCTTATCCTATTCAGATATTTAAACATTCAAAGCACTTATTTAGTCTAAGATTTTGATCCTTTAGTTCACTGTGACTAATTAAACTGTTATGCTAATTTGGATTACAGTATCAGCACAGAATATATGTTCCTTATACTTATACAATACATAAACTGAAGCTTAAACATACAATTCTTAAAATATTTTAAGATTGAGGATAATGTTATATGAATGGCTCAAAAGATTACTGAGTGTTTTGAAATGTGTCTGTTAGCTGTTTCTGTGTTTCCATTTGTACCCTGGATAAACTGAAGAACTGAACGTTGCTTCTATTTGTGATTGGACTTTTGGTTGCTAAGGTTTTATATGTATTTAAAGGCTAGTTATGAGATTGATTTCTTTTTTATGAAGGAGTGATTGTGAGAAACCTCCGTGAGAGAACACAGCACATGAAAAGAGTGAATCAGAATGAGTTTTACTGCTTTTGTTAAGTTTTTACACAGTAGTTTTCTGTGAAATGACTAAGTGCGTAAATAAAGAAGGAGAAACTGCCGGAGATGCCAGGAAAAAGAAAGTTCATGGTGTAACTTCTAGAAAGGAGGCAAAACCAATGACCAAGACTTTCAGAATACTGCTGGTTTTGTTTAAAGCATTGTCAAATGGCCTATATAGATAGATCATATCATAGATCTATATACAGAAACATTTTCAGACTGGCAGGCAAGCAAATCCAGATACGTAATTGGGTGCCTCAAACAGAAATGAGGCATGCACATAATATTCAGAAGAGATATTTGGGCACATGCAAACCATATGCAAGATATGCCTCATGGAATGGAGGTAGATTGTGAAGGTGGATTAGAACATAGGAGATCACAATTTATTTTCATGGTTTCTTGTCTGTGACTCAGGCAAAGGCAATTTAACACTAATTTTTTCATGTCTACATTTTGGGAGCCTTTTGTGGGGTATGCTTTCTAGTTAGCTGCTGCCATAAAAAAAGAGGTAGCTGATGTTTATGAGGCAGGTTCAGTACTCAAATATGAGAGAAAGAGAATGAAGGAAAGGTTCAGAGAGTTTGAGAGGAGAAAAGCCAGGAAGTTAGGGGGAGAGAGGAAGAGGAGGAGAAAGTTAGCAGAGACAAGCAGAAGTGATGAACCTGTTTACTCAGGCAGATGAGGGAGAGCCACACATTAGCTATCTGAACTTGTCAGAGAAACCAGTGTTCCAGAGGTACCGACATGCACAAGAGCACTGAGAAGCTGGACTCATTGAACTCAAATTCCGCTTATGGTGATCAAGGTATCTTATAACTCCATGTTTCTAAGCCACAACGGTATTCAAGGGGCGCTATTGAAGACACAGAGTATGTCAGCCAGCCATCTCCAGGTGCATATACCAATTCTGTGCACACAGCTCAGGAGAGCTAAACACTATTGGTTAATCCAGAGTGTGTGAGAGCCCCTAATCTGAGGTCTCCCAGCAGTCCCCTCACCACATTGAGCTTTGGGTTCTTTTAGGCCTCTCTCCTTCTACTGCCAGTACCTCTCTGTCCAATCCCACTCATCCTCCCACAGTAGCAAGACCAGTGGTAGCTTTTCTATGGGTTTGACAGTATGAGCAGTGTGTAGTTTGACTTCTTATAAAGGGTATATTTTTATGCATACAAAATGTGATAAGTTATTAAAAAATAACAAATAATAATGGTGAACAACTATAAGGTAAAAAGCAACAGAGAGTCCTGTGGCACCTTTAAGACTAACAGATGTATTGGAGCATAGGTTTTCATGGGTGAATACCCACTTCATCAGACGCCCCTCCCATGAAAGCTTATGCTCCAATACATCTGTTAGTCTTAAAGGTGCCACAGGACTCTCTGTTGCTTTTTACAGACCCAGACTAACACGGCTACCCCTCTGATAATTATAAGGTAATGTACCTAGAATGGGCTATGGCTGAGTACACCTTGTGCCTAAAGTGATATGCATGCAGATATTGAAAATTACCATTAGACACTTGTGAAAAGGCATGAGTAAATCCATACATTTGTGTGCACCAGCTTACTTAACTCTAGACAGCGTATTAGTCCTGGAAGAATTTAGGCATCTGCATTGTGCTAGTGCTTGAGAAGCCTATGAACCTAATTTTGCAGCATAAACCCTGCAGGCATCTAGCAATGCCCAATGGTGCATGTGGATCTAATTTAATAGGATAAGCCCTGCTGGTACCTATGATCTCCAGGAGCCAAGTCCTGTGTCCAAATATATGTGGGTATGCTTATCCCTTAGCACACACATCTGACAGAGTGATTTTTCAATACTAGGGATGACTGAGAACAGTTTGACAACATGGTTAGAACATGGGTTACTCCCGTCTGCACAGGCAAGACTAAATCACAACATGGTAAAATGTACTGGTTAAATGAGGCCTAAGAAAATTAGTAGCGTAGGTATCTTCATGACTTAATATCTAAAGTCCTCTTCATAAAAATTTCCTTTTCTCACTCAGCTTTATCTGTCTTATGTTAGATATCCTCACTGTACCCCCAACTCATCAACCCCTTGCTCTCCACATTGAAGTCCATTTCCTTGAATTCTTTACTGAATATAGGTCATGGGTCTTGTCTGCACAATTTTTGTACTGTTTGAATTATATTGATTTATAAAGGTAAATCTCTGGAACCCCGTATTGCGGATGCAACTAAACTGGAATAAAGGTGCTTATCTCAAAGAAGCTTATTTCCATGCATTCTGAGCTGTTTTGAGCGCTCTCTTTTAATTGTTTTGCTTTATTCCTGGTTCTGCTACATCCTTTGTATAGCTGTTCTCACCTTCTTCTAGTGATGTCAAGGGTAGATTGTACAAGGCTCAATTGTACTAACGAAAATGAGTTGCTACTAAGCAAAGCAGCAAACCATTTGCGTGACCTTCATTTGAGTGTTGTTTTTGAAATGTCCTTGCTAAGGGACTTTTGCTGTACATTTTGTGTTGCTTTTCTTTATTTTTTCTCATTTTAAAACAAGTTCCTATATTTGCAGCACTCCGTATTACAGTCACATTTGACTGTAGGAATTTAAGATTTTCTATACACAAGCTGCTATAGAACTAGCAGTAAAGCTCTGTTCTAGGAACAACAAACTGCTTCTCCAACAAGAAACAGTAACTTACTGCTTTCAGAAGGCTCTGACTGTAACAGCTACTTCCTTCATTTGAATTCTAGGGCTATACATATATAATATTCCCTTTGAAACAGTGATAGCAGTTTTGTTCTTAATTTTTGCATGAAATTACAATGATTACATGCACAAACTGTATATTTGTTAACCTGATTTCTGCATGTAGCTGTGATGACTGAGTGTAAATTAATCATGCAGTTAGATATGTATATTTGTGCACTGCCAATTGCTTATACCCATTTGGAAAATTGTGCCCAGAACATTTTCCAGCACAGACAAGCTACATAGAAGCACGGAGGCTGGAATAGTTGTTGCAGAAAGTCAGTACTTGACCCATTTGGGAGGCAGTGTTCGTCTATGGTCCATATTCAAAAGATGAAGTCCTTGAACTTAGTTGGGAGTTCTTTAAGAAGCTGTATGCTTTGGGTTCTCTTTTCTGATGGGTGATTCCTTGGTCATCATCATACCAGTGGGTTCATGTTTGTGAATCTAGTCAGGCAACCGTAACCCAGGTTGTAGCTTCAGGATTGTACTCAACCCTGATTATTGGTCCTGCATTGGTTGCATCAATCAGTTGCATTCAGTTGTGTCTGCATATCTGACCTGCTGAAGCAGTGGCACATGGCTTTTAGTAGCTGCTTATCACTATTGCTACTCCTGTCCCTCATTAGTGAGCATTAGTATGGGCTGACTGGGGTTGAGTACTGGACAAAAATACCCTGGGTTAGAGGACACAAGATCCAGTCCTCCATTTTCTTCAAAATTCGTGATCTCATGTAAATGGTACATCTGAAGACCTGTGTTCAAATCATACTTACTGTGTATGAAGTGATTTTTGTGGTCTCGGTATAGTCTCTCCAGTGGGTGTTTGTTTGCATCACAAAATCACCTCACAATTTCATTTAATTCTACTTGATTTGAAATCTCAGCCAAGGAGAGCCCCAGAACTAGAACAGGAGGGATTTTGTAGTTGAGGCTGAGGTGCAGTAGCAGAGTCGTATAGTTAAAGCTTGCGTGCCTGCCACTACTCTTTGATGATTGTTTATGCATATTCATAAAATTCAACCAGTTATTAAAATAAAAAATGAGAGCACTTTTAAAACTTTTCAGTTGGACCAAAAATCCTTTTGAAAGTAAAACAAGAAGCTAAATCCAAACCAAACTGATTCCTTCTGCCTCACCCCACCCCCTATTTTACAACACTTAAGACAAGCACGTTCTTTAAATCAACTCTTATTTTTTTCTACAACATTTCTGCTTAGCATTCCAGCTTATGGTATAGGCAAATGTGGTTTTTCTGATCACATTCAGACACTTTTTCCCTGTCACCCTTCCTCTTTTCAGAACCAATCTTGTGACTCTCTCTCTGAGGTTTCTTGATGGCACAGGGGCATACTGCCATGGGGACTCTCTCTCTAAGTCTTATTAGAATTCAGTACGATTACTTAGTACTTAGAGACTATATGCAAGACTTACTAAGAAATAAGTGCAGGACATACAGTACTAAGTCCTGAGGGGGACAACTAAGATGAGGATATGTTTTTTTTAGTGCCGCTGCATTTTTATTTTTGTTTTATTAAGACATTGCAGTGGACTATTGTACTATTGTGTAAATAGGGCTGGTACAGTAGTGTAAACAGAGCAGTAAAAATACATCACTTGATGAGTCAGTTTGTTGCAAGCAACAGAACAGGCACAATGTTACAAGGCATACTGTAAAATTACTGCCGATCAAGAAAATACACAGTAAAGAAAATTATATCAGAAGTGATATTACACATAAACCATTCTTTACAGCTATGATACCTATCCCTTCCCCAAATCCCACAGTGGCTCTCTTTTTCTATAGCTCAGAGAAAATCTCCTGGATACATTGCAGTCTTTTCAGCCCATTTGATTTATTTTTGCCTTGAATTGTGATTTGCATGTGTTAATGCCTTGCTCCAGTTCTTTGTGCATTTCAGCCTTTAGCCATTACCACCTCTGCATGCTTCCTGTGTTATATATCTGCTTCATTTTGTTAGTTAAGTTGAATGTGAACTTCAGGTCAAGAACAGATGAGAGTCATGTGATTTGAATGAGGTATAACTGCCTTTTCCAGTTTTTTCCACTGCATTGTCTAGGGTTTTGGGAGCACAACCTGTGCAGAAGCAAAGTTCACAGTTCGGTTGTTAGGTATGAAATGGGCTCATTAATTAATGTCTTCAATGAAGCCAGGGTAGGAGAACTACAGTGGATAGATCAATCACTTTAAGGTATACTTTTAAGGGCATGAAGGCTCCTTTTGAAAATTATTATATTGATTAAATCCCCCTCGTTTAATGTATATTTTGGAGAAATAGGAGGCCATATGATGTGGCCATCCTGAGAAGTAACTGATATGCTACTTCCATGTTTCTCTGTAAGTCTAATCTTTAGAAATGTGCTATTGTGCACTCAGGGAATGAAGAAGTAGTGGGGCAAGAATTCACGTACCTGTTAGGAGATCCAGCAAAGAAAGAAAGATGAACCAAAAACTGTCAATACTTTTGAAATTATATTGAAGTTCTGTACAGTAATAGCTCCATTATTCCAGCTCACAATTATCGGGCCAATACTCTACTGCAATGGCACTGCACCTTTAACAGATAAAGCCTTTCACAATCACATAACAGCAGAGCCATACAGGGCCATGAAGAAATGAAGCATACTTAGAATACAAACATGGGTATTACAGGTTTATTATAAAGTAATGGTGCATTTAACTAAACAGCAAAATAAAGCTTCCAGTCTAAGCTGCAATGGTATTTAAGGCTTCACGGAGAGATTTTGCATTCAAAATCTATCACCAGTTTTGAAGTCTGCTTCTCTAAATATCGTTGGCATATATATGTTCATGTTTGGATGGATATTTGTATATGTGTCTGTGGATTTGTTTAAATTGCCATTGTCTTGAATATCTTGCTGTAGTATATTTTGAAAAGCAGTATATCTCCATAGCATGTGGAGGGGGCTGTCAGTCAGGTATCCCCCTTGCTCAAATTCACACGACTTTGACCAATATAAATTTCTTGCTAAAGTAGAGAGGGGAGGGGGCGTGTTCTAAAACCAAACCCTCACTGTAGCATGAATGTCTTTGACAATATTGCACAATTTACTGGCATGGAGGACATTGATGGAGTATGAGTTATACAAGGAACAGAAGAACGCAGAAGAACTTGAAGAGAAAAGCTATCTTTGGTTGAATTACCTGAGGAAGAAATATAGTATGTGATGAACTGTGTGACTGCATCAATCATACGAGTTGTTTAAAAAAAAAAAATCCAGAAACAAACATACTGGAGTGCAGTTGTTCATTTAGGGAGAAATTCCCTCCTGGGCAGAGTGCTTGCAGATGGCCTATGCACCTATTAAGACCCATTTAGACCATACTGGGGGCTATCATCGAGTTTAAGTGGTGGATAGGCCTCACGCAGCCTCTGTGCATAATTTCACCCTTAGTGATCTGTCATTTTTATTTTGTTGGATCTGAAAATGTGTGGGTGGTATAAGGTGGTATAAAGCTTTTACAAAGGTACTAGCTGGGTCTTGGTTTGCACAAAGCAAATGAATCCCCGGAGCTTTGTTCAAAATGTTCTGTCTAGGCCAATATTTTGCCAGAACTGAATTCATATCAGTTTGCTTTATCGGGTTATGCATAAATCTTGCAAGGCTGATATTTGTCTGGCTTTACTGGGCAGGCTTACATGGGATAAAAGTCACCTATTATGTGTTCTAGTTCCCCGAGTGGCTGATCCCACCCCATATAATTGGGACAGTCAAAAGAAGCTGCCTGCAGCTGGGCATGTAGATGAAGAAGCTCTGTTAGTTTGTAAGCTGTGTAAACAGCATAGTGCGCTAATTTGATTTGATTGAGCACATCCAGGCGGAACCCCTCAGAGGGATCCAGGAATGGGAACAGGATGTTGTGCTGCACACATTCTGTTTTCCCAATGCATAAGTCTCCCTATAGTATTGGTTGCATGCTGTGAAGTAGATTAAGATATCTTGTCATTTCTTTGCTCGTAGTGACACTACACAAAGAATTTTTTCCAGCAGTCAGGTGAAATGTATCATTGGGCTGATGAAAGCCTGGCTTAGCTGCCAGTTGACATCCAGGCCAAAATCTAAGGTGATGGTTCTGACTTATGAAGCCCTAAATAGGCCCTGACTGCCTTAGAATCCACCTCCCTCCTCATGTTAGTTTGGATCAGCCAAGACACTAGTATTTCTCTGTTTATACAAGGGGGGTGGGGGCTGGAGGGAATGCTGGGAGAGCACTCTCAGTGAGATGTCCTTTGGAACTCACTCGACTTGCTACAGCCCAGATCTGATGACATTCAGAGCAAGGTCTATCTTTTCAAAAACTTCTGATGTAGTTTAAACCAGGTTAGGGTTAGGCAGATAGCTGGGGAGAGGTTTCCCTGAGCTGAGTTTCCCAATTTTGTACATAACTGTTGTCTAAACAGCTGTTCATGCATGAAAAAACTACATATAAGCACATAAGCACTGAAATAAATTCATAAAAGCTGTTAAAATACATCAAAGGGGTCACTGTGCAGGTGACAGATACAGGCTTATGTCCATCTTACACCATATGTAGAATGCTGGATAGCTGTAAATGGCACGTAGCACAAATAGAGTGGGATTTCAACATTCCACCATTTCCTAGTTTGAGGGGCAGTTCAGAATGCTCAGTATTGCCAATCTCAAATGCTCAAAAATCATGAGATTGGCTTTAAAATCATAAGATAATGTAAAAAGAATAGATTTGGTTTTCTTTTTATTTGCCTTCACAAAGATATCATCTCTGCTTCTTGTTTGGAGGAGAGGAAAGGCAAAGAACTTCTGATTAATACGGTGGCTCAGCGGACACAAAAAGGGCTAGTCCCACACAACAGCCAGCCTGAATCACGGTAGCAGCCTCAGCAGCAGCATGAGGCAAGGAAGAAGAGCAGTGCTCCTGAAAAGTCCCCATGTGCTGAAAGCACATAAGAGCACTTGGAATCAGCAGAGGCTAGTGCCACCCACATAGTGGCAGATTATCTGCAGGGCACCTGTGGTGTCTCTGCCTGTACAGAACCATTACTTCATTGACTGAGGAGCCGGAAATTGTGACCATCACTGTCTAAGCTACCTGTTCTCCAACATGTACATAGGTCACACATTCAGCACGGCAGAAGCAGCTGTGATGGAGTTGAACCTCTTCTCCCCATGGAAGTTTGAAAGGCTGCCTTTTAATAAAAATGAACAAACCCCTTTGCTCAAGGACTAGGCCCTGAGAACACTGCCAGGGTAATGAGACAATGTGTACAAGGACCACAAAATAGGATGAAGTTATGTAGATAGCATGTTTGTAAACTATGTCCTGCTCCACAGTGCTCACTAAATGTAAGAGCACAAGCTGCTTTTTTTCCATTCTAAACTGTGAGCAAACTGAAGTTTTCAATGGCAAACTTAGCAGGAGACCTTTTTTGGTGCATTTTCAATGCCATTTATTCAGCCTCTCTTTTCCATAGTTCATTATTAATTTTAACAGAACATGAGATACATGGCTGGACTTTTACACACAAAAATTAATGTCCACATAGATGGATGGCAGTCACCCCATTCATTGACTTGTTTCATTTTCAGCTTACAATTTCAAATATAATTCACACAACCAATCTTTAAACATTGTTTGCTCCCAGTTAACATTACAACTAGCACTAGTTGTTCAAGTAACTGATTTTCTGATTCTTTGGGAATTCAGAAAAATCGAACAAAAAATTCAACATTGTTGGCAAATGAGAAAGATGAAAAAAATTCATTGAGCTTGAGCATTTTTAACATTTAAAATTTTTTAAATAAAATTGAAATAAATTTAAAAATAAAAAGGTCATTGGAATTCTAAAAGCAAAATTTTTTTTGGAAAAAAACCTGACTTTTTTGTTTTAGTCTGACACAATTTGGTGAAAGCAACATGAATTTGTAAAATGTTTTGGTGCCACTGAATCTGCAGTTTTTTCCTCTGGAGGGAAAAAAATTATGTCTATAAATGTCATCCATGTGTAACTACAACAATTTCAATTTATGCAAAGATGGTCATCTTCAGTTTCATAAATCAAATTAGCATGCATGATACAGGGGACTTTATTATAGGAATTACCATATAGTGCAAAAAGCATTGTTTTTAGCACATCTCTTATCTTCTGCCTCATATACCTCTGAAATATGTTTGAAAGTTTCATTATTAATACAAGTATCCTTTTTTACATTTCATGCATTTTCACTAAACTGAGACATTATTTCAAAGTCCCTTTATCAGTTTAATTATAAGCAAACATCTTGTCTAACTACTCTCTGACATATTATGGTTCACAGGATCTGGTAATTAATAATAAAAAAGAAGCTAGGACTAAGAAGTCATATTTAGAATTGCAACATGAGCAAATCCCATTTTGTGTCCTCCATGTCTGATGATGAAGAATCACTTAAAACAATGGGGGCATGGAACCAGGGTGATTTTGGTATTTTCATTTTAAACCTCATTTCTTTTGAGGGGTTCACTATAGACATTTTATTATGTAACAGGTTAAAACTTGTCACCCAGGTTCTTTGTAGTATCCAAAGGTGACTACAATTAAAAAGGAATGAAACCAAATAAACAATAGAGGTAGACTGATCAAGTGTTGCAGCAAACATAGGGCTAGATACTGCAGAGCTTTAGTCACATGAGGAACTACTACCCATAAATAACAGTTTGCAGATTCTGGCCCATAACAAAAATCACTTACTCAACCGCAAGATTAATTATCAAGCCCTAAAGAGAACTTGAAAAATTACATTTCTTTCTGAAAAAATTCAACCTGCAATAGTTACAAATAGGGTGACCAGATGTCCCGATTTTATAGGGACAGTCCTGATTTTTGGGTCTTTTTCTTATATAGACTCCTATTACCCCCCACCCCCTGTCCCGATTTTTCACATTTGCTGTCTGGTCACCCTAGTTACAAATAACACTTATGTTTATTATATCTGAAATAAGTTTGTTAAAAGAAAAAATTCTGTATTTTTTTCAATTTCTTTAGTTTGTGTCCATTTGGCAACATTTTGTACCTAATTCAGTTTTACTGTTTCATTTGTATAGATAGCCTGATCCAAAGCCCACTGAAGTTAATTCAATTATTCCCACTGACCACAGATCATGCTTTGCTTGACTGTATAATTATCCCCAAGGGTGCAAAAACAAACAAAAATTGATTTTTTAAAAAAAATCCATGATATAAAAATGTTATTAAAGCTAATGTTAAAAAAATTATATAATACATAGGTTGTGAAAAGAGCGTCTGTACATCTGGGTACAGTGCTTATCCACAAATGCAAAGTTTGTTTTTAAAGTCATATGATATATATATAATACATAATCAGCAATTACCCAAATTTTGGTGAATAGATTTAACAATACAGTTTAGATATTAGACTCCGAATACTCAGGAACATCACTCATGAAAAGTTGTACAGAGATTTGGTTGTGGAAAGCAAAATATATCAATGAGTGGAGATTGTCCCTCAGTAATTGAGAATTAGGATAGGTTGTCCATTTAGAATACTTAAAGGCCACTCCCTCCAAATTAGACTTTAAAAAAAAAAAAACCCAGTCCATTTTCTAAAGTTCCAGTTGACCACATTCCTAATTCAGAATTCAACTAGAAGCAGACTTAACTCACAACCTCATGCTAATGTAGGAGGTTTTGTTGTATTTAATGTTACCTATATTTTGTTATCACTTGGCTCAATGCTTCAAGAATCTGAGCCAAAGCTGTTAAACTGTAATATCCATGAGGTTCAGGTTTCTCTTTCACCTGCAATACTGTACTCTCAGTGTTATGCTAATGCATCTCCTGTAGTATAACAAAGAACCCCTAATGACAGAAGCACAGAGGCCTGAATGTCATTTACACCTATTTGTTATAGTCAAGGTCAGCAAGAATGCACCTGGAAAATGCAGGCACTGAAACCTAGGCAGTCGACATGCAAATAGTTTTCTCTGATTAGCTTATTTTGAACAACAGATATTTTTTAGGCTTCATAATAAAGAAACTCTTAAAGGTCTTGCACAAAAAAATCATAATCAGATATTCATTTAAGTAAGTATATCTTTACTGTGGTAACAATCAGAGCGATACATTTTGGAGCAATTAGAAAGAATTGACAAATTAGTTTTAAAATACATTTGTAAATAAATTGGCTGAAACATTTTTTATTACGATAGGCTTCCTACACTGCTTTTTGTTTAAGGGAAGGGTCTCCTGATTAAGGGATAAAAACAATCCAAAATTACTTTGTAACTGTTGCAACCAATGTGATTAATCAGGAAACAGAAAGAGCGTTCATTGGTTTTACTGCATAGAGTGGGACAAGTCCTTAGTCTTGTAAATAGTATGAAGAATGAGCTGTGCCATGTTCCTATAAAGTATGCATTATTAACGTAAAATACATTGAAAGACATCATAAATGTGTTTTTAAAATCAACATTTTGTATTCCTATTATAATTTCCCTTTTTTATTCTCTATACCAGTCCAAATCCTTGGGGATAGTCCTCCCAGCCAGTCAACAGAATAACTAAGGGCTTTTCTACACAGCGCAGCAAAGAACGCTATCGGGCTCTGATTTGTAAAGCTCTTTAACGCGCTACACTTTAGCTGCCCCAGATAGACCCTGCTGGTGCACTCTAAAAGGCACTAAGTTTGCATTAACATAGATGTTGACATGAACTAAGTACCTTTTAGAGCACACCTGCAGGGTCTATAACATGCTGTGCAGTTACAGAACAGCATGGTATAGAGCCACATACTGCACTCTTGGCTCCAGCAGATGGAACAAGAGAACAGAGAAGGCTTCAGAGACCTAACATATTTTATACACACACTATTGCCTTTGTAGCACCATGTGATAGGGTGACCAGATGTCCCGATTTTATAGGGACAGTCCCAATATTTGAGGCTTTTTCTTATATAGAAGCCTATTACCCCCCCCCCACCCCGTCCCGATTTTTCACACTTGCTGTCTGGTCACCCCATGTGAGGCACCAACATTAGGCTGGCTTGAATTCCCACATGCAACAGTCCAACCTTCGTAGGCATATAGGACAACTGATTCCTGTAGGAGTTCCAAGGCTAGGCAGTGTTTTTTAGACAGGGATCACAGAGCCCTTCTCTTTGAACTATTTGGAGATTCCTTAGAGTAAATTCTCCTAAGAAAAGAAATCTTATGGGGGGAGACGTAAGAGTCATCAGTTTCACTATCCTCTGATTGCTCCTGAGAAAAGCCTGCAAACATTTTTATACATCTAAATAGATATAATTTTTTAAAATCTATGTGGGTGTAGCCTGTAGGCAGCATCTACACCTAAGAAATGATTCTTGTCAGACTTAGGTAGGATAGACTTTACTAATAATATGCTCAGCTTCTAAAAAGCTTTGCCCCACAACTGACAATCATTTCTCTACATTCACATATACAAAACTGACAGCACTATGGTTGAACCTGTAATAAGACCATCTAGTATGTCCCAAAAACTTTACATCCCCCATTTATACAGAAGAAAAAAATTCTTCTCAGGGCAGGTCTTTGCAGATATAAGTTGTCATAGGTTCAGGAACTTAGGGTCTGCCTCCTCAAGTTTATAGTTAAAACAGATTTGAAATGTTGCTCTAGTTAATATTCCAGAACACTATTTAAATGCTAATATCAGACCAAATATTTGTAGATTCAATTTTCAGGTTGTTTTACAACACAACCAGCACAGGTGAAAAAAAGGTTGTGTCTTTTAATTTCTCCTGACAAAGAACTTTTGTAAAATCCTCATGCCAAACAGAACTTTCATCTGGTCTGAAATTAAAATTTATTGAGTCATAATCAGAACCAAATAGATTAAAATTAACTTCCCGCAATTTGAGCAAATATCTATGATTAAGTATTCCTCCACTGCCAGTCCAAAAGAAATAAGCTTTCAATGTGCATTATTTGGCTTCGATTGTCAATGTCAATCAAAATTTTGCATGCACTCTCTTACCCCTTACAGACAAGACAAGGCTTTAATCTTCTTGATGTAACAGGTAGACTGGCAAGCTCGTTCTCCCATTTGTACATTAATAGCAGGCCAAAACAGTAAATCTATGTTCTATGCTTATATGTTTCAGCTCAGTATGTCCTGAGTTATTTTTGTCATTTCTGATTTCAGTGATCACAAGTCTTTCACCTTTAAAGGATGTGTCATCCATCACTGTAACGTCCAGATCTCTAGCACTGATTCAGTAAGGCATCCCTATTCAGGAAGGCAACGAGGAGTCCGGTGGCACCTTAAAGACTAACAGATTTTAGTCTTTGATACTTGGCTATTCAGGAAGGACCTGTAAGCACCTGTTTAAGAATGTGCTCGAGTCCCATTGACTTCAAGGGCACTTAAACACATGCCTAAAGAAAGTTAAGCACATGAATAAGTATTTTTGAATAGGGATGGGTATAATCTTGAGCTTAAGTGCTCAAGATACAGATAAATTCATTCTGATCAGCCAGCAAAGACAATTTCCAGCAATATGGATAACTGAGGATCTGGTTTAGCTGCAACCCTTAGTTGTGTCAAATTCATCTTGTGCCTCAAATGAATTTGGCATATCATCACAGTCTGCCAGAAAAATCTGTTCAAATGCCAACAAATGCCATAACCTTACCTGATCTTAGTTTATCCTCAATATTGCATTTCTGCAGGCACAACACCATTCTGTGTAGCCTTGGTGATGCTGCCACACCATTATTAATTAGTTTAAACACAGAACTCCATTGTAAATTTTCTCTCATACATGTACTGATGGAAGCACTTACAGCTAAATCATACTGGGTATCTCTCTTTCTTGATTTGTGCAAAATTATTTTCATGGAAATAAGAGGCCTGGATGCATAAACTACTATTTTCCCTATTTGGAGTTACACAGCCCAAGCCCTCACTTGACTTTAACTTTCACATCCCCTCTTTATTTATATCGCAAATAGTGCCTGTACTGGCAACTTATGGCTTCATTTTGCTGGAGGCAGGATCTTGTTGGGTCTCATTTAAACTCTGAGTTTCATTTACTGGTGCCAAAACTTCTGTGAGGTGTAGTTTAAAATTGGCATGGTAAATCAACACTGAATTCTTTTCTAACTTGGCATGAGTGTTTGGCGGCCTTGTTTCAGAGATTGCTGATATTTTTTCCAGGTTGGGTCTGATGCCCTTAGCTCAGAAAACGTGACTGAAATACTTTAATTCAATTGCTCCAATGATGAATTTATCACGTTTTAACTTACCCCCCTCCCTTTTTTCCCCCTAGTTCTTTGGATCATGACATATAGAATATGTTCTTCTGTGATAGCTCCAGACACCAATATTTCATTCACAATTGCTACAAATCCACGGATTCCGAAATGTTTTGCACATTTTCTTTTAAAGTATTTTCTGGGCTTAATAATACCAAAGGTTTAGTGGGCAAATCTGTATCTCCTCAGTGGGGTATTAAACAGGGTTATCAATTAACTTGTTCTGTACAGTTTTATCTATCAGTACCTAGTTGGAGCGTCCAGATATTGACAAACTAGGCATCAGCTAATTTACTTGTCATCAAATACAAGCATACAGTAATGCTCTTCCTTGATTACCAAATTCAGATCTCCTGAATCTAGATATAGTCACAGCTCTGCCTTGCATGGTTTTTCCACTCCTACAATGGAGTTTATGTACTGTTTTCCTAAATTTTTTATTCTCGGAATATTTTTAGCCAATATATCTTCCAGTGCAATTTTGATTTTTCATGGAGCATGTAGAACAGGATTCACTTTCATCTTGTATTCCCAGGAAACTGCTCTGTTCCATGAAATGCATCTTTATAGTCTTCCATTAGGTCTTTTAGCTTAGCAAGCATTAGTGGCACTAGAACTAGGGTGTCTCCCAGCGTTATCATCAGTGTGATCAGTTTAAGATTCATGCATGCTCTGAAACCAAACATTGATATTATCTGTGTCTACAAAGTAGAATTTTAAATATTTCATCTTCTTTGTGCTTACATATTATAGTGCATCCAATATCGTGCACATCCAGTGAGTCAGTTCCATAGCCAAACATTTCTTAGGTAGGAGGTATAAGGGGCTTTGAGAGCTTTATCTGTTCCAATTCTTTAGTGGGTATTACACCAGTGATCAATTTATTCTTAACCTGGTGACATTTTTCCCCATTGGTAACTTCTGTGAACATGGCTCCATTGGGCTGTTGCAGCCAAAGCTCTCTTTATTCCTGTCACGGCCATATGTCCACAAATACATCATCTGTGCTGTACTGAGACTGCTGAACCATCACATGTATTCTTTTGGATTTGCACATTTGTGGATTTCCCTTTTTACACCTGCAATATCTTCGGGGCCTGGATGTTCATCGGGCTTTTGACACGTGACTCAGCTTCTCCCCTTTCCTTAGGAGTTTGTTGCTTGCTTGCTTGTTGACATTAGATACTTCTTGTTTTTCTGTCTGCATGAAAGCATGGTGAAATGTTGCTACTCCAAATATTGCCTCCTCCTGAAAGAGAGATTTGTGGGTGGGCTTGTGCCATTTTATGAGTGCCAGCAATGACTACTGCTTTATTTTAATCAAGCTCAGCTCAGCTCCATGATTTATCAGCTTTCCATGGATTTTTGGTGGACTTCTCTCAAACATTATTGGGAACAGGGCAGGCTTCTCTCCTGTTCTGAGATCCCTCGCAAACAGACATGGACACCTTTTCATTGGTTATCACCTCTCTGAGTTTTATTCATTACCTTCACTAAACCATCACCACAATCCGGTGTAGCAAGTCTTCAGCTTTCTCTAATCCTCAGGCCTTTCTCCAAGGAGAGAAAGAGAAAGAAAAAGACCCCTCACCACCTTGAGACTGTTCTTCCTCTGAGCTCTGCTAGCCCTTTGCACTTCCTTCCTGTGCTTCTAACTAGTCTCTCCAGCTGGCAGAATAATTAGCTCCTTAGCTCATCAACTCCCAGTTTGTTTAGGCACCTAAGTACTCTCCTCCTCCATCAGGCCATTCATGGTGGAGCTAATTAATGCTTAAATTATCAGAGTGCTGGGTCAGGTACTGACTCTCAAAACTCTGCAACAACTGCTCGTGTCACAAAACCTTTCACCCATGTAAGTCAATGCACAGTCCTTATCTAGCAACCTTTAACCCTGTTACAAATATGGTTTCACTTGGACCTTGCCCTCTGTTACAGAATTTTAGCATGCAAACAATGTGTTTATGTTTGGGGAGACATATTTAGCAAACCTGTTGTAGTATGTCATCTTTTTTTCTTATCAACTAACATAGGTATCCAAGTATTACATATGACTTTACCTTCTTCTTCAACCCAGATTAGTCAATAGCATTTTCCCTTCTCAGTTGTGGATTTCAAGGGACTCTTGAAAATAGGCTCTGAATGCTTCTTGAGTTTCCAACACTGCTTATGTAGTTTCATACTTTATTTAATTCTGAGCAACTGAACTCCAGCAAACGTCAGGACTGTGGCCTATCATCCTTTCTTAGGCACTTTGTCTTGATGGTACTTCTGAGGCCAAGTGATGTTTCTGACATTATGCAATGTTTTTGTTTGTTTGCATGAGTATAACCAGTAGGCAGCAGCTACACCTAAGAAACTATTCTTAGGCAGCGAGAAAGAAAAGAGGAAGATTTAGACCAGATTTTTCTGGTGGAATCTCATTTAGTGTCTGAGAGGGAGGGAGTACCTTATGTTACCCAACAGTAACTCATATGACCTGGAGAAAGAATGTGATAAAGAAGAGCTTGACAGGAAAGAAGGGAATTTAAAGTTGTAAAACAAGCGATAGGGGGATGCATCTTGCAGCTAAAACAAAGAAAACGCATGAACTAAACCCGGATAGTTTTTCTTGGGAAATGTGACCAGGACAAATTAGGAATAAATCATATGACATTTAATAATTCTTAAGACAGTACCACAACTTCTCCACTTCAAAACCCTGTAAAGATTATGTGAGCACTGTATTAGAATAAGTTTTTAAAATACTTTCATGGGGAGAGAAGAAGAAACAAAAATAATATAAGCTCCCCACCTCTTTCCCCCCGGGTATCTATTTGTGACTCGGAGCTGAGGTGAGAGGATCTTTGAACATGTTGCTTTTGTAAGCCTACAAGTGCAGGCAGGTGTTTATTATTATTCTCTGCACCCTCTTGGAAGTAATAAAATGCAAGCTGAAACATCAGCACACTGTTGCATCCCCTAAAACCCACAAGGAGAGAGAACCTCTGAATGTTTCATTACATTTTTTTATTTTATATTTCATAAGACGCTGCAGGGTATGAAAAGGAAATCAAAAGTAAAGGTTAAAAAAATGGAAGTGCAAGAGAGGGATCATACGTGAAATTGAAAATAAGAAAATAATAGTGTCCATCCATTCTTGTGGAGAAACAAAATCATAGAAAATCCTTTAAAAATCATTAGGTGGGGGAAATGATTTAACTGAAAACCAAGCTGACTAATTATATTAGTTCTGTAAAGAACAGTTGATAATAATGGGATCAAATCAATTCTGCAAGTGTGTCAAATTGAGGGAAGGGGCTAATGAATTTACATAGGAAGAGAGAGGAAGGATGGCCTTGTGGTTAAAGCACAGCACTGAGATGCGAGAGATCTGGATTCTCTTTCCTGTTTGGTCGTACACTTTGTGTGAAGTTGTGCACACACTTGCCTACCTCCCAGGGGATAAATTCATTAGTGAGGTGCTGTTGAGTGCCAAAGAAAATCCTATAAATAAAATAATTTAACTTTAATACAAGAAACACAAAGGATGACAAATGGGCAGATTCTTGGCCTTGTTAACCTGTTTTTCATAAATCTTGTAAAATAAAGAAGAGTTAAATGCAGCATTTCCAGCTGGTAAGGGACTCCTATGGTGGAGGGGAATCTTTTTTAACATAGAGCTGCTGTAATGGCTCCCATGATACTCTCTTCCCAGTTCCAGTGTTGGGGGGGGGAGGGTGTCTGAGAAGAAGGGGGTGTGACGTGAGCCTCATCTATCCCAAGTTATTGAAATGGACCCAGGGAGCTGTTTGGTCACTAGTATATCACTCTTGCCACTTTTCTAACTGGCCAATTGCAGAACCAGCCCAATGATTTGGTTGGGGAAAGGGAAATGGCTTCTTTGCACTGCTTTTTTCTGAGGCTTTGTCATACTGGCAACTGAATGACAAAAGTCGTGTCTTTCACAGGTGTTAAAAAAAAAACAGGAAAGACAAAAGTTTTATCAATGACAAGTGCCAGTGTGAGCAGCGCTTTGTCGGCAGAAGTGCTCGCCTTCTGACAACGCTAACGCCACTCATTGGGGGTGGAAGTTTTTTTGTCGGCAGGAGAGTTCTTTCCTGCTGACAAACAGCGGCTACACTGTGAGCCTTTTAGCGGCTGTCGCTAAAAGCTACATAGTGTAGACATAGCCTGAGTCAGATGCATGCAGTGCTCTTTGAGTGACGCTCAGAAACAGGGCCAAAGTTTCCTAGCAAAGGCTCCAAACAACAAAAATAATACTATTATTATTAATGACATACTAATATACTGTGTATTGCACATAGCTGACATATTAGTAGATTAATAAGGCCTGCACAATATTGTATTTACCTTCCCTTAATAATACAAACTGGTACTGAGGCCACCTCTATGCTATAAGATTCTCAGACACAGAAAAAGAAAATTGTACTGTACTAACATAGTCCAACAGATTCCCCGATCAGCTTATTCTGTCCATTTCAGTGGAGCTGCCTGAAGAACAGTGGAAAACACTTTAAAAAACAATGCTCATACTAACAGGAAAATTTGTATCCCTTTGTCTTTAATATCAGTCAGTTTATGCATGGGTTTTTCATAATTTTGGCATATTTAAAAATTATCAGAGAAATGTATGTTTCAGAAAGGCCTTTTTCCTTCACTTCCTATCATTTTATTTGCTTTGTTTGAAAGAAATTGGGTAATATTTTCCAAAGTGCTTATGTGACTTAGGAGCCTAAGGTCCCATTTTCAAAAATGAATTAGCCACTTAGGAATCTAAGTCAAACTAACTTTCAATGGTGTGACAAAGTTCCTCCTCTACCTTGGTGGGTCCTGCGTTTATTGGCGGATTTGCTCGCTTCACAGATTCACCCTGTGGGTCAGGAAACAGTCCAGAGACCTTCCCCTCTGGTAGAAGCTATAGTCCAGGTCAATTCCTCCTGTGTTTGATTAGGGGTTGAGAGGTATGGGGGAACCCGGGCCCGCCCCCTACTCCGGGTTCCAGCCCAGGGCCCTGTGGACTGCAGCTGTTTAGAGTGCCTCCTGGTACAGTTGCACGACACCTACAACTCCCTGGGCTACTTCCCCATGGCCTCCTCCCAACACCTTCTTTGTCCTCACCACCGGACCTTCCTCCTGATGTCTGATAACGCTTGTACTTCTCAGTTCTCCAACAGTACTAGCTCCCCCGGGCTTGACTGGAGTGAGCCCTTTTATAGCATCAGAGGGGCCTTAATTAGAGTCAGGTGCTTAATTGCCTCACCTGACTCTTAGCAGCTTAATTGGAGTCAGGTGGTCTATTAGCCTGGAGAAGCCCCTGCTCTGGTCACTTAGGGAACAGAAAACTACTTATCCAGTGGCCAGTATATCTCCCTTTTGCTACTCTGCTGTTCCCAACTGGTCTGGGTTTATCACAATGGGCTAAAAAATTTCATATTTTGTTGTTGATGTGTCTTATAATGGGTGCAACATACTTTTGGGTTCTAATAGCAGGTAATGAATGCTTTAAAATTACAGTCCACATACATGTATGTTTGCAGGTTGCACAGATAAAGGAGGAGTTAAAAGAGAAAAAATGCACATGGAATGTATAGTAAAAGTACTCACTATTCTACAATAGCAGTTGCTGACAGTAATTAGGAATTTAAGAATTTTACTCTGCTTGCCCAGTTTGGATCATTTTTTCTTTGGATTTTCTATAAAAAATAGTATTTTCTATATCTTTGCTAGGAAAATTCTGAAATTTGGAAATATGATGAGCAGGACATGATTTTAATAGGGGACTTCATAAATATGGCATGTCAAATAATAATTCAAATGTGGACTGTATAAAGTAAATTATTGTGCATTTTGGTATAAATTCTTACTGATGTTTCTATAATAGTGAAGATATCCTGTTAGAATTTTATTGCTAAACTGTTTTATGTAATTTCAGAATCACAAAAGTGCAAAATGCTAGAAGGCAGTAGTCTCCCTTGTAGACTGTGCCTTTATTGGAAAAGTTTCACTTTTTAAAAAATTACTTTGCCTGGGAAAACTATCAAAACTCCAGAGCAAACAAAATCTGCCAGACAAATGTCTTGATGTTTGATCAAGTTCAAGGCATTAGCAATATCATGCAGCATAATTTCTGCTTTTTGAAAAACAATGGAGCTCGTTTAGAAATTGGGATTCCCTGGAGAATGCCACATGACTTCAGGCTATTAATTATGATGTTCTATTGTTATCTTTTGTTCAGAACAATAGTGCTCCTGAGGTCCTGTGGAATTTTTCTCCCATGGAAGGTGTCAGGTTTTGATTAAGCATCATTACATACAGTTCATTAACAACGTATCTTAAAATGAGTTCTTGATTGAACATTTTTATTGGCCATTTAATATAATTTATAGTTTCTGTTGAAATTTCACATACAACATTTGCCAAGCTAGTTGTTATATTTTTTTCATTAAACAATGGCATTTGGGGAAAAGAGCTCATTTTTTAAACAGTAGAATGGATTATTCAAAAAACTGATTTTGAATACAGTATATCTTGAAAAGAATTATTCTGCTAATGATTTTTACTAATGGTGCTACCACACATGGGTATAGGCCAATATGAATGTCCCAGTTCAGGTTTGTTGCACCTAACTAAGGTACCTAATGTTTTAAATCTGACCATCAATATAAACACACTATATTTTGGAAATTAATGAGTTTTTGCTAATAGAGTTTTATCATTGTAAATGAATCAAATTCTAGCAAATCTACAAAAGAAGCCTATAAAGAGTATGCTTGCCTGAATATTACCTATAGGGAGCACAAATATTCTCAAACATATAGATCAAAGGCCAAACTCAAGACATAATTGTAAATCCAGAGGACATTATCTTTTGAAAGATTTACTATATGGTTCATCCTTCAGCTTCCAGTAATCTAGGAGGAGTTCAAATAGGACCATTCAACATTCAGAGTACTCTGACTGTAGGATAATATTTTGCATATATTATTGCATTTAGAATATGTAGTTTTTTCATTAACTATGCATTGTGAATTTTAATTACATTTGACTTGTTTCAGTTCTATACATAGATTTTGCCTTCAGGTATTCTCTTGCTCTAGGAAATAACTCTATACAAAATAGTTGTTTTTCATTTTTTAAAAATTGGTGTGACGAGGTCTGATGTAGAATAGGATGTAATAATTTAATATTGTTGAAATGGCATCTGAAGTGGGGCACATGCAAGAAGCTAAATGTACTTAGAAACAAAACATTAGTCAGTTGGAATTTGTTTCCAAGGAAAATTGATAAAAGACATGCCTTTATTTTTAAAGTCCCTCCTCCCCCCCCCCCCCAGACACATTCAGGATAATGCAGAGGAAACACCCTAGCTATGAAAGTTTGTCAGTATAGCACATGAATTGGTTGCAATTAAATGAGATGCAGCCCAAATCTTTGTCCCCATATTCAAACCAAAACTAAACAGAATCCTTTGCTGAGACTTCAGACAATTTGGATAAATCCTCCCATAATTCTTCTCTTTTGCTTCACTTCTCTACTTCCTAGTTCTGGCAGGGATTAGAAGCAGAAAAGCTAAAATACCATCAGAGAAGCTGGTTTCTTGATATGTTTGGCCTGCTCATAATTAGGAAGCACAAAAATCTTTCAAGCAAGTTCAAGCGTATAGATCCTAGAGATATAGATTGTTCAGATAAAGTTCAGAAAGATATCTGAACTTTTGGATGCTTATTCAAACAAAGCCAACAATCCTTTTGGATAGAGATGGGCCTCAACCACAACATTTGGATTCAGCTGTAGACTGCCTACCAAAAGTTTGGGGGTATTTGGATCCATGATGTGTTTGCCTATTACAGAAAAATTGTCAGCTGTGAAATTTGGATTTAGATCCATGTTTGGATTTCAACTTACCACTAAATGTGAGCTTGGGTTTGGGCCTATCTCTGTATTCATGGTTTGTCACTAGAAACAACCAGAACTAAGAAGTTCTGATTTGTTGAAGTGACCCCGCTCCCTTTCTTGTTCATGGTTTGATGAGTACTTACCTTTCAATAATGACTGTTCAAAGTAGATTACTTTTTAGGGAGTATTTCCCCATAACTTACCTCATAAATGGGGCGCTCTAATTGACCATATTTCCCCATCTTTGAATCCCTCCATTGGCTTCCCTTTTCCAACACAGCCATTTAAAGGGTTATCATCAACTTTAAAATAATATTTCTATCTGATTTTGCTCACCTACTATTGCTAACATTACTATATTTGAAACAGATGAGAGAAAAATATTTTTCCTCAATTTTTTTCAGTTTTTTTTACTTTGTGCACTTGATAGCACTTTATTCCTCACTCTTTCTTCCACGTAGTCTGTTAATCAGTTTTCCCTGCTGCTTGTGGTGGCCTTTCACACAGCAACACAAGAGCAAAACACACATTTAAAAAATAGGAACTGAGAGTGTAAAACTAGGGCACATGGTAATTTAATTCATAATTTGAAATGGATTATATTTCAAGTTTATAGCATCCTTTTGAACTTGTCCTTTCATTCAAGGCCCTACATAACTCTCCATTGCCAACTTATCCAACTTAGACTGATACCATATCACCCTCTCTCCCTCTTTTCTGCTATAATGCCTGCTTCAATGTCCCACTGATTCTGCCACAGCTACCTCCATTCCTTTTTCTACACTGTCTCCTATTCATGGAATGCCCTTCGAATACTGATTTGTCCAATCACTACCCATTTTACAAAGAAATCTTTCCCTAAGAGTCACTCTTTCCATGCTGTGCACAAGTAGTGAGTCAATAATAATTACTATTATTCTAAACAAAACAAAAACAAAGCTCACTCAACACAACAGCTACAAAAAACCCATTATACTTTTAATTGAGTTGTCAAGATTTGCACATCCCTAAACTGAGCAATAGTGTCACTTTAGTTGTAACCTGTATCCTTCCTCACCGCATCTGCTCCCTACAGTTTGTTACCTTCACTTGTCACATGGGGCTAGATTCACAAAGAACATAGGCAGTCTGCTGCAGAGCATTGCCACACCTAACTTTTAGGTGTGTAGAAAATCACTGAGATTCACTAAGCCTAGGTTAGGAGCTGAGGGCCCCTATACGATGAATGGGTAGAGATGGGTGCCTTAGAATGGAATTAGATTAGATTGCAAGCTCTTCAGGGCAGGGATAATGTCTTTGTATGTGTTCTGGAAAGAGCCTAACAGACTTAGAGCACTGTAAATAGAACAACAATAATAATAAATCATTGTTTGTGCTTGTGTTATTTACAGCATCAGCAAATTTCTCTCTCTCGCTCTCTCTTTTTTTTTTTTTTTTTTTTTTTAAGCTGTGACTTAAAAAGAAACAAGTTAAACTGGCAAGTGCCTCTGACCAGGAACCTCATTTGTGTCCCACACCCTCTATGTCATTGGGTGTGTTTGTATATTTACAAAAGTCTCAAAAATCCAAGGTAGACTTGATCAAAATAAACCAACCAACCAAAAATACAATTCATGGAAAGCCTTTAGCTTAAAAATCACAGAATTTGAACCAAGATTCAATGAAATTACAATTCCCTGAAGAGTTTACAGTCGAAAGAGAAGACAAATGAAGGTTAGCGAAAGGCAGTATTATGATTATTCACCATTTTACAACGGGGAACTGAGGCACAGATGAAACATGTGACTTGCCCAAGGTCACACAAGAACTCTAATATCAGAGGGGTAGCCGTGTTAGTCTGAATCTGTAAAAAGCAACAGAGGGTCCTGTGGCACCTTTGAGACTAACAGAAGTACTGGGAGCATAAGCTTTCGTGGGTAAGAACCTCACTTCTTCAGATGCAAGTCACTTGCATCTGAAGAAGTGAGGTTCTTACCCACGAAAGCTTATGCTCCCAGTACTTCTGTTAGTCTCAAAGGTGCCACAGGACCCTCTGTTGCTTTTTACAAGAACTCTAATGGCGCTAGGAACTGAATGTAAATCCCTTAAATCCTGGCCCTGGGCATTAACCACAACACCACTTCTCCTCTCTACCAACGTAAGTTTATTACAGTAGGCTAGCCACCACCTTCTTTCCATACCCTCGCCAAAGACATGTCATATAAACATTGCCAGGCACCTATAACCTAAAAGGCTTAAATCCTCATTTATGTGGAGATGCTACTATGGATTAACAGCTAAATTTTCAAAGATTTTATGCCACTAAATTTGGCATTTTTGTCTGTAAAACAGATGTAACTTGTTTTTCCACCCACGGAGCAACAATAAAGGAGTGTGCAAGTGGGTCTACAGTTATCTGTGTCCATCAAAGCTTGTGCATGACAGAGGGGGAAAAGTGGAGTGGAGTGGAGTGGGGGGCTGGGGAATGCAGAAGTGAGAACTACAGCCCTAAATAGTTTGCACAAAGTATATGCCTGTTCATATGGAATACAGCTTCTGTGTTGCATGGTCATGCAGGGTGAGGAGGTCTCATTTACCTTGGGCCAGTTCCATGGAGGACTTTGAAGATGAGGACCAAAACCTTGAATTTAACCTGGGAGTCGTATAAAGTCTTATAAAGCCAGAAAGGACCAATGTGCTCATCTAGTCTGACCTCCAGGATAACACTGGACTTCCTTAAAATTAACCCCCAATTGAACAAGAGTATCTCTTTTTTAAAAAGCATTCAATCTTGAAATTTCCACCACAACCTTTCAAAAGTTGTTCCAATGATTAATTACCCTCATTTAAAAATGTGTACCTTATTTCTAGTCTGAATTCACCTAGCTTCAACTTCCAACCACTGGATCTTGCTATACCTTTGCTAAACTGAAAAACTGACTATTATCAATTTTCTGATCCCCATGTAGGTACTTAAAGATGGTGATCAAGTCACCCCATAACCTTGTTAAGCAAAATACATTGAGTTCCTTGACTCTTTCACTATAAGGCATGTTTTCTAATCCTTCTCCTGGCTCTGAATCCTCTCCAATTTATCAACTTCCTTCTTGAATTGTGGACACCAGAACTGGACACAGTATTCCAGTAGCGGCAGTGCCAGTGCCAAATAATAGCTAATATAACTTCTCTACTCCTATTAAATATTCCCTCATTCACACATCCAAGGATCACATTAACCCTTTGGCCACAGTGTCACATTGGGAGCTCATGTTCAGCTGATTATCCATCATGACTCTGAAGTCCTTTAGAGACTATTTCCCAGGATAGAGCCCCCTCATCCTGGATGGTCTATGATTCTTTGTTCATAGATGTATACATTTGCATTTGACCATATTACACACACTTTGTTTGCCTGAGCCCAGCTTACCAACTGATCCAGATCTCTCGGAAGCGATGACCTGTCCTCTCATTATTTACCACTCTCACAATCTTTGAGTCATCTGGATAATTTTGGGGGGGACCCAGTGAAAAGAGTGGGGTGCTCTTAGTGGTCTGTGTTGTTCAACCAACTGGAGCTTTTTTAAGGTTGGCAGTATCATTCCTAGTGTGTTACAGTAATTAAGCTCTGAGGACACAAATGAATGGATAAGGTGAAGTCTCCGAGCCAGTTGGAGGAGGAAAGGGGCATTTTTCACAGCTGAGGCCACTTGGTTATTCAGAAGCATGGAAGAGTCTAGGGCAAGACTGACGCTGCAGGTTGTCTTGTTTCTAAAAAAAAAAATCTTTAACCTACAGTCCCCCTTTCCTATGTTCAAAAATTATTGGAGCCTCCATGCCTCTGTAGATTGCCTGCACGTGACAGTGGAGGCACTTCTGCACTTTTTAAAATGTATTTCTATGGATCTGAAATGAAACAACAATAAAAATCAAGGCTACTAAAGCACTTTTCCTGTACCACTTGGTATTCCCATCTTCTGACTCACAGGCTATGCTGACCTAAGGTGGAAATAGTTCTGATCCTTTTTTCTCTTGTACAAAGGGATAACTTTTTCTCCTCACTTTCTGTTTCCCAAGACATAAATGAAGGGCTTTTCCAAAACTACTCACAATTAGGAGATTAAGAGGCATTGGAGACGCCGATAAGCACACTCCGTATATCACTGTATATTTGCTCTCTTCGTTCTCTAAATGGTATATGCAGCATATAATTTTGTCATGTCTTTAAGGCAAAGGACAAAGGGGAAGGACTGAGAGAATTGTTCACAATGTTCTTGCCAGGATAAGGTTTGTTTTTCCCCCCATTTGACCTTCAACTCTCAGGAAACCTGAGAGTAACTGCTTTGATTTACTCTTATAATAAGGTGATCGATTAATGTGAAAGTCAGGGTTTATGAGGCCTGTCCTCAAATGGTCTTGAGCCTGGCATAGCAAGAGTGTTATACTACCAAACTCTGAAAAAGGTCACATGAAAGGAATCAAAGACAAGATAAATGATGGTTTACACATCAGAAAAGCTCTTTGTAGAATAGACAAGAGAATGTAGAACATAATGTATCTCAGGGCTCTCTGCAAATGGTATATAGTAAATATAGTCTGAGCTGCCCCCTGACAAATTGTTGTTATTGTTTTGGTTTTTTGCTTTTTCCTTTTGAACAAACCTGGGCTCTTGAACCCCATGTCACATGAACAGCCTTTGGCTCAGGTCAAATTCCAGCAAATGAAAAGGACTGACAGATCTCAATATGGTGCCCTGGGGAATTTCCACACCCACATCCAGAAATTAGCAGTTTGATTTTATCATTTTCTGTCCTCAGGTTTCAAAATCATAGTCAAGTTTTTTTAGCTGGACATCATGGGTGGGTGGGTTCTTAAAAGAGAAATGTGAACTGGACTGGATAAAATAAGAACTCATCTAAAAAAGATCATGTTTTCTCAAGTTTCAAACTAACCTTTTTTTCTCCCTTATTTTTAATTCTGGACCATCTCTGAAATTCCTGAAGCAGGAAGCATGAGAAATTGTGAGAAAGCACATTCTTCTATTATTTCCACCCTAATTTTGAAGAGGTGTCCATTATATTCTGCTCTCAGTAGCTCCCTTGACTTCAACAGAGTTGCTCCTGATTTACCCTGGGGTAAATGAGAGAAGAACTAGGCCCATATATAAGGAACTATATATATAGCTTACAAGCAATTGTGTACTTACTTCTGAGCTTTTATGTAATTTATGTGGATGAAATTCTCTTCCCATGCACACAGCCCCTGTTCTGAGGCTTTACGTGGGTGAAATGCAGCCGCTGGGGGAGGAAGACAGGATACTGAGCTAGAAGGACTTTTGGTCTGACCCAGTATGGCTGTTCTTATGTAAATTCCTCCCTTCACTGAGGGCTAGGGCAGCTGTATTCCCAACAATATTCTAATCAATGCAGCTCTTCCGTTGCTGTTACGGTGGCTTATAAAATGGTGGATGCAGCCCCTATTTGCTACTTATGCAGGTTGTTAGGATCACTCAGTCAGCACAATTAGAGATCCCATGAAGTCTTCTGGCCTGCCCCAGGCCTACAACCAGTACTGCCCATGATGTCATCCTATGCAAGTCAAATACCCCTCTGCAGCATGCAAGAGGTGTGGGGACTCCCCTAAAGGCTGAACTGTCTGTGGTGCCCTAACTAGTCACACTGCATGGCTGAAGTAGCGTGGAGGACCTTCCACCAGTACCTCAGACCGGGTGAATGTTATGCATATGACTGATTTGTACTTTTGGAGTGGGGGACAAAGAGGTAACAAAAAGTGTGTCTAGCTAACATGCCCGGATGTGTATTTTCAATTATGGGGAGTCTTAGTGGGACACAATCTCAAAGTGTTATGTGGTCTAAAAATCATACACTTCATGCAAGAAAAAGACTGACCCAATCTGGTTTCAAAAGATTACTATCACAGTTTCAGGTAAGTGGAGCTATTCCCCACCTCCATGGTCCCTCAAGGGCACCTACTTAAAGTTTTAGGCTCCCAGCCATCATCCACATCCTCCTCCCTCCTGATGGTTTTTTTTCAGGCTGCACAGTCCCCTCCAATTCCCTGCGATATCCCCAGCAAGCCAGTTTGCCCAAAGGCCAGCACCTGCTGTTCGTTTTCTCTCATAGGGCTATGAACAGCAGATTGCCAGCCGTTACAAGTTACCACACATTTATTCTTAAGGTAAAGGCATGAGAGAAAACATGTAAAAAAAACCAACCAACCAACCAAACAAAAAACCATAAGAGTTCCTATACACATGCTAAAAGCTTATTAGAGGTCACCAGTCAGTCTTACAGGGCCCTAGTAGGCCAAAGCCTTTCCAATCCTTCTACAGGAGTTTGGGCCCCCTTTGGACAGTAGGTCCTGTCCGTTTGCTGGATTGAAAAGAAGGCCCTTAGTCAGCTTAAACTCGGCCTTTTTAATTTCAAAAGTCCTTTCTTTGTCTGTTGGTTTCTGGAAAACCCAGTTTGAACCAATATATGCAAGACTCTCCAGGGGGGTGGTACCTCTTTGGAGGTGTTTACAACTTGAGTGATTCACCTTAATCACTCTTCTCTCACGGTTTTTGGTTCCTGGAGGAGATGTGATTATGGTCCCTCCTGGAGTTGCATCTAATCCCTGGCCCACAATGATACATAAACTTAATACAAGATGATCTCCACAGATATTGCCTGGAATTGCATCCAATATCTGTCACAATGACATTTGGGGAAAATATATGTAATGAGCTTTTCAGATTTTTTTGTAAGACAAGAACAGGTTGAAGAGGCATTTGGACTCCCCCTCCAAAAAACAAACAAAAAAAAGCATTGCAATTATTTATAGAAGGATAAATTGCAATTAAAAAAAACTAATAAAAATGATAGAAATTATAGATAGGAAGATGTAATCTATGATGACATCTATAATGTAATTTAGTGTCATTCTCTTGCAAGACTGTGTTTGCAAATACCTTTATTATTCAAGTTTAAAATGTGGCTTTCCTCTAGAAATGGGGTTTCCTTCCACTCTGGTCACTGGAAATATTTTTCTCAATCTTTTAGGGCAGCAGCCAGTTAATATTCTGCTTGGCCTGTGGGAAGGATCCTAGCCTGGTGCCACTGCATGAATTTCTCTTCACATTCAATATAACCTGACTAGACACTACAGTTGGCAGACACCAGATGGTTGATGGGAGTCTCTAGTCAGAGTGAGCAATTGCCTAAGCCTTAGGGATATAATGATCTCAAGGAAATAAGATTTTATATGATCATGAATCACTTCTGGGGCCTACGTAGATAACTTAAGATGGGAGTCATTCAGGTCACCTTCTCAAAGCTCCTTCTCATACCAAGGGCAAACAATGAGAGGAGAAATTTGAACTTGGAGATCAAGTGATGGAGGCATAAGTCATGTGCTTTGGGATTTACTGAGCCCCTATGTATGAGACGGGATACACCTGCAGAAGGGGTATTAATCTCCCAAGGTAAAAAATGGCAGACCTCGTTAAGGTAGAAAAAGAAGGAAATGGGTGCTTTTGCTTAAATTAAATGATTTGGCTTGTACTTCCAACAAACAAAGCATCAGATGGTTGTTCAAAAACAAGAGATGAGCAACATGAAAACTTTCACATTAGAATTGAATTAACATTGTACAAAAATTCTCCTTGAGCAGTTGTTGAAATTTTAAAATAAATTTACTGCAGTTGCACTCACACTACTTTTCATGAACATTTGCATGGCTGATTTTTACTCTCACAAATCTTCCTGGAGAGCAAGTTTTAAGCTTGTATGTGTTTTTCCACAGGAAGTGTATAATTTATATGGGACACTGCTTTGCACAATCAAGGGGATAGGGTTTCTAAAACGCTGGGCTAGAGCACTCTTTCAGTGGCTATTAAACTCAAGCAAGACAAGGATCTGACTACACTTTTTGCTACTAGGACCACACTCAAATGCAATTATTTTTGTAATTTTAACAAAAGAAAATTACATATAAATTATGCACAAAGCCAATAAATCTGTAGTAGCACTTTTTTTTTTTATAAGAATGATACTTCAGGCCAGGGCTGCATAACACAGAGAAAGGAAGTAGTTTACAATTTAAAAAATTCCCATATGCTGCCTATGTGCTACTTCCTCACAAACTGCCGTGAAAGATTCATAGCCCCAATGGCTTCCTCAAGCTCTTTCACGATTATGATACTCTTCTCAAATTAGTGATCAGGAGCAAAATCATGTGACTTATGACCCCAGTTACAACTAATCAATGCAGCATTCTTTTCCAATATTGACTATAGAACACTTAGTGAAGTGTGTTTATGATCAAACCATACAGTACATAGATGCTTTACATGCTGAGAGAAAGATGGGGTTTTTGTAGTTTGCCCTGCCAGAGATTTGGTCTGTTTTGGGAGGGTGAGTGAATTGCAAAATCAGGGGTCCCTTAAGGAGAGTACCAAATGGAAACCAGGGATATGGGAGGTGTATTTCAGATGACATAATAAGCCTTTTCCATCTCTAATTTCTATGATTCCTCAGTACTACAAGTTAAATTTCTGTTACTATAATGACTTGGGAAGAATACTAGGACAGAGCTTTCATTCGGACCTATTGTAAGCTTATTGTGTTGGGAATTTTCACACCTATATTGTATACATAGGGAACCTTGGAAAAATATCTGCTGTAAATTGCTGTAGCTCCATTGATTACGCTGATGTATGCTAGATAAGGATTTGTGAGTTTGGAAAAATATCAAAGCCAAGCTGGAAATGTTTCTCAATTGTAGAATTTTGGGCGGTGGTACAGATCATAGCTGGAGCTATAATCGGTATAGCAGAGCAGCAGTATAATAAATAAAGCCTGTAATAATTTTCCATGTCTGCTTGTGAAAATGCAGCATTATGAATATAGGGCAATGGGATTTTTGCTCCTAATCCCTTAGGTGTTTTTGAAAATGTCTCCCCTAAACCTTTTGTGTTGTAGTTGCTATGAAGAGGGTGAGACTTGAATATAGGGTAACTTTCTGGGTCTCCTTGAGCTTTACCCATAATGCCTTCTTTTCTTAAGAAGTTTCACATTCACTGAACTTTACAAAACACTGTTCGGTTGCTGGAACCACCGAGTGGAGTCCTGGCAACTGAGTTTTCAATACTAACTCTGCTTTCATTAATAAAAACCAAACTCCTTCTTACTAAATTACATATAACAACCATCAAGAAGGCCCAGCTCTGAGTCAGAGTACCCAAACTGATGAAACATGACGCAAAGCATGCAGACTAGGGGGGGAAAAAGACCAAGCAGATGTGGCAGGGTTGCTAAGTGAGTCTTCAGAGATCTTTGTGGAATCACTTTGCCATTTACTAGCCTTGTGTATGTTCAACACACCTCCTACATTTATCATTTAATAAAATCTTGATACCATTCTTTCTAAAACATACTAAACTCCCAGCAGCACTTCATAAAAGCTTCCTCCAGATCACACTATGCTTATCAGTCCAGTTAAAGCAGAACACACCAAGTGATGGGAAAATTCCTGGCAATGAGAAAAATTTCCCCATGCTATGTATAATTTATTGGTCTAGTCAATTACAGTTGTGATTCATCCCATAAGGAATACAACTTGACTTTCATTATTGTGACATACGAAACTGAAACTATAGATGGCTTGTACAGTACAAACAAACTTCTCATGTTTTACTTGAACCTGTAATAGTCTAGTGATTGCACATAGTGAAGGAGTGATTTTTTTAAAATCACTTTTCTGTACTTAATATCTAAAGCTCTTTCTATGGTGCAGTTGAGGGTGGTTTGTATATAATGTACACCCTCATCCTTTTAACATAGCGCTAATTGACAATTTAAAAGCTAATGTCTTCCCTCCCACCTTCAATGAACCAGCCTGCCAGAAAACATTCCCCCCCACCAGAGACAGTTCAGTTCGTAGTATTCTCTGCACTGTGCACTCTTTTATGCAGCCCCAAACTTCTGAATATTCTCATTAAGAGATAAACACGAGTTGGAAGAGAAGAAATGTCTAGATGGGTTATCAGAGGGAAAAGGAGACAAGAACAAGAGATAGAAGGAACACAATAACAATACAGAGTAACAAGAAGAGTGTGGAAGCAGGAACAAGGTAGAATAAAAGAATACAGGAATAATGAGAGTAGGAATGAAAAGAAAAAGTAGAGGAAAAAGGGATGGAAAACACTCTTAAGTTATAAAACAAAATACCGTTTGCAGAAAAACACTAGACGAAATGGTATGTGTCTGTCCTATTTTTCCAAGTTATTTTGTTGTTTAGCATAATATGAAGGAAACAGGTTGCATTCCATTCTTTGTTTCTAGTTACTGTTTCCTTCCTGCAGCTTCTTCTCATCTTTGCCCATCTTCACTTCTTTTCTTCTTTCTGTCTCTCTTCTTCTTCTTTCTTTGGAAGAAACTAAATATGGCCCTCCAGTGGAGCCTAACTTTTTTGCCCATAGGCCTATCCTGTCCTATTATATACAAACTTGTACCAGATGTTCAATATGTACATGTGCATATTCAAGATGCAAAACATGGGTTTAAAAAAAAAAAAAAGAACCAATTGCAGCAATTTACATCAAATACTTCAGGAATCATCTGTTGGCTCTTTCTCCCAGATCCCCCATAGAGGCATTGTCATGTTTGCTTACCCATTTGCAGATATCACCAGCCTCCACTGCAGTGGGACACCATTGAAGTCACTGAGAGCTGAATCCAAGAGCAGAAGTTGGCCTTTAAGATTCACTTCCTTATAACATATGGTACTGTATTTTATACCAAGAAACCTAACTGAGAAGAAGCATGATATTTACAGTATATTAGATTTAACTCTTACAGTAGCCTGGCAAAGTCTCTGGGCTAAATCCTGAATTCTTTAACTCAGTCTCTCTTTCCAGCAAAACTCCCATTGCTGAGGAATGATTGAGTAAAATGTGAGTAAGGACGTCAGCATTTGGCCCTGTGCCTTCAACAATTTAGATAGGCTGATGGTGACTCATTTCCTTAATAAATTGTGTCTGCAGGGCTGCGATATGAGATTGGTTATAACTATGGGATATTTGTTAGCTGCTTTTTTAATTTTTGGTAGCAATGTCAGAACTCACAAAGAGATCAATAGGCTATTAGATATTAAAATATTGAAAAGCAGCAATACGTTTACTCTGACAAAGAAGCAAAATTGAAGTGGCAATATGCTGGGTTCTGGAGGTCACTGCAAAAAATGGGTGGGTCTATTATCCTTTTAAAATGACACTGTATTGCAGAATCACCAGTGCAGAAATGAATTTACAGCAAATTAACTGAACTCCAAAGCAAAGTCAAAAATGATTCAGGGTCAGACCCCTTCAGCCTAGCGCTGAAATATCCCATTCTTTACACTGATTATATATACTCACAAAGCAAGTAATAAGGTAATATTCATCATGACAAACCAGCTCAGAGTTTGCTTGTCTCTTGGTCTATATATCTCTGTGTGACAATGTACTGCATGCATGCCTGTGTCCTTGCATCCTTGTGTCTGTATTGCAATTTTGTAGCAATAGGACTGGAACAGATTGCTGACACTATAGCAGCAAGGATATTGTTGGGAGTAACTTGGCAACACTTGTAGATGTTGTGACACTGGCTCTTTACTCAAGGGCAAGGACAACGGAGGGAATGTTGAATACAAAATGGTGAGAGAACTGATGTCAAGAAAGTTCAAAAGATGAAAGCAGCAGCAGTAAATAAGTCTGAAATTATTTTAGGTTTACATACTTTAAAGTCCTTAGTGACTGAAAACACAGCCAAGAATTGCTTCAGCAATATTCCTTCATAAATCTGCATAATAATCTCTCAGAGGGGCTTTGGGGAAATTACAAGTATTCATTTACTAAATTGGGTTCAGTGTCTGTATCATATATGCCATATGAATATTCAGTGCTATGAATTCTTCCAAACTAGGGCGAAGTTAGCACACAGTCTGTAAGTAACTCAAGTAGAGAGCACAGTACTGGACTTAGAGAAAGGGAACATAATTATTTTAATCTCTTTCTACTAAGGATCTAGTGAAAAAAAAAAATCTTTAAAAGATATGTCTCCTACAATAATTCAATAACTCATACACAAGTTAGTCCTTCCAAATGTGGGACTTCTGATTATATGTATCTGATTTTGGAATAAAATTTCCTTGACAATACAGGACCACAAGAATAATACAGTGTGTTTATAAATTATTTCTGAAATAATACAATGATAGTTGCTAAGCAGATACAGGAAGACTGTTTAATTACTATGCATAGTTATGATAAAGGAAACATTGAAAAAGAAGAAACAACTGCCTTAGAAGACAATGACCTGTGTTAGCTGACTGAAAATGCTTTCCAGAGAGAGAGAGGATTTATATCTGGAGTTGCCATAATCTCTGCTTCTGAAGGATCCCAAAACGTTTTACAGGTGAGATTTTCAGAAGTGCTTACAGGAGTTAGGTGCCCAACTCCAGTAGAAAGTCCATGAGTTAGGTGTGTAAGGGATTTAAAAGTGTCCAATTTCAGTTTGGCTTAAGTTAGTTTTTTACTGATTTAAGGAATATTGCAATAGGGCATGTTTAGCCTAAAATACGAAATCATGCATAGACTTGCACTAAAATAATAAAGATGTGAATTATACTTAATTATTTTGCTCCAAGACTGTGTATAGACAAGCCCTTATTCTTAAACTGCGTTAGCCTCTCATGTTCACTATGGGTATTTCTACACTGCATGAATAAAGCACCTGTGGCTGGGGCTTGGGCTGATAAAATTGCAGTGTAGGAGTTCAGGCCAGCTATAGGTGTTTTATTGCACTGTAGATAGACCCTCAAGGCCTAGTTATACTCTCAGTGACCTGGGATTCAAAGCTTTTTATGTGAAGGCTGTTGGTTCAAACTTAAGATGTTGCACCCACTCCACAGAAAGAAAGGGAGTAAACTCCTAACGTGGAAGTTCTCCTGGATACTGGTGACAAAATTCACAGTAAGACGAAACTTCATCTGAGGCCCATTGAAGAATGTAATGTACACAGCGTCTATGTGATCAGAGAACTATCCGGGGGGGGGGGGGGGGGGGAGGGGGGAGGCGCCCCACAGTGAAACGTAAAATCCACCAGACCAGGACAGTAATTATTAAAAGCTGTTACTACCGGATAGTTTCTTTGTAGCTCATGTCAAATAAATTTGTGGTCTCAGTCTATTTCCCATTGGAGAGTCATTCACATTATTAACTCCCAGGCAAAAGGGACATTAACTAGTACCTTTGTCAGCAGTCTTAGCAGAGAGGCCAGGATATGTCTGATAAAAAGAAAACAGAGGGAGGAAATATTCTTTCTTCCTGTCCTCCAATGTTTGTTTATTTTCCTCATAACAATTTAATTTTTTATTTCTTCTGAAGCATAAGAGAGATTATTTAAATGTAGCCCAAGTGTTACAATCATTTTTATATACCTTTAAACATTTTTATATAAGAAAATTTCGTAACCTCTTAAGGCTAAATCTGTGTCTTTATGCTTTAAATGTGAAAAAATACAAATAAAAAAAAATGATTAGGCATAGAGACTGAGCTAACCTCTCATTATGAGTTGAATCCTTCAGCATAGGATTGAGATATGTTGGAGGGGTGTTTGGGGGAAAACTAGCTCTTCAATATCATACTGCCCGTTCAGTATCTATACTACCTGCTCTGGGGATAAATTAAGGTCTTCAGGTTTCATGTCTGCCAACCTAACACCTAGTAATAAATTTACTTTCAAATGTTTAAACAAATTGGTAAAGTTTTATTAGCTCTTGTATCTTTCCTTAATCTTTACCACTCTAGCAGAATGGAAAAAAAATTATTGCAAAATGTCATGGGCAAGGAATGATGAAGTTATTCCCAATTAGAAGAAGAAAAAAACCCAACCACATATGATATGATCAGGGCACTGTATGTTTAAAAGGGAGTTTGTGAATCATGAAAAGAAATGCATTTGTGACATGTCAGGAAAGTGTTCCAAGAATCTACAAAGAGGGCGGACCTTGGTATCAGACAGGAATTATGATTCAGCACGCTTGAGGGAAATAGCAAGGTAGAGAGCTTGGTGCTGAGATTGGGGTGGATGATTTTCTATTGTCCTGAGTGAAATGAAAGATGTTTCACCCCAGTCCACTCCACACAAAGGAAGTAAAAACTTGCATTCACCACCTAAGGGCTTTCTAGGGTAATGCTGCCAAATGTAGCAAAAAGACAAAACTTCATATACAGTTTATGCAAGGATGTACTGACACAGGGCCTGAACCAGCTCCCATTAAAGTCAGTGGAAGCACTCCCATTGGCTTTATTGGGAGTTATATCAGACCTGCCATATCCACAGGATTGGAGATCCAGTGAGTCATACTGAAACATGTAAATGAGTTAAAGAAAACCCAAACAGAGAAGTGTTATGAAAAATCATCCCTGCATCTCTTCTTTTTTGAGCACTGAATGTTGCCACTGATTTTATGTTGCCCCTGTCATCGGACCCATCCATCACATAGGTAGATGTATCGCTGCTCTAAAGGTCAGGAGAGTCCCATTGATTCAGGATGTTCTTAAGCACACTGAAAATAGAACATCTGGATTTCAGCACACTACAGCATGGAGGATCATTCAACAGGAAGGCGGAGAAACAGAAGGTAAAGGGAATGAATGAGTCAGGAATATCTCAGTCAAGACGGGTCCTGAATTCTGAGTTTGTGGCTTGTTACCTTCAGTCTTCTCGTTTTGTAAAACTGTTCATCCATGTACTTAGTAATACTTTGAAAAACCAAGGGCTTTTCAGCTTTCTTCACTTGAACATCCACCACCCAGACCCGGCTAATTTTCTGTGGATGGATGAGTGATCAGCAAACCTTGAGCCTTAACAAATGCAAACAGAAAAGCATGCTTTGGGTACATCTACACTACAGGGGGGAGTCGATTTAAGATACGCAAATTCAGCTACGTGAATAGCATAGCTGAATTCGACGTATCGCAGCCGACTTACCCCGTTGTGAGGACGGCGGCAAAATCGACTTCTGCGGCTTTCTGTCGGCGGCGCTTACTACCACCTCCGCTGGTGGAGTAAGAGTGCCGATTCGGGGATCGATTGTCGCGTCCCGATGGGACGCGATAAATCGATCCCGAAAGGTCGATTTCTACCCGCCGATTCAGGTGGGTAGTATAGACCTAGCCTTTGAAAAGGTAGACTTGCTTACCTTAGTTTCCTGCAAAGGATACATCTTAAAAACAAACAAACTGAATGTAGTGCTTGTGAAAGGTGTTGCGTTAACTGAAGTGGAAGCTGAATCCCTCGTTATTATCCACAGGACAGGTAGACAAAGGAGCAACAGGGTAAACTTCTTCACACTGCCGCATGCATATATTTCAGATTTTAGAGGTTCTTGATTTCTTTTCTGAGAATCTCAAAAAAGGTGCCAAAAGTGTGGTCTTTTTGTGATGTAGACATTGGTCTGATAAGTCTAACTCCAACAAACTATTTCACATACATCACTGAACAAGCATTAGATGACAATGAATTTCATTCACTACTGTATACCAAACTGAATCAAATTGGAAGTTGTTACCAGAAATGCAGAGATGAGAGGCTAAGGTCCTCTGCTTCCATTTGAATGAAATAACATAGATAAATAAATCAAATATAGCCTCATTTTGTTGTTATTGAGCTTTCGAAACATTTTTGCAATACTTTCTTTCATATTGTGTTATATTCTTCACTTTATTCGTTATTATTAAACATACATATTTATATCACAGGAGTGCCCGAAGGACCAATCAGAGCCCCACTGTACTAATTGGTGTATAAATATATGCAAAGACATGGCCCGGACCCAAAAAGCTTATGTTATATCACATAATATCATATTATTCAAAAGGCATAATGAATAATAACCAGTTCTATAATATTTTGCTGCTTAGTGAGCACATTGATTATGCTTAGTACAAGTTTGAGGAACAGCTTTCTTTAGTCTCAAATTTGAGACAGTTCCCCTTCTATTTGGCAGCACATTAATGGAAATGGAAATTTGCCTCATTCTAAATGTCAGAATAATAGAGCACCAAAAACAATTCAGTCATGTCTTTCAAACCACGCACATATGGTTCAGCACCAAATGTCATTATTCTTCCCCACTTCTTTTCCATTTGTTGCTCTTTGTTGATTGTCATTGTTTGGGTTACAATTTTTTCAAAGGCTTAGTGCATAGCCCGAGGCAGTGCCAAGGCAGGTTATCTCTTCTAGCCAAAGGCCTGATATTCTGTGCTCAAAAGCCTAAACAAGAACCCCAATTGCAACAGCCCCAGGATTTAGATGTCAAACAATGCCTGTTTTAAAATGCTCCTTCAAAGTTCAATAAAGTTCTTTTCAATTACATTTTTTCTCATACAACTCAGAACTTGTCATTCCCTACACTGACTTCATACACAAACGTAACCAACTTACATTACACTGATCTAGAAAAACAACAAGGAGTCCAGTGGCACCTTAACAGATTTATTTGGGCATAAGCTTAAACCCACTTCTTCAGATGCATGGAGTGAAAGTTACAGATGCAGGCATTGTTATGAAGAGAAGGGAGTTACCTCGCAAGTGGAGAACCAGTGTTGATAGGGCCAATTCAATCAGGGTGGATGTAGTCCACTCCCAATAATAGATAAGGAGGTGTCAATTCCAGGAGAGGAAAAAGCTACTTCTGTAATGAGCCAGCCACTCCCAGTCCCTATTCAAACCCAGATTAATGGTGTTAAATTTGCAAATGAATTTTAGTTCTGCTGTTTCTCTTTGAAGTCTGTCTCTGAAGTTTTTTTGTTTAAGAATAGTGACTTTTAAATCTGTTATAGAATGACCAGGGAGATTGAAGTGTTCACCTACTGGCTTTTGTATGTTACCATTCCTGATGTCCGATTTGTGTCCATTTGTAGACACTGATATGGAAAAACATATATATTGACTACAATTTTTCTTGCTCTACACAGAGAGCCTCATATAAAACTTTGGAAACATTTTAATTAGCAACTATCCAGCCTTAATGTCAAGTTTTCTTTGTTTCTCTTCCCTTGTTCATTAGTACCAAGACTTAGTGCATGAAAAGAGTAATTTTGCTCTTCTCAAGTTATATTCTATCTGTGATACAAAATCATATATATTTCTGTAGTGCCTAAAAATGTGCCACCAGCTTTCTAAACTTAAAGGTAGATACATGCCCTGTCCAAAAATGATAGAAATCATGCAACAAGTAAGAGCTACAACAAGTGGGGAAAACATACAAGAGTCATAAAAATCACACACACAAAAACTATCTTGAAAAAACATTAAGGTTGCAAAGTCAATCATTCCAAACACCAGAATTTAAGTTGCTCCTGCAACCTTAATTCTCTGCTTTGAATGAATGCATTATGATACAGTCTTTAATAACATGATCACATACTATTTTTTCCACAGAATCCCTTTCTTATTCAGTGCTCAGGATGGATGGTGTATAATAAATAAGCAACTATATTTTATTCAGTATGTGCCCTATGCCTTATTTACTACAGTGTATATTAGACAAACCATGCTCTTAAGACAGAATTATTAATTTCCTCATGGGCTTTTCCATGACACTTATCACTTTAGTATCTGAATGCTACACCAAGATAATTAGTTTATCTTCTTAACAGTCCTGTGAGGTCATGATGAGCTATTATAGTTTTGGGGTTTACTCTGTACTCCAAACCTCTCAGCTGCCAGTAGCATACCCAGTGTACTAGGACTTGGAGGAAAGCACTGTAGGTGTTTCAGCAGCCAGGCCTCGTAGGAGCTAACCCTGGTGGGTTCTAATAACTACTCAAACACATGGCTAAGGTAGAGGGTTTTAGAGTTGCTAGAAAGGGGAAGGTTGCAAATACCCTAGATGAGAAGACTTAACCAGTTACAGTTCAAACCAGTTGAGTACCTGTGGGAGTCCAACTGGGAGTCAGGGCTCTTCAGGCCTATGACTTTAGATGCTTCTCCAGTTCAGTCTTTATTCAAGGAAATAAGCATTTGCAGGTTTCCAAGCCAGGCTCAGAGTATCTCATTGAGGACCTTTTGCACTGGTTCCCTTCCCAGCTGCTTCTGCTCCCCCATTAGTCCCACACAGACCTGCACGCACCTGTGCTGTCAGGTAGTCACAGTCTGTTCCACATGCAGCTCTGCCAACAGTTCCTCTGGCTTCTCTCTAGCTCCCTGCTGCCATGTGGTTCCCCTCCCACTGTCAAAGAACCCAGCTACTTCCTGGTTCATGACCTTTCTCTGGTCGGGGAAGAAGTGCAATGGGCAGGAGGGCTGATGGGAGTTGTAGTCCCTTGCTTTGCAGATAGGGAGATATTGGATGGCGAGATTAATGTCAGAAGTATCCACTAATTTTGGGTAGCCAATTTGAGATATCCAGAACCAAATTTTTCAAAGCACTTAGTATTATATAGCACTTTATATATTCAAGAACAGCTCATATTGACTTCAGTTGCAGTTGTGAGCACTGAGCACTTCTGTGAATCAGATCCAATTAATGACCACCTGTAAAAAGTTTGGTTTAAGTAACTTGCTTAGCATCACACAGGAACTCTGTGACAGAGGCAGGGATAGAATCCAGTTCCCCAGCGCAGCATTGAAATGTCTTAACCATGAGACTTTCCTTTTCTTGCTGCAGTCTCCTGCCTCATTCACTACACACACCTTCCAACTTCTGCAACAAATGAGGCAGAGTTCCTACGGACAACAGTTTCTTCCTCAAACAAGTTTGATTCATGCTGAAAGCAAGTCCAGCCTGTGTACTGAATGGTGAAGGGGCCATGTCGAACAAAAAGTAGTATGTGATCATATAATTAAAGACAATTAATAAATTATGAATCATAATGCATAAAAAGAGGATGAATTAAGGTTGCACAGGCAGCCTTCATTCTGGCATTTCCTAACTTTTGAGTACTTGACTTTGCAATCTTAATAATTGTTTAAATATATATTTTTGTGTGTAGTTTCCTAGGTTTTTAAAAAGCAAATTGAAAAAAACAGAAATTTCACCATATCCTATTGATGACCACATGGGTCATCAAGGGACTGGAACTTTTAGATCTACTGCACAGACATCTGCCACTTGATCTAACAGACTAAATGATAGCAATAGTATGTTGTCATCCTCTGAGTTGACCAGCACTGGAGGGCAATGACACACTTTCCCTGTGGGTTTCACAGTTAGCAAAGGAATAGTGAGACTCGGGAATGTTAGATTCCATATTAGTTTCTGGAGGGGAGTGTTCTCTAATGGACACAGACTCTTCTGCCTGCTTCTTCCAAGTATTATTCCTTCTGTCCTATCCCCTCTAACCTTTCCTTGTTCTGTCTCTTCCCCACCCCCGGCTCCTTGTTCCAGTCCCATCTCAGGCTCAGTCTCCTTGTCCAGCCATCCTCATCTCCCCTCTGAACTTGCCAGTGTCTGGGAACATGTCCCAATCTCCTCCCAACTCCCAGTCTTTTCCCCTCCCATTCCCACTCTCCTTGCCCAGACAGTCCCAGTTTTCCCCTCCCACCTTCTTATACAATCAGTCTCTCCCTCCTGATTCTCAGTCCCATTCTCCTTCCCCAGTTTTCTCATCCAATCTCAGTCTCCCCACCATTCCCGTGGCTTCTTTTCCTAGTTCCTTTTCCTGGCTTCTTTGCTCAGCTAGTGCCAGTTCTCCATCCCTCATCCCAGTTGCTTGTCACATCTGTCTCCCTTCCTCCCTGTTCCCCTCACTGGTTCCTAATCCTAGTCTCCTTGTTCAACCAATTCCAGTCTTTCTCTGTCCTGCCAACTCTTCATCCATTCTCAATGTTCCTTTCCTCAGGCAACTGGCTCTCAGTCCCCTTCCGCCAATTTTCTCACCAGCTCCCAGGCCAAGACCCCAATCTCCAGCTTCCAGTTCCAGTTATCTGACCAGTCAGTCCCATTCTCCCCCTTCCAGTCATAGTTTCTCTCTCATCAGACTCCTTGTCTCAGTCTTTTCTTATCACTCCTGCTGGTCTGGCTTTTGGCCACTCTGCATTCAGATCATATGGCTTTCTCTTCCATGATGCCTGAGTGCCAGGCAGGGGTCACTGAGAACACAGGAGAGACAGGCTCCCTGCTTTCAGTTTTGGTGCCTGATGCATCACCAGCTCAGAGCTGCTGGGAGCAATAAAAGTCCATCTGAAAGTCCTTCTGAGCCCCCACTATTCCTGGCCTGGGGAATGCTTTGTCAGTCTGTGGGGATGGCATATCCACAGTCTGGTCAGCACTAGGAACTTTGAGAGGCTGAAGCATCCTCTGTGTGAAAGGAATCTTTGGTGATTTTAGCTACTAAAATCTAAGAAGTCTCTACTGAGCAAGTGCAAATCATGATTCTTCAGAGGTTCCTAACTTGGTCTAATTTGGGTGGATTTTCAGAGGATTGACAAAAGGCACACGCTAGCACGAAGGGACCCTCTCCCTTCAAATTTCAAGTGCCTGCTCCACCGTGAGGGGATGCTAGAGCATTTCAAAGAAAAGATCTCAATGATATTTTTAACATGGGGAAAACAATATATTTGCCCCTAGCCTTGTTCTCAGAAGTGGCTGAACAACAACAAAAGACAAAACAAAAAATCAGCCTGAGACAGACACCCAGCATGGAAAATTTTGGACCAAATGATTAAAGTGTCACAAAATTACAAACAACTGCAAATAGTTGAGCACCCATAGTCATAGGTGGAGCAACTAGCCCCACCTATAATAATATTATGTAGTTACTTACATAGCAGCCATGAGGTGCAGCAGCTGTGTTGCCACAGGAACCGTCAACAGGGGTTCCATCTTCCTGTTGCTTCCCTAATATCTCAGCCATTATCTCCTCTCCCCACTCCTTCCCACAGGAGGGAGACTATCAGTGGTGATTACCACAGCCTATTCTTGCCTTTTTCAGCTTTGTCCACAATGCTATAGCAGAAGCAGTTAAAGGCACCCTCTACACTGAGTGGTGTGATTCCCCTTCTCATGTACACATACCTGTGCTAGCTCTCATTGGGCTAACATGAGTATAAATAGCAGTGTAGCCATGGTATCACTGGTAGCGGCAGCAGAGGCACGGCTGAGCCATGCCGAGCACGAACCTGCTTGAATCCCATGGGTACATACCTGGGACTGCTAATTTTACATTTATGATTTTCACAAAGCTTTTTTCTTCCTTATGTCAGTCAAGGCTTGGAACAGACATATCAAAATGTAGTAAGAAAGGGCATGCCATAAATCTTGCAAAAAGAAAAACAACAACAAAAAATGGATCTGTTTAGTTGTCCAGCCTGATTCTCTGTACTAAGTGCTTCAGATAATCTTCTGAACTTTTGGATGCTTTCCTGTATCTGTATGAACCTTTTGAGCATCACCTGTCCCTATAAAAACCTCATATCCACATACATTTCACAATGAGAACTACTTCACAATCTGAAAGTTCAAGAGGTAAGAGGCTGCTGTTTCTTATTAGCAAAAAACCCATAATTTTGATGGTCTCAGTCTATGCTAGATAGGTGTCCACATCACACTATCTGTGCTGTAACTGTTGTGTTAATAAATAGAGCTCTTCTGTCTCCAATCCAGTCATTCAGACACCTTTCAAAATCACTACAATGAAATGAAAAATATATTGGAGAAAACTAGAATTTGAAACTTATTCTAGGAGGATCATTATTTTAAACAATCTCTGTAGGTGCTAACTAAAGCCCAGTCTTGCAGACACTTACATGACTAAAGTTTTGTATCGATGGGCCCTTAGCTATTCCTATCTTTAAAAAGCTATTGGGCCTTATTAAAATTTATACAAAGACTCCATTACACTAATCTAGCAGTGTAAAGGGCCTCAAAATGGGGCGGGGGTGTCAATGTAATTTATATCCCTTTTAAGACCACTCTACACTCTCAGATTTATAAAATGGGTTTTTAGCATTATTCTCAAAATGAAATTATCAACTGTTGCAGAAATTACTGTGATTTAAAATAATATGTTTAACAACAGTTTTGTTATCCTAGCCATTTGTTTATGGATTGAGTAGAGATTTTATACATGATATAAAATTTTAATCCAATATTCAACATTTTTGATCCATCCCATTTTAACAATGCATAGGAAACTAATTTATGAACATTTACATTCTGCCAGCAGTTCATTTTAATAATCTGATATATGTTTTAATGTCTCTCTTTTAGAAGTGTTAAGAACTGAAAACACAATTCCTCTCTGAAAATTCTGCAGAAAAAGGCCTTGTTGTCATTTAATCCAAAACCCCTTTTATGCCACTCTGACAATATAAAGGATCCAAAATGGGTTTAAATGTAATTTACACACATCTTAAGGCCACAATATATTGCTAGAGCAGTGTAAAGGGACTGTATTATGTATAAAATCACCACTTGTCAAGATTTTTTGCATAATTCTATTATATTCTAATAAATAGTGAGGGAAGAAAAAAATAAACGTATATACACACAGATTGATTTTACAAAGAATATTCTTCTGTTTTTAATGAGATGTCAGCTACTCTTGAGAAGTTCTTAAAGTTTTATGGCAAATTATATATCTAGATTTTGCTATATAAATTGAAATAAAGTAATCAATTAATATGTAAGTAATTTTGCTATTGAACAAATGAAGTAGGTATGAAAAGCGCTAATTAAGAGCACTGTCTGCTGTACTTCACATTAATGATTCTCTAAGAACTGATTTTATTTGTGAATTTACTTAATAACAAAGGAATTAAAGAGGACAAACTTATTTGTGTGAAACTAGTACTCTAAATGCATATCTATATCTGAACTACTGGCTTGTCTAATCCATTTTACTGTGGATAGTTGGCCTGACGTGACTTCAGATTAGTTTAATAGGGATTAAAGTGGCATGAGTGTATAACTCAATGAATTCGCAAGTACAAACATGTATAGGAATTCATTTATCTTTAAGGGCAGGAGAGAAGGAGAAAGTTCAACGTAAAATCTGGATACATTTATAAACAGTGGTACTTTTCTGGGAAATATTGAAAACAGCTCACAACTGTGCAATTATGGGGCCAAATCCTGATCTCTTTACTCAGGACTGGTCTACACTAACCCTCCACTTTGAACTAAGATACGCAACTTCAGCTACGTGAATAACATAGCTGAATTCAAAGTACCCTAGTTCGAACTTACCGCGGGTCCACACGCGGCAGGCAGGCTCCCCCGTCGACTTCGCGTACTCCTCTCGTGGAGCAGGAGTACCGGCGTTGACAGCGAGCACTTCCGGGATCGATCCCAGAAGATCGATTGCTTACCGCCTGACCCAGAGGTAAGTATAGATGTACCCTCAGTCATTACCCACACTGAAATCAAGGAGTAAAGACTTCAAGATTTGGCCCATGGAAAATAAATGTACATGTCTCTATGTAAACCTAGTCCCCTTGATTGCTGCCCAAATAAAGGAGGCCTCTGGCATTCAGCTTTGTGGGCTGGCATGATCTGTGCATAATGTTTTTAGAACAAGAGCTGCCAAGAGAAGGGGGTCAAAGACAGCCAAATTATGATATCACAGCAATAAAACCTCATCGTAGTGACATAGATAAAACACTCTGTAAATTGCTTTTGTTCATTTTAATTTATTAAGAGCTTTTGAACTATGGGTTTCATTCCGTGACATGCTTTCGTTTACCTTTCATGTCCTTCATTAATTTGTTTCCTCTTTTAAAAATAATATCACATTTTTGGCAGTTTGAAACTGCTGAAACTATATATCATACCTTACATGAAGTAGCTTCGCCAGAGATTCAGGAACCTACAGTATTCTGAAAACCTAGGCTAGACTTTTTGACTAGATTTGTCTAGTTGCTGGCTGAGTGGAATTGCCTTTCTGTCATGCTGTCATGACTAAGGCTAAGATTTTGTCACAGATATTTTTAGTAAAAGTCACGAACAGGTAGCGGGCAAAAAAGAAAAATTCAGGGAAGCCGTGACCTGTCGGTGACTTTTACTAAAAATATCCATGACAAAATGGGGATCTGCGGGTCCTGAAGTGGGGCAGTTGCTCAGGGGCTATGAATCACATGCAGCAGCTGGGGGCTGTGGAGCGTCCCTGCCACCAGTAGCTCCAGGGGTCCCCGGTTGCCCAGGGAGCTGTGGGGTGCCCCCACCTCCCATGTCAGCTGGGAGCTGAAGGGTTTCCCCTCTGCCTGCAGCTCCAGGGGCTGGGGTGGCCGGGAGCCTGGGGGTTCCCCCATGGTGTCCAGAAGCTGGGGGGGTTCCCCTAACACCCCCCAGTGGCCGGGAGGTGGGGGGTTCCTCCCCAGTAGCTGGGAGCTGGGGGGTTCCCCCACAGCATCTGGGAGCTCAGGGGTTTCCCTGCATCCCTCGTCGGCCAGGAGCTTGGGGGTTCCCCCACTGCCCATGGTGGCTTGGAGCTCCAGGGGCCTCCAGAGGCGGTGGGGTATGCCACAGCTTCATGTGGGCGGCTGGGTACCCTGCAGCTCCTGACCACCACAGGCCATGGAGAAGAAGAAAAAAAACAAACAAACCCCAATTCATAGAATATCAGAGTTGGAAGGGACCTCAGAAGGTCATCTAGTCCAACCCCCTGCTCAAAGCAGGACCAATCCCCAGACAGATTTTTGCCCAAGATCCCTAAATGGCCCCCTCAAGGATTGAATTTATAACCCTGGGTTTAGCAAGCCAATGCTCAAACCACTGAGCTATCCCTCCCCTTCCCAGGTTGCTGGAAGTAATGGATTCTGTGACTTACACGACCTCTGTGACTAAATCATAGCCTTAGTCATGACGAATAGGTGGTCCATCTTTAAGACCAGTCTGCTTTTCCTGTGGACATTGGTGGTTTGTGAAATTGTGACACATTTTTTCTGGGGAGGATGGGTATGCATAGGAACTTACTGTAAATAATAAAAAATATTGGGGCTGTTTCTTTTTGCTGCTTTTGCAAGTGGAGTGTGTTAGGAGTACACACTGTGCCTTTAAGAGCAGAGTACAAGTTAGAGGGAGCTGGATTGGGGCTAGTGAGAATGAGTTGGAAGCAGTCTAGTGGCAGCTTCACCAGATACAGATCTAGGAGCACATGGCTCTCCTTTGTCTTATATAACTCTGTTTTAGTTCTAATAAAGCCTTACTTCTGAGTCCAGACTGTGCCTTCCTTCTTATGAATGCATAAGACAACACATGGTACCAGAGTGAGGTGTAAGTGAGGACAGACAAAAGAGGACTGTGTGAAGGAGTAAAGGAGTTATCATGAAAATAGAGCAAGTAAAAGCCTCCAAGGAGCTGAAACTGTTAGATAATGCAGGAAACTCCTGGAAGAGATTCAAAGAGTGTTTATATGTATATATGCAAGCAGCTGGCTTTGGTGAGAAAGAAGACCAGCAGAAAACAACAATCTTCTTAAACATTGCAGGACTTGAGGTAGTTGCTGTCTTTAATAGCATGCCACTAAATCAGGCAGAGAGAGCAAGTTATGACACAGTTTTGCAGAAATTTGAAGACTATTGTATACCTTTAAAAAGTGAGAGTTTTGAAAGGTAAAAGTTTCACCTTGGAAGACAAAAGGAAGGAGAGAGTGTTAAAAATTCCTAATACCTGAAAGTAATGAGCTAAACCTGCCACTAAGAACAGTTAACAGATTCAGTTATAAGGAATCAAATTGTAATTGGAATCAGAGATCCAAAGCTGCAAAAAACAACAACAAAAAAACCTATTGGAAGATATGGATCTCACTTTGGAAAAAGCAGTAAGCCTGATCATGCAGCAGAAATCTCTCTGAACTGAATAAAATAATGGAAGGAGAACAGGAAACTGCCACTCTGGATAGACTGACAAGAGAGAGGAAAAACTGGCAAGCAAGAAGTCAGTACAGAACAAAAACACAAAGAAGCCTGAAAAAGCAAAGGACGAGAGTTTGCAAGGGACAGCTTCTAGGACTGCACAAGATGTGGACACAAACACAGACCTCAGCAATGACCAGCTTCTAGTGAATGCTGCAATATTTGTAAGAAATACAATATTTTTGCCAAACTCTGCAACCAGCATAAACAACTGCAGAAGAGGAAGCAAAGCCTGCATGCTGATGCAGGAATCCAGGAAAAGAGCACAGACATTAACACAGAAGAGGTGTTCTATGTGGGAGTTGTATCTGAAGAGGAAGGAACAGATGAAATGACAATTTCCTTAGAGACTAATGGGACTTTTATTACCTACAAATTTGACACTGGTGCTCAGGTAAATGTTGTTTCAGATACTAATGTTAAAAGGTTGAAGAAAAAAACAAGGAACATGGTGAGCAAACAGGTTGAATGGAAAGTTTATAATAGGGACCCTGTTCCTACTAGTACATGTGTACTGGAAGTAAAGGCAAAAGATCAAATAGAATTGGTAAACTTTGTGATAGTTAAAGGGAATGAAGCACCTATATTGGGTTTAAAAATATGTCAAACCCTTGGGCTGATACAAAGAATTCACATGGTAAGGAGATAAGGGCCACAGGCATAGAGGAACACTATCAGGATGTTTTTGGAGGCAGAGAAAAACTAGCAACTGAATAGAAAATTGAACTAACAGAACCAAATTGTCCTTTCGTACATGTCCCTAGAAATATTATTCTAAGTATGAGGGGGGAAAAGCTCAAAGAAGAACTGGATCGTTTAGTAACAACAGACATTGTTAGAAGAGCCGAAGAGCCTAAAGAATGGGTGCACTCATTAGTAATAGTAGAAAAAAGGATGTAACATTGAGATTATGCCTAAATCCTAAAGAGTTTAACAAATATATCAAAAGAGAACATTTTCAGTTACCTACTAGGGAAGACATTTTTGGGGATATGGCTGGTGCAAAGTATTTTACTACTTTAGACGCATTGTCTGGCTTCTGGCAGATTCCCTTAGATGAGAGGTGCTCCGAATTATGAAAGGTATTGCTTTCTCAGATTACCGTTTAGTCTAAAATCCACTCTAGACGTCTTTCACAGAACTGTGCAGCAAATATTGAGGAAAATTGAAGGCACAAAAGTATATATAGATGATAATCTCATCTGGGGCAGCCCAATAGAGGAACATAATTACAGGTTAAAGAGAGCATTGGATGGGGCTAAAGCAGAGGCCTGAAGCAAAATAAAAATTTAAATTCAGGCTCAGAAAAATTACCTGATTAGGAGGAAGGTTAATCGAACAAGGGGTATATATTGATTTTATCAGAACACAAGCTATAACAAATATGCCACACTCCGAAAATAAGGAGGTAATATAGAGGTTCATATGAATGTTAATTATGTTGGTAAATTTATACCTAATTTGGCTGTACAAACCAGCAACTTCCATGTACTCATGCAAAAGAATAGTCTATGGACATGGGATGCTAACCTGGACAAAGAGTTTAATAACTTAAAACCCTGTGCTAAGGTATTTTGACAGCAGGAGGCAGACCAAATTGTCCATTGATACCTCCAAAGAAGGAATAGGGACAACACTGCTACAAAAAATATGATGACCATTGGACACCTGAGGTGTATGCATCCACGGCTTTTGCAAAAACAGAAGCCATTATGTCCAAATTGAAAAGGAAGCTTTAGCTGGGTGCATGGTTGAAAAAAATTCCATGTATTCATTTATGGAAGACCAGTTGTTGCAGAAACATACCATAAGCCTCTGATAATCAATTGCAAAGAAGGGGCTAGCTGAGACTCCATGCAGAATACAACTGTTTTTTTCAGCTCCAATTGTATGGTTTAACAACAGTATATAAACCAGGAAAAGAGGTGGGGGTAGTGGACACATTTTCCAGAGCATTTCATAAAATTGTAGTAAAAACAAAGATGGAATCTGACAGAGAGCAGGTCAACCTAACAAAAAAAGAATGGTCCGGTCTTAGAAAGGAAGTAGATTGAATTTGCTGAGGCTACTGCTAATGATGAGACTCTACAGAGGGTAATTAAGGCAATGACCTGGTGACCAGGATATTACATACCAAGTCCATATTTCCAGTTCAAAGCAGAGCTGTGTTGTTGATGGCATATTGTTTAGGGGAAATAGTTTAGTAGTGCCTCAGATGTTATAAGCTGATGTGCTCTCAAGAATATATGACGAACAATTGGGCGGGGAGAAATGTAAATACAGAGCCAAAGAGATACCCTATTGGCCATAAATGTGAATAATGAGATAGAGAAAACTGTTAAAATGTGTGAAACATTTCAAAAATACCAACCTAAATAGAAAAACAATGAACAGTGAAGGCCATGGTTTAAAGTTGGGGTGGATTTATTTACATAGTAGGGAAAAACTATGTTTTCATTTTGGATTATTATTCTCATTATCCAGAGATTTTTTCATTAGCAAATACCACATAAAATCTGTTATAACGTTTATAAAATCCATGTTTTCCAGGCATGGAATCCCTGAAGTTATCATGTCTGATAATGATCCACAGTTTGATGGAGATGAATTTAAAAAATTGCTAGGCAGTATGGGTTTAAGCATGTAACTTCAAATCCAAAGTATCCTCAATCCAATGGTCTTGTAGAGAATGGTGTGAAAATTGTTAAATGACTTTTGAAAGAGACGACTGACTGGTACAGCTTCATATTTGGCTGTAGAGTAGCACCAGTGAATCATGGACTGTCACCTGCAGATATATTGTTTGGCAGGAAGTTTAGAACAAGACTCCTTAATTTAGTAATAATCCCTCAGAGCAATACTGATTTAGATGTCTATAAACAACATGGTAAGTGTCAGCAAAAGATGTATTATGATGGAGGGTCCAGTGTGTTGGAGCCTTTGAAGCCTAGAGATGCGGTGTGGATTCATGATGGCACTTGCTAGGCCCCGAGGGCAGTAGTGACTCGTGAGGTTACCCCACAATCTCATGAAGTACAGACTCCTGAGGGGCATCGTTTGAGAGGAACTGGAGACATCTGCATCTTCCTGAAGAAGAATAGGATAAGGAGGCAAATACATCAGCTACAGGACAAAGCACTGAGAAAACCATAGAGTATCTTTCAGATCAGCAAACAGAGCAGTCTGATGATTCAGCTCATGCAAGGACTGAAGTGGTGCCTCGTAGATCTAACAGGCTGTGCAGAGCACCTGACAGAGTCTTTGAGCACTGCTAACAAAGTTGAATATGATATGGTATTTATACAGAAACAGTATAAGTGTTAAATTGTTTGGGATTGTGTTTGCTAGAAAGGGGAGATGTTAGGAGTATGTACTGTGCATTTAAGAGCAGAGCACATGTTAGAGGGAATTTGACTGGGACTAGTGAGAACCAGTTGGAAGTAGCCTACTGGCAGCTTCACCAGATACATAGCTGGGAGTGCATGGCCCTCCTTTGCCTTATGTACATCTGTTTTAGTTCTAATAAAGCCTTACTTCTGAGTCCAGACTGTGCCTCTTTCTTACGAATCCACAAGACAACACAGAGGGGACTGAGAATTAGTAGATCTCTTCACTGGGTCCAAAAGAAGATAATACCATTTTTATAGAATAATTCTCTGCCAACCCCAGATGATCCTGTGCCACAAGTTCATGAGAGTGGCTCAGAATCATTTTGGGAGTGAGGCCAAGGACATAAAGGGAAGGAGAAAAGAACTAATTAATCAGTACAGCATCATCTGTAGCTGACTCCACAGATTTCCTTGCATCAATCCAATCAGGAGTCAATTCTACTTCAAGCAGTTAGTGCTCTGAACATTTCTCTAACTGCTACTGCACGATGAGGAAAGGCTGAGCCAATGTGAACAAAGTTCCTGAAAGAGTCCAGCTTAGTTGCTAGTGACTATGGTGGCCCAGCAGGATGGATATACCCTTAACACAGATAGTTCTGCCTCATGGGACTTCCCTTCACCACTGTGGAGAATATGGCATTTATCTGTATATTTTTAATGACGATCACATGTGCCTCAGTTTACCTGCTTGATAACAACCTGTCTGCCTGGAGTTAAATCAAAGGAGGCTCTGTGTGTGTGTGTGTGAGAGAGAGAGAGACAGACAGAAAATGAAACAATGGTAGAAATGTACTAGAGACCACTGGGCTTACCTACCTTTGAGAGAGTGGTAGGTGGCTGCAGGCAAGCTCCAGGCATCTCTCCAAAACATCTCATAGCTGATGGGACAACCTTTGTGAAATTCCATGTCCCTTTTTCCACTCTCCTGCAGGTTTCTCTGGGGAGGTGATGATCTAGCTCATTAAATAAGTGGAGGAGGAAAAGGGAAAGCGGATGAGTCAGAAAGAGATGGGGAGGGGAGAAATGGTGGGAGGAGGAGGAAGGGACCAGGAATGAATGAATGGGGTTGAAAATATTTAAGGGAATGAGAGAAAGAAAGAGAAACAAAACAAAAAACAAACACACACAAAAAGACCCAAGCAAACCCTTCAGTTTCAGTTCTCCTCTTCAAAACAACCTATGTCTATATTTTAAAGTGCCTTTAAAACTAACACCTAGTTCCCCAGTTATACAGGGAACCCTATTTAAAAGCAGCAGATGTAATTTTGGAGCAGAGCCAAATAATACTGATGAAAATAATAATACCACATTGTGGCAGAGTTTGAAATTCCTGAAAATATATATCATACCCCACCGGAAAGACTACAACTCTGATCTCCTGTATTTTATTTGGCTTTTCAGTCCATTTTTTTTTAGTTTTTGGTGTTAGGGAAGACAGTAATGGGAAATTCAGGTAACTAACCACTACCCCAAACTCTTTGGAAGATGAGTAAAATATGTCAGAAGAATTAAAGACTCTTTTTGGATGTTTTGTAAGACCTAAGTGCAACAAAGGGATGCACAGAAAAGTAAGGAAATCAAGTATGAAACTAGCTGCACTTCCCCCCCTCATTCTGGAACATTATACTCTGGCCAAGAGGTGAGCTAGCCTTCCTTTGAAGATAGTCTTTCAAGACCAGACCACTCAGGTGTATTAATATTTCTAGCCAATCTTTGAGCTAAACACCATAGGAGGGGGAAAGAATACTTTAATTTTGGTACACTGAATCCAAAGAGGCTTTTGGAATGGACTGATGGGCATGGCTTAAATGCACTCAGAAACTATTTCACACAGTTCATGTGGCAGACAAAGCAGACAAGATCTTAGGAGAGTGGCAGGGGCCAAAGGTTTTGTGATGAAAACTGGGGCAAAGAAGAAAAAAGCAAAAACAGCTTATTTTTTTCCTTCCATGATTCAACTGGATTTTGAAATGAAGCCCACTGGGTAGGAAGCTCATGCAGTGATATCAAAGGACATTGAATGCCTACTTGTTAAAGCACATGGATTTTAAAAGTTGTACTTCTGGGAGAAAAATTCAACCACTGAGACATACAAAATATGAGTGAACACTGTACAATTAGACCTACTTTACCTAGGGAAGGAACTTGGAACCCAAGCTCCATAAACATAAGAGGATCCCCAGAGAACTCAGATGGCAGAACTTTTATCAAATCATTGTGGGCTCAATCCTTCAATGTGCTGAGAGCTCTGGCCATGAGCCAGCAAATCACTTGCTATGGCATGGAAGGACTCCTTTCAGGATTAAATCAGGCTGAATTAACCCCTGAATGGATGTTACACAGATTTGGTGTGTGTATGGTGTTTACCTCCCAACCCAACATTTGTTCACCCCCTTCCCATTTGCTGATCCATTGAAAGCTCTTCCAATGGTTCTGTGAAAATGGATGCTGATAGAGGCAACCACCCCTACAGCACACATGCAACTCCCCACCCCCATACACACACACATACCATTTCTATTCAGGAGAAGAGCTTCACATGAGCTTGGGAGGATGATATGGCTCTTGGTTAACTGTACTGCACTGTTATATTGTTTTTTGTGAAGGACTTTTATATCTTATCACCTTTAAAAATGCATTTTATGAGTTATTATTCTGATGGTCATGTGAATGCACAAAATGTAGTTATATTGCTTTCTAAGATGTTAGATATTTTCTTCCAGTACAGATGATAAATTCATGTTTGTGGTTATTAACTCACCTAGATCATGGGAACTGTTGTCAGATCCAGTTGACATGATTTAATTGTACTTACTCTATGCATTATCCTGGAATGTTCAATTTGTGTCTCTTTCTCTCTTCTCTTTTTTTTAACATATGTTATGGACATTAGACCTTGTGTTTCAAATCTTATGCAGTATAAATTTAGTTCCTCTTTTGGTTAGTGAATCATTACTGAACCAAACCTGATTTCTGTGGATATGTTGATTTTCCTTAAGTATGAGATGAATAATTTTAGCAAATAATTTTCAGGCTTTGAGATGTTCATGAGTTGGGTGCTTTGACTCTTCATTATTTGTGTTGTGTGATAGATCATATGATATAGTTTCTGCTCCCTGATTGGACAACTAACACTTTTAATATAGGTAAAAAACATGTAAATAAAGAATAACATTAGCTGGTCTTTACATTATTCATACCAACTTCCAGTATGAATTCTTTTTGCATGAATAAAACATTCATGTTAAAATTCCTGAAAGTTAAGTCAAGTTACCTATATGAATATGTCTGCAAAATTGCCCCCTTAATTTGCTTCATCTGATAGTGGCTTCTGATCTGATGGTTAAGTGTTCGTTTTTATTTTATTTAAAACATTTGAAAATATCTTTAGAAATGTATTCATTTTTGTAATTAAACGGAATGATTGCAGTATCCTTCATATTTACACTGGAATGTGATAATGATAACAAAGAATAAATGTATTCAGATGAAGTACAATAAATATTTAAGAAAAAATTATGCAAACTGTACTGCATATATGGAAAGTGAATTTCAAAACAGCTTATAGAGATAGCTATCAGTCTTCTGAACTTTCTCCATAGCTATATCTCAGTGGAAACTGCTCTTTTACTCACACTTCCCAGTAGGAACTCCAGATTTACTGTGCAGAGGAAGACTGAGAGAAGGCAGAACCCATTCATATATCTGGGAAAGCCAGGACTGTGAAGTTGTGGTTCTAGTCTGAAAAGTGGCTATGCAAAAATGGCACTTTCTTCCTCAAAGCTGCTCCCTGTGTGTATTCAGAGTCATATCTGCTGAATTCAGTGACCAAAAATAGATTTTACTGATCTTTAATGCCATTAGCCCCAAATAACCAGCACAGCCAAGAATGCCTGAGCTAGATTCTATTTCTTCAAGTGCATTATCATCAACAGAATTGTTTGCTGTATTCCACTTAGTGGTCCAATCAGTTACAAACTCACTATTGGCAATTGGATTGCACAGGTATCACTGAGGACATAATCTGGAGGCAATGGGGTTACACACGTGTAACTGAGCACATAATTTGTCTTGCAGAATCTTTAGCACTAATGATAATAAAATGAAGAAAAGAATCGACTTTGACAACTTTCACATTTCAGCTTGAGTTTGTCGGGTTAAGAGTTAGAAAAAGAGATATTTTTATCTGTAAATTGAGCATATTTGAAACAAAAATCATTAAAGTACAATAAAAATGGATCCCTCATAATGCCAATTTGAAAGGGTTAATTTTCAATGTAAAACGGCACTTTTAGGTTAAAAAAAGGTTGTTGAAAAGTATCATAGCCGTGGGCAGGCAGGTGAGCCATCCCTGTGCAGGCAATGGGACTCTCAAACCTGTTCAGTGTTTGGCCTGCTCAGAAGCATAACCCAAAGTATTACTACTCATGTAGGTTTTTTTTCTTGCTGACAGACTTTGTTTCATGGGCATGTCACCTTTTTCCTACTTTGTTCTTCCATTGGAAGTGTATAGGGAGGGAGGAGACAATATGCCAGAATAAAGATAATCATCATAGAAACTATTTGCAGGACCAAATCATATATATATATATATATATATATAAGGAATCTGTGGGTCATGGAGGATGACAAGCTAAATATGAGTCAACAGTGTAATACTGTTCAGTATACATTTAGTTATTTAGTTATTAAACACTGTTGCAAAAAAAACAAACATCATTCTGGGATGTATTAACAGGAGTGTTGTAAGCAAGACATGAGAAGTAATTCTTCCGCTCTATTCTGTGCTGATTAGGCCTCAGCTGCAGTTCTGTGTCCAATTCTGGGTGCCACATTTCAGGAAAGATGTGGACAAATTGGAGAAAGTCCAGAGAAGAGCAACAAAAATGATTAAAGGTCTAGAAAACATGACATATGAGGGAAGACTGAAAAAACTGGGTTTGTTTAGTCTAGAGAAGAGAAGACTGAGAAGGAATATAACAGTTTTCAAGTACATAAAACGTTGTTACAAGGAGGAGGGAGAAAAACTGTTCTCCTGAACTTCTGAGGATAGGACAAGAAACAATGGTCTTAAATTGCAGCAAGGGTAGTTTAGGTTGAACATTAGGAAAAACTTCCTAACTGTCAGGGTGGTTAAACACTGGAATAAATTGCCTAGGGAGGTTGTGGAATCGCCATCACTGTAGGTTTTTAAGAGCAAGTTAGACAAACACCCTGTCAGGATGGACTAGATAATACTTAGTCCTGCCATGAATGCAGGGGACTTTACAGCGGAGACTGGATTGCAGAGACTTTACAGCTCACTGCCAGTGTAAAGCAGTTCTATAGCTGATGTAGTCAGCCACAAGAGCATCGTCTCATTGCAGGGATATCTTCTGGTGGGATAGAAATGAAACAGCAGTTCTTGCATTACCCCCTTCATAATGCCAGGGCAGTGGATATGGCTAAAGTGCTCCCATTCCCTGATGATTCCTGTCTGGTGCTATTGGCAGTAAGTGTAACTAACAGCAGCATGGAGTTTGCACTGTATCAAAGGACTGGCTTGGCGCATAGCCAGCTCAGGATCAGGGAACACAAAGGCCACCTCCTAGCTGCATTGTGTGACCCTCACTCTCAACTGAAGGTCTGGACGTGGCTCTTTACACACTGACAGGCCATTTATTTCCTTGATAGTCCCTGGAATTTATCAGGATCACTTTGCAAAGATAGCACAATCGTGCAGAAAGTTTTCAAAATTTTGTGCTATAAAACGGAGATAGTTTTGTGCATTCAGAGTTATCCTCTTTTTCCCCTCAGGAGCCGGGAGATGAGGAGGCGGGTTTGTACTTGCAAGCCTTCCTTCCAAGTCCCAGACACCCATATGGATAGTATTGCTGAGTGTAGTCACACCCGTTAGAGCCTTAACTCAAACAGACTTCATTGACTCATCTGCTGTTAAATTGTTGCTGGGTTGTTGGATTTTTTTTTTAATTCTCACTCTCTTTTTGTTTCTTTGGCACCTCTATCATTATGCTGAGGACCGTAAGAGACCAGGACAGGATGATGCGTGATGTGAGGATATTGGAACCAACTGTGCTTATTGTACTGGCACATATACCACAAATCTTCTAAACCTGGCAGGCTCATCTAATAGCCTATCTTTCTAGGTCATGTAGTATGTTTATTATAACTTCTTAAAGGCAAAAGGTAGGAGGAACATGCAGACAAAAATTGTAATGATCTGTACTACCCTCTAGCAATTGCCTTGTTCCCTCCCTCTTCACCTTCCAAAAAACAATAATAAAAACATGGCACATTAAAATAACTGATTCCTTCAATAATCCTCTATCAATTTAGGCACTATACACCTTTGCCATGAAAATGACTGATATTTTTCTGGATTGTCAGAAACATTAACAGCTGTGTCAGCTGTGTGATCTCAGTTATTTGTTCTATTCTTTTGTCAGTTGGAAATAATAAAGCTTCTTATGGGACAGATATGACTTTATTTTCTAAATAGCATAATTAGTTAATGTTTGTAAAATGCTTTGAACTCAAAAATGCTGTGGAAGTCTTTAGTTACTAATAACAGTTCTAATAATAATAGTTCTACTCTACATGCATGGATATGTATACAAGATCTGTACTGACTAATTTATCAGTTCTTCTTATGTCTTCAATGCAGCAATAAGAAACTTTATGTCATGTGTCTGATGTTTCTATTTCTCTGGAAAAGCAAACTTTAAAAAGTATTGGAAAAATGTGTATATACAATAAAGGAACATAAGGAACTCTGTTGACTACTTCCATATACATGTCATCTACAGCATCTGAAGCTATTACAGCTTTCTGTTGCCATTAGAGCTAGACTTTCAGCCAGAATACTGTTTGTGACAAATGGTGTATGAAGGGTTTACATCATGTGATGGCAACCAAGGGACATTTGCTTTGTTCACTTAAAGATGTTAAAGAGATCAGGAAGGTCAGAATAGCAGCTGCCAGATTCAGATTGCTTCATCTGCTCTGACATTGAGTTATGTAGGGGGTTCGCCATGTATTGAGAGATTTTGGCACCCCATAATGAGCTGCTGTAGTGCACACATGTTAGATCAGCACCATTTTCACCATTACATGATAAACTTGAAACAATCACATATATGGTCTAGTGTCGATTTCTTTATTGGTAATGGTTAATTCATTTTCTTCACAGTTTTTATATATCTATCTATATCGATAGATATATCTATCTATATCTATATATAAAATTTTTCTGAGTACTATGTGTCTTCCAGAATAGCAGGCACCGGGACCGATAACTGTTACCAGTTCACCACCAGTCCAGATTCAGTAGTGGCCAAAAGCAACTCTCCAGGATTGGAAGAGCAGTAGATTGCTTATTGGTGCACTGAAACCAATGAGAGTCTTTCCATTGGCTTTAAATAGAATTGGATTGGCACTACATTCTCTCAAAAGAAGCACTGTATCTCTCTTCAGCTCTTCCATGTAGCAAACATTAATGGTCTCTGAAGGGAGCTGTTTGCAGTTCTTTTCAGCTGGTGATGATCACACAATAATATTTAGTCTTAGGAGAATGTAAGGGGGAACATTTAGGGGATTCTACTGGACCATCCAAAAATGTTCCAGATTGACTATCCATAATGTGACAGAACTAGAACCAGCTCCCCAATTTAAGTGTAGGATTCAAAACCTCCTGAAAATTCAGCTGCTTTCCTTGGCAGCTTTTCATCCTCCTTTCTCTTTCTTTACAATCTTTCTAAATTAGTTGCAGTGGTGGCGCCAATTTCTGCTTAAAGCTCTCTACAAAGGCTTTGTTGTTGGTATCTACTGAGTCCTAAACAGCCATGAGAACCTCATCTAAATAGGGCTACCTTTTGTTCTGGATCCTCCTGCAACTAAAATTCAGACTGCATATGTAACTGCACAGGGAATTAGTAAACCATAGGAAAGATGCAGTAAAATGTGATATGGTGAAACTGTTTCTCAAACTGTTCCCAAAACAAAGCTCACTGCAAAGGACACATTAGGAACCACAATATTCGTATATGATATGACACCTTTCTGTGCAATATTATGGACCAAATGTTTGGTTACTATTCTTACTAAGCCAAGCACCTTTGCAATCAATTATACAAATAGCCTATCCATGTCAGAATATGCAAGTAACAAACTCTACTGCCAAGATGCCTCACAAAACACAGCTCTTTTTACATATAACCATATTATTATTACTCAGATGTAACTTTTATATCATATTACTGCCTACCATTATGCAGTATTTACCTGTATATTATTCTTACTATACTATACTAGTCTGTTTGCTCTTTTCTTTTCCCCTGATTGATTTCCCCAGAACTGGAATGTTCAGCTCTGGTAAAGCATCAGGTTTTCAACAAAGTTCTGCTTTTATTATATCAGGGTGCACTGAGGCACAGCGAGGTTAAGTGACTTGCTTGATGTCACACAAAGAGATAGTTGCTTAGAACAAATTTGAACCCTACCCAGGGCCCTCCTGTCTTCGGACCTTTAGCTCTAAACTATGTCAGCTAGTTTATTCAGTTATTTTGATGTGATTTGCACCAGTTTTACACTAAAATAACTCCACTGAGTTAAGTGGAGTTACTCCTGATTTACACCAGTGTAATTATGAACAGAATTACTCCTGTAGTAACTCTCCCCTGCAATGGTACCATGGGCAGCTTAATGCAATGCTGCCATTGCTCCATGCTTATGCCAACAGAGTTTACAATACCTGGTTGGGAGCTACACAAACCGTTTTTGGATCCTGTCACAGGGCAAGCGCACCCCACCCCCTTTTGGAGACGGGTGAGGGTTATTATTTCCCCATGGCTGAATCTGTGCGATCACTCTTTGTCTCAGGATAGCATGGCCTAGAGGCAAAAGTCAGTATGACTGCTCTCTCTCAGGGCTGTGTGGCCCAAAGGCCAGAGTCAATATAACTGACCTCTCCCTCAGGGCTGCATGGGCCAATGGCAAGTCAGTAGGGTTGCCCTCTTCAGCAGGGCTGTGTGGCCTAAAGGCCTGAGTCAATATGGCTGTGTGGCTAGTGGTCAGAGTCAGCATGGCTTCCTCTTCAGCTGGGCCTTGTGGCCCAATGGCCGGTCAGGGGAGTGGGTCGCCACCTAGGGGTGTATGGCAGATAGGTAGGGGGACTCAGGGTCTCCCTGCTCCACCGGGTCCCAGCTCAGGGCCCTGGCAGTGGCAAGTGCGCTTGCTGCCAAGTCAGCAGGGGAGCCTTCCAAAACACATTGACACCACCCGGCACAATGACTGATTCCCCCTGAGCTACTTCCAACCCAGTCCCTGGTACAGTGGTCCTGGCATCTCCGAGGTCTTTGGGCTCCTTGGCCTGTGAGGTTCTCAGCAGCTCCGTTGCTCCTTGGGCATTTGGAGGAGCTTGGGCGTTCACCTGGGACTCAGCATGTCCCGCTTCTGCCGCCTGGGGTCTCAGCAATTTCCAGGCTGGAGCATGCAGTGTGCATCCTCTCTCCTTGGCGGTCAGCCCTGAATCAGCTGAGCTGCTACCTGGTCTCCAGCCAGAGCATGCCCAGCAGGGCCAAGGGGGCATGACTTCCTGAGCCCAAAGGGTGGAGTTAACCCTTGGAGTACCAGTGCAGGGTAAGCACACCCCGTCACAGATCCCTTTTTGAGCCTGAGGTATGAGTACCTAACTTTGTGCAGGTGACACCATACTTTGCAGTTGACAGCATTAAAATCTGAAGGACAAATACTGTCCTTAGATGCATGCAGGCAGCTCCCTAGTCTCTGAAAATGAGGCTAAGGAAGCTTGCTGCTGGCAGTATCCCTACTATTCCAGCAACCATACACATGGTGAAGAAAAGCCTTGGGGGAGCATTAATTTTAGTAGTCCTTTTTGTATACTATGCATTTTTCACATGGAAACACAAAGCCGTTGTGTTTCTCCCCAAGCTCCTGGATCCTGATCCCAATTGCAGTCAATGGACGTCTGTTCATTTCTCTCAAAAGGCTTTGGATCAGGCCCAAAGTCCGGTGGCTAGACTAATTTTTGGTGGAGGACTACTTGAAGATGTTGGAAATGTGAGGGAGAATATCTGGTTTAGTGTATCCTTATTATAGGGACTGGAATGCTGCCTGGCACACACGATGGGAGGGAACGCTCCTGGTGACACTGGTCCAGTACTTGGCAGGACAAATCTGGCCTTAAATACAATACTTCAGTCATTCCATAGTCAGAACTTTCAATACCATGAATGGAGCTTTGAGGACCAACGCAGGTCCTAAATAATGTACCTTTTGCATATACATAGTGTCCAAGATTCAATCTGTTTGGTCCTGAGATTAATAACATTAAAAAACAAACAAACAAAAAAATAACCGGTGAGAATTGGAACTTGTGGCAATCTTTATGTTAAAAATAGCTGAGGGTTTATTTGTCAGCCTGCTTGCTATTTTAAAATAAAGTTTTATCATCCAGAATAATGTGTTTCCTGTAGAATAGGTTCAAAGCTTCTGAAATAGCTGCCACCCACACAATTCTCTACTTTACCATATGCATGGTTGCTGGAGGGGTGGGGGATTACTGCCAACAGAAAGCTTCCTAAACTACATTTTCAGGGCCTAGGCATGTATGCTTCTGAGGATGGTATTTGGCCTTCATGTTATCAACTGTGAAGTGTGGTGGCACTTTGCAAAGTTAGGTACTCACACCTAAGGCTAAGTAAAGGGATCCAAAAACTGTTGGTATAAGTCTACAGAAATCCTGCCAAATTCCACGCAGACTAAGCAGTGGTCCAGTGGCTGCAGGATCCCACAAACTGCACTGTAGAAACCCAGCACTTTTAGTTAACAGAATTACTAGAGTTCAGATTTCTATAGATTATCTAGCTATATTTTTAACCTTTCTATTTGTGCATTTGTTGTTAATGAACCTTCACCGTGGTATCTGGGAGCCAACCCAGAAACTCATTGCATGGTCTTAGATTCTGCTTTCTCACATTGAAGGCCATGAGGCTTGTCTGGTGAGCACTGAATTATGCTTATGGAGAGCCTGTCTGCCATGCAGCTACAATAAATATGAAATATCCTATATTTAGGACCCTACCAAATTCACGTCTGTAAAAAATGCATCACAGACCATGAAATCTAGTCGCCCCCATGAAATCTGGTCTTTTGTGTGCTTTTACCCTATAGTATATAGATTTAATGGGGGACAGCAGTGTTTCTCAAATTGGGGTTCCTGACCCAAAAAGGAGTTGCAAGGGGGTTGCAAGGTTATTTTAGGGGGTCACGGTATTGCCATCCTTAGTTTTGTGCTGCCTTCAGAGCTGGGCGACTGGAGAGCAGCGGCTGTTGGTCAGACACCCAGCTCTGAAGGCAGTGCCCCACCAGCAGCAGCACAGAAGTAAGGGTGGCAATACCATACCATGCCACCCTTCAGAACTGGGGGGGCTGGAAAGTGGCGGCTGCTGACTGAGGGCCCAGCTTTGCAGGTAGCAGCACAGAAGTCAGGGTGACCATACCATACCATGGTATACTTACTTCTGCACTGCTGCTGGCAATGGCTCTGCCTTCAGAGCTGGGCTCCCTGCCAGCCGCCCCTGCTCTCCAGCTGCCCAGCTCTGAAGGCAGCGCCACCACCAGCAGCAGCACAGAAGTAAAAATAGCAGTATCGCAATCCCTCCCTATAATAACCTTGTGACCCCTCCCCCAAGAACTCCTTTTTGGATCAGGATCCCTACAATTACAATTAAATAGCTGAAATCTTGAAATTTAGAATTTTAAAAATCCTATGACCATGAAATTGACAAAATGAACCGTGAATTTGGTAGGGCCCTACCTATATTGCAGGAGTGGCCAACCTGAGCCTGAGAAGGAGCCAGAATTTACCAATGTACATTGCCAAAGAGCCACAGTAATACGTCAGCAGCCCCCCCATCAGCTCCACGCCCCGCTCCCAGCACCTCCCGCCCACCAGCAGCCCCTGCCTCCCCCTCCCGCCCCACCCCTCTGATCAGCTGTTTCATGGCATGCAGGAGGCTCTGGGGGCGGGGGAGGAACGAAGGCACAGCAGGCTCAGGGAAGGGGGTGGGAAGGGGTGGAGTGGGGGCAGGGCCTGTGGCAGAGCCAGAGGTTGAGCAGTGAGCAGCCCCCGGCACATCGGAAAGTTGGCGCCTGTTGCTCCAGCCCCGGAGTCGGTGCCTAAACAAGGAGCCGCATATTAACTTCTGAAGAGCCGCGTGTGGCTCTGGAGCCACAGGTTGGCCACCCCTGCTATATTGCTAAAAGTTTATGGAACTTTTATTTTTAATGAAAAATGTATAAGGGACCAGGGCATACCTTTGGTTTGAGTAAAACACTGCTAATTCAAACTATCTTCTTTTGTTCATATAGAGTTCTTATTACAGCTTAATTAGCCTCATTTTATATTAGACACCATATGAGTATGTAAAAGTAGGTGAGACGCCTTCACTCCTTGTGCTCACTGTGCAGGGATTGTGCTCCTGTGCATTCAAGGATTGCTACTGGCAGGGGCGGCTCCAGGCACCAGCGCAGCAAGCGCGTGCCTGGGGCGGCAAGCCACGGGGGGTGGCCTGCCGGTCGCCGTGAGGGCGGCAGTCAGGCGGCCTTCGGCGGTGTGCCTGCGGGAAGTCCACCAGTCCCACGGTTTCAGTGGCAATTCGGCAGCGGGTACGCTGAAGCCGCGGGACCGGCAGACCTCCCACAGAAACGCTGCCGAATCCGCATGACCGCAGACCGCCTCAGGAGTGCTGCTGAAGGCCGCCTGACTGCCGTGCTCGGGGCGGCAAAAAACATAGAGCCACCCCTGCTACTGGGCAACACCACTGGCATTGCTAGCTACCTCCAAAGAAATGAGGAAAAGATGAAGCTATGGCCCTTTCCCCATCCTGTACTGGCCAGCAGATCTGGCTGGCTGAAGAAGACAGCCTTAGTTAATAGGCATAACAGTGATCACCTGAAAGCTCCTGGAGGCATTTGGCCTCTTGTACAGTGCCTCTGAGAAATCCTGCTGCTGTGGTATGGTTCTGCATTGCCCTTGCCTTAGCAAGAAAGCTAGGCCACTAGACTAGATGCTGGCTTGTTGCTATGAAACAGGACAAAGTGAAAATATATCAACACAAACATCTTTTAAAGAATTTCCATACATGGTATTTAATTGCTTCACCTTACAGTGATAGGTACAAACAGGTTGCTGCTTTTTTGCCTTATTATTATTCCTTGACATTATTATGCCCTTGGCCCAGCCTTGGTCCGTATCTTTTAATTTGCTTTCTTGCTTTGTGCTGTAATAAGGGTTAATTGCTGGGACTGGTTCATCTCAAGCTTCAAGAGAGTTCAGCATTTCGGGTGAGAGTGATGCTGGAAGTGACATGGCAGCTAGCTCAGTGCTGCCTGTCCAGAAAGCACTACTATAGGGAATCTTTTGTAATTACGTGGGAAAACAGCAGTTGAATTGAGAATCCAGTCAGTTGATGGGCATTTAATGTGGAACAGCAGCTACTCTGTCTTTGAACTTTATTATAATAATCCATCACAGTATTTTGTTTGTAATGAGAGCCTGGTAAAAAGTGCTTTATGCAAATTCTATCCCCTTTTTAAAGACCTCAGATTTCCTGGGTCATTCTTTCTTCCAGACACTTGAATCAAATATTTATACTTCTTAAAATATCTTTATATCTCATTTTCAATTGAGAAATACTTCCAGGATATCACCTTAGTCCACCTTTGGACCCTGTGATTGCACTCTCTGCAATGTTTTCAGCATCAGGACTAAAGGTTTATTGAGTGTGACTGTGTATGTCTGTGCAAATCAAACAACTGGCCAAACATCCTTTACTTGGTCCTGATCACTATAGTATACAGAACTGCCTTTTCTTTCTCTCTATTTAAAATTATATTTATGGTACTTCTTCATGCTAATACTATTCTCTGTAATAAACACAGCTGTTCAAATGATAAAGTGAAGCAATCATAAAGCTATCAAACTATTAATATTATATATATATACACACACACACACACACAAAAACTTTTCAAAGTTTAAAGTACATAATGAAAGCATATTGGTTTAGGCAATTTTGAAAGAGATTATATTATAGTGTGTTAATGTTTTCCCCTGTTAAATGCTGCTTCTAATTAAACAAACTCCCTACCTTAGAGAAACAAATTGATTTTGTGCTTCAGATACTGTCAGTAAAATCATGGTGATTAGTGAGATTTGCAGTTAATAATTAAGTAATAATGTACAGATGTAACTTTAAGGCAATTAGTTGTCAAATAATGGCCAATCAGAACAGCCAGGTTTACTGAGAACTTCAACGCACAAACTATTCATTATCTAATTATTTTCTTATTATGACTTAACAATTTCATATTATTATGACATCCATTTTAGGTGGAAAATATCTGTGGTCATACTTATCCTAAAAGCAAACAAAGGTGGACAATGTGATATTGTGGATCAATAATAATACCAATAATATTACACAAGTTTTGGCACTCAAAGTTCATATCTTTATATGTTGCCAATATATACCACCAAACATATGGGTAAGCTTCTGCTTTCATTCCAGAATTTAACTTAGCTATTCTGGATTTTTTCCCCCCTACATGAGCAATACTTTGAAGTCAAAGTGGGAATCTTGCATGTAGTGAAAGCAGAATATAGAATCAATGAGCAAAAGTTTGCTCTAAATATTTGCCAGATAACCCATATTTCCCAAAGTGGCCCCTGTTTTGGTACTCGGTTTAAAACATCTTGAACTGGCCTGATTTTCAGCAAGTGCTGAGCATCCACCCTCTGACAATCAGGCACCTAGAAGGTGAGTCAAGTTGGACACCCAAAATTGCAAGTTGCTTTTGAAAATCTTAACCATGGTCATTTTTAATTTATTGTAATTTGCACTGAACATATATGGCAGAGAGCAATTTATGGCGTATATTATTTCAGGATACATAATGATACATGCATCAGAGCCTGCTGTAAGGTGTTGAGGTATTGAGTGATTTCACAAGGTTCCATTTTATTTGAGCAGCTGTCGCTCTTTCAGGATTTCCCATAATTCAAACTAGTGACTGGGTAAACCACAAACACAAAGCTACCACCCATCCCTCTCCAGACTTCATTGGCTGGTCAATCTTGTTGTCCTTTTCTCTAGAAAATGATATCTATCTGCTTTTATTTATTGCTGAAAAGGTTTTAAAATTATTTTATCACCTCTGGGCAGAGAAGGTACCAGTTTTCTTTGATTTTTAAATCATTCTTGCCAGAGTTTTATCCAGAATTCTCTCTCTCTCTCTCTCTCTCTCACACACACACACTCACACGTACGTTCTTTTGTCCTTATGATACAAAGTTTGCCAATGGTGAAACGTCTCACAGTAAAGATACAGCTGAAGGCCAAAGTGTTGCCATCACTTATTGCATCACATGATTTTGATTTGACCTTTAGTCACGTGAACTGCCACCCTCATATTCACAGTAAAGAATCTGTGGAGAGGGAAACAGGGCATGTGGATCCGAGGAAAAAAGTTTATGAAAAATACTTTCACAAGTCATCCAACTTGGTAAAATTAGCTAATTTAGTTTTGTTCGTGCTGAGTTTAAAGAGTTTCTGCCATAGTCCAAGAAACTTTAAAGAAAATATCAGGAAAGGAAGGATTCATCCTTGCAACTTTTAAACTCAATCCATGATGAGGGATTCAAATGTTATCCCCTTTAAGATTTGAATTCTGTTTGGGCAGCTGGAACATGGCTTCAAGCTTCAACATCTTCTGGCACATATTTCATCTGAACCCTACCTCAGATCAACATTATTCACTCTCTGACCACTTCTAAGGGTGCTTTGTTCGGTGGATAAAGAGCTCAATTTCTATTGCAGCCTGTTGCTGTTATGCTGTACCTGGATTTAAAACCTTCTATCACAGAAGAATTTGCAATATTGGAACTATGCTAACTAGAATAGCTTTTTTGTGTTAGTGGAGTTCCAGGAACTGGATCCCACCTATTGCAACTGACTAGTGCAGAATCCACTAGTGGAGAGACCTGGCTTGGACCAGGAAATAGAATTTACTGTGTTAACTCAGGAAGCAAAAAGCAAGAAAAGGCGATAGAAGTTAGAATGGTCTTGACTACATTAGAAGTCCCCCTCATTTGGGGACCCTAATACAAGATGGTTCTCCTTTATCTTGTTTGCTACCTTTCTATGTTGTAGTGGAGCTGGTACTGTAACTATGTTCCTGAGTCATGCTATGACTTGGACATGACTGGATTGATGATAAGAGGTATAGTAGCACCTTTTCCAAGTAGTATGTCAGTCTGTATGGAGCAACATTCATATGACTCATTAGGGCTTGTTGCTGTACATATTTTCTATCTTTACGTCATCTAGGTCACCTGAGGCACATGTGCTACGTAGCTGGAAAGCAAAGGAACAGTTTTCAAAAAGAATAACAAGACTCATGGTGGTGCTTTAGGAAGTTCTGGTAAGAGAGGTAACAGAAGGTGTGGGTGACATTGTAGGCAGCGATTAGAATGGGAATGAGAAGCAGTAAATCTGTCACACTATCCATTGACTATATTTATGTTGCAGAACCAGTCTTACAACTTTTCCAAGGACATGCCAGAATCACCTAGAGGGAGCCAGTTTGTTGACAAAGCAGTCAGAAAGTAAATTAAATGCAAGGAGGCATGTTGTGCAGCTGCTTCTGTTTCACAGGCCTAAGACCAGCAAGTCTTGTTGCCCTAAGAAGATACGCTGTGGGGGGAGAGGGAAGGGAAAATACCATCACATTAATTCTTCAGTTACATTTTTAATATAATTCCTTTCAACTGGGTTTGCATCCTTCAAAGTTCACTTTCCACCAATCTTCTAGCAAGTGGATTTACTGGCAGGAAGGTTTGCCAAAGTGCTGAATATTGCAACATATTTGTGGAAAGTTAACTTTGAATTAGAAGTATGAATTTCCACTGGGATCCTAATTTTGTAAGAGTTCCATTCATCGAGCCAGGTAATAGAGACATACCCAATGATATTTGTGTCCCATAAAAAACAGCCTATTTATACTGCAGTACCACCCAAAATGTGCTAAGCACTGTACAAAGAGAAACACAAAGCCTGCCCCAAAACTTTACTCAGAATGCAAAAAAGAAAAAAGGAAACAAACAAAGAAAAAATACCCAAGCAAGTAGACAGAGGGTGAAGAAATATATGTCCTCATACAAACAAGCAGGATGGTCATGGTGATGATTGGCATATGTAATGCAAGTTCTTCTTTTTAAAATGTATTTATTTATCAATTTGTTTTAATTTGGATAATAAAATCTCACAATGAACTGCTCATGACCAAGCTACAGACTAAGAATTATTCACAAACGGAATTTCATACTACGAATACATTCATGACCATACTTCATATACAGACATATGAAGACAATTCGCAAATTAAAAAAGAAGCAAAAACGTTATCAAATAAGTTATTCACTATGAGTTCTGATCCTGATCGAAAGCCAGCTGAACCCAGTGGGTGTCTTCAGTGGATTTGAATCAGGCCCTATTTTTTTTTAAATATTCTCTTTTTTATGCTTTTTCAACTAATAGTTACTTAAAAAAAATAAACTAAAGGAAATCAGGGAACCATTTTGTTTTCTGAGGGCTTTGCTCATGGCCTCTAACAGCATTAATAGTGCCAGCTCCTAATTAGTTTGGTTGTTGTTTGTTTTACAGTTACATATGGGTAGACAGACGGGAGAGACCCAGCTTCAAAGTTTCTGTTATATTTATTATTTCATAACTTTGTTTTTAGTTAAAAATCTCATCTGCTTCAGTTTTGTTTCTGATTGAAATATACACTTCTCCAGTTAGGTTTCAAATAACCACCTATAGCTCCACCTGTCAGTGATGCAGGTATCTTTGAATTTGGAAACAACTTATCTCCCTTTCAAATACAAAGATTCTTTAAATCTGTGATTCGATACATGACATGCTTTGCAGATAGCTACATCGAGGAGCATTACATTTAGAGGCATCACAAAACTTTACACAAGTAAAGATAGATTACATATTCTAAAACTGAATACCAGATAGTATATTGAGCTTATAGACATGGCTAATATTTGGCACTTAGAGCTTGCCTTCACTCCAGTGCTAGCTCAAGGTATAATTTTAATGTTGCCTATAACCTGACTCCTGTCCACCCACCTCTCTAGCTAGAGATAAGTGGTGCTTCAAACACAATCTAGCTGGCCCATGGAGGACCTGGGTCGAAGCTTCAGTGCTGCTAAGGCTCCAGCAAGTAATGCAGTGGAGATGCAGTTAAAGCTACAGCTCAAATTAGCATAATTCATCAAATGCTAATCCAAACACTCTGCTAACCCAGTCACTCTGTACTGCTAATCAAATCACTCTGTGTAGGTCCAGTGTTATTCTGTAGTGTGGCTGCTCTCAGTTGAGCTAGGGTATCTTGAGTGGAATAACTTGAGCTAACAGTTGCAATGAAGACAAGCCTGTAGATAAGGCCTTTCACTTTATAAGCATTTAGGGCCAGATTTTTAAAGGTATTTAGGTGCCTAGAGATGCAGGCATCTAATGAAACTTTCAAAATGCATAGGCACCTAACTTCCACTGAGTTGGACATTTAGGTGCTTTAGAAAATCCTCCTGGATATCTCTATGCAGGGCCGGCTCCAGGCACCAGCTAACGAAGCAGGTGCTTGGCCGCAGCTGATGAAGCAGGTGCTTGGGGAGGCACATCTGGGTCTTCGGCAGCAATTCGGTGGCAAGTCCCTCAGTCCCTTTCGGACCAAAGGACCCGCCACCAAATCACTGCTGAGGAATGAAGCGGCATGGTTGAGCTGCCGCCGAAGTGCCACCGATCGTAACTTTTTCTTTTTTCTCCTCCTTCGCCACTTGGGGCCGCAAAAAAGCCTGAGCCAGCCCTGTCTCTATGCAGCTTTAGGTGCCTAAATATCTTTAAAACTCTGGTTCTCAAAGCAGGTCAAACTATTAGTTGCAAAATTTGTTTTTCAAATGTTGACTTTTTTTTTCCTAATTGGAAATTGTCCATGGCTAAATCACTCTTTTACTCATTTATTAATGTTTCAGTGAATAGTTTTGATGAACATATTTGAGCTATTAATTGTTATTTGCAAGCTGTTTGCAGTCTGTATTTGGTTGATTATTTGCTATTCAAGCTTTGTGACTAGTTTCTAAATTCAAAAGGTGTGTTTTATTTTCCTGGAATGGATGAGGTAACCTTTATAAATGACTTCTGCTTTTTTCCAAAATGAATTTTGTTCCCTCACATAATACATTCGGTGTATAGCTTAAATTAATTTCAGTTAGGGGCCTTAAATTAGCTGTTTGTGACATTGTAAGAAGGGAACTTCAGTTGTATGCATGTTTGTAAACAATCAAGAACAAAGAGACATGGACAGGCTGATTCAAAACCATTTTTCTCTTCTGGGAAACTCTTTGCAAACAGATTTTTAAGTTACATGACCAGCACTATTAGTGCTTTATAAACATTAACTAATTGATCTTCACAGCCACCTGTGAAGCAGGTACAGTATTCATCCAGTTTGTCATTCACATTTACAGGAGAAAATGTTGAGACAATGATAAGGGAAGGCCACACACTCTGAGAGTTACAGAGCCAGCATGAGAATGTAGAACAGAATGTCATGTCCACCCCATGAGGCCATGCCGCCATACTGGAGTGCAGTAAGTATTGTGCAGCTGATGCATGTCTGGTTAATTGTGGTTATATTCACAAAAATATTCAACTGGCAGTCTTTTCTTTCTGTTCTTGAAACATTCATTGTCCATGTTTTTGGGCACAGCTCAAGAGAGAAGGATGAGCCTCCACTGTAAACTGAAGACATTTTGCTTTTTTAAAACAATATTTTATACTAGCATTTCAGTGGATATAAAAATGAGACCGCTAGCCTTTTACAACACACATGGTGAAGATTAATCTTTGAATCATAATGTCTAAGTATCAATCATTTCATTGCCAGTGTCTATTTACATATTTCCCACAAAGAAATTAAAATCACAGAACATATTGTTCCCCAAATAATGATTTGTAAGCGTGGTTTTTGAGAGACTCCACCAGAATCTGCCCCATCACAGGAAAAATATCAACATAGTTCAGCCACATTTGCTTTATTTTATGCAATGTCAAGTTGACCTTGAAATCTTCAAGGGACAAAAAGGAAATGGTTACTAAAACACAGAAAGATGGTTTCACTGGCTAGAAAGAACTGTAATTTATTTTACATAAATTAAAACACTGGCATTTGGATTTCTTTATTACAAAGTATATTGAACTTGGTACAAAAGCTATGCTATAGTTCAAGATTTTAAATTTAAAATTTCATTGTAAGAAATCTGGAGGGCATTATTCTGCTCTCATTTACATTGGTGGAAATCCAGAGTAAATCCACTGCAATGAAGATCAAAATATGGCCTTGTTTCTTTAAGCTACAGTAGGAGGAAAATTATAGCACGTAGCTTGTTTGGTGTGGGTTTTTTGTTTTTTTGGTGCTCAGCAGTGTGTGTCCTTTTACTGTATAGGTTTTCCTGCAGGTACTGCTTGTTTATTTTTAGCACTGCTAATGGTGTGCTTACTGACAACACAAACAGCCCTGCCTCCTGAATACGGGGAATGACTCACATTCATTAAAATGAATCTGGATACATTTGGCTACTCATATAAAAGAGTTGCATAAGAAGGGGGAATTAGAGGACACGGAATTCATTAATCCATGAGGTGGCAGTGATGCCAAGCAGAGACAGGCCTACATTTATCATATGCGTCTTGTCGGCAAAGTGATTGTTCCTTAAAAAGGCCTAGAATTTGTGAACATTTAGCTCTTGGACGAGCGCGTTCTACAACTTGGAGAAAAATGGTCTCTAGAAATAGAGCCGATAGAAAAATCTGTTTAAAATCTATGTGCCATCCTGCCTATTCTTCATTATATTTTGAATTTTGTTAAGCTTTCAGTTCATGTTGAGTCAGCTGTTTTTCTCATTCAGATCATGGATTTAGCTAGTGTTGTGGTGCAGATCAAGAATAGAATACATTATTAGCAGCGGGTGGTGTTTTTTACTGTTGTGGTGAGTCTGTCTGTGGTATGGGTGACACACAGACCTCATCCCCTTTGATTTAAAATAACTGTGGCCAATACAATAGCTGCCTATACAGACTCTTGGGGAAACAAATGAGATGTGTAAGAAACACAAGGAGAAAGATCTCTGTGAAACTGCAATGTAATAAATAACAGCACCCAATCCAGTATTCCTTACACATCTCAGAACACCTACTGACTTGAATGGAAGAGTATGCAAGGAATGGAAATTTGGGCCCATATTTTGAAACTGGGAGGCCTTCCATAACCGTTTTCCTTCAAGACTTTGTTAGTGTGGAAAAAAGTCACCTTGTTCAAGCACACTTGATCACACTGTTGGAACAGAATATTTGGTCTGGTTAACGTTGTTGCCAAACACATGATGCACATATTCTATAAAAATGGCTAGTCTGAGTAGACCACTCACATCCTTCAGTAGCTTTCACAATATGTTCAGTGTTGATTATTTTTAATATGGAAATAATAACAATTTGCATGTAAGTGACACTTGTCATGCAATGATTTCAAAGAATGTTACAAATATTAATAAAGCCTCACCTCTGAGGCAAGGTAAATAAGTGCTGACAATTTCAAAATGTGGGTGTGTAAGGTTAGACACGGAAATCCATAACAAGATCCTAAATAATAAGTGGTCTGACTTTCAAAAGTGCTGAGCTCCTGAAGCTTCTACTGCCTGCAATGTTACTCAAAGTCATATAGCAAGTTATGGATAGAGTAGGAAAAAAAAATACAGGAAAAACCTCACACCTAGATCAAACTTCTTTACATGCACCCATATTATGCAGCATGTGAGTCCTGAAATAAAACAGAGGGAGTACACAAGCCACCTCACAGTCCCACTGGTTTCCTATAAGAATTTACTGAACTAATATAAAATCAGGTGCCAGGGTCACAAACTCATTGTCTTAGGGGACTTCAGAATTACATGGAAGATATTTCTAAACCAAGATCTGATTACTATTTTGGCAACCCTGGGTGTCTCCCAGTTGCTCTTTGGACCCATATACATTCATGGACATATTCATGACTTGATCTTTAGCTTGGTAACTGACACTGGGGGGGGGGAAGTGTAAAAACACACCTCTGTTAAGGGCTGACCATCCCCCTCTGCCTTTCTATATTCCAAAGGGACACAGCTGGGGGAAGAGAGCTCTGCATTTGAATGATCCAGAAATGATGGTGATCTTGGTGAAAGGCTCTTGGGTGTGGAACTCACTTCCACCACAAATCACTCTGAACTCAAGCCTTGCGCCTTTCAAATTGCAGTCTAAGACTCATCTCTGTGGCATGCATTTCACTAAAAGTTAGTGGTCATAAAAAGGAACTCCTGAACTAAAGCACATAGACCCAAATATCTTTAATTTAGCATTATAAAAGCCTGGGAGAGAAAGGAATCATGGGTCTTTCTCCTGAAAGATAATGAGTTCTAGATGTCTGCAGTGATGGGTACCCTGTGGCTTGTCAACACGGTGAGGCAATGCGCAGTAGAGTGCACCAATGTGTTGCACAGTAACTGGCCTGTGTAGACCCTGCTGAAGCAATCTAAAAAAATCTCTGCTGTGCATTAACACAGTCCCATTTCAAACAGCACTACATTAATGTGAATTAGGGAAGCTATGGGTGGTGTCAGTAGGATCTACAGGGGCCAATTAGTGTGCAACACATAGGTGCATTTTAGAAATCACACTCCTCTAGTGTGCATGGCTGCGCCATGAAGACAAGCCTATGGTGATAATATGATTCCCCTTTTATTGTGGCTCTCTAGGATGCTTTAACTTGTTAACTCTGTATGGCTTGCCTAGTACCAAATGCAGCTAGTGGATGGTTTAGTTGCCATTCCCCATACTACCAGTGCCTGACCCCCTGAAAATCAGAATAGAATGTCCAGAGTCTGAGCAAATCACCACTGATTACTGAGGGGTTAATCTCCAACAGAGTGGAATACCCTCCTCTGCTTTATATCCCACTTAATGTTTTTCCTGGCCCAAGCCACCATGTCAAACCACCGGCCTCCCTCCAACCTACTGAGAAAGGAAGTCAGAATCACAATAGGATGACTCCAGGTAACAGTCACATAAATTCCACCCAGCCTACTTAATCTTATTGAAAAGGCTGACACTAGTTCTGACTGCCAAGTCTATCTCACTGAGATGTATATTTTAGCATCTAGAGAGCTGAAGCAGAGTCTGATCATGTGTCAAGGGCAAGAGCAGATTCTCTTCCTATTGAAGACAAAAAATATCAAAGCCTAGCTGGGAGTGAGGTTACATCTACGCTATTCTGTATTGAATTTTCTTTTGTACCAAGAGCCGGTCCTGGGATTTCAACAGTAGCGCCTATGGCAGCAGTTAGGCCTACATCTAGTGTGCCCTTGAGAAGATGCTATGTAGAGCTGTTGGTCTTCAAAGTGCAGCCAGAGGTGATCACCACAACCTGAGAAAACACTCCCAGACTCTCAGTGATTGAACATGCTGCTACAGTGGTGAACTGCCCCTGTACTCCCTGGAGCTGCAAGAGGCTTATATCTTCCTAGGGATTAATGCCTTCCCATGCTCCGAGGCAATGCAGGTCTATACTTACCCCTACATAGCATTATGCCACAATCTAGCCCTTGCTTTGTTCCCAGAGCTCAAGGCCAGCACAACTATGTTTTTATACTGTGTCTAAACCAAAGATTTCTTAGAAATGACATGCAAGTAAACACACCAAGTATCAATTCTATCCTCTGATTCAGGCCTGAGTGTCCTATAACAGTCACAGGCAAGAGTGGGAAGTGTTTTCTCCCAAAGGCTCTAATGGTAGAGATGTACCTGTCTGTCTGTGAGAAAGTTGCATCTATAAAAAAAATTATTTTTGTATTTTATAGGTGTGATTGTCTGTACCCCTGTGTTTACCTCTGTCACAGGATTATGACAAATTTTGTATAAAGTATGCTCTGTGAGGTATCATTTGAAAACTCATAATTTGCTGTTTGTTATTGTCCTGTTAAAATATGTGTGGCACTATTGTATGTAAAGTTATAAGATTCCTCTGTATGGTAAAACTAAGACATGTTCCAAGTCTGGGGAGCAGCCACAAACCAGTTCCCCAGAGACAAAAGGCAAGCTGACTCCTCAGCCAGGTGTCAGCAAAATCAAATGGACCATCACCTGGGCAAGTGGCCACTCTTTGACAGGAAAAAGGGTGTGGGTGAAAAATCTACATCTTGACAAAGAAGCAGGTTTGGGGTTCCCATCCACACACCTTTCTGTCTCCTGAACCTCAACTGGAGCTGCTTCTTAAAGGAGAGAAAGAGCTATAAAAAGGGAAAGCAGTTGCCCCAAATGGTTTATCCTTTTCTCTCTGCCTATGGTATCCACAACACCTGAAAAACAAAGAAAGCACTTCGAACTGGGGGAGGGATACTGACTGAAAGAAGTTCAGCCAGTAAGACTGCTGAAACGCGTGGTGAGAGAGATCTTTGCTTTGAATTCACTCTAGGTTAAGTTAGGCATTAGTTGTATTTTACTTTTATTTTTCTTGTAACCAGTTCTGACTTTTATACCTCATTACTTGTGTTCACTTAAAATCTCTCTTAATAAACTTGTTTAATTGTTTTATCAAATCAGTGTGTTTGAACTGAAGTGTTTGGGAAACTCCATTTGGTGTAACAGGATTTGTGCATATAATTTTCTATTAATAAAATGACAGACTTTATTTTAATGAGCTTGTATTGTCCAGGTGAGAACTGGGCAGTATAAGATGTACATTGCTGTGGAAAGTCTGGGACTGGGAGTTTGCTGGTGTCATTTTGCAGCATAATTCAAGGGTGACAACATCATACACTATAAATGGGGGCAATTTACAAGCTGGAGGCTGTGTGTGAGCTGCCCAGCAATGGTAGCTCTTAAGTAAAAGGCACCACAGGTTAGAGAAATGAGGGGACACAACTATTTGTCAGTCCAGATGGTATCTTGAATATGTTACAATAGAAAAAGGCTTTTTTTGTAAAAGGACAAAAATACATTTTTAAAAAGTGCTTGGCCAAATACAGCCCTGGTGTAAGAAGCTGCAACTCACTTCACTTTAACAGAGTTATGCCATTTACTCCAGGATTATATTTGATCCATTATATTTTTCTCGTTTTTGGTCTTTGAGTCTTCTGAGTTTGTCAGATTTTAATGTTTGTGTCTGAGCAGAACGTAAAATTCTGTGCTGAGCTCAAGAAGAACTAAAAAAAACCCCTACAAATAAAATATGGATGAATTTTATGACCTTTTGAGTGTATGGGACAGTAGAGAGCATTTCTGAACAAAGATTGATATTATTTAGGGAAATAGTTTAGTGAAATAAAAAAAGATTTAGGTATTTATGAATAATAGTATCTGTAGTCACACTAGCTAGTACAAAATTTCAAAGGCTGTCATTCCTCAAGTTCTGAGGCATTGTCGGATGCTTCCACCATTCCGATCCCTTCGAACACCAACATATTATGTCTATATATATCAGAAAAGAAAAGGCAGAGGAAACTAGGCAAACATATATCCTTCCTAAGGCACATTCCACCACCATTTGAATCCTGATGAGCTGATAGTTAAATTGACACTTATTTATACTACTGTAGTATGGGAATTCTTTCATTAGTAAAAGCAGCAAGGGAAAGGCTGGATCACCAAGAATTTCAGTAGGTCCAGAAACACTGTTATTAACTCTAGCATGGGGTGGAGAATAATGTGCCATTTTATCCCATGATATGTAAACTGGAGTGCAGCCCTTCTTCAAGGTGTCAATGACAGCAACCAGGACTGGGTTCAATATGACTGTTGCTATTTAAAAAAACAACCTCTCAAGAATCCAGGGGCTAGTTAGACCCCCTGCAAATGTTGGATTTTAAGCAAGTTAGACCACTTGCAAATGTTGGATTTTAAGCATTTAAAAAAATAAAATTTGGCTATTGTGTCAGAATTTTGCTGTGATTTATAATTTATATAAAAAAATTAAGACTATACATATTGTACATATTTTGGCCTTTCTGACATTAATTTGGGTCCCCTTTAAGATTGTTTCTCTTTTGCGGAAATTACCCCTTTGCCCCTCTCCCAGCAGCACTGGGCCTGCAGTAGGACTTCGTTTATGGCCCAGCACCCAGTAACTCAACAACTGGGGCAGAAAGGTGTATTTAGTTGTAGCCTGCTTCTTCAAAATAATGTTGTATGCAGTGTTTTTGTAGCCATATTGGTCCCAGAATATTAGAGACACAAGCTGGACCTCTCAGAAAAGGAGCTCTGTGTAAACTCGAAAGTTTGTCTCTCTCACCAACAGAACTTGGTCCAATAAAAGATATTACCTCACCCACCTTGTCCCTCCTCAAAACAAGAGCAGTTCTATTGTCCTTTGGAATTGCAGCTCACGTGCAAGTAGAAGGGAGATACAATGTGAGGCCAACCTCCAATAAAAATTAGTCTTCCTCATAGATATTTTTCAGCCATTCTTCCCCTAATCCAGGGCTGAAATTCTATCCACAACTGTGTTGAGTGCATTAGGTTCAACTATGCATGCCACCTGGAAGCTATGTTGTGCCAGATACTAGCATTGTGTCAACTTTCTGAACTGTATTCAGCCTGGATCTTTGGAAATATTATCAGACACAATTAGAAAATGCCAGGGCCTTAATTTTTATAGTACTCTCACTGATGTGAAAAACACTATGCAATTTGGCATGACTTGTAGTCTCTCATCAAGGAAAGCCTAGGACTGGAATAATAAGGAAGTTTCAAATCAGGGTAAAGATGCATTGGAAGAATTTCAATGGAAAGCTTAAACAGCTTACCCTGTACCATATACCTGGTATGAGCCAGTGTGATCAGTCCCCTATGTTCATAATCACTAAAATTCATTCACAAAAATGTTAAAGACAAAAAATGTAGTTAACTAATTATTAACTAATTTCAACCCAAGAGTGATTTCCAGAATGAAGATTTCTGTATACCTACATCTAGGACAAGTTCATAATACCTGTTTGCCATAGGAAATGATGGCAGGTAATATCCCAATATCCCTATTATTTTGGTTCAGGAAATGAAGTTTAATTTAACATAATGTTTAGTGCAAAGGTGGGGGGAGAGGAGATGGCAGGCGAGGAGAGGGGAGGGAAAAGAGACTTCCTTAATCTTATCAGATATGGTTTTCTCAGAATTATTCCTGTAGTCAGTGCAGTCGGTCAAAGTCACATTAACTGAATGTCAGGGATTGAACATGACCAAATTCCTGCAAGTGTTTGAGGTATTAATGGGGAGAGTGCAATCCAAAATCAAGCAAGATGATGGTTTCTTAGAGGAGTTTTAAATTATATGTTTGTTATTATCTAAACAAACTATTTACTATTCCAAAAGTGTCATTTCAGCCTCTTTAGATGAGTGTTCTACTGCACTTGCACAACATTCAATGTACGCAGTCTGCTTTAGATCTGCTTTTTGTGATAGGATATCTTTTCCTCTTCAGTGTTACTTCAGAAAAGAATTGTGAAAGATACTCCACAAGGGAGAAGATGTCTCTCTTTCTTTGAGGCTGTCCCTTTGGATAAATGCAGTACAGTAAACTCACTTCCCATGTGGTATGTGATTAGATGCTTT